>NC_138778.1:58513024-59205524 GCF_965119305.1 Pelophylax lessonae | reverse complement strand
GGACTCCGATGTGATGACTGGACGCTGATGGGAGGACTCTTATGTGATGGAGGGACCCTGTGGTAATGGGGGGACCCTTTGGTAATTGGGGGGGGACTCTGATGTGATGGGTGGACTCTGTCATGGGGGTACCCTGATGTGATAGGGGGCTCTCATATATTTGTAGGGGAGCTCTGATGTGAAGGGAGCCTATGATAGGAAGTGGGGACTCTCATTTGAAAGGGACACTTTGACTTGATGGGAGTCTTCTGACGTAAAAGGGGACTCTGATGTAATAGGGGGACCTCTGATTTGAAGTGGGACTTCTGATTTGAAGTTTCATCAAGGTGGTTGTGTGCATCCTCCCAGGCTAAGGTAACCCATTGATAAGTATTTACATTTTTTTTATATACATAAAACCAGTTGTTTTTTCCTTTAAAAATATACAGTATGAACCAAAAGTGCAATAAACAACCAAAATATAACTAAATATATGATAGCTCAATATATACCAGTGAGCAAATCAGTGAATAAAAATGCATTCATTTAAAATATTATCCCACAACTGCAAACAAATATATTAGTATAACAAAGTCAATCCAAGGGTGAAAAAGTGTTGATGTGAAATCACATGTGAACATTCCTGTGCTCCAACACTAAACACAGCTTCTTACCAGGATATCACCCCTCTAACATAAAGGTCATCAAGCTTGAGGATTATACAGGGTAACTGTCAGATGAACCCCCTTAGGCAGGCATACCAACTACTCAAAACAATATAAATGCTCAATCCAGAGCACTAAGTGTCATTTCTGTCTGCTCCTTCATTCCTTTGCTATCAGCACGAATCCCTTCGAAAGTTTTCTTGACACCAAGAGAAAAAAAAAGGTGATAGGGAGAGGGAGCTCTAGCTGACTAACAGCCTCAGCTCTGTTCCTGTGTACTGTGTTACAGTAGTGTGTGTCTCTTCCCTCCAATCAGCTCTCAGAGTTCTCCTCACTGAGGTCTGCAGGGTATAATTTCAGCTATTCCCCCCCCCCCCTTTTTTCTGACAGTTCAGACAAGCTTTAAAAATTCTGAATTTTGAACGAGAAGGGAAGACTGCAGATAAACAGGTACAACTTATGTAGGAGCATTTGTTCCATCTCTGTGTATCACCTGAGGCCAGTCACTTCACTGGGTATATGTAAGGCCTTACAAATGCTTTAAAGTTCAGCCAAACGCTAATTTCTTAAGTCTACTACCACCCCCATTTTAAGCCTATAATATCTACCCTGTGAAAGGAAAGATGTCCATACTTACCTGTTCTGAGGGTGCTCGATTGGGTCCCAGTGCTGGCTTCAGTGTTGAGGAGAGACATCCAACAATGGATGCCCCATAGTAAGTCTATAAGTGATGTCATTGCCCAGGCTCTGTAGCTGTTGTTGGCGAGCTCTCCTCTTCCCTGAAGCTGGCGCTGGGTCCCGATAATGTGACCAGACCAGAGCACCCTCAGCATAGGTAAGTATGCTGATCTTTCCTTTACAAGATAGAGTAGACTAAAGCCTCGTACACACGCAACGATTATCGGCCGACCGATCGCCCTACTTTTGTCCAAGTTGTGTTTTGTTGGTTGGAATGTGCCTAGACTGCACACAAATTTTCTCGGCCAACAAAAATCTACTTCAGAAGTGATGTCATGTTCTGGTTTACTTTCTATGTGTTTTTTCTTCTCTGAGCATGCCCAGTCTTGCTCATAAGATTTTTGTCTGCCGAAATCTGTACTGACTGACGGAAAATCGGCCGTTGTGTTGACTGGCCAACAAAAATTTTATAGCCTGCACACCAGATTTTTTTTGGCCGAAAAGTCGGAGTCGGTTGTTGAATGCATCATACTAACAAGCCGAAAATCGGCCGATCGGACGTTGGCCGAAAATTCCCGGCCAATAATCGATGCGTGTGTACGAGGCATTAGAATGGAGGTGGGAGTAGATGTAAGTATATTTAGTGTTTGACCTAACTTCCACTTTAAAGTAAACCTGTTATTTTTTTTCTGCATAGGTCAAGCACAGGCTAGATTAAAGTTTTCCTTAAAAGTCCACACTACCCAGCAGAAATGTAAGATTTGGGTGGGCAATATTTGGTTTTCGCAGGACTTTTAGCAGAAATCTCTTGCCGTAATTTGAAGCTCCAGGCCATAATGTAGGTGGCTTTCTATTATATTTGGACTCCCCGGTTTTTGTTTGTTCATGCTTTGCTGGGAGCATTACACATATTATGTAGGTTAGAACAAAAGACAAACATCCACCAAGGTCAACCTATCAGAACTCCAACACTTTTGGTCCAGAAGTTGGTGAGACTTGTTAGTGACTATAACCAATTTTGCCTGTCAAAGAGAATCTCCGAGAGATATAAAAAGCCACCATGCGATTCCATTAGCCGGAAAACACACTGACACAATGAGTAAGATATCAATATTCTGGACTTACAAAAGAAGGCTAGTGCTAGACCGATGATGAGTACTATCAGGACCACCAAAACATAAATCCAAACACTGTTTTTTTTTGAACGAGGACCTGTAGCAAAAGAAAAAATATATGTTACTATGTATTGCAAAAAATCAAAATGCCACTCTATATATAAAAATAACAAAACATTCTCACCACTCAACAAACACTAATAGGAAATGCATATAAGGTAGCCATTTTACCAGCCAAAGGACTGGTATTTCTGTCCGTCCAGTCTTGAGACTTATGGTGGTCATACACACTTTATTAAATTATTGATTTTTTTTTTTTATGATTGATCTCTTCCTATAGAAGTAATTAATCGATAGTCAACAACCCCTCACATCGATATGCCACGCACAGGGAAATTGATTTTGATTGATATTTAAGATACAATCGTAAATTACAATTGCATCTTATCGATCGCATTTCTGTTTCCACCACATGATCTCATAATGTGATTGATGAAAATATAATCATATTCATGAGCAAAGTATCTCAGCGCTGTCGATTTATGCAATCAATCAATAACAATCCATTCTGGCCAATCAAATCTGATCGAAAATGGGTGTGAATTGATTGTTAGGGAGTTTGTTTGATTGTTTGCTAATTCGCTCATTTTGATTGAAACGATCTGATTAAAAAAATGGCACAGTTTATGGCCTCTGATGTAGCCAGCATGTGCCTGGTGAAACCAGCCAGGCATACTGATCGTCCACCTCTTCTCCCAGCCCCACTGGGGATCTGTTGGTGCAGGATTATGTGCATTTGGGAAGTGCATTCCTCTGCATGAGAACTATGGCTCTATTCTTCCAATAAACTATTGGATGGATGAGTATACAATTATTTGCATGTTTTTACAAGCACAGTCATTGGCTTTGTGACCTGTGGGTCCTGGTTGATTACTTGGAGGACACTTTTCCAAAACAGTGAATGGAATGGCTTACTTGGATATGCCGGGAAGTTATGTTTACAGAATCTATCCTGAGATTATATACCAAATGCTCTAGACAGCCATTGACTTTGTTTTGGTGAACACTTATACTCATCTGGACCACACAAATGTATTTCTACCTATTCACTGTGGGAAATTTCATAAGGTGAGTCAACGAGAGATCTATGCTCCTTAGTTTGTCCCTTCACTTGGCACCTTGAAGTACTGGCATTTATGAGTCTAACCGTCATCTTTCATAAGGACATCATCATTTAATGGTTATCAGCTTGTTTTCCCTTATCTTTGTTTTACCAAGCATTGAACTCCTTTTTTCCATAGTTCTATCTATTCACCATACATGGGATCACCATTACCATCATTATCTTTGATTGTTTGATTTTGACTTATTACATATATTGGTGTACAGCACAATCCGGTCTGGGAGGGGAGCGGACCTGATTCATCTTTGCTGCAGTTGATCAACTTGGTTCATTCAGCCTTTCCATACACGGTTCGAATCTTGCCTGGTTCCTGCTGAGTTCTGAACCGTCTATGGCTTGCCTTAGAATTAATGGATGATTTTTACTGTCTCAGCCATGCTAACAAAATGGCCTGCGATTTTTCACCAAGGCTCTATTCACATCTGTGCATTGTGGTAAAACAGGTATAACCGAAAAGCATCTTAAAACACAGAACTAAGTGCCATTCATTTTATATGGCATCTCAACGCACCTAGCCAGTGCACTGTATGTTGTGGAGTGCTGTGTGTTGTCGAGTGCTGCGTTTGGAAAAATGGTGTGGGTTCATTATAAGGTGTGTTGCAGTGCATTGACAGCCTATTCATCTGTTGTTCATCTTCTACCCCACCACTCCCGTCACTACACAGCAATAGAACAGGGATCCAAAGAAGGAATCATACCACACTGTTTAGGACACAGGAATTTAACACTCCTGGAAATGCTGAATGGTGAAGAGTCTTAAGCCGGCCATACATCGATCGAAATATGGCCTGTATGGACAGGCAGATTGTACCCAAATCCATTGATGGATCAACTTGGGTACAACCAGCCTGTCAAATTTTTCACATTTGATTACTGCCGGCAGCTATAGCCACTAATCATTGTGATCTGTCAGCCAGGAAAGCTCCCCACACCCCCCACATGAAGAAGCACTGTGGGAGGCATCCCCCATCAACACTCACTGTGTTGATGGGGAAATCAATTGATTTTCAGTGAAAGGAAAGAAAATCAAATCATTTATGGGCTGCTTTATGTTACAGTCAGATGGCCAAATAGCGGTGGATAGTTTGCTGGGTTCAGAATCTACTGATTGGTAACCCCTGCTGCTACAATGAGGCCATTGGAATATAGCCAAAGGGAGGCTGCATCTCTAGACTGGATGGAAGATAGGAGACATGGGCTACCAGAAAGTGAGTATAACGGCTTTTCTATTGCAGGGACCTTTCATCTGTTTTTTTTTTTTAAACTAGCTGGCGGTTTTAAGGCAATACATAATAAAGCGCGCAACCGTGCGAAATAACACATTTTTAATAATGCACCACAACAGTCTGAATGAGCCCTAAGGGCAGTGGTAGTACAGACTGATGGAACAAGTAGCAAAAAGCCAATGGTATGAGCTGCACAGCAGTATGCAGTAGCATTTATTGCACTGATGGCATAATGCTAAATCTTTGTGAAATTGGTCATGCAAACCATAGCAGTTTTGGCCTTGCAAATTTGAAAGGTGGCACTTCCTATAATTCTCACCCACTGAAGTCAATAGGGCTGTGCCGCAACTGCAAACCAAACACTTGGCCCACGGTTGTGGCACAATGATTCTATACAAAATCCCTGTTTGGCTGAAAAAAAAAAAAAAACAGAAAACACATTAAGGAGGTGCCAGAGTCTCCTCCTTAAAGCGGAGTTCCACCCAAAAGTGGAACTTCCGCTTTAGGGAGTCCTGACCCCCCGACATGCCACATTTGGCATGTCATTTTTTGGGGGGGGGAGCGGGTACCTAGTTTTGACAGGTACCCGCTCCCACTTCCGCTCGGAGCGCCGCGGCGCCCTGAGCGGAAGTTCTCCTCTCCCCCTCCCTCCCTGCAATCTTCTGGGACACGTCAGAGGTCCCAGAAGATTGCCGGCCAATCACGGCGCGCAGCGCGACTCGCGCATGCGCAGTGGGTACCCGGCTGTGAAGCCGCAAACTGTAACAGCCGGGTGCCCACAGCAGTGATGCCGGCGCCGAGGGAGAGGATCGAGGCTTCCGGCGGCCGCATCGCTGGACCGTTGGACAGGTGAGTAAATGGCTGGAACTCCGCTTTAAAGTGGAGTTCCACCCATTTTAGTGACTTTAGATGTATGTAATCCCCTTTAAAACGACTTTTACCAATGGAAACAATTTTTTTGTTGCTAGTAAATACCTTATTTTCTGCTTTATTTATCCTCTTCTCACTTCCGGGTCCGGTCGGCGATTACGTCATTCGGCGATTCGCAGTGTGTGCTGGGATGTATCTCAGGGCATGAAATCTTGCATTATTATACAGGAGATGTGCTGCACTGCATGCTCTGTCCCGCCTCCACCCCGCCTCCTCTCAGTGAGCGGGGACTTAAAGCATTATATCTTCACTGAGCTCACTGAGAGGAGGCGGGGCGGAGCACGGCCTCAATACAATACATACAGTACAGCTCACTGAGAGGAGGCGGGGAAGAGCACGCAGTGCAGCTCATCTCCTGTGTAATAATGTGAGATTTCATGCCCTGAGATACATCCCAGCACACACTGCGAATCGCCGAATGACGTAATCGCCGACCGGACCTGGAAGTGAGAAGAGGATAAATAAAGCAGAAAATAAGGTATTTACTAGCAAAAAAAAAAATAAATAAACTTTCCATTGGTAAAAGTCGTTTTAAAGGGGATTACATACATCTATGTAATCCAATTTATTAAAAATGGGTGGAACTCCACTTTAATGTCTACAAGGCATTGCTCTGCTGAAGGACAGAAACTGCCTCCAGTTTGAAAAAGGCCTTACAGTCTACTGTGTAGCTTACAGCTTTGGGAGTCATTTGTTTAATGTGTGCCCAATCAATCTCAATTTTGGGGGCATGATTGAGGAACTAATAGCACCCTTGTACCCTTCACCTTGGCTTTACTATAGTAAAATTCAAACAGAATAGGTCCAGAAAATAAACAAGATGCAGAAAAGTTTCCACTTTAAAAACAAATGTACATAAATGTTCTTTGATGTAATTTATCTCGTTTTAAGCAGATGGAACTTCCACAATGTATAATGACTAATGGTAAGTGATCATTGTTAAAAGTTAATAGAATCTAAATGATCAAATCAACTTCTAAGACAATTTGCTTTCAAGATTGTTCTAGTTCCACGATGCCAGCTTTTGTAGCATGGCAGATGCTAAAATCACAATATGAGTAATAAAGTATGCAACAAATCCTGAGGTTTTTGGAGACCGTACAATTTTCCTATCCTACCGTTCAAGATTTAAGTGCTATCATATGAGCTACATACTGAGCAGGCTGTCTCTGAGTTCCCATAAAATAGGGATGTACAATGTTCTGTGTTCTGTGTTTAACACGTTTTGGGTCAATTTTATTTTATTTATTTTTTTTGTTTATGTTGGCAAATATTTGACCTAATTGTTTAAAGCGGAGTTCCGGCCCAATGAACATACCCCCGGGACAGTCAGGGCTAGTACATTCCACAATGGATAGCCTCTGATCTGTCCCGGTTCGCACTTGCGCGCTGCCATCTCAGGTGTGGGCAGCTTGAAGCCAGCGCAATCCTCTTCTGCATCCTCTTCCGTCCTCTTCGGTCCCATGATGCACTGCGCCGGCCCTGCCGTCACTTTCGGGTCTGCAGCGTCATCCCTGCACAGCTTCTGGGCATGCCCAGAAGCTGTTTAGCAAGGTATGACGCGCCTGCACCGGAACTGACGTCGGGGCCGGTGCAGGCGCATTGATTCCTGGGAGCGATGACGTTCAGCATCCAGGAATCATTGCAAAGCGGAAGTGACGGCGCGGGTCGCGGCCGGGGAAGGAGGAAGTGGATGGTAAGGTGAGTATATTATCCTCTCTAAAAAGGTAAGTAAAAAAAAAAAAAAATGCCGGGAATATCCAATTCGGGCTCAGGAAAGGATAAGGAAGCGGATGCCATAAAATCTACAGGCATGATTTTGTGGCCGGAACTCCGCTTTAAGTATTTACTGTATAATTAAATACATTTTTACTGAGACATTTATTGTGATCCTATCATACAACTAAATTATGAAGCAAGCAAGAGGGAGGAAGAGAATAAAGAAGAGATGGATCACTTATCTTTCTCTCTGCCTGCTGCAATTGTGAAAAATGGTCACCCAGAATCCACTGGGAAACTTCTGGGAATGTCGATTTCCTTGATTCCTGCAGCTCTCACTGATTGCTCCTGATGACCACCATTAATTAAAGAAGACAGTAATGACATGGAGGTCAACGGGTGGAATCGGTGCAAGGTGAGGGAGACCCAGAAGATCAACACTACCCAAAGAGGGGTTTGCCAGTAAACTTCAAGGGACCATATCTCACGCAGCGGAAAAGGTGTTTCCTCTCTGCTTTACAGGTACATTCTTGCTTCATAAAATGTTTCCATATGGCAGGGTCGCTTTACGAAACTTGTACATAGAGACAAGAGTAGTAAAGCAAAGGAACTCTGAGCAGCAAGAAGAAAAAATGGCAGCTCCTACATACATGTGTATTCATAAACATAAAAACAAGATTCCTAACTTAGGTTGTTGCTTACTATACACAATATAAAGAATGGTTTTTTTGCAACATTATAGTTGAATAATTACGTATCCAGTAGGCAGTAATCCTAAACTCCATTGTGTTCAACAATACGACCTCCTGAACGTCTTCATATCCAACACACTTCCAGATACGCTATATTGTCAAAAGTATTGGGACACCTGCCTTTACATGCACATGAACTTTATTAGCATCCCAGTCTTAGTCCGTAGGGTTCAGTATCGAGTTGGCCCACCCTTTGCAGCTATAACAGCTTCAACTCTTCTGGGAAGGCTGTCCACAATGTTTAGGAGTGTGTCTATGGAAATGTTTGTTGGCCATTCTTCCAGAAGCACTTTTGTGAGATCAGGCACTGATGATGGACAAGAAGGCCTGGCTCTCAGTCTCCGGTCTATTTCATCCCGAAGGTGTTCTATCGGATTGAGTTCAGGACTGTGCAGGCTAATCAAGTTCCTCCATCTAAACTCGCTTATCCATGTCTTTATGGATCTTGCTTTGTGCATTGCTCCAAATCATTTGGTGGATGGGAAATTATGGTGTGGGGTTGTTTTTCAAGAGTTGGGCTTGGCCCCTTAGTTCCAGTAAAGGGAACTCTTAAGGCTTCAGCATACCAAGATTTGTGGCCAATTTCATGCTCCAATCTTTGTGGGAACAGTTTGGGGATGGCCCCTTCCTGTTCCAACATGGCTGCGCACCTTTGCACAAACAAGGTCAATAAAGAAATGAATGAGCGAGTTTGGGGGGGAGGAACTTGACTGACCCGCACAGAGTCCTGACCTCAACCGGATAGAACACCTTTGGGATGAATTAGAGCGAAGGCTGTGAGCCAGGCCTTTTCTCCAATATCAGTACCTGACCTCGCAAATGCGCTTCTGAAAGAATGGTCAAACATTTCCATAGACACACTCCTAAACCTTGTGGACAGCCATCCCAGGAGAGTTGAAGCGATTTTTGCTGCAAAGGGCGGGCCAACTCAATATTGAACCCTACGGACTAAAGTTCATGTGCGTTTAAAGGCAGGTGTCCCAATACTTTTGACAATATAGTGTATGTTGGATGTCTGGTTCCCGGCTACTGATGTGGGAATTGGCAGGAGAAACCACAATTCACAGTGGGGGATGCAGACTTTCGACAGAGTGTCAAACACTGAAGACTTTGCCAGAGGTTGTATAACTTGAATGCAAGTTTAGACTTGTCGCCCGTCAGAGGAGTAAGTATTCAGTCTATAGCGCTTTGGCTGTTCTTTGGATTTTTTATATATAAAATTGTAAAAAAAAAATAATAGTTATCTTTTAAAATCTGCAGTTTCAACAACACCATTGTTTATGTACTGTAGGTGATGAATAGTAACTTACCACAGACAACATCAGATTTGTCAGTTCCTGGACGGATTTGTTGTTCTGAACTTGTACAACTAGAACAAAGACATAACAAGTTATGATATATTCTGCATAGAGTTATGGAATTTAATCAAAAAAGGACCAGACGATAAATGTTGTATGTGATGAATTGAGACAAGTTAGCCAGCTTTACATTTTCTAGGAATCTCCTAAATTCCAGCAGCCAAGAATAACTTCTGGGAATTAGCCTTTTTTCATATGTGCACCAATAGAGAGGGATTTCAGGCACTCTTAAATGTGTTTTTTATATTAAAGCATTTGACTTGGTATCAACCTATTGCAATCTCTGTATAGTGGCATTCATACTGAAAGAGGGAGGAGTAGTAATCATAGTTAGTCATAGTTAGTCAGGTTGAAAAAAGACACAAGTCCATCCGGCTCAACCAATAAAAAACAAAAAACAGTAAAGAAAACCCAACCATACAATCCCATATACATAATCCTATACCCGCCGTTGATCCAGAGGAAAGCGAAAAAAAAACCCCCAGCAAAGCATGATCCAATTTTCTTCAGCAGGCGAAAAACCATCCCTTCCTGATCCCCCAAGAGGCAATCAGACATTCCCTGTATCCACTTTACTTATAAATATTAGTACCCATTTATATTACGTACACCCAGGAAATAATCCAGGCCCTTTTTAAAGCAATCTAGTGAGCTGGCCAGAACCACCTCTGGAGGGAGTCTATTCCACATTTTACAGCTCTTACGGTGAAGAAACCTTTCCGTATTTGGAGACAAAATCTGTTTTCCTCTAGACGTAAAGAGTGCCCCCTTGTCCTCTGTGTTGACCTTAAAGTGAATAACTCAACACCAAGTTCACTATATGGACTCTTATGTATTTATACATGTTGATCATATCCCCCCTTAATCCCCTCTTTTCAAGAAAGAATAAATTCAGTTCCTGCACTTTCTCCAGTTCCCCGATATCCAGTGGCGGAGCCAGAGGGCTAGCTGGGGTGGCAATTGCCACCCCAGACGAAATCCTTGCCACCCCTGTTGCCACCCCGCTCACCAGTGGCGTCGGCAGGGGAGGTTTGGCTGGGAACTCGGGGCTACATATCAGCACATTAAAGCCAGTGATAAGTGGGTGATTCGGCGGGGGCAGCTGCAAGGAGAGTGATTGCAGCTGTCAAATTTAGGCATTGATGTCGGGTGTGGGCGGGGCCGTATGCAGGGGCGGGGCTCCGCCCCCTTGCTCTGTGGAGAAACAGAAGATGGCTGGGAAGGAAGGTGGCAGGGGGCGGGACCAATTGTAGCTGCTGTATGGGCACACAGAGCTTCCCATCCTCTCCCAGCATTCAGAGCCAGGAGGATTTTCATTTCATGAGAGTCTCCAATGAACATTCCGAATGCTTCTGCTGCTATTTGTTCCCTCCCCCTTGCCCAGCGCGCCTCTTTTGATTTCATCACAGCAGATGCCGGGAGGGGGAGGAGTGGAGCCTGCAGTGAGTGGAGGAAGAAGTTCAGCCTAGCAGAAGGTAAGCTGCCTCTGGGCTGAATGTAGTAGTGATGTCGGTGGCTTGTTAGTGGGCAGGAAGAGGGGGAGGAGGGGGGCCTCTCTGTAGCAGACTCCACTGATGCTGTTAGATCATTTTTTTTGTTTTGTGTGTCTGCTCTGCTTCTGAAGAGAAGAGGTTTTCTAGGATCTCCTCAAATCTCTACCAGAGTCCCTTCACACTACCTGCTAACCAGTCCAGTACACAGGCACATTCTCCTCTCCTGTATGACCACCTCATGTGTCTGGGGCTGGGGCACTACAAATCCAAGCATGCCAGGTGAGGGGAGGCAGCAGCAATATGACAGATCAGGCTGATTGTTAGATGAAAAGTGCTGGTGTACAGTATTTGTGAGTGATGGAGCAAAGGATAGAGGGATGGGGTGATGGAGCAAAGGATAGATGGATGGGGTGAAGGAGCAAAGGATAGAGGGATGGGGTGAAGGAGCAAAGGATAGAGGGATGGGGTGAAGGAGCAAAGGATAGAGGGATGGGGTGATGGAGCAAAGGATAGAGG
Organism: Pelophylax lessonae; assembly: GCF_965119305.1. Lineage (NCBI taxonomy): Eukaryota > Metazoa > Chordata > Amphibia > Anura > Ranidae > Pelophylax > Pelophylax lessonae. Next base: position 59,193,910 of record NC_138778.1, on the reverse strand, counting down.
GATGGGGTGATGGAGCACAGGATAGAGGGATGGGGTGATGGAGCAAAGGATAGAGGGATGGGGTGATGGAGCACAGGATAGAGGGATGGGGTGAAGGAGCAAAGGATAGAGGGATGGGGTGATGGAGCAAAGGATAGATGGATGGGGTGATGGAGCAAAGGATAGATGGATGGGGTGAAGGAGCAAAGGATAGAGGGATGGGGTGATGGAGCAAAGGATAGATGGATGGGGTGATGGAGCAAAGGATAGAGGGATGGGGTGAAGGAGCAAAGGATAGAGGGATGGGGTGATGAAGCAAAGGATAGATGGATGGGGTGAAGGAGCAAAGGATAGAGGGATGGGGTGATGGAGCAAAGGATAGATGGATGGGGTGATGGAGCAAAGGATAGATGGATGGGGTGAAGGAGCAAAGGATAGATGGATGGGGTGAAGGAGCAAAGGATAGAGGGATGGGGTGAAGGAGCAAAGGATAGAGGGATGGGGTGATGGAGCAAAGGATAGAGGGATGGGGTGATGGAGCAAAGGATAGAGGGATGGGGTGATGGAGCAAAGGATAGAGGGATGGGGTGATGGAGCAAAGGATAGAGGGATGGGGTGATGGAGCAAAGGATAGATGGATGGGGTGATGGAGCAAAGGATAGATGGATGGGGTGATGGAGCAAAGGATAGATGGATGGGGTGAAGGAGCAAAGGATAGAGGGGTGGGGTGAAGGAGCAAAGGATAGAGGGGTGGGGTGATGGAGCAAAGGATAGAGGGGTGGGGTGATGGAGCAAAGGATAGAGGGGTGGGGTGATGGAGCAAAGGATAGAGGGATGGGGTGATGGAGCAAAGGATAGAGGGATGGGGTGATGGAGCAAAGGATAGAGGGATGGGGTGATGGAGCAAAGGATAGATGGATGGGGTGATGGAGCAAAGGATAGAGGGATGGGGTGATGGAGCAAAGGATAGATGGATGGGGTGATGGAGCAAAGGATAGATGGATGGGGTGAAGGAGCAAAGGATAGAGGGATGGGGTGATGGAGCAAAGGATAGATGGATGGGGTGATGGAGCAAAGGATAGATGGATGGGGTGAAGGAGCAAAGGATAGATGGATGGGGTGAAGGAGCAAAGGATAGAGGGATGGGGTGAAGGAGCAAAGGATAGAGGGATGGGGTGAAGGAGCAAAGGATAGAGGGATGGGGTGATGGAGCAAAGGATAGAGGGATGGGGTGATGGAGCACAGGATAGAGGGATGGGGTGAAGGAGCAAAGGATAGAGGGATGGGGTGATGGAGCAAAGGATAGAGGGATGGGGTGATGGAGCAAAGGATAGATGGATGGGGTGATGGAGCAAAGGATAGATGGATGGGGTGAAGGAGCAAAGGATAGAGGGATGGGGTGATGGAGCAAAGGATAGATGGATGGGGTGATGGAGCAAAGGATAGAGGGATGGGGTGAAGGAGCAAAGGATAGAGGGATGGGGTGATGGAGCAAAGGATAGATGGATGGGGTGAAGGAGCAAAGGATAGAGGGATGGGGTGATGGAGCAAAGGATAGATGGATGGGGTGATGGAGCAAAGGATAGATGGATGGGGTGAAGGAGCAAAGGACAGATGGATGGGGTGATGGAGCAAAGGATAGATGGATGGGGTGAAGGAGCAAAGGATAGAGGGATGGGGTGAAGGAGCAAAGGATAGAGGGATGGGGTGAAGGAGCAAAGGATAGAGGGATGGGGTGATGGAGCAAAGGATAGAGGGATGGGGTGATGGAGCACAGGATAGAGGGATGGGGTGAAGGAGCAAAGGATAGAGGGATGGGGTGATGGAGCAAAGGATAGAGGGATGGGGTGATGGAGCAAAGGATAGATGGATGGGGTGATGGAGCAAAGGATAGATGGATGGGGTGAAGGAGCAAAGGATAGAGGGATGGGGTGATGGAGCAAAGGATAGATGGATGGGGTGATGGAGCAAAGGATAGAGGGATGGGGTGAAGGAGCAAAGGATAGAGGGATGGGGTGATGGAGCAAAGGATAGATGGATGGGGTGAAGGAGCAAAGGATAGAGGGATGGGGTGATGGAGCAAAGGATAGATGGATGGGGTGATGGAGCAAAGGATAGATGGATGGGGTGAAGGAGCAAAGGATAGATGGATGGGGTGAAGGAGCAAAGGATAGAGGGATGGGGTGAAGGAGCAAAGGATAGAGGGATGGGGTGATGGAGCAAAGGATAGAGGGATGGGGTGATGGAGCAAAGGATAGAGGGATGGGGTGATGGAGCAAAGGATAGAGGGATGGGGTGATGGAGCAAAGGATAGATGGATGGGGTGATGGAGCAAAGGATAGATGGATGGGGTGATGGAGCAAAGGATAGATGGATGGGGTGAAGGAGCAAAGGATAGAGGGGTGGGGTGAAGGAGCAAAGGATAGAGGGGTGGGGTGAAGGAGCAAAGGATAGAGGGATGGGATGATGGAGAAAGGGATAGAGGGATGGGATGATGGAGAAAGGGATAGAGGGATGGGATGATGGAGAAAGGGATAGAGGGATGGGGTGAATCAGACAGAATAATATACGGATGGATGTAATGGAGAATAGAAAGGGTGGAGGGAAATGGGGCACAAGGATTATTGGATGGATGGTATGGTGGAGGGATGGAGTAAGAGCTAAAAGGATGTTGTAATGGAGTTATGGAAAGATGAAAGGAGGGATGGAGGGAAGGATAGAGTAACAGAGGGATGAGAGTGATGGAGGGTGAAGAGGTTGGAGGGACCTACAACAGAGGGATGGTAGGATGGACAATTGGATAGATTGATGGAGACAGGTGATGGAGGGATGCAGACAGAAGATGCTGGAGACAGGAGGTGATGTAGGCATGCTAAGTTTGGAGCTCCTGATGTTAAGGGGGGACTCCTGATGTGAAGTAGGGTTGCTTCCTGATAAATTTATTTTAGTTTCCATGATATAAAATAATGGATGTGGGGGCCTTTTGGTGGGCTTGTTTTTTTTTTTTTTTTTTGGGGGGGGGCAGCATCAAATTCTTGGACCCAGGTAGCATAATATCTTGGGCCAGCCCTGCCCACCTCCCTGCAATCAGAGAGAGAAACTGACTGAAGCTGGATGGGGCAGGAAGGATTCAGCCGCGGGATGGATGGATGGTGTCAGCGCCGGTTCCTGGACTTGGTAAGTGTTACTGGCTCTGCCCCCCTCTCTCACTACTACCCCCCACTACCACCCCCTCTCTCTCTCACTACTACCCCCTCCCCTCACTACCCCCCCCCCCATCTCACCACCACCCCCTCCCCCCTCTCTCTCACTACCCCCCTCCTCTCACCATCAGGAATGCATACACATGTATAAACTCACAGTCTATAGTATAATCTGCCCACATAAGTCTCTCATATGAACAAAGCTTGTCATTAAAATATCATAAAATGAATTATAAAATAAATAAAATCCACCAAAACAGCAGAATTAGCTTAAAAGTCCATAACTGCTAAAGAGTCCTGGGATGATGACTAAACGTGCAGATGTAGTACTGGATCACCAATGCATGCCACCACTATGCTCAGAGGGGGAGTAAAAGTGCAAACTCACCAACACTACTGGCTTAGCCACTCTCGTGACCAAGCAAACGAGCCAAAAAACAATCACATCCACCTGGACAGATCCTGGGTAGCCCAAATGATGGGTGATCTCACAGTGCTCCAAATCATGTGGAAGAAAAAAGAGCTCCACTAGTGTGATAACATCTAAACAACTTTATTCACATCCACATTTAATAATGTTGCACTCACATCTTTAGTAGCACATCCATCGCTCGTGTCATCTGTCCAGGTGGATGGGATTGTTTTTTGGCTCGTTTGCTTGGTCATGAGAGTGGTCTTTTTACCACCTAGCAACGCCCCTGCCGCTCCCGCTCGCTTATGCTTATAACATTACATAGCATAGCTGAACCTGAACGAGAGGGTGCCTGTGTAGCTAGTTCTCTGTGACTCTGACTGAGCGCGGTGAGCTGAGCAGGAGCGGCGCCGTGATTCGCTGCACAGCTAACCAATCACGCGTGCCTGCACACCTGATCGGTGAGTAGCGGCACAGCGAACCAATCAGGTGTGCAGGCACGCGTGATTGGTTAGCTGTGCAGCGAATCACGGCGCCGCTGCTGCTCACCGTGCTCAGTCACAGACAGTCACAGAGAACTAGCTACACAGGGGCCCTCTCGTTCACTTCTTCTACCTGTAACCTTAGGTAAGTCTCTCTCTGGTCTCTGCATGATTGAAGGGGACACGGCACGCTGGTCACTACATTGATAAGTTGGCAATCATGCTGGTCACTACATTGATGGGTTGGCAATCATGCTGGTCACTACATTGATGGGTTGGCAATCATGCTGGTTACTACATTGATGGGTTGGCAATCATGCTGGTCACTACATTGATGGGTTGGCAATCATGCTGGTTACTACATTGATATGTTGGCAATCATGCTGGTCACTACATTGATGGGTTGGCAATCATGCTGGTTACTACATTGATGGGTTGGCAATCATGCTGGTCACTACATTGATGGGTTGGCAATCATGCTGGTTACTACATTGATATGTTGGCAATCATGCTGGTCACTACATTGATGGGTTGGCAATCATGCTGGTTACTACATTGATGGGTTGGCAATCATGCTGGTCACTACATTGATGGGTTGGCAATCATGCTGGTTACTACATTGATATGTTGGCAATCATGCTGGTCACTACATTGATGGGTTGGTACGCTGGTCACTACATTGATGGGTTGGTACGCTGGTCACTACATTGATGGGTTGGTACGCTGGTCACTACATTGATGGATTGGTACGCTGGCGGTCACTACATTGATGGATTGGTACGCTGGCGGTCACTACATTGATGGGTTGGTACGCTGGCGGTCACTACATTGATGGGTTGGTACGCTGGTCACTACATTGATGGGTTGGTACGCTGGCGGTCACTACATTGATGGGTTGGTACGCTGGTCACTACATTGATGGGTTGGTACGCTGGTTACTACATTGTCAATTGATGGGGGGGCATGCTGGTCACTACATTGATGGGGGGCAATATTGTGCAGCCCTACTCATAGGCATGCGCACGGGGTGTGCCTAGGCACACCCTAATCACCCCCATGCAGTGCTTCTGCCATGGCCGCCGCCGCTGTGTCTGCTGCTCTCTGCCCCTGGCTGCTCTGCTCCCGAACCCAATCCTGTCGGTGCGGAGACTGAGAGGGACTGTCTGGGGGAGGACCCTGGCCTGCTGTAAGGGGGCATCTATATAGGGGACCTCACCTCACCCTGGCCTGCTGTAAAGGAGGATCTATGGGGACCTGCCCTAGCCTGCCCTAAAGGGGGATCCTGCTCTAAAGGGGATCTATGCCATAGATCCCCCTTTAGAGCAGGGTCCCCATAGATCCCCTTTAGAGCAGAGACCTGTGATCGGTGTGCGGCCTTAAAAGAATAAGGTTTACTTTAAAAATTGTTTATTTAATTAAAAATGTTTTAATACCGCTTAGGATGTTTGTTTACATTTATTTATAAAAGTGTGTGTGTGTGTGTGTGTGTGTATATATATATATATATATATATATATATATATATATATATATATATACACGCATGTATATTGACCCCCCAAAATAATACCTTGCCACCCCTTTGCCACCCCTGTTTTAAAAGTCTAGCTCCGCCACTGCCGATATCCTTTTTGAGAACTGGTGCCCAAAACGGAACTGCGTATTCCAGATGAGGTCTTACTAATGATTTGTACAGGGGCAAAATGATATAATTCTCTCTGGAGTCCATGCCTCTGTTAATACAAGAAAAGACTTTGCTTGCTTTGGAAACCACAGCTTGGCATTGCATGCTATTATTAAGCTTATGATCTACCAGAACACCCAGATCCTTCTCCGCTATGGATTCCCCCAGTTTTACTCCCCCTAGTATGTGTGATGCATGCATATACTTAGCCCCCAAGTGCATAACTTTACATTTATCAAAATTAAACCTCATTTGCCACATAGTTGCCCAATGAAACAGTGCATTGAGGTCAGCTTGTAAATTGGAGAAATCCTGTAAGGAAGTTATTCCACTGCAAAGCTTGGTGTCATCTGCAAAGACTGAAATGGTAATTTTAATCCCAGACCCTGTATCATTTATAAAGATATTAAAAAGTAAGGGTCCCAAAACACTGAACCTTGGGGTACACCACTGATAACCTTAGACCATTCAGAGTACTAGGAGCCAATCAAGTGTGCTTCATGCAAATGTCCTGAAAGAAAAAAGCTGATAGGAGGGAGGAACAGAAAGAGCAGAGGGATGATTTATCAGTTAGTTTCTGCTCCTTCACTGTCCAATGAGCAGGCTGGAGGTATACAGCAGACACCACTGTATCCCTTCTACAGAGTATAAATAACAGAAATGTTAGTTGTAAAGTGATGTCATTCGCCTGGCTGCTCTTTGTGACAGGGCTGTGTAAATCTCAGAAATGAAAAGGTCTTCTCAACTTGGGTTCTTCTAGATGTTTCTTGGAGATCCTTGAGCAATGTGAAATTTCTGCCTCTTAGATACTGTAAGTAACCACTGATACCAGTGATGTTTTAGCTACCTTTAGGACACCTTTCACATGGGTATTGTTGGTGCCGAAAAACCGGGTCTCTTTTTTTAACACATGTCAGCCACCTGTCAAAACCTGCAAAGGGCTGCCAGGCAGCCCCATACACATTGTCGCAGCCGCAAGACTTTGCATTGCAAGAAAAAAGTAGGGTGGGGCAGTGCCACAACTGAATCTAACTTGCGCAGCTGTAATGTGGTGAAGAGGGATTTCAGTGTGAAATCCTTTTTCAAACAGGTGTATGGAAGGTGACATATTGCCTCCTGATCACCTGCTAACCACAGGCAGCCTGCTTCTCTTCACTGACCAACACTGTAAAGAGAAGTCTTCCCACTGACCACAGTTGTAATGCGCATTCTTCCCATTGTAAGAGCATTCTTTCCAGTGTCCACCATTGTAAGGAGGATTCTTTCCAATGACTGCAAATGTATGGAGCATCCTTCCCAATGACCAACATGCAGGGTGAGGGCAGGTTGGGGTGACAAGGTGTTCGTCATGCCCTCCATGTTTCCGTCATTGGGTGCCAAGCAAGGGTCACATGAGAGGCTATCCTAGGCATCTAGTACAGGGTCCCCTTGTTCACATGGGGTTCCTTTACTTTGTGCCATCTTCATCATTGCTTTGGGAGGCTGAGGCTGCCATGGGGGAACGCTCAACCTTAAGGCAGACCTCTACTTTTAGAGATGAGCGTACACCATGTACACTTGCAATGCAACTGTTCTCCAGTTAACTCTCGTGTCCCTGTAACAATGTACACAGTCCTTGTTTTGTGCATTTAAGAGGGCCATGCTGAGCTTTGTCCACATCCACCTGTCCAGCCTTTTTCACTACTACTCCCCAGTAGCATAGTGGGCACCACACGTGCATCTAAAGTGTTACTAAATCCACAACAGTAAAATCAGTCTGTATATGCAGTAAAGCATGCTTGTTATACTCACTGTGGAACCTAAGGGGTTAATCCTCTACATTGCATAAAAAGGCTGTCTTCCCCGATCCTCCCCTACTTTTACTGTCCCCAATCCATCTGCTAACAGAACAGAGCCTTAGGAGGAACTCAGTTTGGTGTGTATTGCTAGAGAGTTTTTCTGTTTTGTTTGGGAGGGTGCATGTAATCAGTACAGGGCCAATCAGCACTGTCGAGGAAGAAAGTCAAGAGTCATGCAGCCTCAGAGGACAGTCAGAGGAGAATGAAAATTCCTCCTACAAGCTTTAACTAGTGCTCGGCTGGTTACTGATAGAAGTCACAAGACTGCTATTTACTGCTGGTGAGAAAAGGTATTTAGCAGTTTATATTTATTAAAATAATTGCATTTCCATGTTCTGTGTACTGTGGGAGACCAAATATAGTGAATGCAGGACCCAGGATTAGCAACACTTTAACTTAACTCTTGAGCTTCTGTTCCTCTGTACAGGATGGGAACCTCTGTGGCACCGATCCACTCCCATTGCTCTGGAAGACAGGCCGCTGGAGTGTTGACAACATCTCCTTGGCTGCTAGAGGCCGTTCCACCTATAATGGATACACACTACCGACAGGCTGCTTGTTAAACTTCTGTTACCCTATGTAAGCATTTGTGTCTTCCCATTACATCCCATTCCACGCCAAAGTCTTCATACCCCAGTGTTAAGACCCACTCAGTGAACAATGCCAGTTACTTGCAATACACCCCATTCAGTAACTTCAAACCAGGAAAAGACATGACTAGGGTATAAAAGATGATTTTGTCTCTATAACTGCTTGACCAACACTCTCCCTTATTTCTTTACCCAAGTAAAACACCAGACACCATAATTGGAGTTTTAATGGCCAAAGCAGCCTTTTATGAAACCAACTTGTATAAATAACATATATAAATCATACCAGCAACAGTCAGTACATTCTGAAATCTGGAGCCCCCCAAGGTCCTTGTAGGCACCACTACTTCACGTACCCGCTTCACCAAACTTAGGCCTCCAGCCGCAAAACACCGACTCGGAGACAACACCACTATTAGCAGATACAACCCAGACAAACCACAGGGAGCCGTACCCAAGACGGGTCCCTACCAATTTTCATTTATCAAATAAAGCACATACAAGGACCTTGTACCCCGCCAGCTGCTATGACATACCACCAAGGGAACAGCCCCAAAATTACACAAGATCGTAACCACCAAATAAAAGGGGAAGTTGTTCCGACGTCGTCTCTCTCCTGATTGAAGACCTCAACAGGAACCTCCTACTGTTTGACCCCTAAAGCCCCACCTGTTCCCTGCGTTCCACCAATCCGGTAAGTGTCCTTATACCATTTCCTTTAACCCCTCTTAAATTACTACTCCAAACCCCCTTTTAACCCTGTCATGTTGGCCCTCCGCCTAGGTTTTCTTTTTCTTTTACTCCGGGCCTTGCTACATTTTAACTTTAGAAAAGAGCAAAATAAACATTTCAAAGTCCAACATACAAGTACAGGGTCTTTCCTAAGTCCCTACTCCTAGCTACAAGCTTGTGATGCCCTAGTATACCTGCAAAGGTGAAGTCCAGCAATTTTAGTCCTTCAGAGACACTCTCATACAGATGCAAGTCCTCCAGAGCCATGCTCTAGTGCTGGTGTCTTCAGGGTAAACCCCAAGTTCAGTTACATCCCTATGGTAATAGATGGCCCCCTTCTGCTCCTTGTGGGTATCTTCCTCCGTCTCTCTCCCTTATGGGCACCAGTCTCAGCTTTCTCTCTCTTGGTCTCTCCATGGGGGAGGGGGGATCTCAAAACTCTCCCTACTATATCTCTCCGTAGGTTCACCATGTACTGGACCACTGTCCCTTATATATATTTTACAGGATTAGTGGGCTGGACAAAGAGAAGAACCCACCAAAAACCAAAGAACTGGGAAAGGCATTAACTCCTATCCTCCCAGCTGGGACAGCACCTATCTGGCTATTTCAATCTGCTTACCATAATGCTAATTGGTAGCTATTGTCAGGGGTTCCCTAAGACCTAAAAGGTATTTCAAGGATTCCTCTATGTTAAAAGGGTTTAGAAAGTCTGGTCTATTCTAATAACAAGTATATAAAAATGTAAAACAGTACACTTAACCAGCCTTGCTGCACTCGAACGTGATCAGCACAGCATACATATACCACACTGAATAAGGCTAACGGACATAAAAACCAATCAAACTGATATATGCTTTACAGCCATGAAAACACATACATACGCTCTGCCTCCATCTTAATTTGTGACGGGAATAACTTTAATCGACTGATGTTTTATTAACCAGTAGGCCTAAAGCAAGCAGCATTACTGTTTGGTGCAATTTATGCATTTTTGTTCATCTGGAATTCCTTTGAAGGAAATTAACAGATTTAATTTATGTAGCCGAAACAGGTTTTCTTCATTAAAAAAAAAAAAAAAACACACACACACACGCATTTATATCAAATAGCCTATTTACTCAACACTTTGCAATTAAAGAGCTATCTTGATTGAGTTCTTCAAAGTTACTGCTGCCTATAGATACAACATTTTATTAATAAATGAAATGGAAACTACTATTTATAATTTATATTTATTATACTGCCTTCCATTTAACAATGTGATATCAGAATGTCATTAAGAGTCGCTGAAAATTTCTCTATCTATATATTATTAAAAATATGTAAACAATAATTTTTTACAATTACCAAAAAAATAGGTTGCAGTTACATTTGCACCCTATACCTGCTGGGTCTGGGCTGGCTTTACTGCATTTAAAGTAGATCCTAACCCAATCACTAAAATCATACTTAAACTTTACCACGCTAATGTAATTTCAAAAGTTGTTTTCACTCTTTTTTTCAACCTCATTCATTGCAGTGAAACGGCCCATCAGAGCATCTTTTTGTCTTTAAGGACATTTAAAGACGTCTTCATCTGTTTTGTATATGCGCATGCCAGATGCGTTTATAAGCCTGTGATCACACTGTCATTAGATGCAGACAAAATCATTCAGGTTGCCTCCATGCCTTGTGATCACTGTGAACCAATCAGAGCAATCACATGTTGTAAACAAGTGATCAGCAGCTAGCCATTCCTTTCCTCTTACAATAGCTGCTGATCACTTCTACACTTTTCTGGTTTATTCCCTTGGACACAGCAAGGAAACCAGCTTATTCAGGATCTATATACAGTATAATATAAAAGAGAGCAGTTCCATTATTCAGACATGCCCTTTGACTCTAGTTCCTCAAGCATGCAATAGCCTGGTAGCAGATCACATGGAAAGATTATTCTGGAACACTAAACATTCCACTAATATATTGTAATATTATAGGGTTTCAATCAAGTTTAGTGCTTTCCAACGAGTTCACAACCATCAAGGAATTATGTTTCAGGGCTGAACTGCAGACATTGTTATATGAATAAAGCCGGCACACGAAAAGTCTTCTTCCAAGTAAAATACTTTATTCCAACATGGATAGCGGCGACAACATGACAAACTGACGCGTTTCGGCTTTACGCCTTCCTCATAGCATTGCTATGAGGAAGGCGTAAAGCCGAAACGCATCGGCATATGAGGAAGGCGTAAAGCCGAAACGCGTCAGCATTTGTCATGTTGTCACCGCTATCCATGTTGGAATAAAGTATTTTACTTGGAAGAAGACTTTTCGTGTGCCGGCTTTATTCATATAACATTTGGTTTGGACGTTCAGCCTGAGCACCGACACTTAGCTCTTTATCTTCCCACAGTGTGGTAGAGCTAGGGTGAGTTACTGTTTCTGAACTGCAGACAGCCCCTTTATTATAAAGGCTGTGCGCACCTGCACACACAGCTTGCTGGACCCTGCTAGGATCTGGACCCATGATTGGATCCTCCCAATAATCTTTAAAACCTCTGGACTCCAGAACCCAATCTAGGAGAAAACTGTTATAACTACATTCTCATAATATCCATTCTGGAGCCCATCAATCTGCATCCCTGAGAACCCTGCATGCCATTTACCTGCATGACATTTTTTTCTTTTAATACAGTGTTTACAATATTAACTGAATTGTTTGGTGAAGTATTTGAACAGCGATTAATGGGGTTACTAGAAGCTCTCACATGCACAGTCGTTATGTAAATTCTGTAATATACGAGCAGGCATCACTAATTGGTGGACCGCAGTCTGGATCCGGACTTAGTCACTTCCCCACTTGGACAGCTGCATTTGTGCCATTTAGGAGCCACTTCAATCCCCCAGCCTCCGTTGTCATTATCACAGCAGAGTAAAGAGCGGGAGGCAGGACAATTCTAAACTGGGGGTGGGAGGCACAACAGCACTGATGGAAGGCGTGAGCAAGAGTGGCTCGAGTTAGGTTTTAAACTTAACAAGCAGGTGGCTGGTTGTATGGACACAGGGTGGTGCTCGCAACCATTTACCAGCTTGTTAATATAGATTGTTAACTTTGGTAGCTCCCATCCTCCATCCAGTGCTGCTGTGTCTCCCGCCTCTGTGTAAGGTAGGGAAGTGAAGGGGGGAAGAGGACATGACTGTGAAGGATGGAGGGAGGGGGGATTTTGAAGGGATCATAAGACACTTCTGCAAGGGGGTGGGGTGTGAAGTGAGGGCAGTGCTGTGTGTGTGTGTGAGAGGGTATATTTGTAAAGAGGGGGCAGTGGGTTGGGGAAATGTGAAGGGTGGCAGATATGTGGGGGTGATGAAAAGAATGCAGAGCACACTATTGTGTGTGTGTTTGGAGGTGATGTGGGTGATTTGAAAGAGCAGAAGTGCTGTAGGGGAGGTGATGTGAAGGGGGGGGGTGATGTGGGGGGGGTAATGTGAAGTGGGGCGGTGCTGTGGGGGAGAGATGTGAAGGGGATACAGGGGGGGGTGTAAGATAGGTACAGTACTGGGGGAGGGGGGTGTAGTGAGTGCTGAGGGGGAGGGGGGTGTAGTGAGTACTGGTGGGGTTATGCTTTAAAGAGGGGTTGAGGACACTGCTGTAAATAAAGGGGGGTATGTGATCTGAAGGGGTTCAGAACACTACTTTAAAGGGAGTGGAGGGGGCTGATGTCAAGGGGCCTTGAGAACACTACTGTGAAGGGAAAACTGTGAAGTGGGGTACTGTGATGTGCAGGGAACTGAGGACACTCATATAAAAGTAGGAATGTGATATAGGGGAAGAAGGCTGTTTTGCAAAAGATCTGTCATTGCATAAAAATGCATTTGGACTTTGGAAAATTTTACTGATCGGACCTTTTTGATTAAATATGAAAACAGGAAGGTACTTGGCACTGCCCCACTAGTGTGGTGAAAAATAAATAAGTGCAAAGAAATAAAAATGGCAGATGCTAATATCTCTCCAATGAGTAGTGTAAATGATAAAGTGCTAACAATATAACAAATCACCTCATGTGATTTGTTATATTCACTTTCTGGCACATCTCTTTACCTGCCAATTTTTGGGGACACTTCCAACTCCCCCCCCCCCCCCTCCGTTTTAAGGGGCACTGTCACCTTCATTTTTATTTATATACCGTATTTACCATTGCACTTTTTTGAAGCACTAAGTCACTTTATATTATCATCGCACAGACCATTATTGCACTTTTAGACAATTAATCTTGGGATATCTGTGTCTTTTACCTGTGTATTTATTTTTCTGTATATGAATTATTGTGCATTTTTATTTATTGCACCTTTTTCATGTTTATATTGCATTTAGCACCTTATCATTTACACCACTCATTGGAGAGATATTAGTATTTGCCAATTTTTTCCCTTTTTTCAATATTCATTTTTTCACCACACCAGTGGGGTAGAGCCAATCACTTTCCTTCCTTAATTTTGAGATATCTGTGTCATTTACCTGTGTATTAATTTGTCTACATATGTAGTATTGCGCATATTTTGCACCTTTCTCATTTTTATATCGCATCTAGCACTTTATCATTTATACTACTCATTGGAGAGATATTAGCATCTGCCATTTTTATTTCTTTACACTTATTTATTTTTCACCACACTAGTGGGGCAGCGCCAAGTACCTTCCTGTTTTCATATTTTCCAATCGGTATATTGCCCCTTTTCAGAGGCATATACCTTTTTTTGAAGGTAGGCTGCAGCCGTCCATTCCCCTATTTCTCCATTAAGCACGTATTCTTTATATTTCCTTTTTGATTAAATATCTCTGCTGTAGAGGAACTGAAGCATCCTTTCTCCTATATAACGTTTTTTTAAATGTACTTGTGCTTAGAGGCTGTAGACACAGGTGTGTTTTCAGAATGCTCTCACATGTGCACAGTCCTGCTGCATCAGTAGCTTCACTAAACCAACATCAAAAATGTGCTACATTTGACACAATTGATACTCCCAGCATCTCTACACACACACACATTAACAAAATAGGTCACAAAGCTTATAATTGTACTGTTCTGCTTTATAATTTAGACTTTTATCAATTAGCTTTAAGGAGCCCTTACAATGCCTTGTGGTAAAACATGGTTACTTGAGTTTTGAATGGCACCCCAACACTCTAGTATAGTTGTGGACAACATAAGTTATAGTTGTGCCCTGTAGTACACCACATTGCCCGGCATGTATGTTTGGTGTGCTGCTTTGGAAAAATAGTGCATGTTTGCCTTTGCCAGTGTCGTGGTGCTTTAGCAGTCCATTCATTAAAGACTCCACAACACAGTTCTAAGATGTGAATGGGTCCTAAATAATTTCTGACTAATATGTACATGTCATTCTGCACATGTCTTACCTTTGCCAATCCTTACAGGGCTCTGTGTCCGATGTAACATTAGAGAAGGTTCCACTTCGACATGGTGCACACGTAGTGTCTGAAACTCTGTTAGCTGAAGAAAACAAAAGGACTTTGTTAAAAAAAAAAAGATTATTGTATGATACCCGGGGTTGGGGGGGGGGGGGGGGTTGGGGGGATGGGGGGAACCACTTAACATGTAAATCAGCTGTCGGTATCTGCTGGACACTGCAGTGACTACTGCAAACTATGCCTGAAACTCATTCATAAAATGCAGAAAATAAGAATCTTCACAAGCACATCTTGATATTGTGATCGTCTTTTTCTATTAATTTAAAGCAACAGACATCATACATAGAACATGGCATAGAACAATTTGTGATAGAAGGGAAGCCTATTGACATGACTTTGACTGGTCACGTGACAAGGCTGTCTTACTCCCAGTACTTTTTTAACCATTGTTCTTAAATAAATGGGGGGTCCCACAGCAAGACTAACTCTAAGCACATTTTTTAAGCCTATACAGTAGCCGTGGGGTTCGTTTTCTAAAACTAGCAGTATTTACGTAAGACCATGCCATTGCTTTATATTTGAGCCCTATAGGCTAAAAACTGGATTGTTGTCTTACCGTAAAATCCTTTTCTCTGAGGTTCACTGACGGACATAACTCCATATCTTCTTAGACTCTTGGGCTTATGCTGCTCTCTCTTCAGGAGTAGGACTAGGTGGAAACAATTTTGGTTACGCCCCTGAGGCAGTCCCAGGGGTATACCCTCACTTCCTGCTATAGGACATCAGAGGGGCAGGTGCTGTGTCTGTCAGTAAACCTCAGAGAAAAGGATTTTACAGTAAGACAAAAATCCAGTTTTCTCTTTCGTTCTTTGACTGACACAGCTCCATATCTTCTTAGACCCTTGGGACGTCCCAAAGCAGTGTCAATACAAGGGTTAGGAAAAAACATTACAATAGATAGAGTTCCCAACAAGGGCTAAACATAGCCAACCAGGTAAACCAGGAGCTCAACCAGGAACAACTGGAGCTCACCACCGAGAAAAAATACACCCTCAAGAGGCAGGAGCCTCTGCAACCTCAGCCCGCAAAACTTTGTGGTTGAATGCAGCATCCAAAGATGCAAGGACATCCACCTTATAAAACTTTGCGAATGTGTGTACAGATGACCACATAGCCACCTTGCACAGCTGAACCACTGAAGCCTGATGATGGAAGGCCCAGGAGGAGGCACTAAGCGCCCTTTTAGAATGTGCCTTGACAGGGAAAGGAGGAACCTGACCCTTAATAGAATAGGCCTGCACCACCGTCTGCCTGATCCATCTGGAAATGGTCGCAGCAGATGCAGCCTTCCCCTTACGAGATCCATCCATAAGGACAAACAAAGAATCGGATTCACGAATCGACTCAGTCGCCGCCAGGTACACTCTGATTGCTCAAACCACATCCAAAGAGTGTAAGGCAATTTCTTTAGGATGTTTCAGCTTAGGGCACAAAGACGTCAACACAATATCCTAATTTAAATGAAACCCCAAGACGACCTTAGGAAGGAACGCCTGACAGGGTCATAACACCACTCTTTCCATGTGCTCCACCAGATAAGGTGACCGACAGAACAACGCAGCCAACTGCGACACCTAACGAGCAGAAGTAATAGCCACAAAGAAGGCCACCTTCTGTGACAGGGTGGGCAGAGGAAGTTCATGAATATTTTCAAAAGGAGGCTTTTGAAGTACCAACAGCACCAAATTGAGATCCCACAGAGGTACCAGGGATCTCACCGGAGGAGCCAGATGGTGAACTTCCTGCACGAAAGTGTGAACCAAAGAATTCACAGCCAACGGCCTTTTAAAAAATATGGCCAAGGCGGAAATCTGGCCCTTGATGGTGCCCAGAGCCAAAGGTTGCTCTACACCTAGTTGTAGAAACACTAGCAGACGAGACACAGAAAAGGAACGGGGAGAAACCCCCGAGACTCACACCAAGTAATGTACGCCCTCCAAACTCGATGATAAACCTTCCTGGAAGTAGATTTCCTATCTTTCAATAGCGTAGGAATCACCTCCTCCGACAGCCCTCTGTCCTTCAGCACCTGGCTTTCAACAGCCAAGCCGTTAAAGCCAGCGACCGTAAAGCAGGATGGAACATCGGTCCTTAAGACAGAAGATCCTCTCTGAGAGGAAGTTTTCAAGGAGGTCAGCTACCAGCCTTACTGGGCCTTACTGACGATTCTGCGTAAGCAGTCTTGACAGAAGTTGTATTGGGGAAAAGGTATAAATCAGTCTATACTGACCCCAAGGGGCCACCAGGGCATCTGCGGCGTTGGCCAGAGGATCCCGAGACCTTGACAGGAACCTCTGCACCTTCCTGTTGAGACGGGAGGCCAACAGGTCCACATCGTGAGTCCCCCACCGGAGACACAGTGGATGAAACACCTCCTGATGGAGAGACCATTCTCCCTGATCCAACGACTGCCGACTGAGGTAGTCCGCCTGCCATTTCTCTACCCCTGGAATATGCACAGCAGAGAGGGCCGGAACATATTGTTCTGCCCACCTTAGGTTTCCGGCTACTTCCCGGGTCGCTAGGGCACTTCTTTTGTCCCCTTGATGATTGATATGTGCCACAGCCTTTGCATTGTCCGATTGTACCAGGCACCCCAGCAGGTGATCCGTCCACTGGGACAGACAAAGCCTGAGCGCCCCAATCTCCAGGATATTGATCGACAGACTGGACTCCTTCCGAGTCCAAACTCTTTGAGCCGAGTAAATGCCGAAGACACCTCCCCACCCGGATAGGCTGGCATCCATGGAAATCACTGTCCAATACAGAGGGGGAAAGGATTTCCCAAGACGGAGCGCCAGAGATTAGAGACACCAGGTCAGAGAACCTCTCATACCCGGCTCAACAGAATCAGATTGTCTAGCGACTGTGGGTCCTTGTTCCATTTCACAAGAATCTCCCTTTGCAGAGGTCTGGTATGGAACTGAGCAAATGGAACCGCTTCAGAGTTGGAAACCATCAGGCCCAGCACTTTCATGCAAGTCCTGAGAGACGACCGACGATTGGACAACAGGAGTCAATTCGCATCCTGCAAATTCGCCTGTGGAAGAAACACCAGGGCCGAGACTAAATCCAGCATCAGGCCCAGGTATTCCAGTTCGGTGGACAGAGTAAGAGCTGATTTTTGAAAATTCAGAGTCCAGCCTAACTCTTGCAGAGTCTGCACTGTAACGTCCAAATCGACTTCTAGAGCCGATTAAGACACTGCACACAGATGCAGATCGTCTAGGTATCCCAACACCGCAATGCCTGTCTGCCTGAGCAAGGCTAACACCGGGGCCAACACTTTTGTGAACATCCGAGGAGCTGAGTTGAGACCAAAGGGTAAAGCCACGAATTAACAGTGTTCCTCACCCACGGCAAAGCGAAGAACATGCTGGTGCCCGACATATTTTGGGATATGAAGGTAAGCATCCTTGATATCGATAGAGGACAGAAAGTCCCCTTGATGAAGGAATGCCTGTACCGTGCAAATAATGGACTCCATCTGGAATTTCTGAACCCTCACAAATTGGTTCAGAGCCTTGAGGTCCAAGATCGGGCGGACCTTGCCATCCTTCCTGGGAACAGTAAACAGATTTGAATAAAAGCCTTGAAAACATTCAGACTCTGGAACTGGCACAATGACTCCTTGTGCCAGCAGGTCCTGCACCGCCCCGTAAAGGCCATGCAGCTGATCGTGAGACAGGCGTAGGTTGGAAGGAAAGAAACTTGCCGAAGGCAAGGACCGAAACTCAATCTTGACTGAATCAACTGGTGGACCCATTTGCCCTGAATGAGCAAGGGCCACGGGTCCAGAAAGAAACAAAGACGTCTCCCCACCCAGATGTGGGTGAGGGCGCCCCTTCAGGCTGAGGAAGGCTTGTCTGCGGGACTAACAGAATCCACTTTTGGGTCTCTTGGAGCCACCCGCAAAAGTGGATCCTGAACCCTTGTCCTGCGATCCAGTCGGACAAAAGGGCCACTTGTGGGCCGAGGAAAAAGGACCACATTTTTGAAGAGGTTCCTTGTCCTTAGCAACCTGTGTAAGCAAAGTACTCTTACCTCCCGTAAGACCTTTAATGATCTCCTCCATAGAGGCATCTAACAAATGGTCTCCTACAAAAGGGAGATCAGTCTATACCTTTTTAGAAGCCTGGTCAGCCAACCAGTACTTCAACCAAATCATGCGGCAAAGGATCACCGCCGTCACAGATGCTCTGCCAGCCAAAGGGGACGCATCCAAGGATGTGTCACAGATGTACTGTAGCCCCTGAATCAACTGATCAGCCAGCTCAGGAGGATGTTGATCCCCTTCCAGATCCTGGCGTAAAATTTTTGCCCATTCAGTTAAAGTCTGAAATACCAAGGTGATAGCAAACACCGGCCTCAAAATTGAACCCGTCACAGTGAAAAGGTATTGGACCAGAGTCTCAGCTCTCTTGTCCACAGGGTCCTTAAAGGACGGAGAATCCTCCACTGGTAAAAGTGTGGCTTTATTCTACCTAGAAACCTGAGAGTCCACCGTCGGTGGAATCGTCAGCTTCTTCAAGAGAGACTCCTCAAAGGGATATCTCCTAGCGAAACTCTTAGGTATTCCAACCATGCATTTCGGGAATTCCCACTGACTAGCGACAATCTTGTCAAAATAGGCAGGAAATGGAAACACCTTAGTCACTTTGGATGATCTATGGGTGCCAAACTGCACCGGCATAGTCGACTCAGCATTAGCTGAGTCCTCCAACTTTAAAGTTTCCCGCACTGACACAATCAGTGCCTCCACCAGCGCCTTTTCATGTGCCGCTGCAGTGGAAGAGGATTCATCCTCACTGTTAGAGCACTCTGTGTGGACGCAGGCCTTCAGGCTCAGAGGGGATGCAGGTGAAGGTGGGGGCTGCCAGGCCGCTTTTGCAGGGTCATATCAACCTTTGACACAAGTGACTGCAGGGCCGCCGTCATGGTAGCCAGGGCAGACTGAGACCCAGAGGGTCCCGCAGCTTCTGAGAGTGGGTCAGGTGGTGATAATCACTCCAGATGCTCCATGATTAATTCAGAGGTCGCACCATGTAAAAAGAAAAAAAATTTAGGTTTTTTTTGCAAAAAAACCCCCTTCACACCGCTACGGCTGTGGTACCACAAGGATCAGCACACCAGCGGCGCTGCTATAGCAGAGAAGGGGCTGTATATCAGTAGGGACTCGCCACCATACATTTCTGCCTGCCACGCTGTGATCAGAAAGGAAGAGGAAGCGTTGACACTGTCACTAGAGGCCCCCGTCGCACGTCACTGCTCCAGACTTTAAAAAAATGGCCGCCAGATTGACTACAATGGGAAAATTCAAAAACATGGCCGCTGGACTACACAAACATGGCCGCTGAGGCCGAATACAGCCATCCACAGAAAAATGGCGGCGCCACACAGCACCACGGAGTGACCAGAATTTCACAGGGCCGAGAGGTACATGTAGTCCACCGGGGGGAGCCCCCCATAGGGACGCCCTGCCCAGCCATTGTTGCAGGCACCCATGAGGGGAGCCGCTGGCAGCGCACTCCCACCATCCAGCCCATCACCAAACAGGGACATCCCTCACCCAGAAACACCCATGCACCCCAAGGGGGACTAAGGGGGGGAGAGGGGGTAGATGAGGGCAACCATTACAAGGGAACCCCACCAGTGATAAAAAAGGGGGGGATCATGAGGGAAGGAAGGACACAGGAGGGACCTACCAACCCGAAGAAGGGCCCGCATCCACCCCAGCATACCCCAGCACCACTCCTAGAAGTCCACCACGCCATCTTGGAATGAGGGTGCTGCGGCCAAAGGTATGTTGCGACTTTGATCGTGACCATTGTCGTGACTAGGGCTATGCGTCCTCGGGAGGTGTTTCACTCGCTGGCCAGCCCCTCTCTAGTGGGCCTATGTCGTGGCCAACCTAGCGCGGAGCTAATAGTTGGGTCGCGCTTGCAGGCCAGACTGGGAAGACCGTAAGGATCTATGCTATCCAGTGCATCGCCCAGTCCGGCAGTTGACTGTAGTTCACACAGGAACGGAATTGATTGTAGTTCACACAGGAACAGAAAATAACAAAGGAAGAAAAAAAATTCCATTTAAAAAGGAAAAAATGCCAGGATGGCAGATCCCAGCAGAGAGCCAGGTCCTTACTCCTGACTAGGCAGAAAAAGTTTTTTAGCTGGAAATGAGGATATACCCTCACGGCATAACCAATTTTTTTTCTGCCTAGTCCTACTCCTGAAGAGAAAGCAGCAAAAGCCCAAGGGTCTAAGAAGATATGGAGCCGTGTCCGTCAGTGAACGAAAGAGAAAAGTCATTTTTTACTACCCTTGACTACTAATTATTATTCTGCATATGTTTCTAATGATGCAATATAAAAAAAAGCCTTCACAGATGGAAGCTATGATTGTGACCTTGTATAGATATCCTTATACAAGAACATCATATTTAAACATAGCAACCTAAATTAAAACATAACATATTTTTCTGTCTTATGTTTTCTTTGCCAGAGACCCTAATATCAGCAACCTGGCTGCCTTGCTACTGACAGCAGTCTTAAGTCAGACAGCTAATTGCTTTAGTAGTTTTATTAAACAGAACAATTATTTTGATTGATATTCCATTAATTAGCACATTGCAAGTGTAATAACTAAAGCATGTATTTCAGTTTGACATATTTAATCAAACACCTTTGCTGTACTATATTATTAAGAACACTAAATTAATACTAGGTAGGGTCTTCTGCTCTCAGCCTCATTTCTTCATTGCATGGATTCCACATTCAATCAACACCCTTTGCACACACCTTAAGATCAAAGGGATTTTACTGTGAGCATAATGTACGTCACACGTAAAATTTGTCAAATTCTTAAGTCCAAAAAATTATATACTTTTATCAATAAAAATGTTAATTGTATAAGGCATAGCATACATTCGTTAAAAACAAAGTTTATGAATAGCATATCAGAAGTCATTTGATAGCTATCATTGTTCTGTATACACTGAGGGAAAAGTATTTGACCCCTTTGCAAAACATGACTTAGTATTTGGCGGCGAAACCTTTTCTTTGGTTCTTTCAATGTTTCTTGTAGTTGGCCACCAGGTTTGCACACATCCCAGGAGAGATTTCGTGCAACTACTCTTTGCAGATCCTCTCCAAGCCATTAAGGTTTCAAGGCTTGGATGGGATTAAGGTCTGGAGACCGGCTAGGCCACTCTAGGACCTTAATGTTCTTCTTCTTGAGCCACAACTTTGTTGTCTTGGACATGTGTTTTGGATCATTGTCATGCTGGAATACCCATCCATGACCCATTTTCAATGCCCTTGCTGAGGAAAGGAGGTTCTCACCCATGATTTGACGATATATGGCCCCGTCCACCGTCCCTTTAATGCAGTGAAGTTGTCATGTCCCCTTAGCAGAAAAACACCCCCAAAGCACGTTTCTACCTCCATGTTTGATGGTGGGGATGGTGTTCTTGGGGTCATAGGCAGTATTCATTCTCCTCCAAACGCGGCGAGTTGAGTTCATGCCAAATAGCTTGATTTTTGTCTCATGTAAACCACAACACTTTCACCCAGTTCTCCTCTGAATCATTCAGATGTTTATTAGCAAACTTCAGACGGGCCTGTACATGTGCTTTCTTGAGCAGGAGGATCTCACAGGGGCTGCAGAATTTCAGTCCTTCACGGCATAGTGGTGTGTTACCAATTGTTTTCTTGGTGACTATGGTGCCAGCTGCCTTGAGATCATTGACAAGATTCTACCGTGTATTTCCAAGGGGATTCCTCACCGTTCTCATGATGATTGAAACTCCATGAGGTGAGATCTTGCATGGAGCCTCAGGCCAAGAGAGATTGACAGTTATTTTGTGTTTCTTCCATTTGCGAATAATCGCATCAACCATCACCCTGTCCCCAAGCTGCTTGGTGATGGTATTGTAGTCCATTCCAGTCTTGTGTAGGTCTACAATCTTGTCCCTGACATCCTTGGACATGTCTTTGGTCTTAGCACTGGTGGAGAGATTGGAACCTGATTTATTGATTGCTTCTGTGGACAGGTGTCTTTTATACAGGTAACAAGCTGAGTTTAGGAGCACTCCTTTTAGGAGAGTGCTTCTAATTTCAGCTCATTACCTGTATAGAAGACACCTGGGAGCCAGAAATCTTGCTGAATGATAGGGGATCAAATACTTGTTTCACTGATTAAAATGCAAATCAATTTATAACTTTTTTGAAATGTGTTCACTGGATGATTTTGTTGTTATTCTGTCTCTCACAGTTAAAATAAACCTACCAACAAAATTATAGACTGATCATTTCCTTGTCAGTTGGCAAACGTACAAAATCAGAAGGGGATCAAATACTTTTTTCCCTCACTGTATCTGTCTATGCATGTATGATGTTATTCAGTTCATATACGTCACCCCCTAGTTCACACGTTTTGCAGAATACCCGCTTTATCAGGAGAAACAATGCCCTGTCACCACAACATCCATTCCACTCCAACAGTGGGGGAGAATTTATTGTATGGCCCTTTTGATTAATCTCTACTAACAATAATATAGTCTGAATAGATGCTCTATACATGTACACTGCTATAAATATATATATACTGTATAGCGCAACACACAGCCATTAATGTCTGAACCGCTGACAACAAAAGTGAGTACACCCCTAAGTGGAAATGTCAAAATTGGACCCAAAGTGTCAATATTTTGTGTGGCCACAATTATTTTCCAGCACTGCGTTAACCCTCTTGGGCATGGAGTTCACCAGAGCTTCACAGGTTGCCACTGGAGTCCTCTTTCACACCTCCATGATGACATCATGGAGCTGGTGGATGCTAGAGACCTTGCGCTCCTACACAATTCTGTTTGAGAATGCCCCACAGATGCTCAGTAGGGTTTAGGTCTGGAGACATGCTTGGCCAGTCCATCACCTTTAACCTCAGCTTCTTTAGCAAGGCAGTGGTTGTCTTGGAGGTGTGTTTGGGGTCGTTATCATGTTTGAATACTGCCCTGTGGCCCATTCTTTGAAGGGAGGGGACCATGCTCTGCTTCAGTATGTCACAGTATATGTTGACATTCATGGTTCCCTCAATGAACTGTAGCTTCCCATTGCCGGCAGCACTCAAGCAGCCCCAAAGCATGACACTCTCACCATCATGCTTGACTTTAGGCAAGACAAACTTGTCTTTGTACTCCTCACCTGGTTGCCACCACACACACTTGACACCATCTGAACCAAACAAGTTTATCTTGGTCCCACCAGACCACAGGACATAGTTCCAGTAATCCATGTCCTTCTTCTGCTTGTCTTCATCAAACTGTTTGCTGGCTTTCTTGTGCATCATCTTTAGAAGAGGCTTCCTTCTGGGATGACAACCATGCAGAACAATTTGATGCAGTGTGCGGAGTATGATCTGAGCACTGACAGGCTGATCTCCCACCCCTTCAACCTCTGCAGCAATGCTGGCAGCATTACATACATCTATTTTCCAAAGACAAACTCTGGATATAACACTGAGCACGTGCACTAAACTTCTTTGGTCGACCGTGGCGAGGCCTGTTCTGAGTGGAACCTGTCCTGGTAAATCGCTGTTTGGTCTTGGCCACCGTGCTGCAGCTTAGTTTCAGGGTCTTGGCAATCTTCTTATAGCCTGGGGCCTAGGCCATCTTTACGTAGAGCAACAAATATTTTTTTCAGATTCTCAGAGAGTTCTTTGCCATGAGGTGCCATGTTAAACTTCCAGTGACCAGTATGACAGAATGCTGTAAATTAAGAATGCTTCAGAAATAGAAGTGTTAATAGTTTAATTTTATCAATTATCAAAATGGAAAGTAAATGAACAAAAGAGAAATCCAAATAAAATCAATATTTTTGAAGGAACTCGGCAGGTAAGTTATTCCAAACTTCTTGGAGAACTAACCACAGTCCTTGCAAGGACACCATTGATCCTGACCAAATCTCTAACTCCATTTACAGAAATACAGCCCCAAATGTGAAATGAACTCCAACATGCTTCAATGTTACCTGCAAACATTCATTATTGTACTGTTCTCCAGCCCTTCACAAAAAAAAGCCTTTTTCTACAGCCAACTAATTTAAATTTTGACTCATTATTCCAGAGCACCTGCTGCCATTTTCTGTAACCCAGTCCCTATGTTTTCGTGCATAGGACAGGGAAACAAGGCTAAGCGACTCAACTAAACACTAAAACATAGGAACACGGGTACAGAAAAATTGCAGCAGGTGCTATGTACTGTTGAGTCAAACTTTGAAATATTTGGCTGTAGCAGGAGGCAGTTTGTTTGCTAAACTTGTAATAGAGCGATACAATGATGAGAATCTGCAGGCAACAGTAAAGTATGGTGGAGGTTCCTTGTAAGTTTGGGGTTGCATTTCTGCAAATGGAGTTGGAGATTTGGTCAAGATCAATGGTGTCCTCAATGCTGAGAAAAACAGGCAGATACTTATTCATCATGCCATACCATCGGGAAGGCATGTGATTGCCCCAACTTTGTTCTGCAGTAGGACCACAACCCCAAAAAATAAAGCCAATGTCCTTAAGAACTATCTTCAGTGTAAAGAAGAACAAGAACCCCTGGAAGTGATGGTCTGACCCCCACAGAGCTCTGATCTCAACATTATTGACTCTGTCTGGGTTTATATGAAGAGACAGAAAGATTTGAGGCAGCCTACATCCACAGAAGATCAGGGGTTAGTTATTTAAGATGTTTGGATCGACCTACCTGCCGTGTTCTTTCAACACTAGTGCGCCTAGAAGAATTGCATAAATAATGCTGTTTTGAAGGTAAAGGGTGGTCACACCAAATATTGATTTGATTTGGATTTCTCTTCTGATCATTTACTTTGCATTTTGTTAATTGATAAAATAAACTAATAACGCTTCTTTTTGTGAAAACATTCTTCATTTCAAACATTTGAACTCTTTTACGGTAAAAGAAAAAAAAAAAATATATATATATATACTGTATAATATATATATATATATATATATATATATATATACACACACACACACAATATAGTATCAAAAGTATTGGGACACCTGCCTTTGCACGCACATGAACTTTAATGGCATCCCAGCTTTAGACCGTAGGGTTCAATATTGAGTTGGCCCACCCTTTGCAGCTAGAACAGCCTCAACTCTTCTGGGAAGGCTGTCCACAATAATAAGGAGTGTGTCTATGGGAATGTTTGACCATTCTTTCAGAAGTGCATTTGTGAGGTCAGGCTCTGATGTTGGGTGAAAAGACCTGGCTAGCAGTCTCCTCTCTAACTCATTCCAAAGGTGTTCTATTGGGTTGAGGTCAGGACTCTGTGCAGGCCAGTCAAGTTCCTCTACCCAAAACTCGCTCATCCATGTCTTTATGGACCTTGCTTTGTGCACTGGTCCAAATCCTTTGATGGAGGGGGGATTATATTGTGGGGTTGTTTTTCGGGGGTTGAACTTGGCCCCTTAGTTCCACTCTTAAGGCATCAGCATACCAAGACATTTTGAACACTTTCATGCTCCCACTTTTGTGGGAACAGTTTGGGGATGGCCCTTCCTGTTCCACCATGACTGCTCAGCAGTGCACAAAGCAAGATCAATAAAGACACGGATGAGCAACTTTGGGGTGGAGGAACTTGACTGGCCTGCACAGAGTCCTGACCTCAACTCGTCCAACATCAGTGCCTGACCTCACAAATGAGCTTCTGGAACAATTTTCAAACATTTCCATCGACACACTCCTAAACCTTGTGGACAGCCTTCGCAGAGGATTTGAAGCTGTTATAGCTGCAAAGGGTGGGCCAACTCAATGTTGAGCCTTACAGACTAAGACTGGGATGCCATTAAAGTACATGTGCGTGCAAAGGCAGGTGTCCCAATACTTTTGACTATATATATATATATATATATATATATATATATATATATATATATATATACTGTATATACATATATTTATACATAGCTTCACAGGTGAGGTAAACTGCACTACGGTGCTCTTCCAGTGCATGCAATCAGGCCCTCCCAAAGGCCATATATAAAAACAAATTAAGGGCTCTTTCAGACGGCCGCTCCGCTGCTTTTGTCCGCTGCGGGACTTTTTTTTTTTTTTTTTTTTTTCACGGAGCGGATGACATTTGTGTCATCCTCTCCGTATGCCCGCATATCATCCCATCCGTTTGCGGATGATATGCGGACATAATGTAAGTCTATGGCATTGCGGATGTCAGCGGATGACACCGCTGACATCTGATTTTCCTTCCTTTACGTTTTTGAACGGATGAAAAAATAGGGTTCTGTTCCGTTCCAAAAAACGGAACAGAACTGAAAGGAAGAAAATCGGATGTCAGCGGAAGGTATTCCGCTGACATCCGCAATGCCATAGACTTACATTATGTCCGCAAATCATCCGCAAAAAAATAGGATGATTTGCGGACAAGCGGAGCGGCCGTGTGAAAGAGCCCTAAGGGATTGCTGCACTTAAAATTTATTAAAGAATGTTTACATATAAAAAAAACAAGTTACATATCTTTCCACACAAGGGTTTCAGGCTATAAAGCTTGCGCCTTCTTCAGGCAGGAACAAATATATATACAGATATATCTAAAAAAATTTGAATATCATCAAAAAGGTAATTTATTTCAGTAATTCAATTAAAAAGTGAGACTCTATTATATAGATTATTTACTCACAGAGTAATATATTTTTCAAGCATTTCTTTCTTTTAATTTTGAAGATTAAGGCTTACAGCTAGTGAAACTCCAAAATTCAGTATCTCAGAAAATTAGAATATTACATGACACCAAAAACAAAAAAAAAACTATTTTAAATACAGAAATGTTGGCTTACTGAAAAGCATGTCCATGTACAGTATAGTATGCATTCAATACTTGGTCGGGGTTCCTTTTGCATGAATTACTGCATCAATGCGGCGTGGCATGGAGGCAATTAGCCTATGGCACTGCTGAGGTGTTATGGAAGCCCAGGTTGCTTTGATAACGGCCTTCAGCTCATCTGCATTATTGGGTCTGGTGTGTCTCATCTTCCTCTGGACAATACCCCACAGATTCTCTATAGGGTTTAGGTCAGGTGAGTTTGCTGGCCAATCAAGCACAGTAATACCATGATCATTAAATCAGGTATTTGGCAGTGTGGGCAGGTGCCAAGTCCTGCTGGAAAATTAAATCAGTCTCCATAAAGCTAGTCAGCAAAGGAAAGATGAAGTGCTCTAGAATTTCTTAGTAGAGGGCTGCACTGACTTTGGACTTGATGAAACACAGTGGACCAACACCAGCAGATGACATGGCTCCCCAAATCATCACTGACAGTGGAAACTTCACACTGGACCTCATGCAACTTGGATTATGTGCCTCTCCACTCTTCCTCCAGACTCTAGGACCTTGAGGTCCAGTGTGAAGTTTCAACAGTCTGTTAGTGATGATTTGGGGAGCCATGGCAAACTCCCCTGAACTTAACCCCCTTGAGAATCTGTGGGGTATTGTCCAGAGGAAGATGAGAGACATCAGACCCAACAATGCAGATGAGCTGAAGGCTGCTATTAAAGCAACCTGGGCTTCCATAATCCTCAGCAGTGCCACAGGCTGATCGCCTGCATTCCACACCGCATTGATGCAGTAATTCATTCAAAATAGGTTGAACTGGATGGACTGATGTCTTTTTTCAACCTTACTAACTATGTAACTATGTAACTATGTAACTATGTAACTATGTAAAATAAGTCCAAATAAAGTATTAATTGCATACTATACTGTACATGGACATACTTTTCAGTAAGCCAACTTTTCTGTATTAAAAATCCTTTTTTTCATTGGTCTTATGTAGTATTATAATTTTCTGACATACAGAATTTTGGGGTTTCATTAGCTGTAAGCCATAATCATCAAAGTTAAAAGAAAGAAATGCTTGAAATATATGACTCTGTGTGTAACAAATCTACACAATATTTAAGAGGTACACTTTTTGAATTGAATTACTGAAATAAATAACTTTTTGATATTCTAATTTTTTCAGATGCACCTGTATTTCAGGTAAAATAAGTATTAAACAGGTGACCATTTTATTAAGTTTAATATATTTCTAAAGGTGCTATTGACATGAAATTTTCACCACATGTCGTTAACAATCCATGCAATCAATACATATATAGAAACCCAAACAAATGTAGTTTTATTTTTTCTGTTCTTTCAGATATTGTAGTATCAATGGCATTACTATGGTGGACTTTTATGAATGGATGTTGTGGTGAGAAGGCAAGGTTTCTTCTGATGAAGCTAAATATTCCATGAAATGCGTAGACTTAATTTAATTTATGCTATTCCATATTTACTTAGGCTTTTTTTAAAATAAAAATATATTTGTTATACAGTACTTGAGAAAGTGTCAGGATGGGAATCCATGTATGATATATGCTAACAATGAAAATTACTTTTGTCCGAAGGTGTGCAAAGCATCTTATTGTCTGGCAGGTCAGCATTATTATGATATATACGGACTTCCACCAATTCTGTTCAACTGCCAGGAATGTGAAAGGAAGCCCTTTGTAAGCTCAGAGCCACCTTAATCAAAGTATACATATGGCTCAGAACTTTTCCTGCCTCCATGTGACAGTGCTGGGCCAGTCACCAAGTACTAATGCTATCAAGGGGAAAAGGTCACATGCAGGTGGAGCTTTTCATTCCTCTTCACATTTCTCTGCTCCTGGCTGAAAAGCTGTTGTTTACTGAGCTCAATATTTCAAACCAAATGTTAAACAAAGAACTTATGTCTTCTTGCATTCCTTTCCCCTCCTTACCTGCTCTCCTCAAAGGAAACCCTGCAAAGTTTTAATCAGAGAAAGAGAGTCTGAAAGCAAAACAGCTTCTGCGGTGCTTTCTCTTTAGAAAACCCACAATACTTTGTGCACGATATTTTAAATGTTTGTTTTGTTAAAAGATGTTATATAATTAAATAAAAAAAAAAAAACTTTAGACTTTCATTTTAATATGAGAGCCAAGCAACAAGACCGTTTAAAAAAGAGAGGGAAGCAATCCATATTTCTTAACACAGTTTTTATTTGTAAACCTACCATGTGGCCAGGAAATTTCTGCCACAATAATCAGCACTCTCTCACCTTTCAATGTGACTCCAAATCCTGGACCACAGACCATGTTCGACACACAAGTCTCACACTGTAGGCTGGAGCAATGCTTCCCATCTTGACAAACACAGTCTACGTCTTTCGTATCTGTTCCCTCACTTATCTTCTGAAATCCTAAATCTAGTGTACAAGAAATGTATCAATTAAAATTTACCGGGTAATTAATTGCACACAGCTAAAACATCTGCCACGTTTTGTTTATATATATATATATATATATATATATATCTATATATATATATCTATATATATATATATATATATATATATATATATATATATATAATAAAAAAAAGTATTTGCACTAAATAAATGCAAGAACCCAAACAGAAAACAGAACCAAACATAATTTTAAAGTAGATCTATAGGCACATTTTTTGTTTCATTTTGGATAGAGCAAGGGAGGGTTATAACCCGTCAGATTTATTTTCGTCATCTGTGTCCCATTGCAGAGATTTTCCTTCACTTCCTGTCCTTAGTCAAACAGGACGTGAGAGGAAATCCCTGCACATTAGGGAATTCCTTGGGGACCTCCATGTCACCAGAACAAGTGTCCCCATTGGAACATTTCCCCTTTATTACTTTTCAGGGGACAACCCAAAATTCTGGAGTTTTTCTTTTACTTTCTTTTTTAATGATAATGATAAACAGGACAAATAGAGAGGTTCCAAATTCCAAAAATCTATCCCGTAGTTTGTAAACGCTATAACTTTTGCGCAAACCAATTAAAATACGCTTTTGGGATTTTATTTTTAATCAAAAATATGTAGCAGAATACAAATTGGCCTAAACTGATAAAAAAAATTAGATTTTTAAAATTTTTATATTGGGAATGTTTTATAGCAGAAAGTAAAAAATATGGCGTTTTTTTTTTTCTTTCAAAATTGTCGCTCTTTTGTTTATAGCACCATATCTAAAAACCGCAGAGGTGATCAAATACCACCAAAAGAAAGCTCTATTTGTGGGGAAAAAAATACATCAATTTTATTTGGGTACAGCGTGGCACGACCGCGCAATTTTTCGTTAAAGTAACTCAGTGCCGAATCACACAAAATGGCCTGGTTATTAAGGGGGTAAAACCTTCCGCAGCTGAAGTGGTTAAGGATAAACATTTCTGTAGGTTAGGTATCAGATCAAGGATCTCTGAAAAGTAATGATACAGCTACTAAATGCCTTTGAAGGCAAATAAAAATGTTTCTCGCAAAGCATGCGTTTAAGCCTGACTCTTTACACTTAATCCTGTTTTTTTTTTTTGTTTAGTATGGAAGGGATGATGGCAATACCATAACACTCTATCACATTCTCTGCTTTAAAAACTGAACGCTACACAAGATAAAAATTAAATTTGAATCTTTATTGTAATGTTTACATGAAAACCTGCATTCACGTTAAAGTGTATGCTACCCCAAAACTTCAGATTCAAAATGTGCATTGGATTATTTGCATACGTTTTAGTAAACATAGCCTGTAATATTTGAATTTGATATGTAGCTGCTAAATACCTAGTGATCCTGCTAGTTCCCTTTGCTTCTTGTTTCAAACTGATCATGCAAAGCACAGAAGTAGATCTGTGTTTGCATGGTCACTTTGTGTTCTTGGACCAGTGCTAGGAGTTATAAGGCACTGTGCTGACACACAGCATGCCTGCATCTCCTGTAGATGGATTACTGCTGGAAAGCTTCCTCCCTGCTTGAGTAGCAAGAGCTCTTCCTCATTACTGCCTATAGAAGGTGTAGAACAGGGGTGTCATTTCATTGTGGGCCACATCAGCATTATGGTTGCCCTCAAAGGGCCGGTTATATCTGTAGGACTAGATGTCCAGAGCACCCCACGCCCCCTTACACGAGATGTCAAGAGCCCCCCACCATCATAAGTCAAGAGTCACCCACCTTTCCTTACAACACAATGCACTCCTTTACCTTGTGCTACTGCCAGGAAGAAGATGTGGGTGGATCTGGGAAGAAGAAAGCGCAAGGTCTGGAGGAGGACCAGAGGAGGGCTGGAGTTAGCTTACAGAGTCTGCTGAATGCTGAGACCAGGGGAGGCAGAGACAAGGTGGTGTTGTGGCTGCACAGAGAGGTGCAGGGGGGGGGGGCAAAGACGAGCCTTTCTGCAGCAGCACAGAGAAGCACAGGATCTGGCAAAGGAGTTCTGTCTTCTCTGCTGCCGACTACTGAGACAAGGTGGGGGCAGAGACAAGGGGGGGTGCTGCAGCTGCAGGAGAGGTGTGAGGGCCACATGAAATGGCCCTGGGGGCCGCATTCAGCCCGCGGGCCTTGTGTTTGACACCTGTGGTGTAGAGTCTTCTTGCTTTCATCTGTACAAAGAGCTAATGCCACTCAAGGGGGCATGTCAGCAACTTTTCACAGTGTTGGGCTGTTCTGTGTACAGATGGGAGCAGAATTATTTATTTTTTTTACTCCTTACGGCAGCAGTGTTAATGGGATAATTTCCGTTTAAGTGTGTTTTGTTTAAGTGTGTTGGTTGTTCTGTAGGAGGGGTCAGCTTGAGTGACATGGCTCTCTGTCCCCACTCCCCTCCTATTGCTATTGCTATTTAAATCTCTGCATTTCTCAATTAGCCAGCTTTTGACCTGAAGAAGGGGCCCGCCCCGAAACGTGTAGTCGACGTCTCACAGCTGGATTTGTTGCTTCCTTCACCCGCGCTGGGATCAGCTCGTCCATTGCTCACACTCTGCAACACCTGTAGCCACTTCTGCCAATCCGGTGACGTCACTTCCAGGCACAAGCGCGGTGCGGCTTCCCCCGGCTTGACAGCTGGATGCATCTGTGTCAGCCGGTAACACGCTTGTCCTGCATCTATCAGGCGGCCACCACTGAGCACAGGATTCGGGTCCTTGAAACCATTCCCTGCCTGGATATTTATCTCCTTCCACCGTTCCTGGCTGTTCAGTACCTTCCACTCTAACCAGTCGAGAGCTAGCCTCTTCATTGCCTGTCACACTAAGCTGCCTCTCCTGTAGGTATTGTAATTATTGCTATGGTCCATTACAGTGTACATCAGTGGCTTGCCCCCTTCGTGGGTTGTTTATTAAAATTGTCATTCTTCAAGTTTATTAAAATTTACATTCTTCCCTTTTACTTGGCATTCCTTGTTCATTCTGCCATTGGACAGCCATTTCATTCCCAATTTGTTGCGGTTTCACTGATCTCATTGGTTCTAAGTTTGGGTTAGCAGCGTTCCGCCAGCAGCTGACAAACATTCTCCCAGCAGGGACAGTACCCCAGCGCCTGGTCTTTTTTTGGTTTCATGTTAATGGGAAGGACCTGCTGCCACTCAAGCTGGGAGGATATGTGTAAGCAGTTTCTTATATGTGGACCAATGACCGCTCTTTCCCATTACCATTGCTACCTACAGTAGGGATAAAGTTTTTGAGTGGGCAAGGAAATAGAGCTGGAACTCACAGGGTTTCCTAACCACTAGGCATTGAATCTTTTGAAGAGTGGTACATATTGTGGTACATATTGGAAGAGTTGTGAAGATCGGGGAATCTCTTTACAGTTTGATTGGCAACAGCTCTTGGCCCTTCGCTGCCAAGCGTCATTTCAAGACTCCAGCTCTCTCGGTGATAAAAATCCTACCTGTCAGCATTTTATTAAAGATTAACTCTGTTTAAAGGCTTGTTTGATACTAGCCTCCCTGGTGCTGGTTAGAACTTGCCCCCTGCCAGAGATTACTATGCAGGACAGTTAACCACTTTCGGTCCAGGGCTATCATTTCATTTTTCACACACTTGGTAAAATCAACATTTTCTTCAGTAGAAATCACTGGAAACCCTCTTTGCCCCCAAAAGGTATATATTTTTGGAAAGCAGCGGCCCTGGAGAATAAAATGATGCACAACCATATATCAAGCACGAGTTTTCAGGAAAAATACACTAAAATGCTCACAAACACAATATAATACACAATATAATACCCAATATTTGGTATAATATAAAAGAATATGTTGCATTGAGTAAATAGATACCAAACACATCAAAACTAAAAATTCTGTGTGCATTATAGAGTTAATCCTGAATTAAGGTTCTAGAATTATTGAACTCACTGACGTTTGCAGCAATACCTCCCATATGTTGTGTAATCGGTATTTACATACAAGTGTGGGACCTACATGCGTGTCTCTATTTGTGTGTAAGTGTGGGGGGGGGGGTGCACAGGGGCGCTTTTACATCCTACATCACAGGTGCCAAACAAGGCCCGCGGGCCGAATGCCGCCCCCCAGGCCATTTCATGCGGCCCTCGCACCTCTCCTGCAGCACCCCCCTTGTCTCTGCCCCCACATTGTCTGAGTAGTTGGCAGCAGAGGGCACAGAACTCCTTTGCCAGATCCAGTGCTTCTCTGTGCAGCTGCAGAAAGGCTTGTCTTTGCCCCCCCCTTCTCAGCAGTCGGCAGTAGAGGGGAGGGTAGAACAACTTCTTCCTCCCAGATCCACCTGCATCTTCATCCAGGCAGCAGCACAAGGTAAGGGGGTGCACTGTGATGTAAGGAAGGGTGGGTGACTCTTAACTTCTGATGGCGGGGGGCTCTTGACATCTCATGTAAGGGTAACGTGAGGTGCTCTGGACATCTAATCTTACAGATATAACCGGCCCTTTGAGAGCAACCATAATGCTGATGTGGCCCGTGATGAAATTTAGTTTGACACCCCTGTCCTACATGAAACATTTTAGACTTTTTTTTACATTTTGTTTTCACACCCCCTATGTAATAGCTTTGGGCAGGTGACAGATCTTCTTTATGGAGACATTAGGATTTTTTTTAGATTGCGAATATTTCCCCTGCCCTCCGATACAGCTAATCGAGCACAGACCATGCTTGATTAGCTGTTTCCCTGGCCAGGAAATAACAGCTCTGAAACTGGTGTAATGTGATGAAACCATTGCTTCATTAGTCACAGAGGAGACTGAGAATTAGACATTCCTCAACTGCCTCTGTATCTAGTTATCCTGATTGTTTTCCGTGGTCCTAGGCTCTTCCATTCCCCAGGGCAGCGGCATTGGATATGTGCAGCCCTTTCCACCCTTGGCTGTAGAGCTGCCCAGATCACTTTTACTGAAAAGCTGATTGCAAACTGTAAAAAAATGATACCAGAGAAGCTTTGATGACTTGGTGGTGATGGTGTGGAGGTCATTGAGTGATCTGCATAGAGACCCCTAACCTCAACCCTAATGAACACATTTGGAATGAATTGGAATGCTGGCCAGATCTTCTCTTCCAACAAGTCCACCTGATCTCACAAATCTTTTTTTTTCTAAATGAGCACAAATTCCTACAGACAGAGACCAAAATCTTGTAGGAAGCCTTTCCCCAAAAGAGGTGGACAGCTGCAAAGGAGGAGGCAGCTCCAGTTTAATGCCCATGGTTTTGGAACAGTACATCCAAGCAGCTTATAGAGGTATGATAGGCAAGTGTCCACAAATATCTGAATATACAGTATTTAGTACATTTTATTTACTATACATTTTTGCAAAAGAAATAAATAAATAAATTAACTGCTGCAGTTTTTGGAACTCCTTTAATGCACCAGCCGCAGCCTCACAGTGCAGGACACAGTTTGTCATCAGTCTGAAGAATTCATAATGCATGAAAGCACCACATATTCACTGCTGCTCATGGATAATATGTTTTATTGTAAATCTCTGTAAAACATGACTGCCCAGAGGATCTGAGCTGTCATGTTTTACCGAGGCTTACAATAAAACGTATTATATGAGCAGCAGTCAATGTGTAGTGCTTTCATAGATTGCACAAATTCTGAATTATAACGTTTGACTGGAAGCAATATCTGATGTGGCTTTTACGTTTTTGCATAGTTGCTGTTCCATATTTCATACACCATTTTGTAAATTTCTATTCTGTCACTGATGTGTATTTCACTGTAATCTATCAGCCGGCCCTCTTAACAAAACCTCACATAGCCATACAGAGTGTATTGCTTTCAGTATGCCATATCTAACTACCACAACTGCTTTGCAAAACTATAAAGCAAGAAGCAAACCTGCATATGTAGTAAGCAAAGATGGATTCCACCATTAACATATATAATTATAAAAACACATGGGGGGAGATTTACCAAAACTGGTACACACAGGGGAGTGAGGCACCAGGCAACCAATGGTCAAAAAAATGGATACCGTGAAATGTATGCCATCATCCCCAAGAAACTAGGACAAAAAACAAGGGGTAGTAGGGGCCAAGAGAGGACCCAAGAAAGCCGGACTATACCGGCATAACTGGTGGTTGCAGGAATACAAATACAACACTCATATATGTATAAAAAATATATTCATTTTATTACAAAAGAATAAAAAACATGACAACAAGACATACAGTACATAAAAGATATACCGGTCCGTGTGTGTATGATAACTGTGTACCAAAATACCACACTACTGGATCCTAATATATATTTTGCAGACTATTGGTCCCTGGATAAGCCGACGCATTTCGCTTTCATTGCTTCTTTAGGGCATTGCCAAGAGCAAATGGGTACTGCACTTAAAATAGGACAGACAAGATGAAGGGATATCTCCTCTGCAGGCGTTGGGAGGCCAATATATGTGGATCATAAAGGTGGTGGTATAATATTAGCATAGGCACAAAAGCTTAATATAGATGATATTATATATATATATGTATGGATGAAAATACCATATGGGGTATAATAAGGGATATATTAGGGAGGAGGGCTGGTAGCCTCAATTGCGACTTGAAACCCTCAATGCAGATGTAAAAAAATACAATCCAACCAAGAAGGAAATTTGCCTCCTCCAGTAAAAGCAATAGCCAGATTCCAGAATTTGGTAGCTGTATAATCCACAATACAAATGGAAAATTCCCATCTAAACACCAAGATCCATAAGAGCTGAAAGTTCGCAGAGCTATGGCCCAATGATCTTGCTGCATAGTATGATGGAATAGATGCCGTCTTCAAATGGTGTAGCACAGTTTATTGAGTAAAAAAACATTGTAACATCAATAACCAGTTCAACTCACAGGATGACATTGGTGGTTGATATGATATGCCTGGATGGGCTATGGTAAAGATCCCAAACAGGATCGTGGAGTAGTCCTTGGCTTGCCACTGCCAGCAGCTCTGAACCAGGAGAGAGAACGCTGTGATCATGAGCAGACGGGGCTGGTTGTCCCCTGTCAAACCACGAGGAGAGCAGACCAATCGGGACGTGTTTCAGAGGCTAGACACGCCTCCTTCCTCAGCCCCGTATACACATAGGGGTTGATTTACTAAAACTATAGAGTGCAAAATCTGGTGGACTTGGTCATGGTAGCCAATCAGCTTCTTACTTCAGCTTGTTCAATTAAGCTTTGGCAAAAAAAAACAAAAAAAAACTGGAAGCTGATTGGTTTCTATGCATAGCTGCACCAGATTTTGTACTCCCCAGTTTTAGTAAATCAACCCCATTGTTAATTTTGCTATGTGTTGCTTATTTTAGAAAACATAATTCTGGTTCTGGTCTTGAATTCTGGTCAGATTCTGGTGCAGCTCTGCATAGTAACAAATCAGCCTCTAGGTTTTATTGTCAAAAATGAAATGAATAAGCTAAAGTTAGAAGCCGATTGGTTACTATGCACATCTGCACCAGATTCTGAGTGCTCCAGTTTTAGTAAATCTCCTCCATTGATACCATTATTGACATACACTAGACAAAAATGACCAGCAAAAAATTAATAGCATGTTAAAAAAAAAAAAGGCTGATCTCTCACTAACCAGCATGTACCTGTTCCTATCTGTGAACTCCCCACACTTAGGGAGCCCCAAACTGACACAATATTACCTATTTATACACACTGCATCTCAAAATGGCTGTACAATTCTAAGGAGAGCATTGTGTACAATCAGACATAGGCTCCCCCAAGATGGCCGAAGTCCCCTGCAAGGTTCCCATCCTCCCACCTGTTCCATGGCCAGGTGTGTGTTATTCCCTCATTATCCCATTTACAAGGAGCAGATAAAAGGTCCAGAGTTAATTTCAAGTGTGCTATTTGCATTTGGAATCTGTTGCTGTCAACTCTCAATATGAGATCCAAAGAGCTGTCACTATCAGTGAAGCAAGCCATCATTAGGCTGAAAAAACAAAACAAACCCATTAGAGAGATAGCAAAAACATTGTGGCCAAATCAACTGTTTGGAACATCCTTAAAAAGAAAGAACGCAGCAGTGAGCTCAGCAGCAACACCAAAAGACCTG
This sequence comes from Pelophylax lessonae, assembly GCF_965119305.1. Taxonomy (NCBI): domain Eukaryota; kingdom Metazoa; phylum Chordata; class Amphibia; order Anura; family Ranidae; genus Pelophylax; species Pelophylax lessonae. The sequence continues at coordinate 59,156,125 of NC_138778.1, read as the reverse complement.
GAAGACCACAGAAAACAACTGTGGTGGATGACCGAAGAATTCTTTCCCTGGTGAAGAAAACACCCTTCACAACAGTTGGCCAGATCAAGCACACTCTCCAGGAGGTAGGTGTATATGTGTCAAAGTCAACAATCAAGAGAAGACTTTGCCAGAGTGAATACAGAGGGATCACCACAAGATGTAAACCATTGGTGATCCTCAAAAACAGGAAGGCCAGATTAGAGTTTGCCAAACAACATCTAAAAAAGCCATCACAGTTCTGGAACAACATCCTATGGACAGATGAGACCAAGATCAACTTGTACCAGAGTGATGGGAAGAGAAGAGTATGGAGAAGGAAAAGAACTGCTCATGATCCAAAGCATACCTCCTCATCAGTGAAGCATGGTGGTGGTAGTGTCATGGCGTGGGCATGTATGGCTGCCAAAGGAACTGTTTCTCTTGTATTTATTGATGATGTGACTGCTGACAAAAGCATCAGGATGAATTCTGAAATATTTCGGGCAAAATTATCTGCTCATTTTCAGCCAAATGCTTCAGAACTCATTGGACGGCGCTTCACAGTGCAGATGGACAATGACCTGAAGCATACTGCGAAAGCAACCAAAGAGTTTTTTAAGGGAAAGAAGTGGAATGTAATGCAAAACTGAAGGGAAAATGCCCCAAGAACAAGCAGGAACTGAAGCCAGTTGCAGTAGAGGCCTGGCAGAGCATCACCAGGGATGAAACCCAGCATCTGGTGATGTCTATGTGCTCCAGACTTCAGGCTGTAATTGACTGCAAAGGATTTGCAACCAAGTATTAAAAAGTAAAAGTTTGATTTATGATTGTTAATCTGTCCCATTACTTTTGGTCCCTTAAAAAGTGGGAGGCACATATACAAACTGTTGTAATTCCTACACCGTTCACCTGATTTGGATGTAAATACCCTCAAATTAAAGCTGAAAGTTTGCAGTTAAAGCACATCTTTTTTGCTCCTTTAAAATCCATTGTGGTGGTGTATAGAGCCAAAAAGATTAGTGTGTGTTGTGTGTGTTGATGTCCCAATATTTATGGACCTGACTGTATGTCATCTGACATCAATGGCTTTTTTCAGAAACAAAACCAAGTGATATGGCACCAGGGTCTAAGCCTCAGTTCCAGGGCCATTGATGGGGGGGACCATCAGTCCTCTTGTAGGGGGCCCGAGCATACAGGGGGACCCACACAGGGAGGGGGATTAGTGGTCAACGACATTTACAGAACTCTTCCTCCAGCAGCTGAAATCTGAGAAAGAGACAGTTGTCCAACACTAATCCCCCTCCCTGTGTGGGCCCCCCTCCCAGCGCTGGCATTAATGTTAGTTCTGCTCCTGAGTTTGTTATCTCTGTAACTTTGTTTCTCTCCCTCTGTCTCTCTGATCAAGAGCTCTAACTGCCCAGCCTGTATATTTTTTTCATCTCATCTTCATTATATATTTATTAACTCTAGATTTAGCAGGAATTATGTGAGTTATGTTTTATTTGTTTTTGCTAATAATGATTGTATTGTATTTTAAGCTAAATATATCTTTAAAAAATTTCCGGTGGGGGGGGGGGGGGGCTGTCAGGTAGTCTGTACTGGGGCCCCGGAATTTCTATCAGCAGCCCTGCTGGGTTCACACTATTGCGAACACAGACAATGCATGTGATTTGCATCACATTGCTGTTCAGATCACATGCAATGTCTGTGCAAAGCCAATTCAGCCATACAGTTGGTATGGCTGAACTCGCATTGCATTCGCATGAAAATGCTGCAAAAACCTTTTTTTTCCTGCACTGGAATCAGATCCCAGGGGTGTTCACACCTTTGCGTATTGACACCCCCAGCAGTTTGCAGAGGGCAGTGTGACCTGCCTACGAGGGAGATGTGATTCGGCAACTCGCACTAGAATCGCGCTGGTTCCCACATCGCATATGTGTGACATGGGGCTAACAGCCAGAAGCATTGCGCTCTCTCTTTAGAAAACCCTAACGCTGTGTGATATCAGTGTCTCTGGTGCACCCTGTAATAAATGTTTATTTGGAAAATCAAAATCTTATAATAATAGAATTAATATAAAAATAAATATTCAAATTTATTATTATATTGCATTATAATATTATAATTTTATCATAAAAAATAATAATAATATACAAATAATATATTCATATAAATAACAGAATAGAAAGAGAGGTAAAAAAACATCTGTTTAGAAGTCAAAAACCTTTTAAAAAATGACCATAAACTATTATAGTTCCCCATTAGGACACAAGAATCTGCCAAGAATACAAAAAAAGTGTCTAATTTAGGTGCCTTAAATTAAAAGATTTTCCTGATGCTATGTCGCCACTGGCAGCTGGACCACTTTTACCATTATAGAAGCCTTTTGTACAGTTTTACGGGAAAATTATTGCTTTAAAAGGTTAAAAACACAGATACTTCCTATCAGCTCATACAATTTATTTGAAACTCTTAAAAAAATGACTTAATGTTGCCAACATTTTGTATTCGTAATACAATTTTGGATTTACAGCTTTTTAGGTTTTCCTGCTGCTTCTTTGCTGAAGCTTTTGTGAGTGGCTCTGACAAGCAGGGCAGCACGGTGAATGGGGTCAGAAGGGCACAGTAATGTGAACTGGCATCAAAAAAGGTTACTAATGGTAGTGAAATACAGTTAAGAAAATGAAAAATGTACAGAAATGTTCTGGTGATAAAAACGAACTTGGGATTTAAAGAAATAACCACATCCAGGGAATAAATATGGTAAGCTTGCTTCCTCATGCTGTGTTCCAGTTTCCCTGTGGAATACAAAAGGAAAGGGCTAATTGGTTTGCCCTTCATGCTGTGATAAGGGTGACACTAACATAAAGTACAGGAAAAAACAGGAGAACCGTATTAAAAGTGAAACTAAAAGGCAAATATTTATTTTTTCATTTTGGACATGGTAAGGCAGGGTGTCCGATTAGGGGAGTTTACCTCCACTTCTTGGCCTATAGTTAAAACAGGAAGAAAGAGAAAGTCCCCCCTACATGAGGGAACCCTGATGTGTCACCAGGGTCACCAGAATTATGGCACTTTTCCACTGCAAGTACCGGCTTGGCTCTACTCGGCCCTGCTTGGCCCGGTTTGCTTTTCCACTGCTGGTACCGCATGGTACGGTGTTGGAACGGTTCGGTACGGTACGGTACGGTATGGTTTGCTTTTCCACTAAAGTAGTACTAAAGGTAAGTGGGTGGGATAACAACAGGGTGGGTGGGATTCTCTGACCAATCAGTGGCTAGTAGTGACTGCATGCAAAGGATTGTGGGATATGGTACCGGTTATGGTACCTCTTGGAACCACAATCGCGGTGGTATTGTTTTTGAGAGCCGTACCGTTCGGCTCCATGCAGTGGAAAAGTGCCGCCGTACCGTACCGAACCGTTCCTACTCCATACCATGCGGTACCAGCAGTGCCAAAGCACAAAAATGAGCCGAACCGTTCGGTTCCATGCAGTGGAAAAGCGCCATTAGCGTCTCCATTGGCAGGTTCTGGTGGCAACTCAAAGTTTGAGATTTTCTTTTACTTTCACTGTTGATGATAGCAGTAAACAGAACAATTAAAAAGGGTGAATCTCCCTCCCTCTCTACTCTATCCAAAACTAAACTGAACTGCTTTTAATTACACTTTAATGGTTTTGGAATCCTGAAATATTTATTTAATCATAAACGTACAAGCCAACATGTGTCGGGGGCTACAACTCTACCCCTTAATCAGGGCTTAGATTGCCAAGAAGGATGAACACTTGCTTTGGTATGGACAGGCCTGGTTTTATATTGCTTCACAACTGGGCAGGTGTATACAACATGTAGCACCCTCCAGCTAGTGTGTTAGTTGTATATAGTTAGCTGTTAGTAAATTGATTTGGCTGAGGGACAGGCCTGGGTTGAATCTGGGTCAGGGTTGAGTCATTTAGGGAGGCTGGATGATTCAGCAAGCAGCACCTCTGGTGCCTCCCCCTGTTTTCTGGAACCTTCTAGAAGCTTCCAGATGTAGTGGGTGGAAGCTAGGAGGAGCTTATTGGTATATTTATGAGTGCCCCAGCCAATCCCCAGCAAGTAGGCTGGCAAGGGTCGGGCCACCTCATAAATAGGCATGAATCATGTCACCAGGGGCAGTTGGGTGGAAGATAGAGATGGAGTGCTGAGGAGGCTTTTGGTGGCCCTTGAGGGCGCCCTCTAGTCTGGGGGGGGGGTGACTTCGGGCCTACAGCTCGGGTGCTGGAGGGACAAAACACAGAGGAGTCTTTCCTGAAGACACGGAAGCAAGGAAAGGACAGCGGAAGCCGGTCAGAACGTCTGGGAGATCTTTTGAGAAGTTAGCCGGGTGGGCTGGTGAATGTGGAGAAGTTAGCTAAGAGGGCTAGTGAAAGGGGTAGCTGCAGCCAGGCTGCTCAGTGACCACAGGAAGAAGTACTGGAAATGTGTTAGCTGTGTCACTCTATTGTTCTACAAGGATAAGGGTTGCTAGTTCCTGCCTGTAATGGGCCATTGCGCAAATCCTTTTAGTGTAACACAGTTGGGAGTTCTGCAAGCAAGTGAGAGCTGGAGGAAGCAGAGGGGTGTATATAGACTGTATATAGAATAAGTTGTCCATGAAGTTGTTCTGAAGTCAAGTAGGTATCCCTTCAATTTTCCAATCACTATCCAAGTTTTAATCCCTCAATAAAACAAAACAAAAAAAATACCAGACTGTTCTTTGACTCTAGAGTGACTGTGAAAATTCGGTGTGCCAGGCTGTGCAGGGTGAGAGATTCCTTTCTACTTTCAGGTCCTTAGGGGGGTGCTCTACAAACACCAGGACATCTATAAACTGTGAGTCTTCCAATCTCAGTATCAGCTATAGATATGCAATCATGACACAACCCGCCTGGAGTTTACATGTTCTCCCTGTTTCCTCTGGGTAATCCAGTTTCCTCTCACACTCCAAAGACATGCTGGTAGGTTGACTCCTGGTAAATTGGCCCTACTATGTGTATGTTTGAATGTGGGTTAGGGACCTTAGATTGCAAGCTCCTTGAGGGCAGGGACTGGTGTGAATGTACAATATATATGTAAAGCGCTGTGTAAACTGACAGCACTATATCAGTACTTGAAATAAAAAAAAAAATAATACATGAGGTAGCTGTTGGTGTTGTTCTCCCTCTTGCCTGCATGCCAAGAAAGAGGAAGATTAATAGAGGTTGGAACTGTGCCTTTTCTTTGAGTCAGCGAACTTTGGCTGATAATTGTTTAAAATTGAACAACAAGATAAGCAAATATTGTCCAAAAACAAGAGTCATGTGTATTTTTCCTTAATCTTGGTGTGCTCTGTCTATTTTTTCCAGATCTGTGCAGTAATCCATTGTGAATCTTTTCCTCTATGCATAAACTTCCTGTAATAAAGACCAGTCACTGTTGCTCTCTCTCCTTGCGCAGGGTGACTGGTTTTGTCTCCACCCCTTCCTGTAGTTTTCTGCAGGCAGCCTGTAATGGGTGGGGCTGTTGGTTCCCTCCCACAGCTCTGTTCTCTGCACAGGATACAGCACAGTGAGGATGTCACTGCTACTTTATATATGGGTTTGCAAAGGCATTTTTAGGTAGCAAAGCTCATGCATATTATATGTATTTGCTGCAGTTTATCAGAAAGGGAGCCTATATAAGCCCATTCACAGACAGTATGCTTGCGTACCCTGCAAGCTGCAATCCACAGTGTAGCCTCCCCCTTCTCCACTCCCTTTCCAAGTAAAGCCCCGTACACACGTACCGGTTGTCGGCCGTAAATATTCGGCCGACGACCAATCGCCGATTGTAGGCTTGTTAGTATGATGCTGCCGACAGCGCATTTTCGGCCGAACCGAATCTGTCGTGTAGGCATTAAAATTTTTGTTGGCCAACACCAGAACGGCCGATTGTTCGCCAGTCATTACAGAATTTGGCCGACAATCAGCAGATTTGCAAGACTGGGCATGCTCAGAAAAGAAAAAAGGCAAGGAAAGTTAACCATCACATGACATCACTTCTGCAGTCGGCTGTTGTTGGCCAACAAAATTCGTGTGCAGTCTTTTGCAGTTTTCAACAGACAGGACAGCCCTGGACAAAAGACGGCCGATCGTTCGGCTGACGATCAGTACGTGTGTACGGGGCTTAAAACAGTATTCTTTTCAGCTCCCTTCAAACCAATAAGCAAGTGTCTGTGTGTACATAAATGTGTATTGTCATGCAGGTAGTTGCTCACCACAATACGTGGTATATGTGCATTGCAGTGTTTTTTCACACATTCTGAACAAGCACTCCTGCCTTTAGGACCCTTTCACACTGCCCTGCTGAAAAGATGTCATAAAAGTGCACATGCGTTTTTAGTGCATTTTTGGCTTGCCTGATTCCTGGTGCGATTTTGCACCTGTGAAAAAACATGTGACTCACAAAGCGCACCATAAACGCATCTGCAGTACGTTTTTGATGTGTTTTTCATTGATTTCAATGGGAGTTGCATTTTCGGTGGGATTTTTAAACAGGGCACCAAAGATGCTGCATGCAGAACTTGTAAAAATGCATTGCACCCACAGCACACTGGTGTAATGAGCTCCATAAGATTTAAAGGGAATATTTTTAATGGCATTTTTGTTGCGCTTTTAGCAAGGTAAAAGCGCAGGAAAAATGCATCAGTATAAAAGGGCTTTTATTGCAGCATTGTACTGTGGTGAGTTGCATTGCCTCAATGAGGTGTGATACGTATTTGTGCCATAGGGATCTTTGAGGGCCCATTTACACCTACTAATTTTAATCTATGCCTTCTAATGAATTTCAATGCATGTACAAAGGCTAGCTATTGTTTTTAAGCCTTCTTCTTGTATAGTGATGATTACATGTTTCTCTTATTTTCAATCTATTGAATGTACTTTACACAATAATAAACTTATGGAACTACATTTCTAATACTTGAAGGAGAAGTAGGGCCAAAGCAATTTTGGATATATTTATCCTGTGAGTCACAGGAGTACACTCAGTTCTGCACTCCCAAGACCCATATTCTGCCAACAGCAAGCTAAAGTCCAATGTAGGCTGATACCACTCAGCCAGTCCAAGCTCCGGAGAGATCCCGACTTTAATAAGACTCTCAGCAAGATAAGTATAAAAGTTTTTTTTTTTTTTTAATTCCCATACTTCCCTTTTAAGTGTTCAAAAATAGCCTACAAACATTACCCATGCATAGAGTAGTAGATGGGCTTACAATTCTTTCTTTTTATTTTATGCAAATCTGTTACCACTATCTGCGGTAAACACTGTTACTATTTTCAAGAAGCAACTGACTGTAAACTATACAGTCAGATGCAAGCTGCAAAATGCAAGCAGTGTACTCCCATTTCCTGATAACAGCGCAGCCTATTGCATTAGGGTGTGCACCCAAATATTTTAAAACATTAATTGGTGTCAGCAGAGCAGTGGAGTTCTCAGTAGGGCAGTGGACGGTGTCATTATTTTTCATTTTTATTATTTCATTCTTTATTATTTTTTACAACTTTTTTTTTTAGGGCTTTGGTGAAATATCAGCAGGGGGAATCTGTGCCGCACAGGGAGATTAGGGTGTGCCCAGGCACACCCGGCACACCCCCTGCGCACGCCTATGTCTCCTACCTTCTCTGTCAGTTATTAAAAATCAGGAGGTAAACAACAGTGCTATTGCCACAGGACAGTTCCAGCATGAGTGGAGGTTCTAGGATTGCCCTGCAGCAATGGCAATTGTTAATCCCCTTGTTATAGAAATGTCAGAAACGGTTTACAGAAAATTGGAGCCCTAGGCAACGCAGGAGCTTTTGCCATTCTATGCAGTAAAGTAAAAAGCTTCTGTGCTGGGAATCCCCCCAGCCCCCACTTACAGTATCTCGCAAAAAGGAAGTACACCCCTCACATTTTTGTAAATATTTTATTATATCTTTTCATGTGAAGAAATGACACTTTGCTACAATGTAAAGTCGTGAGTGTACGGCTTGTATAACAGTGTAAATTTGCTGTCCCCTCAAAATAACTCAACACACAGCCATTAGTGTCTAAACCATCGGAAACAAAAGTGAGTACACCCCTAAGTGAAAATGTCCAAATTGGGCTCAAACTGTCAATATTTTGTGTGGCCTCCATTATTTTCCAGCACTGCCTTAACCCTCTTAGGCATGGAGTTCACCTGAGCTTCACAGGATGCCACTGAAGTCCTTTTCCACTCCTCCATGACGACATCACAGAGCTGGTGGATGTTAGAGATCTTGCGCTCCTCCATCTTCCATTTGAGGATGCCCCACAGATGCTCAATAGGGTTTAGGTCTGGAGACATGTTTGGCCAGTCCATCACCTTTACCCTCAACTTCTTTAGCAAAGCAGTGTTCATCTTGGAGGTGTGTTTGGAGTCGTTATGTTGGAACACTGCGCTATAGCCCAGTCTCCGAAAGGAAGAGATCATGCTCTGCTTCAGTATGTCACAGTACATGTTGGCATTCATGGCTCCCTCAATAAATTGTAGCTCCCCAGTGCCGGCAGCACTCATGCAGCCCCAGATTATGACACTCCCACCACCATGCTTGACTGTAGGCAAGGCACACTTGTCTTTGTACGCCTCATCTGGTTGCCGCCACACGTGCTTGACAACATCTGAACCGAAAAAGTTTATCTTGGTCTCATCAGACCACAGAATGTGGTTCCAGTAATCCATGTCCTTAGTCTGCTTTTCTTCAGCAAATTGTTTGCAGGCTTTCTTGTGCATCATCTTTAGAAGCGGCTTCCTTCTGGGACAACAGCCATGCAGACCAATTTGATGCAGTGTGCGGTGTATGGTCTGAGCGCTGACAGGCTGACCCCCTACCCCTTCAAACTCTGCAGCAATGCTGTCAGCACTCATATGTCTATTTCCCAAAGACAACCTCTGGATAACATGACTTTGAGCACTTGCACTCAACTTCTTTGGTTGACCATGGCAAGGCCTGTTCTGAGTGGAATCTGTCCTGTTAAACCAATGTATGGTATTGGCCACTGTGCTGCAGCTCAGTTTCAGGGTTTAGGCAATCTCCTTTTAGCCTAGGCCATCTTTATGTAGAGCGACAATTATTTTTTCAGATCCTCAGGTAGTGACCAGTATGAGAGAGTGAGAGCAACAACACCAAATTTAACACACCTGCTCCCCATTCACACCTGAAACCTTGTAACACTAAAGAGTCACATGACACCGGGGAGGGAAAATGGCTAATTTGGCCCAATTTGGACATTTTGACTTAGGGGTGTACTCACTTTTGTTGCCAGTAGTTTGGACATTAATGGCTGTGTGCTGAGTTATTTTGAGGGGACAGCACATTTACACTGTTACCCAAGCTGTACACTCCCTACTTTACATTGTAGCAAAGTGTAATTTCTTCAGTGATGGCACATGAAAAGATATAATAAAATATTTACAAAAATGTGAGGGGTGTACTCACTTTTGTGAGATACTGTATATGTACCTGAGCCCGCTCTCAATCCAGCGTTGTGCACAAGAGCAGCAGATGGGTAGGTGCCCGGTGATGTGGAGGGCAGAAAACATAGGGAGTCCAAGTGCAATAACAGGAATATATTGAAGCAGAAGACCAGCAATACAAGCAGACCTGACTGGGAACACTCACGAGTAGTGTTGAGCGAACACGGACTGTATTATTCGTGTTCGTACCGAATAATTGGATTTTTTTTACCCGAACACGGACACGGACACTTTACTGTATGTTCGGGTAAAAATCCGTGTTCGGTCGTTTTATTTCCGGGTTTTGCATGCTTTGGCGCTCTTTTCATGGCGGGCTTTCAACAGCCAATCAACAATCGTTTAACTGGTGTGCCTTAAGCCATCCCAGCCATGCCTGCAAATGTCTTAGTAGCTGTGATTGGCCGTCTGAAGCATGTGACCAAGTCTTTATAAGTTCGAGGCAGCCGCCGCAGCAGCGTCATTCTGCTGCTTAGCTAAGGGACAGAGCACACATCAATGTGCTGGCTGCTGATTAGGGAAAGATAGGCAGGAAAAAACCATTTGTGTCCGGATAGAATTGAGGGACAGGTCGGAGTGTTTAGGCAGGACGAGTTGTAGGCATTTTAGGGATAGAGTCTGCTGAATTATAGGGTCAGTGTCTTCTACAAACTACAATCGATATTGCTGTGTGGGGGGTGGGGTGAATCTGCACTCAATCCTGATCTACGATCTCTTCTCAATCCTGTTAGGGACAGAGTCTGCTGAATTTTAGGGAAACTGTGTTCTACAAACTACAATCGATATTGCTGTGTGGTGTGGGATTGGAGATAGGCAGGTGTCAGTGATCCACATCCATTTTTCTGTGTGTGAGCTGCAGTGAACACAATCTTTTTGGGCTGCAGTGAACACAATCTTTTTGGGGTGCAGTGAACAAAATCTTTTTGGGGTGCAGTGAACACAATCCTTTTTGGTGTGCAGTGAACACAATCTTTGTGGGGTGCAGTGAACAAAATCCTTTGTGGGGTGCAGTGAACACAATCTTTTTGGGGTGCAGTGAACAAAATCCTTTTTGGGGTGCAGTGAACAACATCCTTTTTGGGGTGCAGTGAACACAATCTTTTTGGGGTGCAGTGAACAAAATCCTTTGTGGGGTGCAGTGAACACAATCTTTTTGGGGTGCAGTGAACACAATCTTTTTGGGGTGGAGTGAACAACATCCTTTTTGGGGTGCAGTGAACAAAATCCTTTTTGGGGTGCAGTGAACAAAATCATTTTTGGGGTGCAGTGAACACAATCTTTTTGGGGTGCAGTGAACACAATCTTTGTGGGGTGCAGTGAACACAATCTTTTTGGGGTGGAGTGAACAACATCCTTTTTGGGGTGCAGTGAACAACATCCTTTTTGGGGTGCAGTGAACACAATCTTTTTGGGGTGCAGTGAACACAATCTTTGTGGGGTACAGTGAACATAATCTTTGTGGGGTGCAGTGAACACAATCTTTGGGGGGTACAGTGAACACAATCTTTTTGGGGTGCAGTGAACACAATCTTTGTGGGGTGCAGTGAACACAATCTTTTTGGGGTGGAGTGAACAAAATCATTTTTGGGGTGCAGTGAACAACATCCTTTTTGGGGTGCAGTGATCAAAATCCTTTTTGGGGTGCAGTGAACACAATCTTTTTGGGGTGCAGTGAACAAAATCCTTTGTGGGGTGCAGTGAACAGAATCTTTGTGGGGTGCAGTGAACACAATCTTTGGGGGGGTACAGTGAACACAATCTTTTTGGGGTGCAGTGAACACAATCTTTGTGGGGTACAGTGAACAGAATCTTTGTGGGGTGCAGTGAACACAATCTTTGGGGGGTACAGTGAACACAATCTTTTTGGGGTGCAGTGAACACAATCTTTGGGGGGTACAGTGAACACAATCTTTTTGGGGTGCAGTGAACACAATCTTTGTGGGGTGCAGTGAACACAATCTTTGGGGGGGTACAGTGAACACAATCTTTTTGGGGTGCAGTGAACAACATCCTTTTAGGGTGCAGTGAACACAATCTTTGTGGGGTGCAGTGAACAACATCCTTTTAGGGTGCAGTGAACACAATCTTTGTGGGGTACAGTGAACAGAATCTTTGTGGGGTGCAGTGAACACAATCTTTGGGGGGTACAGTGAACACAATCTTTGTGAGGTGCAGTGAACACAATCTTTGTGGGGTGCAGTGAACACAATCATTGTGGGGTGCAGTGAACTCAATCTTTGTGGGGTACAGTGAACACAATCTCATACTTCTGAAGATTTGAGGGTGCTGCCTGTTCCATACTCCCCCTACTCCTCATCTAGCCTTTTAGGGGTACAAACAATAGTAATTGGGGCCTAGTGTGGTTGTGTACGTGTGATATACATACACTTTTTTTGGATCATATTTTCTATTCCGCTATTTAATCAAAAACCTTTGGGGATCAGTTAAATTGGGGGATAGTCTGTGTTGGTACGTGTGAGAGAGATCCACCTTTCCAAGTTGTTGGGGTTCATCTCATACTTCTGAAGGTTTGAGGGTGCTGCCTGTTCCATACCCCCCCTACTCCTCATCTAGCCTTTTAGGGGTACAAACAATAGTAATTGGGGCCTAGTGTGGTTGTGTACGTGTGATATACATACACTTTTTTTGGATCATATTTTCTATTCCGCTATTTAATCAAAAACCTTTGGGGATCAGTTAAATTGGGGGATAGTCTGTGTTGGTACGTGTGAGAGAGATCCACCTTTCCAAGTTGTTGGGGTTCATCTCATACTTCTGAAGGTTTGAGGGTGCTGCCTGTTCCATACCCCCCCTACTCCTCATCTAGCCTTTTAGGGGTACAAACAATAGTAATTGGGGCCTAGTGTGGTTGTGTACGTGTGATATACATACACTTTTTTTGGATCATATTTTCTATTCCGCTATTTAATCAAAAACCTTTGGGGATCAGTTAAATTGGGGGATAGTCTGTGTTGGTACGTGTGAGAGAGATCCACCTTTCCAAGTTTTTGGGGTTCATCTCATACTTCTGAAGATTTGAGGGTGCTGCCTGTTCCATACCCCCCCTACTCCTCATCTAGCCTTTTAGGGGTACAAACAATAGTAATTGGGGCCTAGTGTGGTTGTGTACGTGTGATATACATACACTTTTTTTGGATCATATTTTCTATTCCGCTATTTAATCAAAAACCTTTGGGGATCAGTTAAATTGGGGGATAGTCTGTGTTGGTACGTGTGAGAGAGATCCACCTTTCCAAGTTGTTGGGGTTCATCTCATACTTCTGAAGGTTTGAGGGTGCTGCCTGTTCCATACTCCCCCTACTCCTAGCCTTTTAGGGGTACAAACAATAGTAATTGGGGCCTAGTGTGGTTGTGTACGTGTGATATACATACACTTTTTTTGGATCATATTTTCTATTCCGCTATTTAATCAAAAACCTTTGGGGATCAGTTAAATTGGGGGATAGTCTGTGTTGGTACGTGTGAGAGAGATCCACCTTTCCAAGTTGTTGGGGTTCATCTCATACTTCTGAAGGTTTGAGGGTGCTGCCTGTTCCATACCCCCCCTACTCCTCATCTAGCCTTTTAGGGGTACAAACAATAGTAATTGGGGCCTAGTGTGGTTGTGTACGTGTGATATACATACACTTTTTTTGGATCATATTTTCTATTCCGCTATTTAATCAAAAACCTTTGGGGATCAGTTAAATTGGGGGATAGTCTGTGTTGGTACGTGTGAGAGAGATCCACCTTTCCAAGTTGTTGGGGTTCATCTCATACTTCTGAAGGTTTGAGGGTGCTGCCTGTTCCATACCCCCCCTACTCCTCATCTAGCCTTTTAGGGGTACAAACAATAGTAATTGGGGCCTAGTGTGGTTGTGTACGTGTGATATACATACACTTTTTTTGGATCATATTTTCTATTCCGCTATTTAATCAAAAACCTTTGGGGATCAGTTAAATTGGGGGATAGTCTGTGTTGGTACGTGTGAGAGAGATCCACCTTTCCAAGTTGTTGGGGTTCATCTCATACTTCTGAAGGTTTGAGGGTGCTGCCTGTTCCATACCCCCCCTACTCCTCATCTAGCCTTTTAGGGGTACAAACAATAGTAATTGGGGCCTAGTGTGGTTGTGTACGTGTGATATACATACACTTTTTTTGGATCATATTTTCTATTCCGCTATTTAATCAAAAACCTTTGGGGATCAGTTAAATTGGGGGATAGTCTGTGTTGGTACGTGTGAGAGAGATCCACCTTTCCAAGTTTTTGGGGTTCATCTCATACTTCTGAAGATTTGAGGGTGCTGCCTGTTCCATACCCCCCCTACTCCTCATCTAGCCTTTTAGGGGTACAAACAATAGTAATTGGGGCCTAGTGTGGTTGTGTACGTGTGATATACATACACTTTTTTTGGATCATATTTTCTATTCCGCTATTTAATCAAAAACCTTTGGGGATCAGTTAAATTGGGGGATAGTCTGTGTTGGTACGTGTGAGAGAGATCCACCTTTCCAAGTTGTTGGGGTTCATCTCATACTTCTGAAGGTTTGAGGGTGCTGCCTGTTCCATACTCCCCCTACTCCTAGCCTTTTATGGGTACAAACAATAGTAATTGGGGCCTAGTGTGGTTGTGTACGTGTGATATACATACACTTTTTTTGGATCATATTTTCTATTCCGCTATTTAATCAAAAACCTTTGGGGATCAGTTAAATTGGGGGATAGTCTGTGTTGGTACGTGTGAGAGAGATCCACCTTTCCAAGTTGTTGGGGTTCATCTCATACTTCTGAAGGTTTGAGGGTGCTGCCTGTTCCATACCCCCCCTACTCCTCATCTAGCCTTTTAGGGGTACAAACAATAGTAATTGGGGCCTAGTGTGGTTGTGTACGTGTGATATACATACACTTTTTTTGGATCATATTTTCTATTCCGCTATTTAATCAAAAACCTTTGGGGATCAGTTAAATTGGGGGATAGTCTGTGTTGGTACGTGTGAGAGAGATCCACCTTTCCAAGTTGTTGGGGTTCATCTCATACTTCTGAAGGTTTGAGGGTGCTGCCTGTTCCATACCCCCCCTACTCCTCATCTAGCCTTTTAGGGGTACAAACAATAGTAATTGGGGCCTAGTGTGGTTGTGTATGTGTGATATACATACACTTTTTTTGGATCATATTTTCTATTCCGCTATTTAATCAAAAACCTTTGGGGATCAGTTAAATTGGGGGATAGTCTGTGTTGGTACGTGTGAGAGAGATCCACCTTTCCAAGTTTTTGGGGTTCATCTCATACTTCTGAAGATTTGAGGGTGCTGCCTGTTCCATACCCCCCCTACTCCTCATCTAGCCTTTTAGGGGTACAAACAATAGTAATTGGGGCCTAGTGTGGTTGTGTACGTGTGATATACATACACTTTTTTTGGATCATATTTTCTATTCCGCTATTTAATCAAAAACCTTTGGGGATCAGTTAAATTGGGGGATAGTCTGTGTTGGTACGTGTGAGAGAGATCCACCTTTCCAAGTTGTTGGGGTTCATCTCATACTTCTGAAGGTTTGAGGGTGCTGCCTGTTCCATACTCCCCCTACTCCTAGCCTTTTAGGGGTACAAACAATAGTAATTGGGGCCTAGTGTGGTTGTGTACGTGTGATATACATACACTTTTTTTGGATCATATTTTCTATTCCGCTATTTAATCAAAAACCTTTGGGGATCAGTTAAATTGGGGGATAGTCTGTGTTGGTACGTGTGAGAGAGATCCACCTTTCCAAGTTTTTGGGGTTCATCTCATACTTCTGAAGATTTGAGGGTGCTGCCTGTTCCATACCCCCCCTACTCCTCATCTAGCCTTTTAGGGGTACAAACAATAGTAATTGGGGCCTAGTGTGGTTGTGTACGTGTGATATACATACACTTTTTTTGGATCATATTTTCTATTCCGCTATTTAATCAAAAACCTTTGGGGATCAGTTAAATTGGGGGATAGTCTGTGTTGGTACGTGTGAGAGAGATCCACCTTTCCAAGTTTTTGGGGTTCATCTCATACTTCTGAAGATTTGAGGGTGCTGCCTGTTCCATACCCCCCCTACTCCTCATCTAGCCTTTTAGGGGTACAAACAATAGTAATTGGGGCCTAGTGTGGTTGTGTACGTGTGATATACATACACTTTTTTTGGATCATATTTTCTATTCCGCTATTTAATCAAAAACCTTTGGGGATCAGTTAAATTGGGGGATAGTCTGTGTTGGTACGTGTGAGAGAGATCCACCTTTCCAAGTTGTTGGGGTTCATCTCATACTTCTGAAGGTTTGAGGGTGCTGCCTGTTCCATACTCCCCCTACTCCTAGCCTTTTAGGGGTACAAACAATAGTAATTGGGGCCTAGTGTGGTTGTGTACGTGTGATATACATACACTTTTTTTGGATCATATTTTCTATTCCGCTATTTAATCAAAAACCTTTGGGGATCAGTTAAATTGGGGGATAGTCTGTGTTGGTACGTGTGAGAGAGATCCACCTTTCCAAGTTGTTGGGGTTCATCTCATACTTCTGAAGGTTTGAGGGTGCTGCCTGTTCCATACTCCCCCTACTCCTCATCTAGCCTTTTAGGGGTACAAACAATAGTAATTGGGGCCCAGTGTGGTTGTGTACGTGTGATATACATACACTTTTTTTGGATCATATTTTCTATTCCGCTATTTAATTTAACTGGGCCTCCATGCGAGACCTGTGTGCCTTGTTGCGCTGTTTTGAGTACTCCACCAACATGGCCAGTGGCAATGACGCCGTTCTCAGCTTAACTATCCCACTTCTATGCCTCCTTGAAAAAACAATTCGGGCGATGATGGAAGAGGATGTGGCACAGGATGAGGAGGAGGAGGAGGATGAAGAGGTAACATTTCCAAGGCTTTCAGGGCAGTCATTCGCAAGGGGCTCCGAGGGTGGGTTCCTGCACACGCAAACGCCAGGGACGCAATTGTCCAGCAGGGGCACAGTTCTGGAGGATGAGGAGGATGAGGAGGAGGAGGAGCTGGAGGAGGAGATGGAACCATGTTCACAGCAGGGTGGCACCCAGGCCAGCTCATGGCCATCACTGGTGCGTGGCTGGGGGGATACAGAGGACACGGACGATACACCTCCCACAGAGGACAGCCTTTCGTTGCCTCTGGGCAGCCTGGCACACATGAGCGATTACATGCTGCAGTGTCTCCACAACGACCGCCGAGTTGCCCACATTCTAACTTGTGCTGATTACTGGGTGGCCACGCTGCTGGATCCCCGTTACAAGGACAACGTACCGTCCTTAATTCACTCACTGGAGCGCGATCGCAAGATGCGCGAGTACAAGCGCACGCTGGTAGACGCCATGCTGCTGGCATTCCCATCTGACAGCGGGGCCACAGTGGAAGCACAAGGCAGAGGAGGAGGAGGAGGAGGTCGCCAACGCAACCAGGGCACCGCCAGCACCTCAGAAGGCAGGGTTAGCATGGCCGAAATGTGGAAAAGCTTTGTCAGCACGCCACAACAAACAGCAGCACCAGCAGCTCAGATGGAACGTCTTAGCAGGAGGCAGCATTTTACCAACATGGTGGAGCAGTATGTGTGCACACGCCTACATGTAGTGAATGACGGGTCTGCCCCCTTCAACTTCTGGGTCTCCAAATTGGGCACATGGCCTGAGCTTGCCCTTTACGCCTTGGAGGTGCTGGCGTGCCCTGCAGCCAGTGTATTATCTGAACGGGTATTTAGCACGGCTGGGGGCGTTATAACAGACAAGCGCAGCCGCCTGTCCAGAGACAATGTGGACAAGCTCACGTTCATTAAAATGAACCAGGCATGGATCCCACGGGACTTTTCCGTACCTTATGCAGAATAGCAATGGATACCGACCTTACCCACCCATTGTTCCATTTTTGCTCTTTCTCACTCTTTTGGGGTGTACCCTCATTTAAAATTTTTGAAAAGAAGCAGTGTTGGCTACCTCGTCCTCCTCCTCAGGGCCAGATTAATGTAGGGGCTATTGGAGCTGCAGCTCCAGGCCCCTACCTTTTATATAGGCCCCGGGTTGGCCATATTCACTGTTACCGCTCTTCTGTCACTTGTAAACACAGAAGTCTGGCTTCTATGCTCGCTTCCCCAGGCAGCACCCTCAGAACCTCCCCACACAGCGTGAAGGCCGGACAAGGAGGGACAGTTGGCGATGCATGGATGTGTTTATGGGCTTCAGAGACAGCATCCCATGTTGAATTAGGCATGCATGGCTGCACCCTTCCTCCTCTGGGTGCATGGCAAGGCACGGCCCTTAAGGCCCTTAAAAATCCTCAGCACCAAGCCCATGATGCTGTTAATCCGGCCCTGGTCCTCCTCCACCGCCGCTTCCACCTACACCGCCCATAGGTGTGCGCAGCCTATTGCATTAAGGTGTGCACCCCAAAGTTGAAATACACATGCATGTGTTTGCCAGCAGGGAGAGTAATGTATCGGGGCCATGTACCTGTAGGCAAGGAGAAATAGAGCAGAGCAGGTCCCAGGGAGATCTTTCCCATCTCCTCACTGGCAATGCTATGTGCCCTAGGTGATTAGGGTGTGCCCAGGCACACCCAGCACACCCTGTGCGCACGCCTATGTCACCGCCACATCCACCACCACCTCAACCTCCCTCCTACTCCATATGGGCCTCGTCCTTCAGAGATGAAGAAGAACATTGTTTTATTTTTCTGTTTTTTTTTGTTGTTTTAAGTTATTTCCCTATCCACATTTGTTTGCAGAGCACTTGCCATGCTCTTAATTACGTTTTGCTGCCATTTGCAGCACTCTAGCCCTTTCCTTTGGTGTTTTAGAGCCATTTTAGTGCCTTAAAGTTCGGGTCCCCATTGACTTCAATGGGGTTCGGTGTCCGGGAAAAGTTCGGTAAAAGTCCGGGACACGGACCCGGACTTTTTTTTAAAGTTCGGCCGAACCCGTCGAACACGGACATCTAGGTGTCCGCTCAACCCTACTCACGAGTAGTTATGCCAATGTGACAGCAGACTGGTGGTTCAGAGGTGCCGACAACATCTGTCTTGAGGAGTGGAATGCTGCCTGGCCAGTCTGCACTCAAATGGGGAGGCTTCCAGGATAGATGGCATGACCCTGCACTTTTCCTACTCCTCCGTAACCTTTCCCTGATGCTAAGCACTGTCCCTGACAGACGGGTGACCTGTCCCTACTCTGACCTCTCACAAAATGCAAACCAAACTAGGGAGCCAGGGTCTTAAATAGAATATAAAATCCCTTAGCGCAAACAGAGAGTGGGTGTGTAGCCCATGCATGGCGAAATGTCCATGTCTAGGGTGATGTTGTTAAAAGATTCCACTGTGTATATGGCTGCAGCAATTCTTCAATGAGTATATTGGATCCCTCTGTGAACTGTAAATAAAAATAAAAAAGAAGGCGCCGCCATCTAAGTGTATCTGTTCAATAAGTAAAAAACAAACATACAAGTAGTAGAAGGATTGCACTCACAAGACTCATAAGCAGATCATATTTTTCCTTTGGAGGCCGGTAGCTGCTGGCAAGGGTCCAGAGAGAATGGATGGAACGGTCGTGGATCCCTGCTATACCAGGCAGAGACACAGGTGGATGTTACAGTGGGGGCTGCACTGAATGGATCGGCAGGCAGCCGGATGTCCAAAAATCTCTGAAGAGCAAAGTAGGTTGTCTGGGAGTCATTGCCAGACAAGCTGACAGGCAGGAAAGAAAATATGTAGCCTGAAGCCTTAACCTGGCTGAAACGCAAGCCGGCAAAGGATCTGTGGCCAGAGGACGTTGGGCCATGTTGAAGTCACAAAGTAGGCAGCAACATGTTTCAGAGTGGTTTTGCTCCTTTGTCAAGCCGAAAGGTTTCCTTTGCCAGCTTGCATTTCAGCCTGGTTACGGCTCCAGGCTACATTTCTTCCTGCCTGTCAGCTCGTCCGGCAACAACTCCCGGACAACCTACTTTGCTCCTCAGAGATTTTTGGACATCCGGTTGCCTGCTGATCTGTCCAGTGCAGCCCTCGCTGTAACATTCACCTGTGTCTCTGCTCAGTATAGCAGGGATCCATGACATAGCAGGGATCCATGACCATAGGCGGCTCTCTAATTAGGCAAATTAGGCAGTCGCCTAAGGCCTCGCACCTACAAGGGCCTCGCGGCCAGTGGCGGAGCGACAACATTTAGAAGGGCGCAGTCAGGGAAATCTCCCAAGTAAAAGATTGTTTTAAATCCTCGGATATAAAAGTTGCAGCAGTGTGCTGCAGTCCCTTCACTGCGGCTGCCAGGCGTCTGTTGTCGGCTGACACTTACCCCGCCTTCTCCGCCTGGGGATTGGCCGTCTGATCATGTAATCCTAAGATGTGGAGGAATCGGTGGGCGTGTACCTGCATCAGTAGGAAGTGACTGCCTGGTCAGCTCACTCTGCTATCATCGGTTGTTACTCTGGGAGGAGAGCTCTGCCCTGGCCCAGGAACATGCAGGTAACCAGGCCCCAACTTGTCACTTTGCAGGCTGGTCATAGTTTGTGGTGTCTACTACGCAAAGGGGGTGAGTAGCCCCAGGGAAGTTGGAAGAGTCTTAGAATGGTTGGTGGAGGAGGAGGAGAAGAAGAAGGCTATCAGAATAGAGGTACTCACCGAGGCCGAGATGCCGAGAGCGGTTCGCTGTTGCGACTAAGCGCACTCCGCCCCTCTGGAGGTGATACAGAGGGTGGATGGCACAAAGAGGCACAAGCTACCAGCAGGCAGGGTAGAGCTTGCGTGGAGGTCCTGTAGAGCTGGAGCAGAGACTGATCAGGATCCAGCAGTAAAAGTCCGGAGCAGGCTGAGGGTCAAACACAGGTAAGCAGACAATCCAGGTCACAGGCTGAGGGTCAAGGCACTGGAGATAGGAGACAAGACTTGGTCACAAGCAGAGGGTCAAGGCACAGGAGACTGAAGGTAAATCCGGGTCGCAGGCAGAGGGTCAAACACAGGTAAGCAAAAGCAAAGTCCGTAAAACAAGCCAAGGTCGGGTCCAGGAGAAGAGCAGAGCAGGTCAGGGTCAATCCGGGTCACAGCAGGTAAACGATCACACAGGAAACAGGAACTCAGGTACAGGAAGCTGAAAGACAAACCAGCAATTCCTCTGAGCACTTGCTCAGCTTTTATAGGCAGCCAGGAAGTCATGTGGAAGTCATGTGGTGCTTGTCATGTGATGACCAGTCTGCAGCTGAAGGTTTCTCTGACAGTGCCCCCCCCCGAGGGGCGGCCTCTGGACGCCCAAACTGGACATCAATTCCGGGTGATTCACATGAAAAGCTCGGATCAAGCGAGGGGCGTGTATGTTTCTTGAGGGTTCCCAAGAGTTGTTTTCAGGTGGGTACCCCTTCCACTTGATTAGGTATTGGAGAAGTCTACCCCTCTTCCTGCAGTTCAGTATGGCTTCAACCTCAAATTCATTTTCTCCATCCACCTGGACCGGTGGAGGAGGCGGCTCCTCTCTTCCTGGGAAGGGGCTAGGAATCACTGGTTTTAGTAAGGATGCATGAAAGACAGAATGAATCCTGTAAGAGCTGGGTAAGGCCAATTCAAAGGCCACAGGGTTAACCATCCTCTTGATTTTGAACGGCCCTATGAACTTTGGGCCCAACTTCCGTGAGGGAAAAGGTAATTTGAGGTTAGCTGAAGATAACCAAACTTCCTCACCGACCTTGAAAACCGGGTTCTCCTTCCTTCCCCTGTTGTAGTACTTCTTATAGTCATCCTGGGCCTTTTGCATGGTTTCCTGAATCTTTTGAAAGTTCTGTTGGATGGAGGCTATGCGATCTTGGACAGCAGGAACAGATAATTCAGGGGTAGCGTTTGGAAGGAAAGAAGGGTGAAACCCAAAGTTAGACCAGAAGGGCGTTTGGTTGGTGGCTGAATGAACTGAATTATTATACGCAAACTCCGCGTAGGGTAGCAGAGAGGACCAGTCATCCTGAGAGCCAGAAGAGAAACAGCGGAGATACTGCTCCAGAGTTTGGTTCGTTCTCTCTGTCTGGCCATTGCTTTGAGGGTGATACGCAGAGGAGAGACAGACCTTTATTTGTAGTGCTTTACAAAGTTCTTTCCAAAATTTGGAGGTGAACTGAACCCCTCTGTCAGAAACAACACTGTCGGGTACTCCATGTAGCCTTATTATTTCTTTGATAAAAATGTTAGCTGTCTCCAAAGCAGAGGGGGTGCCCACCATGGGCAAGAAGTGTGCCATTTTGGAAAGGCGGTCGACAACAACCAGAATGGAGGTGAAACCTTCCGAGGGAGGAAGATCAACAATGAAGTCCATAGAAACTTCAGCCCATGGGCGTTCTGGAATGGGTAAAGGTCTAAGTAATCCCCAAGATTTGGTGTTAGCCACTTTACTGCGCTGGCAAGAAATACAAGAGAGGACATACTCTTTACAGTCCTGCCTCCAACCAGGCCACCAAAAAGAACGGGCAACCAATTCCAAAGTCTTTTGAGTCCCAAAGTGACCAGCCAGTTTATGGTCATGAAGCAACTTTAACGTCATGGGTCTAGCCTCCGGTGGGACGAAAATTCTTCCTTGGGACCAGAACAAGTCATCTCGTTTCTCCAAGGAGGATATTTCTGGGTCAGTACAATGGCTGGATGCCAACTTGATGGTGGTCATAAGATCAGTGTCTGTGAGCAGAAGGAAGTTTTGTGGAGATAAGATGGTGCTAGGTTCCGTTGACTGGGGAGATTCAGGGAACATCCGGGAGAGTGCGTCTGCTTTCCCATTTTTGAGGCCAGGTCTATAAGAGATATGAAAGTTGAACCTAGAAAAGAAGAGGGCCCACCGGGCTTGCCTGGGTCTTAAGCGTTTGGCTGTCCTGAGGTATTCTAGGTTTTTATGATCGGTGAAGATCATGATGGAATGGGAAGCACCCTCCAACAGATATCTCCACTCCTCCAGAGCGAACTTGATGGCCAACAGCTCCCGGTCTCCCACATCATAATTCCTTTCCGGGGAACTTAGTTTCCGAGATGCGAAAGCTACAGGATGGAGGAGAGCCTTGGGGCCCTGTCTCTGGGAGAGGATGGCTCCAGTGGCGGTTTCCGAGGCATCTACCTCCAACACAAATGGCAGGGCTGGATCCGGATGCCGTAGGATTGGTGCAGAGGTGAACAGGGCTTTGAGCTTGGTAAAAGCTTCCTGGGCCTCTTGGGACCACTGAAAACGACTATGTTGGCGGGTTAGTTGGGTGATGGGTGCAACAATGGATGAGAAGCCAACGATAAACCTCCGGTAAAAATTAGCGAATCCGATAAACCGCTGTACCCCCTTTTTGTCTACTGGAGCCGGCCACTCCTGAATTGCCTTGACCTTCTGTGGATCCATTGCGACCCCGTTGGTAGAAATGATAAAGCCTAGGAATTGCACAACAGATTTTTCGAATTCGCATTTCTCTGCTTTAAGGTACAATTTGTGTCTCCTGAGAATTGCAAGGACTGTCTTTACATGAACCCGGTGTAGCTCAATGGTGGCAGAAAAAATAAGAATGTCGTCCAGGTAAACAACTAGGAAATTGTCCAGATATTCTCGAAAGATGTCGTTTACCAGGTGCTGAAATGTGGCCGGGGCGTTACACAACCCAAAGGGCATTACCAAATATTCATAATGTCCAAACCTGGACCTGAAGGCAGTCTTCCATTCGTCTCCAGGCCTGATTCGGATGAGGTTATAGGCACCTCGCAGATCCAACTTGGAGAAGATTCGGGCAGAACGGAAACGCTGAAACAACTCTGGGATAAGTGGAAGAGGATAGCGATTTTTTATCGTTATTTTGTTCAGTTCTCTATAGTCTATGCATGGTCTTAGGGAACCATCTTTCTTTTCCACAAAGAAGATGCCGGCTCCGGCCGGTGAAGATGATGGACGAATGAAACCCTTATCCAAGTTCTCATCAATATACGTTTTAAGAGCCGCTAGTTCAGTCTCTGATAGTGGAAAGATACGGCCAAAGGGTATTTCAGAACCAGGTAGCAAATCAATGGGGCAGTCGTAAGACCGATGAGGTGGTAGGCAATCAGCTTTTTGTTTATCGAAGACATCTCTAAATTCAAGATATACCGGAGGGACGTGCTGGAGATTGTCAGGTGTAGGTGCTACGGTTAAACAGGCGGCTGGAGCTGGAGGAAGGCAATGCTGGGAACAGTAGGGAGAGGAAAAGGAGACTTTCTTCTTGTTCCAATTGATGTCAGGTTCATGTGCCTGTAGCCAGGGGAGCCCCAAAATGATGGGGAACATGGGGGAGAAGATGATGTCAAAGCTTAGAAGCTCCTGGTGGCCGGAGTCCGTGGTGACAAGGATGGGCCTTGTCTGTTGTGTGACAAATCCAGAGCGAGGGAGAGACCCATCAGCCAGGTAGACTTGGAGGCCTTGTTCTTTGGTTTGCAGTGGAATGTGCAGTTTTTGGGCCAGTGAAGTGTCTAGAAAACAACTACAGGCTCCGGAATCAATAATTGCTGGTAGATGAACTTCCTTTTCCATTAGCTGTAAGGAGACAGAGAGGGTGACATAAGTCTGGGATAAACCAGGGTTCTGAAAGTTCATAAAAAACTGCGAGCGTGACTTACTGGGTCTCACGGGGCAGGTACGCAGAAAATGTCCAGTTCCCCCACAGTACAGACAGAGATTGGCCTGTCGCCGTCGTTGCTTCTCTTCAGGGGTAAGAGGAGCACGGACCAATCCAAGCTGCATGGGCTCAGCCTCTGGAGCAGAGGTGACAGGAGTCACTGGAAAGGATGGGTGAACGGGAGAAGGTTTAGGGAGCATCCAACTAGGTCGGGGACCCTGGGAGCGCTCAGAGCGCCGCTCGCGCATGCGCCTGTCTAGCTTGGTAGCGGATTGGATTAAATCCTCCAAAGTGGCAGGGGTTTCAATCCTGGCCAACTCATCTTTCAAAGCTTCTGACAGCCCCTGGCGGTACTGGTATTTAAGAGCGGGTTCGTTCCACCCTGTGTCAGCTGACCATTTTCGAAATTCAGCAGTGTAGTCCTCCACTGGTCTCTTTCCTTGGGACAGGGAGTGTAGCACGGCTTCTGCAGTAGCGGTGCGTTGGGGGTCATCATATAGTTGAGACATACTTTCAAAGAAAAGGTCCAAAGAGTTCAGAAGAGAGCTCCTCTGTTCCATCAGGCTGTGGGCCCAGGCCTGCGGCTCTTCGGTCAACAGGGAGATGACAAATCCCACCTTAACTACTTCGGACGAAAAAGTCCTGGGCTGAAGGGCTAAGTACAAGGAGCATGCATTTTTGAAGGCCCGGAACTTTTTGCGATCGCCTGAAAAACGCTCCGGTGTGGGAACCCTGGGCTCAGGGGTAGCCATGATCACTGTGGGGCTTGATGCAACTTGAGAAGAGGAGGCTCCGCTGGTGGGCGCAGGGGCTGCGGCTGTTGATGCAGATGACCCTGAAAGTTGCTGGAGACGACCGTCAATCTGGGCATAGCCTTCCTGCAGTTTCTGGACTGCATCAGTGAGGGTTGTGACCTGCTGGCACAGGATCTCAAGAGGAGAACGCGCTCTGTCGGCCTCTGACATGGCTGGTTTGTACTATCAGAATAGAGGTACTCACCGAGGCCGAGATGCCGAGAGCGGTTCGCTGTTGCGACTAAGCGCACTCCGCCCCTCTGGAGGTGATACAGAGGGTGGATGGCACAAAGAGGCACAAGCTACCAGCAGGCAGGGTAGAGCTTGCGTGGAGGTCCTGTAGAGCTGGAGCAGAGACTGATCAGGATCCAGCAGTAAAAGTCCGGAGCAGGCTGAGGGTCAAACACAGGTAAGCAGACAATCCAGGTCACAGGCTGAGGGTCAAGGCACTGGAGATAGGAGACAAGACTTGGTCACAAGCAGAGGGTCAAGGCACAGGAGACTGAAGGTAAATCCGGGTCGCAGGCAGAGGGTCAAACACAGGTAAGCAAAAGCAAAGTCCGTAAAACAAGCCAAGGTCAGGTCCAGGAGAAGAGCAGAGCAGGTCAGGGTCAATCCGGGTCACAGCAGGTAAACGATCACACAGGAAACAGGAACTCAGGTACAGGAAGCTGAAAGACAAACCAGCAATTCCTCTGAGCACTTGCTCAGCTTTTATAGGCAGCCAGGAAGTCATGTGGAAGTCATGTGGTGCTTGTCATGTGATGACCAGTCTGCAGCTGAAGGTTTCTCTGACAAAGGCCCTGGGTGGCTGGGGGAGGAGAGGGTAGCTGGAAGAGAAGGAGATGGCCCCTGGGTGGCTAGGGGAAAAGGAGAGGGCCCCTGGGTGGCTAGGGGAAAAGGAGAGGGTCCCTGGGTGGCTGAAGGAGAAGGAGAGGGCACCTGGGTGGCTAAGGGAGGAGAGGGCCCCTGGGTGGCTGAAGGAGAAGGAGAGGGCCCCTGGGTGGCTGAAGGAGAAGGAGAGGGCCCCTGGGTGGCTGAGGGAGAAGGAGAGGGCCCGTGGGTGGCTGAGGGAGAAGAAGAGGGCCCCTGGGTGGCTGGGGGAGAAGGAGATGGCACTTGGGTGGCTGGGGGAGAAGGAGATAGCCCCTGGGTGGCTGGGGGAGAAGGAGAGGGCCCTTGGGTAGCTGGAGGAGGAGAAGGAGAGGGACCGTGGGTGGCTGGAGGAGGAGAAGGAGAGTGACCCTGGGTGGCTGTAGGAGGAGAAGGAGAGGGACCCTGGGTGGCTGGAGGAGGAGAAGGAGAGGGACCCTGGGTGGCTGGAGTAGAAGAAGAAGAGGGCCCCTGGGTGGCTGGAGGAAAAGGAGAGGGCCCCTGTGTGGCTGGGGAAGAAGGAGAGGGCCCCTGGGTGGCTGGGGGAGAAGGAGAGGGCCCCTGGGTGGCTGAAGGAGAAGGAGAGGGCACCTGGGTGACTAAGGGAGGAGAGGGCCCCTGGGTGGCTGAAGGAGAAGGAGAGGGCCCCTGGGTGGCTGAAGGAGAAGGAGAGGGCCCCTGGGTGGCTGAGGGAGAAGGAGAGGGTCCATGGGTGGCTGAGGGAGAAGGAGAGGGCCCCTGGGTGGCTGGGGGAGAAGGAGAGGGCCCCTGGGTGGCTGGGGGAGAAGGAGATGGCCCCTGGGTCGCTGGGGGAGAAGGAGATGGCCCCTGGGTCGCTGGGGGAGAAGGAGAGTTCCCCCATGACGCCAGAGTCAGTTGCCAGGGAAGAGAGGGGAGCTGAGCCAGTCCTGCATATCTGGCTGGGGGAGAAGGAGAGGGCCCCTGGGTGGCTGGGGGAGAAGGAGATGGCCCCTGGGTCGCTGGGGGAGAAGGAGAGGGCCCCTGGGTGGCTGGGGGAGGAGGAGAGTTCCCCCATGACGCCAGAATCAGTTGCCAGGGAAGAGAAGGGAGCTGAGCCAGTCCTGCATATCTGACATCAAAGCCAAACATGGTGGAGATGGAGCCAATTGCCCTACACAATGACAGCACCCGAGGTGGAAGGTGAGGGGTAGCAGGGGTGTGACATTATATAGCATATCGACTCTGTACATTATTGGTAGTTTTGGTTGGAGTTGTCCTTTAGATGTTTAACTCTGTTGTTTTTCCCCCCAGCTGTGAGGGACTGAGGAATGACAGCCCACTCTGCTGGGACTTATAGTGCCCTAGAATGTGGAGGACTGAGGAATCCTCAGTCCCTCACTGAGGGCACTACAAGTCTTAGCATAGCAGGCAGTAGTTCCTCAGTCCCCTACAGAGAGCAGTACAAGTCCAAGCATAGCAGGCTTCCCTCAGGGAGGAATGGCAGTGCACTATACTGGAATTTATAGTGCCCTCTGTGGGGACTCAGGTATGGCAGCCTTCTGCAGTGGGACTTGTCATGCCCTAGACTGTGGCAGACTGAGGAAGGGAAGTGTAAGGAGGTCTCTGGAAACTCTGATGAAAGGGGGAGCTTTGGTGACCTCAGAGTTCCCTTTTACACCAGAGTCCCCAGCTTTCCCCCTCAAATCAGGGTTCCCAGAACTCTCCTTACATCAGAGTCTCCAGCATTCCCCCTTAAATCGGGGTTCCCAGAACTCCCCTTACTTCAGAGTCCCCAACATTCCCCCTAAATCAGGGTTCCCAGAACTCCTCTTACGTCAGAGTCTTCAGAGTTCCCTCTTATAGTGTAAGGGGGAAACTCTGGAAACTCTGATGTAAAGGGGGCTCTGTGAAATTGGATTTAAGAGGGGGACTCTAATGTTAAGAGGAATTCTGTGGACTCTGATGTAAGGAGGAGATGCTGGGGGAATCTGATTTAAAGGAGAACTCTTATGTAAGGGGGGACACTGAACTCTGATGTAAGGAGGGAATCAGGGAATCATGACCTATAGGGAAATGCTGGGGACTGTGATGAAAGAGCAGACATACAGGGCCGGCGCAACCACCAGGCGGACCAAGCGGCCGCTTGGGGCGGGCAGGTCCGCAGCCGCGGATGGGGCGGGAAAATTAACCTTTTTTTTTTTTAAATACTTTATTATGCGGAGTTGCCGGCGCCCCGCTCCGGTGTGCTACTGTGTCCTGTCCCGGGTGTGTCCGGTCCCGGGTGTGTATTGTAGAACTCCGGGATCACACACAGCCCGCCCTGACATCACCACACACGCTTCCAAGTATTAAACGGAGGCTCCCGCCCACCGCGCCTCGCCATTGGACGAGCGGCCCGCCAGTCTGAAGTAACCGGGCAGCGATTGGCTAAGGCGGGAGTGACTGGGCGTCAGTGATGAAGCAGAGTGTCTGACAAGCGAAGCAGGTAAACAGAGCAAGCCTGAGGGGTCCTGGGGGTGGCAGGGGGCCGGGACACTGGGCTGGAGGGTGGGTCGTATCATCTGTGACTGGGACATGTACACCTGTGTGCTGCAAATGGGACAGGGAGACCTCCTGGGTGTGTTTACACTGGGGGGGGGGGGGGCAGAGGGACTAGAAGTCCCAGCATGTGCTGTACAAACAGTGCAGCCTGTGGTAGAACTACAGCTCCCAGCATTGCCTGCACGTTCATTGCAGCCTGTGATAGAGCTACAACTGTCAGCATGATGACCTGCTCCTCTATTGCATCCTGGGATAGGACTGCAAGTCCCAGCATGCCCTGTTCCTTTATTCCAGCATGAATGCTTCGCACTTCCATTGTAGCCTAGGCTTCTGGGCAGGGGTCGGCAAGGTGTCCGCACACGGACACTGGTGTCCGTGAGCGGTCCTTGCAGTGTCCACCGCGCCGGTGTAACGTGAGAATTACCTACCCCGTGAGAAAAACCTACCCTCGTCACTTCCTGCCAGGAACAGCTGAGCAGCGCAGCAGTGCGCATGCTCACAGCCCCGGATACCTAATGGAAGAGTTGAGGAGCTGACTAGTGCGCATGCGCACTAGTATGAAATGATCACGGTGTCCGTGAAAAAAACCTACCTACGCGGCGGTTACATTAAAACAGCTGTGCTGCAATACGAGTCATCTCCGCTCCTGTCCCGGTCACTTCCCTGATCTTGGCTAGTAAATATAAAAGCGGCTGGCGGCTCCGTGATTTATCTTTTCATACAGCCGCCGCCGCTTTTATATTTACTAGCCGAGATCAGGGAAGAGACAGGGACAGGAGCGGAGATGACTCATATTGCAGCACAGCTGTTTTAATGTAACCGGTCGCGATACACACACTGCCGTGCACCGGAAGTGACGAGAGTAGGTTTTTCTCAGGGGTAGGTAATTCTCACGGAACACCGGCCCGCAACTCACTCTGCGGTTGTCTCAGTCTCACTCTGCGGCTGTCTGCTGAAAATAATCTCGGCTCAGTCAATCCTTGATGCGATCGCTCTGGGCGGAGCCTCAGGCCTCCCTCGGGTTGTCCGCTCCCGCCTCCTTTTCGGATCTAGCTCTTGGCACCGCCTGCAAACTGGAGTAGTGGTGGAGACTGGAGAGAGACCTGCGTGCGCGGCTGCGCAGTGATCTCTCTGTGACTGACTCTGGGCTGACTGGGGGAGGGACTGTCTGACTATCCAGCGCAGGAGAAGAAAAGGAGGACGGTAACAGTAGGCTGTGGTGGACTCAATGGACTGGAGGTCTGGGAACCCTGCTTGGCCTGCTTTAAGGGGGACTGTCACCCTGGCCTGCTGTAAGGGGGATCTATGGGGAACCTGGGATGGCTGACCTGCCTGCCATTGCCTGCTCTAAAGGGGTATTTATAAATATGGGGGACCCTCACCCTGGCCTAGGCCTGCTCTAATGGGGGATCTAGGGGGTTGCCTGCTCTAAAGGGGTATTTATAAATATGGGGGACCCTCACCCTGGCCTAGGCCTGCTCTAATGGGGGATCTAGGGGGTTGCCTGCTCTAAAGGGGTATTTATAAATATGGGGGACCCTCACCTTGGCCTAGGCCTGCTCTAAAGGGGGATCTAGGGGGTCCCCCTAGATCCCTCTTTAGAGCAGGCCTAGGCCAGGGTGAGGGTCCCCCATATTTAAAATCCCCTTTAGAGCAGGCAAGGGCAGGCAGGTCAGCCATCCCAGGTTCCCCACAGATTCCCCTTTAGAGCAGGCCAGGGTGAGGTGTGGGTCCCCCATATTTATACATCCCCCTTTAGAACAGGCAAGGGAGTACCTTGCCTGCTCTAAATGGGATGTATCAATATGAGGGACCCTCCTCCTGGCCTGCTGTAAAGGGGGATCTATGGGGGACCTACCTGCACTAAAGGGGGAACTATGGGGGATGGTTGACCTGCCTGCCCTTGTTTGCTCTAAAAGGGGATCTATGGGGGACCTGCTTGCCCTTGCCTGCTCTAAAGGGTGATGTATAATTATGGGGCACCCTCGCCCTTGCCTGCTCTAAAGGGTGATGTATAATTATGGGGCACCCTCGCCCTTGCCTGCTCTAAAGGGGGATCTATGGGGGACCTGCCTCCCTTGCCTGCTCTAAAGGGGGATGTATAAATATGGGGGACCCTCACCCTGGTCAGGCCTGCTCTAAAGGGGGACCTATGGGGGACCTACCTGCATTACAGCGGGATCTATGGGGACCTGCCTGCTCTAAAGGGGGATCTACAGGAGACCTGCCCTGGCCTGCACTAAAGGGGGATCTATGGGGGACCTGCCTGCTCTAAAGTGGGGATTTATGGGGGGACCTGCCCTGGCCTGCACTAAAGGGGGATCTATGGGGGCCCTGCCCTGGCCTGCTTTGAAGGGGGATCTATGGGGGACCTGGGGACTGCCGTGTTGACGTATGTTTGCGTATTGCTACTTCATCCACGTCTACAAAGTACTTTGATGCTGCTGCTGCGACTCAATACAACAGAAAAATATAAGGTAAGAATTTTGAAAATATTTTAAACCGTTTATAACAATAATACCACAAGCAGTCTATATATATATATATCTTGTTTTAAACTTATTTGTCATTGTAGAACTAGGCCAGAGAGTAGACGGAATGTTTTTTGATGGTTTTAATTTGAAATGTACCTTGGTGTCCTTCACTAAGGTCTGTACATTGGAAAATGTCCGCCACAGCCTTGGTCCGTGCCTATCCCTGCTAATACGCTGCATTAATCAAAAATTATTGAAAGAAACATTTTTGCAAGGGGGGGGGGGGGGGCGCCAAAATGGAGCTTCGCTTGTGTAGGCAGAAATCCTTGCACCGGCCCTGCAGACATATATATATACATACATACCCCATGTTTAATGATCTTCGATTAAAGAAGAATTGGTTAGAGAAAATTCTAGAAAATGTGAATTCATAGTACAAAGGTTAAGGCCCCTTTCACACATATCATCAGTTCATCAGTTCAGTCACGTCAAAATGTATCAGTTTTCCATCCGTTTTTTCATCCATTTTTCATCCGTTTTCATCCGTTTTTCATCCGTTGTCATCCGTTTTTAGTCTGAACCATTTTTTTAATGGATAAAAAATAGGACATTCATCCGTTCAAAAAAACGGACATTGACAGAAGTGGATGAAAACGGATGTTAACTGATGATCATCCGTTGTCATCCGTTTTTACATAGAGATACATTGATGTCCATTTTTCATCCGTCAACGGATAGATGAAGAACGGACAAACGGACAGCATGTGTGAAAGGGGCCTAAGGCTCTTAATATATGCAATTTATACATTTAATTTTTATCGCTTGAATTATTTTTCCCATTATGGGCATGAGTGGGGCCTCATGTCCAAGTTTTGCCTTAGGCCTCACAAAGCCTAGAGCCGCCTCTGTCCATGACAGTTCCTTCCATCCTCTCTGGACCCTTGCCAGCAGGTACAGGGCCTCCAAAGGAGAAATATAATCTGCTTATGAGTCTTTCATCCTTGTGAGTGCAATCCTTTTACTATGTTTATGTATGTTTGTTACCTATTAAACAGATACACATAGATGGTGGCGTCTTATTTTTTTATTTCTTTCTATTATATTTTATTCTTAAATAGACTCTGCCTGACCCAAGATGGCCACCAAAGTCACATGTGGTACCTTCATCCAATAGGATAGCTGCCTTCCTGTGGTTAAAGAAACCATAGAGGAACTAAGTTCCTCTCTACTTCCTCCCCCATCTGCATTGCCGTTGCGGAAGAGTGTCACCTGGAATGAAGAAAAAAAGACTGCGCCTGCCTACAAGCAACTCTCTCTATTCTCTCCCTCCTCACTGCAGATTGATAGCAGTGGGAGCCAATGGCTTCTGCTGCTTTCAATCAAATCCGGTGACAAAGGAGGAGGGGTAACCTCTAGCCACACTGTCTGTGTTTATAGATGCCGACAGGGTGGCTCGGGAGTGAGCCTGCATAGATGCCCCATAGAAAGCAGCCTTCTATGGTGGCCACTTGCCGAAGAGGAGGAGTACCAGCGGGGGGGCCCAGGAGAAGAGGATCAGGACTGCTCCGTGCAATACCACAGGGTGGTAGGTAAGTATAACATGTTTATTATTTAAAAGGAGATGTACAGCCAAAGCTCTTCGTAAAGCTTTACTATCTTCTTTAACCAAATGCCCTATCCTATTGGTTTACTGTGGGAGCAAGGAGGTTGTAACTGGACCTCCTTGGCATCCACTGGACCCCTAGCTTCTGCCTAGAGAGAATTATTCTCCTGAGGTCTTCTGCTGGTCAAATGACAGGAATGAGGGAAAGTGCTGATGTTATCACTGAATGCATGCTGAATATGTATGCTACAAAAAATGTCATCAAATACTGCACAAAGCAGTTACAGATTTACATAAAAACACATTAACCAGGCTAGCGGTATCCCCGAGCGTGACTCGGGGTAGGAATTTCCTGCTACTATCGGTATCCCCGAGTCACGCTCGGGGTGAATGTGCAGACAGCGCAGCGGAGTGTCTTACCTTATCCTGGCGATCCAGCGATGAGCTCTCATTGCTGTGACCGCCAGCCGAGATCCCCGCCGCTCGTCTGTCGGTAGGAGGACTTCCTAGTTCCGTTCCCTGCAGCAGCAATGCTGCATGGGAGCGGAACTAGGGAGGGAAATTAAAAAAAAAAATAAAAAAAACGTTACACAAACACATAACACATTTTATATTATATATATATATATACAGTAAAACCTTGGATTGCGAGCATAATTCGTTCTGGAAACATGCTTGTAATCCAAAGCACTCTTATATCAAAGCAAATTTCCCCATAAGAAATATTGGAAACTCAGATGATTCGTTCCACAACCATTTATTCACAAGTCCTTCAGTTTATAGTCCATATAAAAAGATTATAGCATTGCCATAGGTTATATAACCATAAAATGTCCATCCACAAATATCTGCTTCCACAAGGGGATTGGAAGCAAAATCCAGCAGGAGCTACAGAGTATCAAAGGGAAGAGAGGCGCCTCTAAGTGTAGCAATATGGTTCCATTTAATGAAGGTACAACATTTACAGTAGCAACTCACATAGATGTGCCTGTTTTATTCATCAACCAAGTATACAGGCATCCGGGGTAAAGCGGTCCACATAGACTAACTTCTGCACCTCCGGCTGCCAGTCTGTAATCCTGACCGGGAAGACCACCCTGGAGTAAAGCGATCTGAAAGCGAGGGGCAGCATGGAAGGGATGACGTAGATGGCGGTGGGGAGGATGGTCTATGTGGACAGCTTCAGCCTGGATGCCTGCATACTTAGATGTGCCTGTTCCAATCATCAACCATGTGAGTTGCTAAATGTTGTACCTTCATTAAATTTAACCATATTGCTACACTTAGAGGCGCCTCTCTTCTCTTTTATACTCAGCTGTGACTTGAGGCTACTTGTATATCAAGACATCGCTTGTATATCAAGTCAAAATATATTTGAAAATTTTGCTTGTCTTGCAAAGCGCTCTTAAACCAAGTTACTCTCAAACCAAGGTTTTACTGTATATATATATATATATATATATATATATATATATACATATATATATGTGTGTATATATATATATATACCTATATACACACATATATATTTATATATAAATTTATATTATTGATTCGATTAGAATTCATGCGTTATATATATTTTATATATATATATATATATATATACACACACACACACACACACATACACATATATATATATACATACACACATATATATATATATATATATAATATATAACGCATGAATTATAATCTAATCAATAATATAATTTTATTATATATATTATATATTATATAATAAAATTATATTATTGATTCGATTAGAATTCATGCGTTTGTGTTTCAAATTTATCACATCTGGGATGTCTACTAGAGTCTTGTTTTGGTCAGGTTTAAGTCAGTAATTACTAAGAATTGTAGGCCTATAATACATAATGCCAAATTTCCATGAAAAAAATTGTACCGCTTTCGGTACAGAATTCCTGACAGAATCATACCGCCAGGGAGGTTAATAGTGAGCTCAATTCAAGGATAATCTTTGTTTCTTGGGAATTTTAGACACTTTAAAATGAAACAGACCTAAAATTATTGATACACATGCATCAGTTGAAATAGTTATTACCCAAAACTACACTAGTGTTGCAATACCCTTTGGAATCCAAATATGAGAACTCCAGCTTATGAAGATGTACCACGTATTTTCTGGAGCAGCTAGTTATACTTCGCTCATTTTATGGACTGCTGACAGCTGTACGAGCCTTTGGCGTTGGCCTACTAAAGGCAAATAGGCTGTTCACGTTCAAGGGAAGTTGCACTTTGCATGTGTAGCCAACAGGGCTGGCCCAAGACATTGTGCTACCTGGGTCCAGGAATGAAATACTGCCCCTCCCCCAACACCCCCAAAAGAAAAAAAAAATCACACCCACCAAAAGGCCCCCCACACCAATTATTTTATTTAAATATAACATTTAGAAAATGTTATATATATATATATATGTATACTGTTATCTTCTTCCATAACTCACCAACAGACCGGTCCACCAAACACCCACTGTCTGTCCTCGAAGATCCACCCTACTCTGTGTGAGATGGAGTGTGCTAATGTCTGATGTCATTGTGCACACCACATTCACGTGAGGGACGTTCCCAGGAGGAGACGCTCCGCCTTCTCATACTCATCAGTTTGCACTACAGGCGGCAGTATGAGATGGGGAAATGCTGCCTGTAACGCCGCAAACTGATAACACAAAAAACTGCTGAAAAAAAAAATCTTGGGCATCAATTTTCTGCCCCGCTCAAAGTGCCGCCTGAGTCCAATGGACCCAGCCGGATCCATGGTAGGGCCGGCCCTGGTAGCCAAGTGCTTGCTGTGTTGTTACCTTAAAGCGGTAGTATCCCCTGAGAAAAAAAAACCCTGCAGGACAATTGCATAATGTGCTAGTATGCAGGCGTCTCTTACGGGTTTGGCGGCTCCGGCGCTGTCAGTAGCCGGAGCCACGATGACGTCACTCCCAGGCATGCATGCAGGAATTCACTTTCCGGCAAGGAGCTCTGAAGGTCCGCCGGACCTTCAGAGCTCATGCGTCGCTGGTGTCAGCAGCTGCATGCAGGGTGAATACCGTGCAGGTTTAGGAGATATTAATAATTTTGTCTACAGGTAAGCCTTATTATAGGCTTACCTGTAGGTAAAAGTTAAAAAGCGGAGTATACTACCGCTTTAACTCGGGGACACTCCTTTGTGGGCTATGCATGGAGCTCCTTCCCCTAGTGCTCAATATGGGGAATAATCACATCACTTCCTGACTGCAAAGGAGTGGCAACTTACAGATAGCAGAGGCTTGTGGGACATTTAGTCCGGTCACCTGGATTCATAGTAGACCTAATACAGTTAAAAACTACAAGTTCCAGTGTGATAAAATGTAGAGGGATTCTGGGAAGATAAACTGAACTGTCCTGATTGGGCTCGCTTTCATGGGACATGAAATTCAGAGCTGCAAGAAGTTGTCACTCCGGGTGCTGTTGGTGGGCACTGTGGCCTAGGCAGAGCTGTGACCTCTCACCCTGAGGGCTGCATTGCTGGGCGCAGGTTTGCTGTCGCTGTCACCGCATCCGATGCCTTGCTGATCAGGTCCACATCGCTGGACTTCTGGGCCAACAGGTTGCCAGTCAGGCACCTTATCAACTCAATGCAGACATTCAAGAGTCTGCATACAGACACCTTTACACCTGACCAGTTGGAGGGCCTTTGCTGAGGAAAATAGAACACCTATTCTATTCAGCTTTATTGGCCTGCTACTGCACAGCAAGATCTCTGGGCCCCAACATAGCTAGCTGAAGATCACAAATACCCATACTCCAAGGACCTTCTCTCATCAAATAAATCTGCTGATAGAACCTCTGGCATTAAAACCCTCTTATAGATATACAACCATTTTATTAAAGGGGAACTCCAACACAAGTTGAATAGATTGTTACTTCATATTTCCTATGGCATCTGGGCCTAGAGGGAGCTGACTGACTAAAAGTCTTCTCTTCCCCCTCTTGCTTCTGGGGTCGAAAATCTTTTACAGCCTGTTTATTACAGCTATGTGACCTATTGCTATTGTTATTTCACTGTGTATCCTGGTGATTTTGGTTTACTTCAATATCACATTGCAATTGGGATATACCTGTAGCCTTTATAGTCTTGTTGACATAATCTTCAAGTAAAGTGTTGACTTAAAAATCTTTCTAATTATTGGTGTCTCTGTATTTGTATGTCCTGCTTGAAGTATGGCAGAATCCAGAGTGTCAGAGGAGTTGGGTGGCTTGCAAGGTCAGGGCAACCACTGGGGACAAGCAGCTTCCAGCGGCCCTTGCGAGGGTAGCCCTACACAAGGAAATTTGTCCCAGTTTGGTGAATGAGGTAAAGGTCTGCTGACTTCCACCAACCAATCATGTGCAAAAGTGTTTTTTTTATTCCTTGCATCTGATTATTACCGGTATTCTTTGCAAAGTAAAATTTCACCACATTTACCAAGCTTTGGGGCATATACCCTTGTAAAGTGAACAGCCTAATTGCCTTTAGTAAATCAACCCCTTTATGTCCAAGCAGCAGCTGCTGTTCATGGCAGGACCAGAAGCCAATGCAGAAAAGTAATGGTGCCACCAACAACAGTGACTTGGTTCACTTCTCGCTCAGAGAATATAGATAAACATTTAGTCAATCAATATAATTCTGTGACAGCAACAGGGAAAACAAAGAAAAGGGATTTTGCGAAGAACAACAAAGGGTAATGGTCTGGTTCCCACCAAAGCATGCCTCCATCCCAAAATACATATAGGAACAAAGAGAAATTGGCCCGCGGGACTTTATATGAGGTAGGTGCTAGTGGCTGGAGATCAATGAATTACACAATATATAAGTCAAACAATGTATGTTTATTGCATTGTATAAACAGATTATATGAATGAAAGTAGTAACATGTGCTTGAATAGCATATGACATAGCTCAATGGCAAAAATATATAATATATACAACATGAACAATGTTACATGACATATGGGCAAAACATCTTGGTGTATCCACTTGATTTCAATAATAGCCTGAATATTATATTTCCATAATGATAGATTATATTACATAATGATCTGACGCGTTTCGGGAGCAACATCTCCCTTCTTCAGAGATCAATGTATTCGAAATATATGGATCATTAAAGCTCAAATGGAAAATTGGACTCCCGTGTGGAGGCGGTGGACCATGTCTGACCCGGTAGCTGAAGGGTCCCAGTAAAGTGGCAACCAGAGAGGGGGGGTCCATGGCAGGTGGGTGATAGATAAATCGTGGAGAGATGCACCTTCCAAATCATGTTATCCCGAAGCTGGTAGTGAGCCTGGGACCCTAACGTCATGTGGCGGGTGATAACGGGTCAGGAAGAGCCAAGGCGTCTGTGACCTCGTGGAGGAGAGGAACGCTCAATTTTCCGAAGAAGGGAGTCAATTTGAATGTAGAATAAACTAGGGAAGCACGGGGGCTCAGTGGTTAGTCCCACCGTGACAGGAGATCCACCACCACATCTGTGTGGGATGATGAGCTCAATTTACACTACTTTTATTTGAGTGCTTTTTTAATCGCATTTGTTTTCATAAATACTGGTGGTAATGCCCTTAGTCTCAGTTCACGCTGGGGCGACATGTTAGGCGCCTGACAAGTCACGCTCCATTCAGTGCAACGGAACCGTTCTAATCGGAGCGACTCAAGTCACTGCGACTTAGAAAAAGGTTTCTGCACTACTTGGGGCGACTTCGGAGCAGCTTGCATTGACTTTATTAAAGAAGTCATTTGCAAGCTGCGCTGAAGTCCCGCTGTACGGGCTGGCATCAGAGTCGGGCGACTTTGAAGCTGCCCCAGTGTGAACCAAGCCTTAGAAGCGCCTCTCTTTCTATTTATATTCTTAGTTTGCTTCTACCTCTGAGGCTGCATTCACACATGGGCGGTTTGAATAGTTGAATAGCTGCGATTTTGCTCTGTGATTTCAAAACGCACAGGTGTGAATGACAAATCACACAACGAACATTTCAGATGCCATTCATTTGAATGGCAAGTAAAAACGCTGTGCGGTTCTGCCGCAATAGTCACGCGAGAAGTGCAATTGCGGTAAGCATGTCGCCCAAAAGAAGCTCCGGAATTTTTTTGCGCAACGAGCTTCACGCGATGCAGTTTGCCATGACTGCAGCACAATTTAGTGCGTGACATTCACAGCAGAAATGTGTGTTGTGTGATTTGTTATATACACCTGGGTGTTTTGAAATAGCAGACAGAATCACAGCTATTCTGCCCCCATTCAAAAGACCCATGTGTATTTGCAGCCTGTGTGCTGCTGAGGTTTTTCTTAGTTTCTTTGGATGGTAGCACAGAGAACCAGGATATCCAGAGGTTGCATTCATACAGAAGTGCTCTATACAGTGGCGGCCCGTCAATTGGGGGCGCAGGGGCTCCGCCCCCACATCCATGCATCCGGCCCCCTAATCTACATGCAGGGCACTGGACGCATGGATTCCAATGGGTTTTTTATTTTTTTGAAGCACGTGATTAGAGCCAGAGGCTCTAATAGGCTTCAAAAAAGGGTGGGCTCGGGGCGCAGAGCACTGCGCCCTGAGCCCACCCAGGTGTGTGACAATAGCGAAGAGTGAATATTCGCTATTGTCACGCGGATCCTCCTCCTGGCCAATCAGGAAGCAGGTCCTAAGACCCATTTACCGATTGGCCGAAAGGAGAAGCCATGCCATTGGCCAAGGAGGAGGAGGAGGGAGGAGATGCAGAAGACTGAGGGGGAAGCCGCTGCCGCCTGCGTGCCCTCCACATGTCTAGGGTGAGTGAGCGACCGGAGGGGGGGGGGGTATGGTGTGCAGGCTGGTGTAGTCTGGGGGGGGGCTATGGTGTCGTCCGTTTGTCCCCCTCCCCAGCCCATGGAGCACGAGCCGCCACTGGCTCTATATACCCCTACCTTCTTTCCTGGTATCTTACCACCAGCTGTCTCACTACTTTGAGACCAAGGTTGTCAGTAAAACTTGCCGGCTCTTTGGTCATTGTGAGAGGCATTTCCTGTGCATTCAGTGTATGTGCAAAAGAGGTGCACTCCAATCTTCAGATGTACAAATGCTTTAATCTTTAAAAACCACACATGACATCAATAAACCACAATACAACAGGACTGTAGCAGCTAGGTTAACATGTTTCACGAACCAAACATAACCTCCTTAAACCTATTAAAATAGTATTAATCCCTCAGCGCTTTCTAGCTTAACAAATCAAGCACAAAAAATAAACATTCCCCAGTGAACAGTTTGGTAAAAATTCTTACCCCAGCCCTTGCAGTTTGCAACTTTCAATGCTGCTGCCTCCTGCCAGTCATCACATGAAAAGAGTTAACATTGGACAGTGCAGTCTCCGGTCAGACTGGTAGTTTAGAAAAAGAAGGTGGAGGAGGAGGGAGGCGCAGGGGAGTGCCTTGCCATCTTAGGCTACAGGGCTGTGTATTTCTATTGATGCACACATTGTAGGGAAACATAACTCTAGTCCTTGCAGGGTGGCTCCATAGCATGCTGCAAGAGAAAGGAGCCACCCTGAAGCAGTAAATCTGGGCAGTGATCACGGCATTGGCTCAAACTGAGCAAGAATTAGTCGGCACGATTGACAGCGGCAGGAGTCTGATGATTCCTGCAGCCGGTTTTGCCACCTGTGAGAGGCTAGCTGCGGCCACCAAGCCCCAGGTAGGCAGCCACCAGAGCTACCTATGGCTGTCTGCCCAGCCAGCGATTAATTTCAGGGATTGCTGCTGGACACTGTGTACTTCTAGCAGCAATCGATCACTGGGTGGCCAAATCAGCTGCAGGATTCATCAGACTCCTGCCACTGTCAGTTGCATGTTGGTCACCCATGCAAATGTAGCCTAAAAGATAAAATACTTAGTAAGTGACTATATCAGCTGCAGAAAATGGGTAAAAATTAGGGTTTAACCACTTCAGCTCCGGAAGGTTTACCTCCTTTATAACCAGGCCATTTTTTGCGATACGGCACTGCGTTATTTTAACTGACAATTGTACGGCCGTGCGGCGCTGTACCCAAAAAAAATGTATGTCCTTTTTTCCCCACAAATAGAGCTTTCTTTTGGTGGTATTGATCACCTCTGCAGTTTTTATTTTTTGTTCTATAAGCAAAAAAAACGGTCAATAATTAAAAAATTGACCTGGAAGTGCAGAATCACATAGAGGAGCCACCACCCCGCAATAAATGTATGTGGGGTGGTCGACAACAGGTTAATGTCCCCTTTAGCACCCATGTTCCACAACTGACATATTTTGCAGCAATCATAAGCAAGAGTAATCTAAAGAATATAATCGTAAGAAGAAGATATAGGGACATTTCACGTACTTTCATCACAAGAATGGTGTGGAAGGCAATGTGCTTCTTGCACTGTCACAGTACGAATGACACTGGCGGGGAAGGGGTTATCATCAGGGGCAATCAAAGGGTTCCTAGGTAGTGCTTCCTAACTCTGTGGGAGGTGCTTTTACTGTGGGAAGGTAGAGATCCGTGTTCCTGCTTTGTGGTAACACAGGATCACAGCCTTCCCTTGTCACAGAACGGCGAGCTACCTTGTTTACAAAGGCAGATCGCCATTCTGCCTGTCTCCCGAACGTTCACCGGGTGCCAGCAGACATCGAGTCCGCCAGACCCGCTGATCGGCTCCCGCTGTGTTCAGTCACAGCCGGAGCGGGCCGCCTGCGGCATGCAAACCCCTGACCCGGAAGTGCAGAAACACATACCGATATGTGATTCTGCTCAGAAGAGCTGCCACCCCGCAGTAAATGTACGTTGGGTGGTCTGCAACAGGTTAATGTCCCCTTTTAGCACCTATGTTCCACAACTGACATATTTTGCAGTAATTATAATATCACAATATAATCGTAAGAAGAAGATATAGAGACTATTCACTTACTTTCATCACAAGAACGGTGTGGGAGACAATATGCTTGATGGTTTAACTGATCTTGATACTCCCCATTTTTGCAGGCCACACATTGTGTTTGTGTGCTCTCTGTACAATCTTTCTCTAGTCTTTCTCCTGTAAAGAAAGCACATTTCAAATCTATCTTTTAATAGGTAAAAATCGAATAATTTCAATGGACAAATTCCAGTCAATAGTTATTCAATATCATTCATTCACATTGTTTCCACAGAATGACTTTGACTTTAGAGTAGGAAAAGTTTTTTTTGCCATTTATGTCCCATTCCAGAGATTTCCCTTTATTTCTTACAAAGGAGGAAAATAGCCCTGAGACTTTGAATGAGGTGGACACAAATGGCCAATGGAAGTAAAAAGAAATGTATTGATAATTTTATTGAGAGTGAAAAAATCATAGAATGCCTATACATATGTCAAATCAGTCAATCATACTACATGATAGTATACATGTTTATGAGTAGCAATTGAAGTTGCCTGATGATATAGAAGGATCTTATAACTCAACGCATTTCGTGAGTCACAGCTCACTTCTTCAGGAGTAGTTACGCATAAATATGTCTAAAGAATACAACATGATATCAGTATGAGAGTATGCATAATGGTAACCAATGAGATATACTCATGAAAGACCCTAATGAGGGATCCATACTCAAAAATCGGGTGAGCTGGGATGAACAAACGGTACTACTGTCCGGTGGCGGCAAAGAGGGCCTGGTCCGGGAGCTGGAGGCGTGAGACTAAAAAACACCCCAAATGGGGAGCAAGTGGAGGATAGGTGTCCCGTATATGTGTGGGAAGATGTCCCTTAATGTCCATGATTGCTGACTGAAATGTACTGTATGTACAGTATCTCTCAAAAGTTAGTACACCCCTCACATTTCTGTAAATATTTTATTATATCTTTTCATGTGACAACACTGAAGAAATGACACTTTGCTACAATGTAAAGTAGTGAGTGTACAGCTTGTATAACAGTGTAAATTTGCTGTCCCCTCAAAATAACTCAACTCTGTTATACAAGCTGTACACTCACTACTTTACATTGTAGCAAAG
Organism: Pelophylax lessonae; assembly: GCF_965119305.1. Lineage (NCBI taxonomy): Eukaryota > Metazoa > Chordata > Amphibia > Anura > Ranidae > Pelophylax > Pelophylax lessonae. The sequence continues at coordinate 59,113,738 of NC_138778.1, read as the reverse complement.
TGTCATTTCTTCAGTGTTGTCACATGAAAAAATATAATAAAATATTTACAAAAATGTGTTCACCAAATATATAATACAAATTTACTTTTATTATATGTTAAAAATTACGATCAAACATTTATTGACTAACTTGTTTAAAAGCTTTTAATACATTAAAGTGCCATATTAGTGCGGCACGGGAGTGAGGTGCCCGAGTGTTTGGATTTATTAAGTGCTGCATAATAAAAGAGAATGACAAAGTGATCCAGTGATATGTTAAATCCTCTTCATGTGAAGGGCCCACTTTTTCACATATAATAAAAGTAAATTTGTATTATATATATGGCGAACACAGCAAATAGGGAGTTCACATGATGAATATATACTTGATTAGGCTGTAACACACTGAGGTTTGCATGGCAGGTGCACCAAGATGGCCGCCGTGCGCGACTCTCAGTGAGTGTATGAATATGGCGGCAGCCCAGCCTATAAAAGGACCGGGAGTAGCGCTAGATGGCACGCTCCAGATGATGTCGTATGACGAAACGCGTAGGGCGTGGTTTGTTACATCAATATGTCACTTCCGGTAACGGTGGCTAGAGCCGTTGGAACGCGGAAGCATCACGGCGAACACCTATGCTGACAGTGAACTCCCTAATTGTGAGTGGATGCTACTTGCTCGTAATTCAACTACTATATACTACGCAATGGAGGCTTCTTTTGTGTTCTAGTGACCGGGGAACAGCTGAGCTATCTGACTTATGTGTGCGGTAAGCAGCAGCGCTATCTGTGGGGATCCACAGGCGCCATATCTATTATCCTAAGCACTTTTATCACCCATGTGGTTTAATAGCACTCAGCACCTTGCAACATATGTGATATGTAATAGCACACTAAACACAGCCCATGCTTTATTTCAAACAGCACGTAGCACTAAAAAGGGCACGAGCACTGTAAGCACTACATGCACCTTATCTATACGGATGGTTTTATATAGTGGTTTACTAATGCGCACAAATACACAATTTTAAATTGGAATTTTAAAGTGATAGCGCCATTTCCAACATTGTGCACCTTTTTTCCACATACTGTAGCTGCTGACTTTTAATATTAGAACACTTACCTGTCCTGGAGTCCAGCGATGTCGGCACTGCAGCCGATGTTTCCATCGGCTGTCGGGTGCTGCCGCCGCTATTGCTGGTAAGGGAACCTGGCAGTAAAGCCTTGCTGCTTCACAGGAAAGTCCCTACTGCGCATGCGCGAAGCGCGCTGCACATTCGGATTGGCTCAGCGGCGGGGGGGGGGGGTAGGAGGAGGGGACCTAACTTTGCCACGGTGCCGTTTCCCGGAAGTGGGGAAGGGTACCTGTCAAAGACAGGTACCCATTCCCCCCTCCCCCCTGAAAGGGGCCAAATGTGGCACCGGAGAGGGGGGGGAAGCAAATGAGCGGAAGTTCCATATTTGGGTGGAACTCTGCTTTAAGTGGTTAAAGAGGAACTAAACCCTTCTATCGTTTTCAGCCAAGGAAGCTGCCATCTTGGCCTCTGTTTCATCTTCAACTGCCATGATGCTGCACATCTGATCAGTTATGACTCCAGCCATTTGATGGTTTGACAGTTTGGTTGAGAGTACAAGCAAATTTGACAGTTAGTATTCCCAGCATGACAGAAATGTAACTGTTTTTTGAAACCATTAAATTAATGGGTTTACTCCCGCTTTAACTGTCATTTACAGAAACAGTTCATCATTAAGCCCAAACCTGACTTGGCCTTATCCATTTACACAATGGGGTCTATTTATAAAACATTAGTTGGACACATGTCAAAGGAAAAACTGCACCACTCTAAGCTTCTGAAACAGCCTCTCCAAAAATCTATCGCTTCAGTGTAGGTCACAAGGGCTTGTCAAGCTCAAAACATACAGCTAAATTGAAAAAACAAGGCTGCACTGGACAAAAAACCCACTGGTAGTTTTTTTGTATATAGCTGGTTGTAGACAGTCCCTGGCCTACGCTCCTCTGACATGTTTCGCCCCTCCTGGGGCTTAATCATAGGAGTTCCTCTATGATATCTAGACATCTATGAGTAAGCCCTGGAAAAGACGAAACATGTCAGAGGGGCATGGCCAAAAGCCAGGGACTGTGTCTACAACCAGCGATACACAGTAAACTTTCCAGTGAGGCCTTGTTTTTAAAATCGTTGGACAAACGTTACATGCGTTGGCGCAGGCTGCATAAAGTTTGACTAATTTCTGTAATAGATTGATACCTATGATCGTCAGCTCCAGCTAAAGGCCAAAATATGGTATTGTTTTTTGAAATACAATACATGAATGAAAAAATATACCGCATTTTGGCCACCAGATGGAGCCGACGTTCATAGGAAATAATCTATTACAGAAACGAAAGCCAGCCTGCACGAATGTGTGTGAAATTTGTTTTATGAATGTTTTATGAATATATCCGTTAGTGTTGCATTAACGGATGTGTGCCAACATACAATGCATTAAAGTATGCTGGGTTTAGGTGGCCCATTCATTTTGAATGAGCTGGCATATCTGCTTAGCACAATAATAATTGATCATGGCTTTTTTAATGCAACACAGGGCTGAGTGTTGTGCACTGCAAGGGGGTGGTGTTTTCTGTCTTTGTAACACTGTGTTGGGAGTTGCCATTAAAAAAGTCTCAGGTGTTTTAGGTCTCATTCACATGTGCTTTGATCACTGAAGAGTGATCTGCATTCAGATTGCTTCTCAGAGAGCATTTGACAGGAGGTATTGTATTGCCTCATCATTGTCTGCTTGAACCCCCTGAGCTCCACACTAGCACATTGCAACCGTATGGCAGGGTGCTTGCAAGTTAACTCTCTATTCACCTAAATGGGTTGTGCTTGACGGGCACTACAACTGATGAAAGCGGCAGGGATTAAGATTCCTGCCATGGGCGCAAAGCATCTCAGCCGTGGCATGTACACCCCCCCCCCCCCCACAACTCCTAATGTAAGGCAAAAATGTGCATAGGCCCTAATGTTATTGCATGTGTCATTTTTGCTGCGTGATTTCAGATGTGTACTTTGGCACTTGAGCCCCCCTATGTTTTCTAAGTTGCCACTCTAAATTTTGCATCCATCACTTTAAGTCCCAGTCACCAAGACAAACAGTGAGTTAAGCCTCGTACACACGCACCGATTGTTGGCCGACCGATCGGCCATCTTTTGTCCAGTGTTGCTGTGTTGGTTGAAATGTGCTCTAGATTGCACACAAATTTTGTCGGCCAACAACAACCAACTGCAGAAGTGATGTCATGTTCTGGTTTACTTTTCGTGTGTTGTTTCTTCTCTGAGCATGCCCAGTCTTGCTCATCACATTTTTGTCTGCCGAAATCTGTACTGACTGAGGAACAATCGGCCGTTCTGGTGACGGCCAACAAAAATTTTATAGCATACACACCAGATTTTGTTCGGCCGAAAAGTCGCAGTCGGTTGTCGGAAGCATCATACTAACAAGCCGACGATCGGCCGATCGGACGTTGGCCGAAAATTCACGGCCAACAATCGGTGCGTGGGTACCAGGCTTAAATCTAATCTCCCTGGCGAGGATTTAGACAGAAATAAAAACCTGATAGGGGCTCTAACCGAAATCTAAAACTATAAAAAAAAAAAATTGAGCTTTAGATATACTGTAAGGACCTGTTGACACTAGCTATTTAAAATGTGGAATGCATTTTGGAAAAACACATATCACTTTTTAACATTTATTTTTATGCATTTTTAATACGTTTTTGGTGTGTCTTCCCAGCATGCACCTGTGAAACAGAGACGTGACTCAAAAAAACACACCAAAAAAACCTAACTGCATTCCCATTGACTTACAGGGCTGATTCACACCACAGTTTCTGTATTCTGGATCCATTTCTGCATGCGCATTTTTGGACATGTGCATTTTTTATGCGTTTTGCCACGTTCTAGATGCGCGCCATACAGAAAAAATGCAACATGTTCTACTTTTGTTAACTGCACTGGAACGCACTGCACTGGTATGAACTAGGGCCCCTGGAATCCACATTAAGCACTGAGATTGCATTTTGGTTGGACTGCATCTGGTGTGAACCAGCCCACAACAGATAGGGGAATTATTGGTGCCCTTTTGGAACAGGGCACCAAAGATGCAGCATGCAAGATTTTTTAAAGCGGAGTTCCACCCCCCTACAAAAAAATGTAAAGTCAGCACTCAGCACCTACAAATACTGTAGCTTCTGACTTTTAATATTAGAACACCCACCTGTCCAGGGATCCCACAATGTCAGCACCCCAGTCGATTTTCGGATCGCCTCTCGGGTGCTGCCGCCGCCATTTGTGGTAAGGGAAATCGGCAGTGAAGCCTTTCGCCTTCATAGCTGGCTCCCTACTGAGCATGCGCGAAGCGCACTGCGCTTTCCAACTGGCCCGGCGGTGGAGGAAGGAGGAGGGGTGGCCCCCCTCAGGTCAGGCCCCTTGACACGAGTTCCTGTACACGCGATACTGCAGAAACAGGACCTCCAGTGTCCCCCCTCTCAGTCAGTTTCCCTGGACCTTTGGGCTCAGCTCCTATCCTCCTAGCCACTCCGTGAAGACGTCGCAATGACTAAACTAGTTGGGCGTGTCTAGGAAGTAGGAACACACTGCGCAGGTCAGTCCTAGTCTCACGGCGGAATACAGTGTAACCAGAGACAGAGGATTTGAAAACACAGGAATGCTTATATGAATACTTGATACCGCAACTCCGCTATAAGCCTTGGTGTCTCGAGGACACTTATAAAATGTGAGTGTATTTTACAGTGCCTTGCGAAAGTATTCAGCCCCCTTAAACTTTTCGACCTTTTGCCAAATTTCAGGCTTCAAACATAAAGATATAAAACTGTAATTTTTTGTGAAGAACCAACAACAAGTGGGACACAATCATGAAGTGGAACGAAATTTATTGGATATTTCAAACTTTTTTAACAAATAAAAAACTGAAAAACTGAGCGCGCAAAATTATTCAGCCCCCTTAAGTTAATACTTTGTAGCGCCACCTTTTGCTGTGATTACAGCTGTAAGTCGCTTGGGGTATGTCTCTATCAGTTTTGCACATCAAGAGACTGAAATTTTTGCCCATTCCTCCTTGCAAAACAGCTCAAGCTCAGTGAGGTTGGATGGAGAGCGTTTGTGAACAGCAGTTTTCAGTTCTTTCCACAGATTCTCGATTGGATTCAGGTCTGGACTTTGACTTGGCCATTCTAACACCTGGATATGTTTATTTGTGAACCATTCCATTGTAGATTTTGCTTTATGTTTTGGATCATTGTCTTGTTGGAAGACAAATCTCCGTCCCAGTCTCAGGTCTTTTGCAGACTCCATCAGGTTTTCTTCCAGAATGGTCCTGTATTTGGCTCCATCCATCTTCCCATCAATTTTAACCATCTTCCCTGTCCCTGCTGAAGAAAAGCAGGCCCAAACCATGATGCTGCCACCCCATGTTTGACAGTGGGGATGGTGTGTTCAGGGTGATGAGCTGTGTGGCTTTTACGCCAAACATTTGCATTGTTGCATTGTTGCCAAAAAGTTTGATTTTGGTTTCATCTGACCAGAGCACCTTCTTCCACATGTGTCTCCCAGGTGGCTTGTGGCAAACTTTAAACAACACTTTTTATGGATATCTTTAAAGCGGAGTTCCGGGCACAAAATCGATCTTTTTTTTTTGTGCCCGTCCGCTAGTTCTCCATCACCTGAAAAGGAATTGGATAGTTAGGTTCTTTTTTTTTTTTTTTTTTTTTACTCACCTTGTAATTGAAGATCGAAAATACTCACCTCAGTGTACTTCCTCCCTCAGCGCCGCGGCTCCGCCGTCACTTCCTGTCTCGCGATGATTCCTGGGAGCTGAACGTCATCGCTCCCAGGAATCAATGCAACGGCACCGGCCCCGCTCGTCACTTCCGGGGCGACGCCGCATTCCCCTGCTAAACAGCTTCTGGGCATGCCCAGAAGCTGTGGAGGAATGCGGCGCCGCACCGGAAGTGACGAGAGGGGCCGGTGCAGGCGCATTCTGGGAGAAGAGGACGCGGAAGAAGGCGCAGAAGAGGACCGCGCCGGCTTCAGCTGCCCACAAGAGAGATGGCAACGCTGTGGAAGAATTTTTATAAGTGAGTATTTAATCTTGCAGGTAAGTGCGAACCGGGACAGATCAGAGGCTAGCCATTGTGGAATGTACTAGCCCTGACTGTCCCGGGGGTATGTTCACTGAAAAATGTTTTCTGTGCCCGGAACTCCGCTTTAAGAAATGGCTTTCTTCTTGCCACTCTTCCATAAAGGACAGATTTGTGCAGTATACGACTGATTGTTGTCCTATGGACAGAGTCTCCCACCTCAGCTGTAGATCTCTGCAGTTCATCCAGAGTGATCGTGGGCCTCTTGGCTGCATCTCTGATCAGTCTTCTTGTATGAGCTGAAAGTTTAGAGGGACGGCCAGGTCTTCGTAGATTTGCAGTGGTCTGATACTCCTTCCATTTCAATATTATCGCTTGCACAGTGCTCCTTGGGATGTTTAAAGCTTGGGAAATCTTTTTGTATCCAAATCCAGCCTTAAACTTCTCCACAACAGTATCTCGGACCTGCCTGGTGTGTTCCTTGTTCTTCATGATGCTCTCTGCGCTTTAAACGGACCTCTGAGACTATCACAGTGCATGTGCATTTATACCGAGACTTGATTACACACAGGTGGATTCTATTTATCATCATTAGTCATTTAGGTCAACATTGGATCATTCAGAGATCCTCACTGAACTTCTGGAGAGAGTTTGCTGCACTGAAAGTAAAGGGGCTGAATAATTTTGCACTCCCCAATTTTTCACTTTTTTATTTGTTAAGAAAAGTTTGAAATATCCAATAAATTTCGTTCCACTTCATGATTGTGTCCCACTTGTTGTTGATTCTTCACAAAAAATTACAGTTTTATATCTTTGTTTGAAGCCTGAAATGTGGCAAAAGGTTGCAAAGTTCAAGGGGGCTGAATACTTCCGCAAGGCACTGTATATTGCATAAAAGTGTTTTTTATATATGGAATCACACTATGTCAGCCTATCCTTTCTCCTATACATCCCTACCTGAATCCATATGGCTGTTTGTCTGAGGAGGACTGAGTGAAGTGGAAAATCAGATCTATATATTCAAAAAAAGCGCTACTGCTGGTTTATAACTTTACCAGCTATTCCATCCGGTGAGTCATTTTAGAGGGTGACTGGTGGAAGCAGTACCAAGGGTGCCTCAATGCGCACACCACCTTTGAAGAGTTGGCACAATTTGCACTTTACCTCTGAAGAGTCACACAATTTGCACTTTACCTCTAAAGAGTCACACAGTTTGCACATTTTGCACAATATTTTTTCCATTGGACTTTGTCTTGGGACTTCTAAGGACCATTACTAATTCGATTCAATCAATTTAATTTACTGTTTATGAGAATATCATTTTTTTTTTTATTTTTTTTTTTTTTATATTTTTATATTTTTATATTGATCTTGTTATGAATTGTGGATAATTTATTTATTCAGCGACATTGCACAAATTATCACTTAATATTCCGTGCAGTATTTCACAAATATCATTTTATCAGTTCATGGTAAAGCACATTTTTGCAATAATTATTTCAACTATTGCATGTTTGATCATTGATCAGGTCTTTAATCGGAAGATCTTGCCCACATCAATCAAGTATGGGGCCATGAGTCTGTTTGTATCACCATCCATTCACAGGAGACATTGCTGGAAGTGGCAGCAGAGGAGTCATCTTGGCATTATTTGAAGACATCTCCATCAGACTGATACTGGCGCATTTGTTACCCTTGTCTGGTAAGCGGCTGTGTTGTCGGTGGTGGTCTCTTTCAACTTTGGTGGCCAATCTAGGTTGCTTTCTTTTGAATTCACGCTGTATATCTGTCTTCTGGTAAGCAGATTGGATTTAAGGGTGTTGGTGCTTTACTTCACTCTCATTCACTACATGTCTGGTTAGCGGTCAGCATTTGGTGGTGGCACATACCTCGGGTGACTTGCATGATTAGTGACACACCGAAACAGTATTATGCTATGGAAGTTTTTCTCTTTTCACATGCATTTTCTCGCGTTTGAATACTGAGACATCATTCAAATCTGAGGAGTCACTTTGAAGTCGCTGGATTAGAATTACCATTTAATATTTGGGCGTAATTTTTTCCTGCATCTGGTAAGGAGATTGTACACCTGGTGGCTTTATTATTTCACCTTGGATTAGTGCAGATTCCATATCTTTGGCTCAATTGCAAGAACATTTGGACAATTTATCTGTGGTCTCACATCATTTAGTGTATGGCTTTACCATCACTACCTTTCACATCTGATTAATATTTTTTATTATAATATTATTCAATTTAGCGCAACTTACTTATATGTATCTACATAAAGATGGCCTAGGCTATAAGAAGATTGCCAAGACCCTAAAACTGAGCTGCAGCATGGTGGTTAAGACTATACAGCGGTTTAACAGGCCAGGTTCCACTCAGAACAGGCCTCACCATGGTCGACCAAAGAAGTTAAGTGCACGCCATATCCAGAGGTTGTCTGGGAAATAGACTTATGAGTTCTGCCTGCATTGCTGCAGAGGTTGAAGGGGTGGGGGGTTAGCCTGTCAGTGCTCAGAACATACACCACACACTGCATCAAATTGATCTGCATGGCTGTCGTCCCAGAAGGAAGCCTCTTCTAAAGATGATGCACAAGAAAGCCCGCAAACACTTTGCTGAAGACAAGCAGACAAAGGACATGGATTACTGGAACCATATTCTGTGGTCTGATGAGACCAAGATAAACTTTTTCGGTGTCAAGCGTGTGTGGCGGCATCCAGGTGAGGAGTACAAAGACAAGTGTGCCTTGCCTACAATCAATCATGGTGGTGGGAGTGTCATGATCTGGGGCTGCATGAGTGCTGTCGGCACTGGGGAGCTACAATTTATTGAGGGAGCCATGAATGCCAACATGTACTGTGACATATTGAAGCAGAGCATGATCTCTTCCTTTTGGAGACTGCGCAGACCAAGGACCAAGGACATGACAAGTCGCCTGACAAGTCGTATTAGTGTGAATGGAGACTTATACAAGTTGTACACTTACTACTTTACATTGTAGCAAAGTGTCTTTTTTCAGTGTTGTCACATGAAAAGATATAATAACATATTTACAGAAATGTGAGGGGTGTACTCACTTTTGTGAGATACTGTATTTTGAACAAACTACAAATGCAAAATGTTATTCAATACCAAAGATCTTCCTAAACCTGAAAAAGCTAAAAAACAATAAATCATTCTTTTTAACCACTTGCCGACCGCCGCACGAACATATACTGCGGCGGTCAGCCCCTCACAGGCAGAGTGACGTATCGGTACGTCACTAGCCTGGGAGGGTCTGGGGAGCGAGCGCGCGCCGGCGGCGGCGCGCTCCCGCTCCCGCGTGGTCACGGACCCCCCTGCGCGTGTGACCGGCGGACCCAATGTCCGCCGGTTACTCGGCGATCGGCGGGGCAGAGGGAGAAAGGCAGGCAGCTTGTGTAAACAAGCTGCCTGTCAGTTCTCCCTGTGTAGAGACACTGCTCATACGGTTCTACTATGTAGAACCGTTGATCAGTGTAACTACACCTCAAGCCACAGCCAATCACAGTTAGAATCACGCCCCTAGGGACACACACAGCCCCTCCCTCTCAAATAAAGTTAACCCCTTCACTGCCAGTGTATTTTTACAGTAACACTGCATATTTATAGCACTGATTACTGTAGAAATGTCACTGGTAACCCCAAAAGTGTCAAAAATGTCAGTCAAGGGTCCGATCTGTCCACTGCAATGTCGCAGTACCGCAAAAAAAATCGCAGATCGCCGCCATTACACGTTAAAAAAAAAACAACAAAAATGACAAAAATCTTTCCCTTTGTTATTAAACGCGATAACTTTTGCGCAAACCAATCAAAATACGCTTTTTGCGATTTTTTTTACCAAACATAGGTAGCATAAAACAAATTGGCCGAAAATGTTAAAAAATTTTGATTTTTACATTTTTTTGGGGGGGAATTTCATATAAAAAAATGTGAAAAATATTGCTATTTTTGCAAAATTTACGCTCTTTTTTTGTTTATAGCGCATGATCAAAAAATCGCACAGGTGATCAAATACCACCAAAAGAAAGCTCTGTTTGTGGGAAAAAAGGGCGCCAAATTCGTTTAGGTACAGCGTCGCACGACCGCGCAATTGTCCGTTAAAGTCACGCAGTGCCGAATCGCAAAATACCCCCTGGTCAGGAAGGGGGTAAAATCTTCCGGGGCTTAAGTGGTTAAATAAAACCTAATAAACTTTAGGATGTTGAGCTTTGGTAGTGAAGTGGCAGAAGAAGCCCACATCTTTAAATACACTTCCAAAGAAATCACAACTTACCATTGATTCTATAGAAGACACAATCCGATGAAACACTAGTTTCTAAATTGTTGTTGGTTATTTCCTTCCTATAAATATTCAAAAGAACCAGGTTCCTCTAAAGCTCTGGGAGGGACTTCACCCCTTTGTGTTATTATTTGTTCCCCCCTCTTACCTGCTTTCTTGGGTTATTCTCAAAACACATACTCATACACTCAGCGAATGCAGCATTTTCCTGCTGCAACCCACCGAAGGCTGCTGCAAGCTATATCTCATCACCATCATATTTGCTTATATCATCGAGAGCCAGCTGTCTCTTCTGGATTCTTTGCAAGTGGCCCCTGATGATGTGCGGCAGCACTTGTGCAGTTTGTTCTAGATTTCTAAAAATTCCCTCTTGGAATACATTATATGGGTATTAATTTGTAGGTAACTAGGGATGCTATTCTCATCTAGGCGAGAAAGGCACAAAAGTATCCTCCCCTAAAAAAAAAAAATGGAACTGCAATTTCTTGAAGGGGGGGGGGGGAACAATATTCTTTACCTGCTTTCTACCCGGCCGTTAGACAGATGACGGCCGGGCGGGAGCTCTCCCATCCTGGGGGGGGACGTCATATGACATCCTCCCAGGAACGCCACCTCACGCGCGCCCCACTGGATTGTTCTGTCACCTGCTGCGTTCACTGGAGACAGCGGGTGACAGATCAGTGTACCGAGCCGCTGCCGGTACCATGTGATAGCTGTGACCAATCACAGCAGATCACATGATAATTGTACACAATGAATAGCGTCCATTCATACCATACATTGTGTACTATTGTGTTGATCTCTGTGATCACATGGTTTAGACAGGGCCAATGACAGTTGAAAACAGGGGTGAAGGTCAACTTTACCTGATTTGTCCGACAGACAGATGTGCTGCACTGTGCATCATTTTGAACATTTCATACATTTTAGATACAAAACACTTCCAAATTCTGAGGTAACAGAATTTATTATGATAGATTCCTACCTGGTTTGCACAGTAAACAGCATCTGCCATCTTTTATATAATCTGTGTCCCAACATGTAAGTGCTTCACTCTGCAAGAAAAACACATGACTACTATAGCACAGCAGTAATAACATAGCAATAATTACAATGAGAATTATTATATAATGAGATGGCCTAAAGAATATGTCAACTCAAAATTTCAGTTTCCTTAATTTGGCTGCTGTACAATGTACTTGTATGAAAAGTATCCTGTTCTCTTTGTATTGCTTCCTTTGTGTGAAATCCCTGTTGTTCCTGCCAATCATGCTGCTTTCCTAGTAAAAACTAACCACACTAAGCATGAGAGCATAGCGTGGTCAGTTTTCTGGCTGTGCTGTAAACTCAGCCTTCTTTCCTCCAATGATAAGACTTATCCTAACATGCTCTACCCCTGCACAGCCATTCACTGGGAAGACTGCTGTTCTCCTCCCCCAGCTCTCTAAGATCCTGCATCCTGCAGCTGAAACCAGAGGGCATATGATCACTTATAAAAAACAGGGAAACAAAAAGGTATATATAATGTTTTTTTATATGTATACAGAAATGTTTTGCTTTTCATTTCTATTTTAACATGAACAGGTTGCTTTACAAGGTGAGGACTCACATACATTTTAAAGTTGAATTTTGTGTGCACCAACTGTCTTTGCAAGTGCAGATATTACCTTGTAAAATGAGTGATCCTTTCATCACCATGCTGCACATAGTCTGTGCAGAAAGTTAAGCTGTGGGAGGAACCAAGCTCCACCCACTAAAGCCTGGCTGCTGAAATTTACAGGAGGAGCAGATACCAGACCAATCACCCTACACAAGGAGGGAGAGCAGCAGTGGCCGATCCTTACTACAGGAAGCTCACTGGATTATTGCCCAGATCTGCAACAAAATTCACGAAGGACACTAAAGAATATGAAAACTATGTAAAAATTATTGTGCTAATGTCATAATAAAAAACAGCTGCTAGCACTACAATCCAACAAAATATTGTGTAGCAATCAAAAGAAATGTAAAAAGTGCAGTGCTAAATATAAAGCATAATTGATATGAAAACCAATATGCTTGGATACCAATAATAACATATATCACACAATAAAGTGCAATGTGCAGTAAACATAATATGTGCTCAATTCACATATAGACGGTAATAATACCATTTGACAATAGAAGGTGCAATATGCAAATGAACGGATAAGTGCAAAACAAAAATTCAAGTAGTGTAAAAGTCCAGACTTAAAAGCTGTGAGTATAAAGCTGCCACTGTGTATCAAGCCAGTCCAGATGGAAAACGTTGAGAATAAAATCCACTTCAATTGGAATAATAGAATATCCAATGTCCAATTAAGGAGTCACTGTAACATGGGCATCCACCACCCTGTGGCAAAGAGTCAATCACACATAGATATGGAAGTACTAGGAACAATGGTGAAGATAGTCGTCTCTGAAGTGCTATCACCATCCCACTCCACCACATCCGATCCCTCCAATAGATAATAAACTCTATCATTCATAGAAAACAAAAAGATCTCCTCATAGTGTAAAAACCATCTCTTAACATTTTTTATTAAAAAAGGTAGAAAACTTACATCAAGTCTGAAGTTACAGGCAATTCAATGGAATATTCATCAAATTTATGATCACATATGGAATCCAACAGGCTCAAGCTTAATCCAACCCGACATGTTTCGTCCACACGGACATCACACGTGTCGGGTTGGATTAAGCTTCCTTCATGTCATTGTGCCTGTTGGATTCCATATGTGCTCACAAACTTGATGAATATTCCATTGAATTGTCTTGTAACTTCAGACTTGATTTCAGTTTTCTACCTTTTTTATTTAAAAAATTTAAGAGATGGTTTTACACTATGAGGAGATCTTTTTGTTTTCTATGAATGATAGAGTTTATGATCTATTAGAGGATCCAGATGTGGAAGGATGGTGACAGCTCTTCCGAGACTACTATCTTGCCCATTGTCCTAGTAATTCCATATCCATGCGTGATTGACTCTTTGCCCCTGGCAGTTGAGTCCACATGTTCTGGTAAGCGTGTTAACTCTCCCTCCTGGGTGGTGGATGCACGGGCTTTACGGTGACTCCTAAATTGGACATTGGATATTCTATTATTCCAATTGAAGTGGATTTTATCCGCAACTTTTTACATCTGGACTTTCTTGATACACAGTAGCAGCTTTATACTCACAGATTTTAAGTCTTGACTTTTACACTACTTGAATTTTTGTTTTGCACTTATCTATTCATTTGCATATTGCACCTTCTACTGTCACGTGGTATTATTACCGTCTATATATGAATTAAGCACATATTATGTTTATTGCACATTGAACTTTATTGTGTGATATATGTTATTATTGGTATCCACGCATATTGGTTTACATATCGATTATGCTTCATATTTAGAACTGCACTTTTTAAATTTCTTTCAAGTAAGAACACACAGGCCTCTTGTATTTAAACCACATTTGCTTAGTCTAGGTCTTTAAAAGGATAAAACATAGGGAAAGTGCAGAGATGTAATACATATTCTACATATGTTTTTTTTTTTTTTTTTGCTGTTAAACATGGGACTGCTTCAATTGAAATAGAGAAAACTGTGCTGCAAGCCACACACTGCTCCTAAACCTTTCTCCCCTCTGCCCAAATGCCAGTCCCATCTTTCATTCTCTTCAGTTCTATTGAAAAAAGCAGTACTGGTAGCACCATTTTCACCAACGACTTCTTCCAGTAGATTGTGGAGTTTCCTCTTCTCTTCTATAAAAGAGAAGTCTGAGATGAGAGCAGAAAGTCTCTGCAACTTAGTGTTTCTCACTATTGAATGCTTAGGGCACTATAGCAGGAATAGGACCTCATCATCCAGGGCCCCCTGGTCACATTGCTGGCATAATCTACTTTTCTTGGGCTTGAAGGTCTGTCTGTGCCACCCTGATTCATTTTCCATGCTGTGTATACCCAGTCTGTATAGACTCAGGATCTGCCTGTCTTTGGGGTCTTGTAGCATACTTAGGTACGAGGACAATTTGTAGTCTCTCTACAGTGACTGGTAAATATTTATTTTCTGGGAGTTATGGCGCTTTTTCACTGCATGGAACCGAACGGTTCGGCTCGCTTTTGTGCTTTTCCACTGCTGGTACCGCATGGTACGGTGTAGGAACGGTTCGGTACGGTACGGTACGGCGGCGCTTTCCACTGCATGGAACCAAACGTTACGGCTCTCAAAAACAGTACCACCTCGATTGTGGTTCCAAGAGGTACCATACCCGGTACCATATCCAACAATCCTTTGCATGCAGTCACTACTAGCCACTGATTGGTCAGAGAATCGTTGTTATCCCAGTCACTTAACTTTAGTAAAAGCAAACCATACCGTACCGTACCGAACCGTTCCAACACCGTACCATGCGGTACCAGCAGTGGAAAAGCAAACCTGGCCAAGCAGGGCCAAGCAGAGCCGAGCTGGTACTTGCAGTGGAAAAGTGCCATTAGTTATTTAATTTCTTTGTTCTCTGACATATTTTTCTTTGGCGTTGTTCATTATGTCTTTTATTTGAGATTTTGTCAGGTTTTAGATAAACAAGGGTTGCCTAGCTCAGCCTTGCAAGCACTGTTGGAGGTACTCCAATTGATTTGGAGGAGGTAGTGGCAGAATTCCAAATGTAATATTTCTTTTGGGCTGGAGTCCCATTTAGATTATTCTGGGCAGGTGTAATTCACTGCTTAGAAGAGGATTGGGGTGATACCCAAGGACTTTAAACCAGACTAATACCAGTGGTTTTAGATGGTACAACTGTCTCCTGATGACATTCCTTGTCTGTTAGGGTCTCTATGGCTGATTTAAAACTTCCTGATGGGTTAATTCTTAGGCTGAAGTATGTGTAGCTGTTATTTTATTGCTGATTTATCAAGAGTACAGTTGTTTTGATGTTAGGGGGTACTCTTGATTGTTCTGTGTTTGGAACACCATGTTTTTTGTTTTCTTTGGGTTGATAGATAGTGCCTGTTTCGCACTATATTTCTCCAGCACTCCTACGCTGTCTTGTAGGCCTCTCTTTGTTGGTGACAGTAGTAGTAGGAGGAGGTTATCTACATAAAGCAGGAACTGCACCTCCATGTCATGAAGAGTTAGTTTAGGTACTGAAGAGGATTCTAGAGCATTGCAGCCAGCTCATTGATGTATATGGACTGCAGCCTTGCCAAACTCCACAGGCCTGCCCGTAGTTCGTTATTTGTCTTCATTAGCCAACAATCTATTTCTGGGTTCAAAGCCTGCCTGCAGATGACTTAAGGTTGGGAATCCCATGCATTCCCTTCCACCCCAGAGAGACCTTATACTGAGGGGAAGAAGCATGCAGGGGTGTCCTGGGAGTCCTGACAATTAAGTGTGGAATAACAAGATACCAAGGAGGATGTCAGTAGTAAATATAGAGATGTGACTCAGTCATATGTGGCACCACATCCAAAAATTATTCACAAAATTAGAAGAAGAAAGAAAATGTATAGGACTAAAGGTTGCCACCAATAATCCCATAAAGAAAGAGTACTCCATATAATATAAAATTGAAAATTTATTATAATAACATGATAAAAAAAAAAATGTTAAAACCGTATTAAGATAAAATATGTATTGAAAAGTATGCGGAATCTCTCCATGTAAAAATAAATATGGTTATACAGAAGGACCTGTTACATGCCCATTATATTCAGAGAACTTGTTCTTGAGAACACAGAATCTGTGATGATCTCATATGTCAGGGCAAAGCAGGAAAATGATGTGCCATTTGCCAAGGGATCACTACGCATTTCACTTAAAGCTTCTTCAGGGGATCCTTTTGGTACCAAACCCAGAAGGAGGAACACGGGGCACCTGAGCCAACAGTGTGGCAAAGAGGGAAGTCGCGTACAAAGCCGTTCCAAAAAGAGTATACACTGGACACCATGCAGCCAAATAATG
Source organism: Pelophylax lessonae (assembly GCF_965119305.1). Lineage (NCBI taxonomy): Eukaryota > Metazoa > Chordata > Amphibia > Anura > Ranidae > Pelophylax > Pelophylax lessonae. Next base: position 59,097,326 of record NC_138778.1, on the reverse strand, counting down.
GAGCCTTGCCCTTGGGCCACAAATTGTGAAAAAAACAGCCACAATTGGATGAAATCCAAAATTTAAAGTTGAGGTGGCTTCAAGACTGTCCTTCAATTCTCGAGGGTCCCTTGTGTGCCAATTCCACTGTAGTGTAGAGAGCCACCGCTCATGTCAGTAGCGATCTCGGTCGTGAGGGGCCCTTCCACATGGGAAGCAAGTGGACATCTCACATGCTAAACCACAATATTAAAAGATCACTACATGGCAACTGATTTTGAGTCTAACTGCTGTTTATTGTATGTCTCAGAGCAGGGAGGAAGCTGGGGGGGGGGCCCAAAGAAAATTTTGCACAGGGTCCAATCAATATTAAAGACAGCCCTGTATGGTTTCAACATTTTTTTAAATCATGTTATTATAATATATTTTCAATTTTATATTAAAGTGTATACTCCTTTGTTTATGGGATTATTGGTGGCAACCTCTAAAATCCTATGCTTTTTCTTTCTTCTTCTAACCAAGGAGGATGTAATCTTAGCTGTATAACTCTTCCTTTTAGTGTCCAGTAGGTATTTGATTCCATGTCAAGCATGCTAAATCACAATAATAAAAGATCACTGCATGACAACTTAATCCCCAGTATCCCTCTGGATTCTGTTTTTTTTTTTACTTGTGATTCTGAATTTCCTAGGGCTTCCACACATAAACTCTAGTTGTATGAAGAAAATGTAAAAGTCAGCAGCATTACTGTAGCTGGTGACTTCTAATTAACAGGTGCTCACCAGCTCAGGGATCCAGCACTGTCATCACCCAGGCCGGTTCTTTGCCAGTCTTCAGGTCCTCAGTTCCGCCATTTTGAGTGTGGGAAGCTGCCAGCTGTGACTTCCTGCTGGCTCACAGCTGGCTCCCCACTGTGCATGCGGGAGATGCTTTGCACTTTTTAAATGGTCCTGCAGTCTCCTGGGACCTGTGACGTGTCCCAAGAGATTGCCGAGGTGGGAAACCTACTTTGCTCGTCCAGGCAAGTAGAGCAGAAATAGGAGCAAGTGCCTGTCAGAAATAGGTACCTGCTTCCAGAATAAAAAAAAATGTTAACATTAATGGCTTCAGAGGGAGGGAGGAATAGAATGAGTGGAACTTTTGATTTTAAGTGAAGTTCCGCTTTTAGACAAGGCTGCCTTATACATGAGTCTATGCAGGAGCTCCATTGTCATTCATACATTCCAGCTATAGATGTAAGCAGATGGTCACATTTGGCCAAACCATTGCTGCCATGTCCCTGCTTACAGATGTGCATCTGCACCTATGACATGCCCTGACCAAAGACGTACAGTCCAGAAACATGCACAGATTGACAGTCCGCAGGTGCAAAGAATGCCTAAAATCTATGTTTTTTTTTTAAATAAGATTATAAGAAAAATATGCATAGTAATATTACCATGCAGTGAACTACAGGTCTTTTATTTAACTAAATAAAGGGATCTTCCTAACAACATAAATTGTAGAAAAATCCAGTAGCGCAATTGTGCAATAGTACAATAATGGTGGTACCCTCCTACCACATCACAGTCATATGCTCACTGAGCACAAATGCAGGAAGTCTTAAACAAAAAATTTGCAGAGAAATCCAATAATGCAATGGTGCAATAGTGGTAGCAACCTCCTGCTACACCTCAAACATATGCTGATACACACTGTAATGAATTGGCATAAATAAATAAAGAATATATCCTATCTAAACTATATAAAAATAACATAAAAATAATCTATTAAGATTGATATAAAGTATTAAAATATTAAAATTCAAGTCCATATGATGAACAAGCACACCGCATAGTCCAAGGAATGTAAATGGTATAATGAAAAAATTACCATTGGCACGCTTACCCAATCACAAGCTGGCAGCCCACCTAGAGGGTGGTCTTGCAGCACTTATGTTCGAGCGTTGTGTGGCCGTGGTCCGCCCCCGGTGACGAAGTCGGAAGTGACGAAACGCGTCTGGGCGTGACCAGGCGACGCTCAACACAACAGTGAATAAGGAGTGCTGTGACATCCGGTGGTTCCGTCTTCCACGGCGTGGAGCCTGGAGACAGTTTCCATGGCGGGTGTTACCTCCTTCATTAGGATGACTTGACATGCGCTTTTTAATGTAAACCAATGTGATATTGTGGTCTTAAGACTCTTGCATTTCTAGTTTGGTTACGAGAGTAATTAAGCAACAACATTTGGTGAGTGCGATTTTCAGCTATTCCCCCGGACACGGTGGTGGTGGAGATTGGTGACCCATAAGTCTCAACACATTTTTCATTATACCATTTACATTCCTTTGACTATGCGGTGTGCTTGTTCATCATATGGTCTTGAATTTTAATATTTTATGTCAATCTTAATAGATTATTTTTATGTTATTTTTATGTTATTTTTATATAGTTTAGATAAGATATAATCTTTATATATTTATGTCAATTAATTACAGTGTGTGTCAGCATATGTTTGAGGTGTAGCAGGAGGTTGCTACCACTATTGCACCATTGCATTATTGGATTTCTCTGCAAATTTTTTGTTTAAGACTTCCTGCATTTGTGCTCAGTGAGCATATGACTGTGATGTGGTAGGAGGGTGCCACCATTATTGTACTATTGCACAATTGCGCTACTGGATTTTTCTACAATTTATGTTGTTAAGAAGATCCCTTTTATTTAGTTTATGGTTTATTCAAACTATCTATAAATAACTCCTAAGTGCTTGGGGATACTCATTTCTCCTATTTTTATAGGCGTGGTGGGTTTTTCATTTGATATAGGTCTTTTATTTAGATACAGTGTTAATTTTGGCAGCAAATTTCAATTTAGTTTTAGTCTTAGTCTTAGGACTAAAATGGCATTTTAGTTTTAGTCCTATTTTAGTCTTCTGCAAGTGTTTTAGTTTTAGTCGTATTTAGTCGACTAAAACTCCAGTATATTTTAGTCGACTAAAACGCCCTACATTTTAGTCGACTAAAACTCATTTTAGTCATCTATAATCAAATGGGTGTAGTTCAATTGTAATTTGTAATGCATTATTTAAGCATTTCTCTACAATTTCCAAACTCATTATATACTACTGCTGGTCCTGGAGTGAAAAATCTAATATGTTATTATTTATGCTTTGAGCATGCACCAGTGTTAATTTTTGGCAGCAAATTTCGATTTAGTTTTAGTTATAGTCTTTTGACTAAAATGCCATTTTAGTTTTAGTCGTATTTTAGTCTTAAGATTAAAATGCCATTTTAGTTTTAGTCGTATTTTAGTCATCTGAATTGTGTTAGTCGACGAAAACGTTTTAGTCGGTTTTAGTCGACGAAATTAACACTGGATTTAAATATCATTAATAATATATAGACAGAAAATGAGGCAGCAGAAAGAGTCAGAATAAACATACTACAAGGCAGTTTTTCACTAGAGTGCCATGTATTGTATACTGCCTTCTCAAAACACCGGCATGCTGCAGAACCATTGATCAAATGTATTTAACCCTCTCAGAGCCTAACCCTTCTCCATACAATACTGCGATGAAGAAGGGAGGAGGGGCAATTCCCTCAAAACGTTGTGGCTCTACGTGTATATTTTTATCTTCAATAAACGATCATATTAAATCATTAAGTGAAATGTTTTTCTAGACACCAGGCGCTCCTCTTCAATCAAACAACAAGAGAAGGGTGCACCGACCTTGTGCATTACCACTTAAAAGTTTATTAAAATCAAAGAAGGGTAGCGTACAATATACTCACAAACGTAGCATATGAACAAGCATATAGGAAATGGGCACCGCTCGCTTCCAGGACACTTTTTTAATGTTGGATAGCGTGATGGCGTCCTCAAAGCCTGATGTGGCTTACGCGTTTCGAGGGAGGACCCTCTTCCTCAGAGCCAAAATCGCCACTCTTGGCTCTGAGGAAGAGGGTCCTCCCTCGAAACGCGTAAGTCACATCAGGTTTTGAGGACGCCATCACGCTATCCAGCAGTAGAGAAGTGTCCTGGAAGCGAGCGGTGCCCATTTCCTATTTGCTTGTTCATATGCTACGTTTGTGAGTATATTGTACGCTACCCTTCTTTGATTTTAATAAACTTTTAAGTGGTAATGCACAAGGTTGGTGCGCCCTTCTCTTGTTGTTTTCTTGTAGTGCCTTTTGGATAACCTTGGTCCTGAGGGGGGCAGCAAGACCACTTAATTTGTGTCATAAAACTGCCTAGAAGATTCACCTTCCCGCATACCACTCGAGCGCAGGAGAGATATTGTTGTTTTTTGGCTCCTCTTCAATCAACCTAATGTACACTTTAACGACATTGGTCATTGTTGATTTTGGTATGTAATTGTTTTTTGGGGAAAATTCCCCTTTAAGATAGTTAGTTGTAATTGCTTGGGATCACATTCCTGCAATCACAGAGAGCTTTGTCCTTTGCTATGTTCTGAGATTTATTCAAGTAAAAATAGGTTTCCAGAGAAGCTCCCAGGAATAAATCTGTCATAATAGACTTGTTAAATCCCCCTAACAGGGAGAACTCTTGCTCATACCACCGACATGTATTTACATAATTAATGAGTATAAAACATGACAAGCCCATTAGTTTTAATTGTCTCAAATTTTCATGCATATTATTTCTCTTCATCCATGACAAAGTTCTCTGTGTCTTAAAACACCATACATACCATGGGGGAAAAGAAAGAAAGAAAGAAAGATAAAACATGCTGGAAACTTTGTAAGGGAGAAAGAATTAGAGGGACGTAAGTTAAAGTGGTATTTAAAGCGGAGTTCCGGGCACAGATCTAATTTTTTAATGAACATACCCCCGGGACAGTCAGGGCTAGCACATTCCACAATGGCTAGCCTCTGATCTGTCCCGGTTCGCACTTACCTTTTAGAAGAAATACTTACTTTGAAAATTTCTTCCACAGCGTTTCCATCTCTCTTGTGGGCAGCTGAAGCCGGCGCGGTCCTCTTCGGTGTCTTCTTCCGCGTCTTCTTCTCCCAGAATGCGCCTCACCAGCCCCTCTCGTCACTTCCGGCGCGGCGCCGCATTCCTAAACAGCTTCTGGGCATGCCCAGAAGCTGTTTAGCAGGGGAATGCGGCGTCGCCCGGAAGTGACGTGCGGGGCCGGTGCCGTCGCATTGATTCCTGGGAGCGATGACGTTCAGCTCCCAGGAATCATCGCGAGGCAGGAAGTGACGGGGTGAGCCTCGGCGCTGGAGGAGGAAGTACCCTGAGGTGAGTATTTACGATCTTCGATTACAAGGTGAGTATACAAAAAAATAACTATCCAATTCCTTTTCAGGTTATGTGTAGCTAGCGAAGGGGCACAAAAAAAAAATACAGATTTTGTGCCCGGAACTAAAAATGAACTTTGCACCATCCGTTAGCTTAAAAAGACCTGAAATAGAGTTGGATAATTATAATTTTTTTTCACTTACCTTGTTTTTAATGAAAATAAACTTACCTTCCTTCCTCTTCCTCCTTGTGCGGCCACGGCCCCCGACGTCACTTCCTCCTTTGCATTGCGTCCTGGGAGATGAGCGTCATCAATCCCAGGATGCAATGGGAACGGCCGGCCGTTACTCTGATTGCCGATCGCAATCTACAGCGCATGCGCGAGATTGCGATCTGCATTCTGGGTAGCCAGGAACCCGGAAGAGGGACACAGCGGGGGGACACCACGACTTCAGATGCCCACACCGGAGATGGCCACGCTCTGCAATCAATTTTAAAGGTAAGAATTTATCTATATTTTATAACTGTAATGTACTGTAATATGGGTCCGATCAGATCCGCCTGTCAGTTTTTTAGGCGGATCTGATCGGATCCTCCATGCAGCTCTATGGGGCAGCGGATGTCAGCGGAGACACCTCCGCTGACACCCGCTACCATCCGAATCCGATCCTGTCCGTGAAATCTGGACGGATGGAAACCCTATTTTTCCATCCGTTCAGGTATCGGATCGGATGAGAGCGGACAGGCGGTCCGCTCTCATCCGATCCCCCATAGAGAGCAGCGGGGGCTGTGACATCTCCCTCTCCGCACTGCAAGCGGAGATGGAGCTGTCATCCGCCGGCTCAGCGGGGATCGCGGATCGATCCCCGCTGAGCAGCACGGATCCGCCTATGGAGGCGAACCGTGTGAAAGAGCCCTAACTCTTTTTTTAACTCCTACTTACAGGTAAGCTATACCCAGCTGGCGCTGATCAAGCAGAAATTTTCCAACAATCGATCTACAGATCAACTTCTGTACAACCTGCTGACCTAGCTGAATTTCAGCCCATTTATGGCCGGCTTAACTGACAAAGATATTGAATTTAAAATGTTTTTTTTTTTTCAACCCTACCTAAAATTTACAATACCTGACCTTTGACCATAACCTTGACCCTTACACTGACTTAGATCAAACCGTGATGTAACTTGAGGTTTTGTCAAAAGGAAGATGAGAGACACCAGATCCAAAAATGTAGATGAGCTGAAGGCCACTATCAAAGCAACCTGGGCTTTCACAACACCTCAGCAGTGCCACAGACTAATCGCCTCCATGCCATGCTTACTTTTCAGTAATTCAAAATTTCTGTATTAAAAATCCTTTTTTTATTGGTCTTATGTAATATTCTAATTTTCTGAGATACTGAATTTTGGGTTTTCACTAGCTGTAAGCCACAATCATAAAAGTAAAAAAAAGAAGCTGAAAATATATCAAATATATTAGAAGCTGAAAATATATCACTCTGTGTGTAACGCATCTATACAACATATATGAGTTTCACTTTTTGAATTGAATTACTGAAATAAATTAACTTTTTGATGATATTCTAATTTTATGAGATGCACCTGTATATCTGTCTAATGTGCAGAAATATGGAAGAGACAGTTCCTGTTTTACCCATTTCCTTTTTTAATTGATCATTACATGTTTAACCACTTTCTACCCGCCCGCCGTCAAATGACGGCGGAGCGGTGTACCTATTATCCTGGGACGCCGTCATATGACGGCGCACCAGAACAGCCTCTCTCGCGCGCCCCCGGGGGCGAGCGGAGCGGCAATCGTGACCGCGCCGTGTTGCTAGGACACGGCGCGATCCCGATCTCGGTAAAGAGTCAATGACATGACTCTTTACCCATGTGATCGGCTGTGTCCAATCACAGCCAGTCACATGTAAATGAGGAAGTGCCATTGTTTGGCATTCCTCGGCTCACACTGTCAGTGTGTGAGGCGAGGAGAGCCGATCAGATTCCTCTTAGGGGACACAGGGAAAAGAAATCAGGGCACTGATCACTAGTGCCCTGATTGTAGAAACGTGAAATAAAGTGCCATAACTGCCACCATCAGTGCCCACCATCAGTGCCCACAATCAGTGCCCATAGTGCTGCCAGTCAGTGCCCATCAGTGTCTGCTCATCTAGGCATTGATGGGCACTGACTGGCAGCACTATAGGCACTGAGTGTGGGCACTGATGTGGCTGCCCATCAGTGCCGCCCTTGGGTGCTCATCAGTGCTACCCGTCAGTGTATATCAGTGCCACCTCTCAGTGCCCATCAGTGCCAAATATCAGTGCTCATCAGTGCCAAATATCAGTGCTCATCAGTGCCGCCTATCAGTGCCACCTATCAGTGCTCATCAGTGCGGCATATTAGTACCTCCTCATCAGTGCCACCTCATCAGTGCCCATAAGTGCCACCTCATCAGTGCCCATCAGTGCAGCCTATCAGTGCCCATCAGTGCCGCCTCATCAGCGCACATCAGTGAAGGAGAAAAATGTATCTATTTTCAAATTTAACTCAAAGAAAATAAGAAAAACTTTTTTTTTTTCAAAATTTTCTGTCTTTTTACTTTTTTTTTAAGAAATAAAAAAACCCAGAGATGATTAAATACAACCAAAAGAAAGCTCTATTTGTGTGAAAAAAATTATAAAAACTTCATATGGGTACAGTGTAGCATGACCGCGCAATTGTCATTCAAAGTGTGAGAGCGCTGAAAGCTGAAAATTGGCCTGGGCAGGAAGGGGGTGAAAGTGCACTGTAGGCAAGTGGTTAACGTAAACTTGTAACTCAAACTAAGTGTATGTAACTAAGAGTATACTTCAAGAAGATATTAAAAAAAAAATGCAGCTCCAATGCCAGCCCATTAATTTGAATAGGCTGCCTTAACACAATGCACCTTAATGTATGAAAAAATGCATGCTAACGTATGTGCATTAACACAACGCACCAGGATGTCAAGGTCTGAATGGGCACTAAATGTCGGGACTTGGACAGAAATGCAAATCCTTTGGAAGGTATAACTGCTCTATATGTGTATTTTCATGGTATTTTTCAGCTGTTTGCCTTTATTCCATCTTTGTAAAGGTAATGTTTTAATTAAAATATTAAACTTGTTATACTTACCTGCTCTGTGCAATCATTTTGGACAGAAGGATCCCAAACCTCCTCTTCTGGTGTCTACCGCTGAAACTCCAGGCTCCTCCTCCAGTGTGCCACCGTAGGATGCCACTTCCTTTGACACATTTGCAGGCTCAATCTCAAGCTGGGCAGTACTGGCCACTGCTCAGCCCCGCCGCCCACTCTCTGTTCTTAAGTTTTGATGGACAGCAGCAGAAGCCAATAGCTTCCTCTGCTGCCTCTGTGAGCAGAGAGAGAGGAGAGAGCCACTACAGATGGGAATAGCGCTGAATTGAGATAAAACTGAGGTAAGCATAAAGGGGGGTGAGGGAGTAAAACAAACACTGGGACATTTTTTTTTATTAATGCAGGAAATGCATTAAGGTAAAAAGTGTACAGGCTTCGAAGTCACTTTAGGGCTAGCTGTACATACAACAGAACAATGCAAATATGCCAGTAACATATATGCCAACTTTTCCCAATATATTTGGGTTGCACACTTTTCTGAGAGAAAGAAAAATGTCAGAGTACATAGCACCCACACAGACACATAAACCAGTGTGGCCAAAAAATGGGCGTAGTCTTAACCACTTAAGCCCCGGAAGATTTTACCCCCTTCCTGACCAGGGGGTATTTTGCGATTCGGCACTGCGTGACTTTAACGGACAATTGCGCGGTCGTGCGACGCTGTACCTAAACGAATTTGGCGTCCTTTTTTTCCCACAAACAGAGCTTTCTTTTGGTGGTATTTGATCACCTGTGCGATTTATTTATCATGCGCTATAAACAAAAAAAGAGCGTACATTTTGCAAAAATAGCAATATTTTTCACTTTTTTTTTATATGAAATTCCCCCCAAAAAAATGTAAAAATCTAAATTTTTTAACATTTTCGGCCAATTTGTTTTATGCTACATATGTTTGGTAAAAAAAAATCACAAAAAGCGTATTTTGATTGGTTTGCGTAAAAGTTATCGCGTTTACTAACAAAGGGAAAGATTTTTGTCATTTTTGTTGTTTTTTTTTTTAACGCGTAATGGCGGCGATCTGCGATTTTTTTTTGCGGTACTGCGACATTGCGGCGGACAGATCGGACCCTTGACTGACATTTTTGACACTTTTGGGGTTACCGGTGACATTACTGCAGTAATCAGTGCTATATATATGCACTGTTACTGCAAAAATACACTGGTAGTGAAGGGGTTAACTTTATTTGAGAGGGAGGGGCTGTGTGTGTCCCTAGGGGCGTGCTTTCTACTGTGATTGGCTGTGGCTTGAGCTGTAAGGACACTGATCAACGGATCTACATAGTAGATCCGTGTGATCAGTGTCTTTACACCGAGGAGAATGACAGGCAGCTTGTTTACACAAGCTGCCTGACTTTCTCCCTCTCCCCCGCCGATCGCAGAGTGGCCGGCGGACATCGGGTCCGCCGGTCACACGCGCGGGGGGGTCCGTGACCACGCGGGAGCGCGCCTCCGGGGGCGCGCGCTCGCTCCCTAGACCCTCACAAGCAAGCGACATAGCCCTACGTCACTTTGCCTGTGAGGGGCTGACCGCCGACGTAGATAGTCGTGCGGCGGTCGGCAAGTGGTTAATGGAGATGATTTGTGGTACTACTGTGGTGCTAAACAGTGGGTCATCCTGGATAAGGTGCTTTAAAAACTAAAGAATGAGACTGCTCTACCAAAATTAAATATTAAATAAATACCAAGCCCTCATCTCACACAATATTTATCAATTAGCTCCTTTTCTCACATGAACGACTCCTCTCCCACTCCCACTTCTGCCAACTGTGCAATGACTAAATTCGATAGACTTTGTGACGTACCAGAAAAAAACACCTGTTCTCTAAGGGGGGTACCTATGCAGAACAAAGGGAAATTCGTAAAAAGGGTATTTCCAAATTTGTGTAGTGAAGAATGAATGCAATTATGCGTAACGTACCATTTAACAATCCTACCTGAGAAACCGCAAAAAAGCTTATTGCTCTATTTAAACCACAACAACATATTTAATACAGGGCTTGACAAATTTGATTGAAATCTAGGAGCCAGCTAAAAAAGTTAGGAGCCAGTTTTTTTTCGCACATGCCGAATGGCCAGCTTCTGTCGGACCGACTGCCATATACACAGGCCGAATGGCAGACAGTTTTTTATAAACTGGCTGATGTTGCCCAGCATTCGGCCCGTGTGTACTTAGCTTGATGGTGTGATGGGCAGTGGCTCATTAGGGAAGGACAGTGCAGTAACTTGGAGACGATAGGAGATCCAGTAACTCGTGCCACTTTAGGCCCCTGTCAGGGACACAGCCGTACTGGCATTTCTGCCAGTAATAGCAATGGTCGTTCCTGCCTCAATTGAAACTGCCCTCTGCTGGCCTATAAAAGGTGGCCATAGGAGCAGACTCATTGCTGGATTATCTCTCAGCTTCCTGTGTTCCTGTGCTTCCTGTTTCCTGTTTGGACTTCCTGTTGTGACCCGGCTTGTTTCTGAACCATCTGATCTCCTCCTGGTGTTTGACCCTCGGCTTGCCTCTCGGACTTTGCTCTTGCTACTTCCTGTCTGTTTTCCCAGTGTATGACCCCGGCTTGCCTAAGGACTCTGTTTCTGCCTGCTCACCTGTGTATGACCCTGGCTCGTCCCTGTTCTGCTACTTACCTTGCTCTTGGACTGATCACCTGTGTTTGACCCTCGGCCTGGCTTTTACTACTCCTCTAGTTGCCTGCCTTACCCAGAGTTCCTGAAATCATCTGTTGCTCACCACAGGCGACCTGTGCTACTTGGGACGCTTCACCTCCTGTACCACTTCCAGGGATGACTCGCACTGAGCTGCAAGGGAAGCCCTCTCTGCACTTCGGCCTCCATCCAGATTGTGACAGCCCCTTTCATACCGGTAGCTCCACTAAGCGGAATTCCTTTGCTCAGCAGGTGGATGACAGGTCTTGTCTGCTCCGCTATGCAGAGCAAACATGAACACAGTCCCGCTCTCCTCTATGGGGCAGTAGGATGGAAATGGATTGCCTGTCCATTTCAATCCGAAGCCATCTGATTCAAATCGTCAGACGGATGGAAAGTAGGTCCACCATCCGCCTGTTTTTGGTGCTGGCTAGACTGGGGGGACCCTTTGGATCTAGATTATCCAGTCTGTTGCCCAATTCGGCAGTTGATTGTAGGACCTCACCTCACAGGAACAAAATAAGGAAGATAAGAAAAAGTTATATTTAAAAGGAAAAATTGCCAGGACTAGAGATCCTAGCAAGGAACTAGGTCCTTACTCCTGACTAGGCAGAAAAAAACTGAGTGCCTATAGCTGAGAGTAGGAGTATACACCCTGGGACTGCCCCATAGGCATATCAAGCTTTTTCCTGCCTAGTGTCCTACTCCTGTAGGGAGCAGTATAACCAATGGTCAAGAACATAAGGAGCTGTGTCCGTCAATAAACGAAAGAGAAAGGTCAATTTGACTTACAGGAGACCATCGTACATAAGATTTGTCCTTGGGATTGAGCGAACCGAGCAGGACCAGTGGAGACTTCTGGCATCCAGCCAAGCTCTTCACCTGTTAGCTGGCCACACAGTGATCTGGACACTGCAGCTGCTCACCATCCTTTCTTTGTGATGGTGTCATGTCTTCAGTGGGCTCTTTCTCGTGGACTACATGCTCTCTTTCACATTTTACATTATGAGTACTTTACTGTGGCAGGCTGGCTCGGCTGCGCAAAACAACGTAGCCCTACGTCGGTAACGCGCGTGGTGCTGGGGGGCGAGCGCTCGCCACCCACTAGGCAGTGGGGATGCCAATCTACGTGTAGCACCCTTGTCTTAATGCAAGGTTGCTGTTAAATTTAGTTTGCTGAGCCTTAACTAGCTTGGCTGTAATTATTCTGTGATTAATTGGACTTCCCTTCTTAATCTGGTTTGACTGCGTTTCTCCCTTCTGTCAGTAGGTGGCACTGTAGCCTCTGACACTAGTGTGAGAATTACAGTTAAACAAACTGTTAATGTCCATGTCTCTCTCAGCCAATTACAGTGTCACTACGGCATTGTGGGAGATCTTATTTAAGAGGGGGGAGGTCCAATAATCAGTCTCTTCCCGCCCGGACCCCCTTGGGGGAGGGTGTGTGCTGCTGACTGGGCCTGAAGCCTGGGGCCTGGTCGGATGCCTGGGATTCTGCTGAGGAGAGCCAGCGACCCACAAGGGAAAGATCATCCACAGACATCCAGTAACCTGTGTGAGTAACCTGCTTGTTTCTTATGGAGGACAGCTGTCCAGACAGTACAGACCACAAAAAGGGATTGTGTCTAATGGAGAGAAGATGTCTCCCAGATCAATCTGAAGCTCATGGATACCTAATGATTCTCAAGGTCTGCTATCCTGTACCGCTGTCTGAATACCTGTCTTTTGCAATGGGAGTCTGCCTAATAGACTGTTCTTAAAGGGTGTCCTGGACCCTACCCCTCTCTCCCCCTGTTTATTCTTGTCCTGTTGAGAAGAAATAAACTATTCCTTTACTTCAGCATAAAAGTGACTGGCGCCCAACATTTATTTTACCTGCATCACTACCCACCATGCCTGACAATCCACACCCACAGGAGGTATGTAGCCCCTCTCTGCCTCTGAAGGTCATCACTAGGCCCTAGGGGGTTCTGGGGGTCCGCTACATACGGGACCGGTGGCCACGATTGCTGCCGGGCATCCATGATCGTTCCCTGCTGAGAGAGGACAGTTAGCTGTTTTAAACACAGCTGACCGTTCTTCTCTCTGAAATGATCACAGAGCCACTGTGATCCTTCTATATAGTATCACAGGTCTCTATGGTCATTCCACAAGCCGTTCCCACCACCCCCCCCCCTCCCCACAGTTGGAAAACACTCCCCTAGGCTCACATTTAACCCTTTGATCACCACTGTGTTAACGCATAAAATAAAAATTGCAGAGGTGATCAAATACCACCAAATGAAAGCTCTATTTTTGGGGAAAAAAAGGACATAAATTTTATTTCGGTACAGCTTTGCAGGACCGTGCAATTTTCTGTTAAAATAGCACAGTGCCGAATCACAAAAAATGTCAGGTCATTAAGGGGGCGAATCCTTCTGGTCCAGAACTGGTTAATAAAGCTCTGTGATCCTTTTACTACACCAGAGGTCTGCGCTGTTTTCTCCCTTCTTTTTTTTTGAAGAAAAGGTGGCAACCCTAACTGTCAGTGCACATTCTGAAAAGCTGAAAGACTAATAACTTGTATTGTTATGTTGAACAATAGCCTTGTGAGGCCTTCTATATTTAATGCAACAAGTAAACTGTTGAAAACGTAATAAGGGTCCTTTCACACGGTCCGCTTCGGCGGGAGGACCGCCTGTCCGTTCTCATCCGATCCGATCCGCTGGACGGATGGACAATAGGGTTTCCAACCGTCTGGATTTCACGGACAGGATTGGAATCGAATAGCAGTGGGTGTCAGCGGAGATGTCTCCACTGACATCCGCTGCCCCATAGGGATGCATGGAGGATCCGATCATGTCCGTATAAAAAACTGACAGGCGGATCTGATCGGATCGTTCGTTCTTAGGATCAGATCCCCCTCTCAGTTTTTTAGGCGGACCTAATCGGATCCTCCATGCATCCCTATGGGGCAGCAGATGTCAGCGACCTCTCCGCTGACACCCGCTGCTATCCGATTCCGATCCTGTCCGTGAAATCCAGACGGATGGAAACCCTATTTTCCATCCGTCCAGCGGATCGGATTTGATTGGATGAGAATGGACAGGCGGTCCGTTCTCATCTGATTCCCCCATAGAGGACAGTGAGGATCTGACAGCTCCATCTCCGCACACATAGTGGAGATGGAGCTACCATCCGCCTGCTCAGCGGGGATCGGTGGATCGATCCCCGCTGAGCAGAACTGAGTCCGTCGACGAAGGCAGACTGTGTAAAAAGGACCCTAAATCTTATTGAAATGGAAACATATGAACTGTCATTTAAAAAAAAAAAAAAAAGTTAAACAAGGTGATATGTAACAGCGCATCACACCGCCCCTTTATGGCGCGCACCAGCAGCCGAGCATTATATAGGATGGCGCTGGTGTGAATGAGCAGTATAATATTATGGCTGTGCCAGAGTCACACAGCTGTACAATATGGAGCTGAATGGACTTCCACTAAAATTAAACACCACGGTCTGTAAAAGATAAATCTTCCTTCTAATGTAAGTTAAAAAAATTGACATTTCTGGAAGTATCAATCTCTCCGCTGCACCCAATGGTTCCACCTGCCGACCTCCAGGTCTCTACTGTGTCCTGTAGTGACATGTAGCTCAAAAAATTGGATGCAGCCGATATTTATGATGACTGTGTTTTACTTTAATTGTCGTTAACCCTTCATTGTACGTTTTCTTTCTTGACGGAAATTGGTTTTTGCAATTATTACATTTTTTGCTTGGATTTCTGTTGCCTATATGTTGGCATTGTTGTAACCTACCGAAAACTTTTTCTAATAAACACATTGAAACAAAAAAAATTGGATGCAGCGAGCTCTTCTCAGGATATAGAATAGGACAACATCACCACAGGGAGACGGTAGAGGACTAGCGATCTTGAACTCCATTCACACTGCTGGATTTGCGTTCTCCCGGACCTAGAAACCAGCAGCGTGGGACCTATAGAGAGGACTTAGGTGAGTACTGTATATCTGGCTTCACAAGGTAAGGGGAAAAAATGGCTAGTAAGATGCAGTGTTAATTTCTCCATAGAAATATTTTCGTCAACTAAATTAATTTTAGTCAACTAAAATATGGCTAAAACAATTCAGATGACTAAAATACAACTAAAACGGCATTTTAGTAAAAAAATGTGACTGAAACTAAAGCGAAATTTGACATCAAAATTAAAGTGGAGTTCCACCCTAAAATTGAAGTTCCGTCCATCTTCTTGGTCCGGGTCACCTGAAACACAAATGGATAATCGCAATTTTTTTTTTTTACTTACCTTGTTTAGAAGAAAGTATACTCACCTAACTTCCTCTTCCTCCCCTCGGCGGCCACGGCGAGTCGTCACTTCCTGGCTTGCAATGATTCCTGGGAGCTGAACGTCATCGCTCCCAGGAATCAATGCGCCTGCACTGGCCCCGACGTCAGTTCTGGTGCAGGCGCCGTCATACCTTGCTAAACAGCTTCTGTGCATGCCCAGAAGCTGTGCAGCGATGACGCTGCAGCCCCAGAAGTGACGGCGGGGCCGGTGCAGTGCATCGTGGGACTGAAGAGGATGCAGAAGAGGATCGCGCTAGCTTCAAGCTGCCCACACCTGAGATGGCAGCGCTGGAGAAGACATTTTCAAGGTAAGTATTTCTTCTTGCGGGTAAATGCAACCCGGGACAGTTCAGAGGCTATCCATTGTGGAATGCCCTAGCCCTGACTGTCCCGGGGGTATTTTTATGTATTTTTTTTTTTTTTTTTTTTAGGTGGAACTCCGCTTTAACACTGCACCAACACATAAGAATTAATAGGGGGCATCTTCTACGTTGCTGAAAGAAAAACTATATATATATATATATATATATATATATATATATATATATATATATAAATCTGTATCTGTACATGTTCAAACCTTAACACTATCAATAATAACATTTTTATTAGATTTTTACTTCAGGAGTATATAATGAGTTTGGCAATTTAGAGAAATGCCTAACTACTTTAATACAGTGCACTTTCACCCCCTTCCTGCCCAGGCCGATTTTCAGCTTTCAGTGCTGTCACACTTTGAATGCGCAGTCATATTACACTGTACCCATATGTCATTTTTATCATTTTTTCACACAAAAAAAGCTTTCTTTTGGTGGTATTTAATCACCTCTGTTTTTTTGTTTGTCCTTTCAAGGGTTTTTTATTTCTTACAAAAAAAAGAAAAAAGACAGAAAATGTTGAAAATAAATAAATAAAAATAAAAAAGCACTGATAGGCTGCCCTGATGGGCACTGATAGGCTGCCCTGATGAAGTGGCACTTATGGGCACTGATGAGGTTGCACTTATGAGCACTGATGAGGAGGTACTAAAATGCCGCACTGATGGGCACTGATAGGCAGCACTGATGAGCACTGGTAGGCGGCACTGATTGGCACTGAAAGACAACACTGATGAGCGGCACTGATGGGCACTGACGGGCGGCACTGATGAGCACTGTCGGGCGGCACCATCAGTGCCCATAGTGCTTCCAGTCAGTGCCTAGATGAGCAGGTACTGATGGGCACTGACTGGCAGCACTATGGGCACTGATGGTGGGCACTGATTGGCACTGTTTTTCACTTTTTTGTGAACAGGGCAACGATGATCAGTACCCTGATTACCTGTTCTGGTCTACCCTGTGAGGAGGAGCCGCTGATTGGCTTTCCTCGCCTCACACTCTGACAATGTGAGGCGAAGAGAGCCAATAAACAGCACATGATCACATGGGTAAAGTGCCATGTCATTGGCTCTTTACCAAGATCGGGGTCGCGCCGTGTCCTAGTAACACAGCGCGGCCACGATCGCCGCACTTCGCGCCCCCGCGGGCACGCGAGAAAGGCTGCTCTGGTCCGCCGTCATATGACGGCGTCCCAGAACAATAGCTGCACCGCCCCGCCGTCATTTGACGGTGGGCGGGCAGTATGTGATTAAGTAATGCATTATATTTTAAACCTTTTCGATTTTATTCAACTAAAATGTACTGAAAATTTTATTTCATTAAAATGTACTAGAGATTTTGGTCAACTAAATTGTACTGGAGATTTTATTTGACAAAAATGTACTGGAGATTTTTAGTCCACTAAAACACGACTAAAACTAAAACAATTCAGATGAGTAAAATACGACTAAAACTAAAATGGCATTTTAGTCAGAAGACTATAACTAAAATTAAATTGAAATTTTATGTTAAAATGAACACGGGTAAGATGAGTTAGAGGGGGTGGAACGGAGGGATATGAAAAAAAATATATTTTAACCCAGAATGGGGCTTTAATGCTAGAACTCCACAAATAGCTGAATGAGGACAGCCGCGGAAGTGTTATATTAACACTTTACCTATTTCCAAAGTCCAATATCCCTAACTCCACATACTCACGTATGACAGAGTGCCATCGCTCTATATCCCTCTGTAGGTTAATGCATTGTGTGACCTCTGCTAACAATCTCATTTTTAGGAGAATTAAATGGCACCATGTTGTTAAAGATGTTTGTTATGGCCCATGTATGCAAGGGATTAATGCTGCAGTGTGCTCAGATGGGTCCCTTAATAGATACTTATTCAGCACAAATTATTTTAATGCAGAAGACCTTCATTAAACCTTTATCAAACATCTGATAATAGTGCGCTCCCTCGTACACATACAGCAATCGCATGACTATTGGAAGAGCGGTATATTGTTCAACTGTCACACCAGAAGTGATGTTTCTATAGCCTCTTGCTGAATAATTATTTGTGCTTCTACAGACATCTGCCATCCTAGCAATGATATATTGTCTGTGTCTCTGTATGTTATTGGGCACAAGTGCCAATTACCTCTTGCCGACCGCCTACCACAGATATACTGCGGCAGGCTGGCTCGGCTGCGTGAACCGACGTATGGTCACTTTTTTCGCACCTGCCTCTTGGGGTGGGCCTTTTGGCTGGGACCAGAGGAACTTTTTATTCCTGGCCGGGGGGCCTGTCAAGGTCTTGCACTTTGACACTACCCGCACTTCTCCACTTCCCTTTCCCCACTTTTTTTTTGTGTTGTGTGTGTTCACATTTGTCTTTTTTATGTGGCGGTGTATACTTTCATGGCACGACTAGTATGACGTAGGTCCTCGTGCCTGCCCTGAAAGTCTTGGGAGGGGCTGGATATGGCCTTCTGGCTTAGTTCGCCATCTCTCATGGGGTCTCCATTCCGGGGAGCCCCACCTAGTACTTGGGGTGGGCTGTTTCGGCAGTCTTCCCAGAGAACGGGGTCTGCCTGGTTTCGGCCAGGCAGGACCAAGTGAGTACCTCAGTCCCTGTCAGGAGCCTCGCGCCCCGGGGGATAAGGGCCATGTGTACGCCTTGTGCACTTTTTGTGTTTCTCACATTTTGCGCGTGTGCACTTTTTTATGCACCGGGTGTAGCTTGAGTGTGTTTCACACACCACGGGCTTAAAAAAAAAAAAAAAATGGGTACGTCAGTTCGCAGGAGCGCTTCCCCCATTAGGAAGGGAAGAAAGCTGATCCACGGGACCGGCAGCCGCAATTGACGCCAGGAACTTGCAATTGCTCCCTGTGGAGAGAGAACGACGGCCTGCTGTTGTAAATACAGTAGACCGTTGTTCTCTCTGGAATGAACACAGAGCGCCTGTGATCCTCCTATTAAGGATAATAGGTCTCTGTGTTGATTTCACAAGTCCCTCCCCCATACAGTTAGAAAACACTCCCTTAGGCTCACACTTAACCCTTTGATCACCCCCGGGTTAACCCCTTACCTATGAAGAGAGATAATACCGCTCAGGCTAGTCAAAGTCCACGATTCAAGGTGGGTGCTAAACTGTGATCCTCCTATTTAGGATAACAGGTCTCTGTGTTGATTTCACAAGTCCCTCCCCCATACAGTTAGAAAACACTCCCTTTGGCTCACACTTAACCCTTTGATCACCCCCGGGTTAACCCCTTACCTATGAAGAAAGATAACACCGCTCAGGCTAGTCAAAGTCCACGATTCAAGGTGGGTGCTGAACCTCGGCTCACCACCAGGAGAAGCATGAAAGAAGAAAATGGTCGCACACCACCACAGAATCCGATGAAGAAAAGTTCTTTATTTACATGGTGGTACAAGGTACAGCAGGGTAGGACATAACCCCTTCCCTGTCAGTGTCATTATTACAGTAACAGTGCATATTTTTAGCAGTGATTACTGTAGTAATGTCACCGGTCCCCCCAAAAGTGTCAAAAATGTCAGTTAGGGGCCTGATCTGTCCGCCGCAATGTCGCAGTCCTGCTAAAAATCACAGATCGCTGCCATTACTAGTAAAAAATAAATAACTAAAAATGACATAAATCATTCCCCTAGTTTGTAGGCGCAATAACTTTTGCGCAAACCAATCAAAATACGCTTATTGTGATTTTTTTTACCAAAAATATGTAGCAGAATACAAATTGGCCTAAAGTGATGAAAAAATTTGATTTTTAAATTGCTTTTGTATTGGGAATGTTATATAGCAGAATGTGAAAAATATTGATTTTTTTTCTTCAGAATTGTCTCACTTTTATGTTTATAGCGCAAAAAAAAAAAAAATTGCACTGGTGATCAAATACCACCAAAAGAAAGTACTATTTGTGGGAAAAAGGGACATCAATTTTATTTGGGTACAGCATCGCACACACTGCACAATCGTCTGTTAAAGTTACGCAGTCCTGAATCGCAAACACATGGCCTGGTTATTAAGGGTCATTACCTTCCGGTCCAGAAGTGGTTAAGCCACCAAATTTTGCTTGGCTAGTTATCGTGTTGCAGACATAAAACAGAAAAATCTTCTACAAGTGCACATCAATTGATTACATGCAACAAAAATGTCAGTACTACATTAACCACCTCAGGTCCAGACACTTTTACCCCATTCCAGTCCAGGCCAGTTTTCAGCTTTGAGCGCTGTCACACTTTGAAAGACAATTACTCATGCCACATTGTATCCAAATTAAAATTTTTAGGATTTTATTTTTTATCATTGAGACAGATAGAATTTTCTTTTGGTGGTATTTATTCACCACTGGGTTTTACATTTTTTTTACATTTTTTTTTTTATTATGCTACATAAACAAAAATATACCAACATTTTTGAAAAAAATATATTTTTCTTAGTTTCTGTTATAAAATATTGCAAATAAATAATCTTTTTTTTATAAATGTAAACCAAAATGTAATCTTTGTTAAAAAAAAAAATAACTAAATCACTGTATATTTTTTAGTCTGTTTGAAAGTTATGGAGTCTACAATCTATGGCATATTTACTGTATTTGAAAATTGATTAGTCCTCATGTACTGACCACCTATCACATATCCTGAGGTCCTAAGACAGGACAGCACAAATACCCCCCAAATGACACCTTTTTGGAAAGTAGTCAGTCCAAGGTATTTATTAAAGGGACATGGTGAGTTTTTTGAATTTGTAATTTTTTGTCACATTATTTCAGAAAATGAAAAAAAGTATTTTTCTTTTCTCAAAGTTGTCATTTTAACAAGTCCTTTCTCACACACAGCAGAGGCACACTTATAATTACACCCCAAAACACATTCTAGTATGGGAATACCATATGTGTGGGACTTTTTTCACAGCCTAGCCACATATAGGGACCAAAATCCAAGGAGCACCTTCATGCAATCCAGGCGCATAAACTACATCAAATTTCTGGACCACTAATCACGATTTCCGGGACCCTGGAGCACCAGGACAGTGTAAACATACACACAATGACCCCATTTTTTAAATCAAACACTCCAGGGTATTTTCATGAAGGCATAGTGAGTCTTTTGAAAATGCCATATTTTACCACAAGTTTTTGGAAAATACAGGAAAGAAAATGAAAATTATTTTTTTTACAAAAAGGTGTCAATTAATACGATTTTTCTAACACACAGCACGGCACACTTAGAATTACACCCCAAAACACACTCTGCTACTCTTTCTGAGTATCTCGATACTATACGTGTGAGAGTTTCTCACAGCCTAGCCACATAGAGAATATACTGAAACAAGAGACAGAGCTACAACCCTGAAAATCCGATCCTGTGAGGTTAATCTTCACACCAATGTCCCACAAGCCACTTCTGTAGATACAATTAAAGGACCCAGAACTTCAGTGTACTGCAGTTGAAGTTGTCAGAAGCATCTAGCACTCCTGCTCCTCATTCTAGCATCCTAGTTTTGGCTATGGCACTCTCCTTGTCTGTCTGTCCAACTGCATAGTGATTAATATGGCCAATCTCTGGGTGGAAACCAAACCTGTTATAAGCCAGCCAAACACTCACTCGAATGCTTGTGATAGAGAGTGATGTAATTCCTGATCCAGCCCCCCTGTCTGTCTGCCTGGCTCTGCTAGTTTGGATTCCCCTGTGTATGACCTTGGACTGGATATTGGACTATTCCCTGAACTCAGCCTTCCTTTTACCTGGAATTTCAAAGAACCACTCTGCCTGTCTGCTAACCACAAGTACCTTTTTGCTTTGCTTAGTTTGCGCCTGCCCTGGCGTGGCCAGGCACTATAGCATTGTGTATAAGACCTGGGGGCAACTGCATACTGGTAGGCCTGCTTGCCTTGTGGGAAAGGAGGCTGCTATAGGTGAAGAACACAGTAGCCAGCTATAGTGTCTGACCACCTGCGTTAGGGTAGACGTGACAGGAGTAAAATCAAGCATGGAAATGTTGACCTGTTGTAGCGCCTATGGGTCAGAATTGCCCAGCAAAGTCCCATCTTACACACCTTACATCCAGGATTGCCCAGCAGAGACTCCTGTTGCATCCAGGATATCCCAGCAGAGTCCCCCCCTCACATCCAGCAGTGCTCATCAGGGACCCACTTACATTCAGGTATGCCCATCAGAGCCCACCTTACATCAAGTTGTACCCATCAGGGACCCACTTACATCCAGGAATGCCCATTGGAGTCCCCCTTACATCTAGGAGTGCCCATCAGTCTCCTCTTCCATCCAGGAGTGCTCCTCAGAGTGAACCCTTTCATCCAGAAGTGCTTAGAAGAGTCCCATCCTACTTCCAACCAGGAGTACCCATCAGAGTCCCTCTTTCCATCCAGGAGTGCCCATCAGAGTCCCCTAGTCCATCCAGAAGTGGTCGTCAGAATCCTCTTTGCAGCCAGCAGAGCCCCCGCTTTCATCTAGGAAATGCAGGCTGGGTTAAACCTTGTAGCATGTCAGATGTGGCTCGTGGGTGTAGTTTTGAGACCCGTTGTAAAATACTCTGTCCAGTGAGAAAGGGAATTTCCTTTCGACAGCCACCCGGAGAATAATAGCAGTGGGTTGGCTCTTGTCTCGGATACACTAAGACTACAAGGTGGCCAGATTGTGTGAATATAATCCAGAAGTGGTTCTGGTCATTATATAAAGGACCTGTCCTTGAATAAAACAAGATATGTGGTAAGCATGATATATAATACATTCTTACACCCAAGTTTTTTAACCGGTTGCCGACTGCGCACAGTATATTTACTGCGGCAGTCGGCCCCGGCCAGGCAGAGTGACGTAGGTCTACGTCGCTCGCCTGTCACTCCTTCTAGAGCCAATAGCGGGCGGGCGCGCGCCCGCTGAGGCGCGCGCCCGCCTCGGCTTGTTCACGGAGGAGTGCAGGAGTGTGACTGGTGGACCCGATGTCCGCCGGTCACACTACGATCGCCGGTACAGCGGGAGAAAGACAGAGCGGCTTATGTAAACAAGCCGCCTGTCAGTTCTCCCTGTGTAAAAGTGAAGATCAGACAGTTCTACTATGTAGAACTGTTGATCTTTGTTTTTACACTAGTAGACCTATCCCTGCACAGTTAGAATCACGCCCCTAGGACACACTTAACCCCTCCCTGTCCAATACTGTTAACCCCTTCCCTGCCAGTGTCATTTTTGCAGTAACAGTGCATATATATAGCACTGATTACTGCAGTAATGTCACTGGTACCCCCAAAAGTGTCAAAAATGTCAGTCAAGGGTCCGATCTGTCCGCCGCAATGTCGCAGTACCGCAAAAAAAATCGCAGATCGCCGCCATTACTTGTTAAAAAAAAAAACACCAAAAATGACAAAAATCTTTCCCTTTGTTAGTAAACGCGATAACTTTTGCGCAAACCAATCAAAATACGCTTTTTGCGATTTTTTTTACCAAACATAGGTAGCGTAAAACAAATTGGCCGAAAATTTTAAAAAATTTTGATTTTTACATTTTTTTTGGGGGTAATTTCATATAAAAAAAGTGAAAAATATTGTTGTTTTTGCAAAAATTACGCTCTTTTTTTGTTTATAGCGCGTGATCAAAAAATCGCACAGGTGATCAAATACCACCAAAAGAAAGCTCTGTTTGTGGGAAAAAAAGGACGTGAAATTCGTTTAGGTACAGCGTCGCACGACCGCGCAATTGTCCGTTAAAGTCACGCAGTAAAAAATCGCAAAAAAACCCCTGGTCTTTTAGCAGGAAAATCCTCCGGTGGTAAAGTGGTTAAGGATGAGCCTTTGGACATGGTTGGAAGAAGGACTGACTTGCGAAAAACAGGGCACTTGGCAACCATAAAAAACGTCCCCATTCTCAAGCTTATTTTGCAGGACATGCTGTGGGGCATAGAGCATTTGGCCTGGAAAGCAAACTCAACCACAAGACCTTTCCATGGTCTTCTTTGGGCTAAAGAAAGAGCATTACACACACAGCGTGAAATGTTGCCACAGCCACAATGAGTGGTGGCCATAGGCGGGTGCTCAACCATTTGCTGTCTGCCCATTGTAACGGAACGAGCACAGTACTTTTCGGTCATTTTTGCTTTACATAACAAAAAAAATGTAAAAATTCCATTGGTTATTAAAGTACAATTAAAGGCAATTGTTTTTTTCATTTTGGATAAAATAGTGGAGAGTTGTCAAGGTTTTTTTTTTTTTTCCCATCTTTGTCCCATTAGGGGGGTTTCCCTTCACATCCCGTCCCATAGCCAAAACAGAAAGTGACAGGAAATCCCTCCGAAGTGAGGGAATTCCCGCTTGTCATCAGAATTAGTGTCCCCATTGGAAGATTTCCTTTCTATTGCTGTTCTCGGGACAACCCAAAATTTGGGATTTTTTTTTTCACTGGATCTCCCTAAGAGGAGCAATAAAAAAACTTGACCGTTCTAAATCCTCTCCACTCTATGTAAAATTAAAAATAAAGTTGTTTTTTTAAATACCACCAGTAGAAAGCTCTATGTGTGACAGAGTAATAGGCAGTCAAACTATCACATCATTGAAACCTACAAAATGGACTGGACGGGAAAGGGGTGCAATGCAACATGCCAGTCCTCAAGGGATTAAGCGCTGAACAAGATGACTGCTGCTCTGTTAAATGATATGGACTTGTCTAAATAAAATGCAATGGCATTATACAAAATAATCCTTATCATTCAGTTTTCTGAATTCTTTCAACTGAGCACAACACATTTCACTTTTTTTTTTCTTCCAGCATCATCTTTCTTTATAGCTCTCGGAATTTGGTCACATAACATCTCAGAACTGCAAATTAATGCTGGCATTACACCTGTAGAATTGCATTAGAAAATGAACTTTATCAGAACATTTGTTTCAATATCTAAGAGTTAAAAGGGAAGATTTGACAATTGGTTGAGATCACAGAGAGTGAAATAAAATCAATCTACAAGGATAGAAATGCTTTTTTCTAATCTAAATGGAACAAATAAATCTTAAATTGAATTTAACTTCTGGCTTAGTAAAAATTATAATGTGCATGCATTTGTCAAAGTTAATCATGGAAGACTTATCTCTACCAGGAACTGTAGTCACAGGTTTTGAACAGGGGGGAGATAGCAATATAAGCCCAAGTTCACACTGCCGCGACTTGTCATATGACTTGAGAGTTCAAAATCTCATGACAAGTCAGCCCCATTAGTGGCAATGGAACCATTCAAATAGGAGTGACTTGAGTCGCTCCGACTTAGAAAAAGGTTCCTGCACTACTTTTGGTCCAACTTCAATACGACTTGCAGTGACTTCTGCTGAAGAAGTTGTATGCAAGCCACGATGAAGTCGCGCTGGCATGTCGGATTCATAGTCGTACCAAAGTAGTGGGACTTTGAAGTCACGGCAGTGTGAACCAGGGCTGAATCCCCATCTGATCAAGAGTCTGGATCCTTTATATCAGGCATCATTAAATGGCGGACCGAAGGCCGAAAGCGGCAAAGCAATTCTACCTAAGCCACGGCTCCAGCTTCCTCTCCCGGCTGACAGCTTCCTTCTCCCGTCACTGCCAAAGCGATCGTCCGTAGAATGCGGAAGGCACAGCATGTCCGGACAGAGGGTGGGACATCCTTTTCAAGTCAACAAGCCAGTGATTTTGCTAGGATGCAGGGCAGTCTTAGCAACCAATCCCCTGCCTGTTAATATGAAAAGCATATTCCGCCCTCTGTCTGGACAAGCCGTGCCTTCTGCCTTCTATCTGCTGTGTAAGGTAGGAGGAGGATTACAGGGATGGAAGAGTGGCTGTAAAGGGGACCAGTATAAAAAAAAAAGGGGGGGTGGTGGTGATGTGAAGGGAACTTGGATACAAGGAAGGGGGGGCCTTGAAGGAGACTGAGGTGAAAGTAAGGGGCTGTAAAGAGGACTGGGGTACTGGGAGAGGGGCTGTGAAGGGGACTGGAATACAAGGAGGGGGGCTGTGGATGGGGACTGGGATAAAAGGAGGGGGCTGTGGGACTGAGATGCAAGTAAGGGGGGCCTGAGATACAAGTTAAGGGTGGCTTTAAAGGGGACTGGGGTGCTAGAAGGGGGGCTGTGAAGGGAACTGGGATACAAGGAGGGGGGCTGTGGAGGGGACAGAGGTGCAAGTAAGGGGGGGCCTGAGATACAAGTTAAGGGGGGCTTTAAAGGGGACTGGGGTGCTAGAAGGGGGGCTGTGAAGGGAACTGGGATACAAGGAGGGGGCTGTGGAGGGGGCTGAGATGCAAGTAAGGGGGTCCTGAGATACAAGTTAAGGGGGGCTTTAAAGGGGACTGGGGTGCTAGAAGGGGGACTGTGAAGAAAACTGGGATAAAAGGAGGGGGCCGTGAAGGGGACTCAGATGCAAGTAAGGGGGGCCTGAGATACAAGTTAACCACTTTACCACCGGAGGATTTTCCTGCTAAAAGACCAGGGGTTATTTTGCGATTTTTTACTGCGTGACTTTAACGGACAATCGCGCGGTCGTGCGACGCTGTACCTAAACGAATTTCACGTCCTTTTTTTCCCACAAACAGAGCTTTCTTTTGGTGGTATTTGATCACCTGTGCGATTTTTTGATCACGCGCTATAAACAAAAAAAGAGCGTAATTTTTGCAAAAACAACAATATTTTTCACTTTTTTTTATATGAAATTCCCCCAAAAAAAATGTAAAAATCAAAATTTTTTAAAATTTTCGGCCAATTTGTTTTACGCTACCTATGTTTGGTAAAAAAAATCGCAAAAAGCGTATTTTGATTGGTTTGCGCAAAAGTTATCGCGTTTACTAACAAAGGGAAAGATTTTTGTCATTTTTGGTGTTTTTTTTTTTAACGAGTAATGGCGGCGATCTGCGATTTTTTTTGCGGTACTGCGACATTGCGGCGGACAGATCGGACCCTTGACTGACATTTTTGACACTTTTGGGGGTACCAGTGACATTACTGCAGTAATCAGTGCTATACATATGCACTGTTACTGCAAAAATGACACTGGCAGGGAAGGGGTTAACAGTATTGGACAGGGAGGGGTTAAGTGTGTCCTAGGGGCGTGATTCTAACTGTGTAGGGACAGGTCTACTAGTGTAAAAACAAAGATCAACAGTTCTACATAGTAGAACTGTTTGATCTTCACTTTTACACAGGGAGAACTGACAGGTGGCTTGTTTACACAAGCCGCTCTGTCTTTCTCCCGCTGTAGCGGCGATCGTAGTGTGACCGGCGGACATCGGGTCCGCCAGTCACACTCCCGCACTCCTCCGTGAACGAGCCGAGGCGGGCGCGCGCCTCGGCGGGCGCGCGCCCGCCCGCTATTGGCTCTGGAAGGAGTGACAGGCGAGCGACGTAGACCTACGTCACTCTGCCTGGCCGGGGCCGACTGCCGCAGTAAATATACTGTGCGCAGTCGGCAAGCGGTTAAGGGGGGCTGTAAAAAGGGACAGGGGGGCTGTGAAGGGAACTGGAATACAAAGAGGGGGACTGAGATGCAAGTAAAGAAACATGTTACAGGTTCCACCTTGTTTTAGGGTGGAACATGTAACCCATTCCCACGGCTGCAGCCGTTTCCGCGACCCGCTGCCTCCAGTGACAGTGAGCCAGGGATCTTCTCCCTAAACTCGCTGTCACAGTTTTTAAAAAAATGCAATTGTGAAGGGGTCCGCGCACCCGGCCACATCATTTGATCACAGTGTTCTGTGAATGAATGAACTACAACTGCAAGGTGTCGGCTTGTAGTTCTCAATGAACTACCAGCGCACTGTTGTGCACTCTACAGTAGGTGGTTCATTGTTTCTTCCCATCACTGTGTAACTGCCTGCTTATACAAGCTAGTATGACCAGACAGCTTACACCGACAGTCTGCGGATGGTGGGTGCAATGCTTTAATCCTTCGATCCTTTAAATCAATAGGCTTTTTATTTTTTTTTTAGCATAATTAGATTTATAGCAGCAAATTTTCAATAAAACAAAGCAAAGAAATTCCAAATGCTACCCTGCTTACATCAGAGTCCCCATCAGAATCCCCCCTTACATTGAGATCCCAATCATAGTCACTCTTAAGTCAGAATCATTGCTTACATCAGAGTCCCTATCAGAGATCCCTTACATCAGACTCCCCATCAAAGCTCCCCCTAAATTTGAGTCCCTATTAGATTCACCCCTTACGTGAGAGTCCCCATCAGAGTCCCCCATACATCGAGAGTCACCCTTATGTCAGAATCCTTGCCTGCATCAAAGTCCCTATAAGAGACACTTCACATCAGAATCCCCATCAGAGTCTCCCTGTAGGCAGTGGCAGTGCAGAGAGAGAGGAAGTCATGGGGAATAGGGTTCCTCCATGGTTTCCTGAGTCACTGGGGCAGTGATCCAATTGGATGCTGGCCCCCCATGTGACTCTGGCAGCCATTTTAGGTGTGGTAGAGCCTATTTAAGACCCTGGCCCCCGGGTTTGGTGTGCTTTATGCAAGTGGGTAGAGTAGAGAAAGGTATTCTGTCTGTGAGGGTCAGTACTAGCGATAGGGAAAGGTTCCTGGTGAGGAGGAAAAGCATAGGGTCGCATCCCTCTGGACACCTTTCTGATTGACAGCCATACTGCATTCTGTCCCCTCTCAACAGATCTTGTTGATTTGACTGGAACCCACTTCTTCACGTTGGAACTGAGATTGTGCCATAGCTGTCCCACTGGGTTTGTTGTGAACTATTGCTGTATTACTTCAATACGAGTATTCCATTGCACCCATGTGAATTATTGCTTCCGCACCATGCTGCACCCACCCACACCACTTACATCAGAGTCCCCTCCTACATAAGAGAGCCAGATAAAATCTTTCAGTGGACCAGATTTAACCCAGATGTTGTAGTTTGGAGACTACTGGTTTAGAGGTAGAATGAAAGGTTTAATGTAGTATAACACTTCTGGTAATTAAGTAATGCATTTTTTATAGATCTTTATATCAGACCAAAAAGAAGAACAACTGAGGAGAAAAGAGGGCACAGGCCTATGGTTCCAAAAGAGGGGCAGTCCCTCCAAATGAAGAGCAGTTGGGACCTACGGATTACGTCTTTGTCAACATTACCAAAAATGTGTCCTGTGCAAGGTTGATGTGACAGTTTATACAGTGAGGGAAAAAAGTATTTGATCCCCTGCTGATTTTGTACGTTTGCCCACTGACAAAGAAATGGTCAGTCTATAATTTTAATGGTAGGTTTTTTTTAACAGTGAGAGACAGAATAACAACAAAAATATCCAGAAAAACACATTTTAAAAAAGTTAGAAACTGATTTGCATTTTAACCACTTTAAGACCGGAAGGATTTGCCCCCTTAATGACCAGGCCACTTTTTTCAACTTGGTACTGTGTGACATTAACTGACAATTGCGCGGTCGTACGATGATGTACCCAAACAAAATTTAAGTCCTTTTTTTCCCACAAATGCAGGTTTCTTTTGGTGGTATTTGTACGATTTTTATTTTTTGTGCTATACACAAAAAAAGAGTGACAATTCTGAAAAAAATCAATATTTTCAAATGAAAAATCTAAATTTTTTAACATTTTAGGCCAATTTGTTTTCTGCTACAAATTTTTGGTAAAAAAAAAAAATCGCAATAAGCTTATTTTGATTGGTTTGCGCAAAAGTTATCACGTCTACTAACTACGGGAAAGATTTGTCATTTTTATAGTTTTTTTTTTTTTCTAGTAATGGGGGCGATCTGCAATTTTTTGCGGGACTGCGACATTGCGGTGGACAGATCGAACCCCTGACTGACATTTTTGACACTTTTGGGGGTACCATTGACATTACTACAGTAATCAGTGCTAAAAATATGCACTGTTACTGTAATAATGACACTGGCAGGGAAAGGGTTAACATTGTGGGTGATCAAGGGGTTAAATATAAGCCTAGGGGAGTGATTCTACATAGAAGGATCACAGGGGCTCTATGATCATTTCAGGGAGAAGAAAGGTCAGCTGTGTTTACAACAGCCAACCGTCCTTCTCTCTCAGCGGGGAACGATCGCGGGTGTCAGGCGTCAATCGGAGCTACCTGCCCACTGCATCGGCTTCCCTGCTGATGAGCGGGGGCAGGAGCGTGCCACAGGCGGCGGCGCACGCTCGCCCCTAGCCTCCTGCTCGCGACCGATGGACAGTTACGGTGGTTCGCGCATGAGCGGCTGCCTGCCACAGTACAACTGCGGCGGGCGGTTGTAAAGCAGTTAATGAGGGAAATAAGTATTCAATCCCCTAAAAGCAAGATTTCTGGCTCCCAGGTGTCTTCTATACAGGTAACGAGCTAAGATTAGGAGCATTCTCTTAAAGGGAGTGCTCCTAATCTCAGCTTGTTACCTGTATAAAAGACACCTGTCCATAGAAACAATAAGATTCCAATCTCTCCACCATGGCCAAGACCAAAGTCCAAGGATGTCAGGGACAAGATTGTAGCCCTACACAAGGCCGGAATTTGCTACAAGACCATCGCCAAGCAGCTTGGTGAGAGGGTGACAACAGTTGGTGCAATTATTCGCAAACGGAAGAAACACAAAATAACTGTCAATCTCCCTCGGACTGGGGCTCGGTCAGTGGGCAAATGTACAAAATCAGCATGGGATCAAATACTTTTTTCCCTCACTGTATTTCTATCAAAGTTCTTTATAAAGTGAGATGTTCATTACTCAGAAAGCAGGATCGTTAACAAAGCTCGCCTCATTATCTTGTTTTTACACAACTGAGAAAAGAAATGTACTTTTATTTCCCCTTTCAAATATCAAGTTCCTCTTTATTCTTTTTTTTTCCTTCCGTATACTTAGTCTACGCTTATGAATAACAATCTCTCTAAAGCTAGATTTTAAATCTGGCTAAGCCCAAACATAATTCTCAGCACATTTCTTCTGCCCGGGTAGCCCAGATGCAGCATTCAGCCTGTCATTAACATAAAAGGTTGTGTGCCATTGGGGCTTGCTAAAGATAGAAAATGTTCTATTTCTTTGCCTATGCAAAAGTAGTTTTATTTCAGCAGCTTGGTCTTTCAGGGGTTTTTTTTTTTGTACCGGTTTTAGGAGCAAATTAGTTTATTTCAGAAGCTTGATCTCTGAGTGTTTTATACTCAGTGGCGGAGCCAGAGGGCTAGCTGGGGTGGCATTTGACACCCCAGACAAAGTCCTCGCCACCCCTGTTGCCACCCCGCTACTTGTTCTAGCAGGCACTAGCCTTATTTCAGCAGCTTGCTTTCATAGCACATTTTCATTTTGAGGCAATTTTATATATGTTTACATTATAAATATTCTTTCTTTATTAGATGTTTTGCTATGTACATCATCTGTATCTCAACTTATTTTGACAGGTTTGTTGTTATTATGTCATGGAATTTGGGATGGCCTTGGTGAAGGGTTGTTGGTGTTGCTCCTGAAATGCGTTGGCTGTATTTTAAAGAATTTTTTACAAACAGTTAAAATTGTTTGGGACACTTTTTTCCAGTTTTGGATTGGCACTCCTTTCTTTAGTTCACTGCGCCAGTTAAGTAACCCTTACTAAACTTGTCCCTCCCCCACCCTGTGAACTCATCTCTTGGTCACCCTGCTCTCTGATTCCATCAGCATGTGCCTTAAGGTGATTGTAAAGTCTCCCTCATTGCTGCTCCTGGCCCCTCCCTTCTGTGGAGTGCCCCCACAGCAATCAGCTTGCTATGGGGCACCCCGAGCCGAGCTGCAGCTCTGTGTGTCTATTAAGACAAGGAGCTGCCTTTCGGCTCGGCCCCCTCTCTCTCCTGATTGGTTAACTAACTTTTATTGACAGCCACGGATGCCAATAGAGAGAGAGTTCCGGGCAGCCGAGGGACTCGTGGATATCGCTGGACAGAGATGGGGCTCAGTTAAGTATTAGGGGGTGCTGGGGGACTGCTACACCGAAAACGTTTTTTTTTAAATTTTAAATGCATAGAATGCATTACGATAAAAAACCTTCTGACTTTACAAATCTTTTAATAACACATGAACATTGCAGCCAGAGCCGCTGATAGGAGAATACAAAGAGTCCTTTCCTATGAGGCCTGGATCCGATTGGGTTATCATAGGGGCCAGAGCCTAGCAGGGGCTGTTTTTGGCTCCTGATATGTGTCCCCTCATTCCTTTGTATATATGCTCCTCGTCTCTACCCCCTTGGTGCTGGGAGCCAGTGAGTGCTTTCTAAGAGCGAAGGATCATCTCCCCGGGTGGGGGTCTGGGTAGCAAGGAGGTGGGTTGGTGTGGGAGTATAACCACCTGTTCTCTACCTTCCACATCCCTCCAATCTATACTGCATACCAGAGCTGGATATTGGCCTAGGCCGACAAGGCCCAGGCCTAGGGCGGCACTTTAAAGGGGGGCAGCAAAAACGCTGCACCTTGCACAAAAAATAAACAGCCTCCTCCCGGCTCCCACACGAAAAGTATAGTGCCAGTCTTATGGGGTAAATTGGGCCGGGGGCAGGGTCCAGGAGGCGAATCAGTCTGGTTCCTCTATAAAGCGGTCACACTGCTAGGGGGTGCCCAAGTTTAGTCAGGCCTAGGGCAGCACAAAACCTAAATACACCACTGCTGCATACTCTGTATAGAATAAAATAGAGATGTGTACTTACCTATATTTCATCAGCTTTGGTCTGGTCATGTGATCCTGTATGTCTGGCTTCCCTGTGTCAGTGTTTGGCTGCTGCAGTGGAGAGGAGGGATCGCCAACAACGGCCTGGGCTATGGAGCCCTATGGATGACGTCACAGACGCTGATATATGCTCCCTTACAAAGGAGAGCTGAAGCTGCAGGATCACATAACCAGGGTGGATTAAAAATAGGTAAGTGCACAGATCTTTTTTATACCGAGTATGGAGAGTAGGTCAGAGAGTGGAGGAGGGAACATTTTTAAGAATAGTTAGTACTAGCCTTTACAAATACTTTAAGGGTCTGTGCCAAATGGACTAATGCAGCTCGCTTCCACATGCATTCCAATTGCATTTGCTGTGGGAATCATTCTAAATTCATTAATATGTGCAATTGACCTCCTTCTGACCTGCATCTGGAATCCTTGGAAGCTTCACCAACCCGTTTCAGGCTGCTTTTGTATTCCCCTTTAAATTCTATGGGGGAGAAGCAGTTCAGATGCAAACAAAAGCCTAATGAAACAGGCCACGAAAGAGGCAAACATCCTGCACTGGTGACCCCATCTATGCAATGACCCCTGGGCCACACAGGTCACATCTAACTCACCACCTATGCTGTGGAATTTTTTTTTTTTCAAATTCTTTATTTATAAGAAACAACGAGATCACAAATACAGAAGTAGAGATTGGCATAGGCAAAATGATGTAAGTATGCACAAACCTTGTATATTCAGGTCTTTATCTAAAAATAATCACTACTCAACTTTGTCATCATTGACAAAGGCTATAGTGTATCAAGTATTCCAAATATATCTAACACAATTGAAACAAGTAAGAAAAACATAGTAGCATATATGCTAAGTCATACTTGTTGGATCTAAGTTTTAATAACCTAAAAAATAGTACAAATACAAAAGGATTTAAGTGAAATGTAAGGGTATCATCTGATTGATGGAAAACCAATTTAGGCAAGTCTTGAGTCTGGTGTTCGTGTTTACAATGCTTCTTTTTATTGGAAGTTAGAAGCTGAGAAATTTGGATATATTTTTTAAGATAGGCCTAACAGCAGCCTCGTGGTTAGCACTCCAGCCTTGCAGCACCAGGTCCCTGGTTTAAATCTCAACCAGGATACTACCTGCATGGAGTTTGCATCTTCTCCCTGTGTTTGCATGGGTTTCCCTGGCTATTCTGGTTTCCTCCTACCATTCCAAGACATGCTGGTAGGTAAATTGGCCCTAGTATGTGTATGCATATGAAAAAGGGACCTTGGATTGAAAGCTCCTTGAGAGCAGGGACTGATGTGAATGTAAAATTTTGCATAAATTGTCAGCACTATATAAATACCTGTAATACATAATAACTTTATTATTATTATTATTTTTTTTTTTTTTTTTACAATTGTTAGAATTTTGAATTGAAATTTGAGATTATTGAGATTAGAAATGAGGAAGAGGAAGGGGAGCATTTAAGGACAGAGATGTCAGATATTACACTTTATGTATATGAATATGAGCCATTGGACATGTGAGGGGGATTTACACATGGAAGAAGGCTTCCCACACATTGGTCCTATGACATTGGTTTCTGACTATTTGAAATGTTAGTATTTGCATAAATCTTAGGCGTTCTATTGTTTATCATTTCAAGGAAATCAAAGCACAAAGTTTAAACCGTGTGGGGACTAGAAATTTTCAGAAATCGTCTTTTTATTTGTTCCAATGTCCACAAACATTCTGGTCTGTTTTAGGTGTCTTTAACCACTTTAACCCTCCTCTTATGTTAGGGTCAGAACTGATCCGTTTTCATTTTTGAATGTCTATAAGTATCACATAAATTTGTTTATTGCATCAAGATTTTTTTACTTTGTCAGGAACCTCTATTTAAACAATGTAATAGAAAAATAATCCTTTTCACTAAATTATAAAATACTGTGGTGAAAATTAAGACGTTCATGGTGTTAGGGTCAATTCTGACCCAGTTATAATATAGGATTTTAGGACACTAATAAGTGCCAAAACTGAAATCATAAACACTCTCTCTGCTTAGTAACAGTGACAGCCAATCCCCTCTCAACCCTGTGAGCTGTAGTTAGGGAGGGGCCTATCTCTTTTCCTGCTTGTCTGCTTCTCTAAATAAAGTGAAGAAACATAGGACAAATTCATTTCAGAGTTGCTGACTTTATTTTACCATTTTTTAAATTTGAAAATGAGAGGTATGCTATCAAAAGAAAGGTCTAGGGGTCACACCAAAAATATTAAAACCAATCTTTTCAAGGATAAAGAAGCCTAACAAGGTAATCAAGAGGTAAGAAACAAATTTGATGATAAATAATTATTCAGAGGGTATTTTATGGCTGATTTAAAACACGGGTCAAAACTGACCCTAAACATCATGGATAGTAACGGAATTCTAACATAAGAGGAGGGTTAAAAATAAAGGTGTAGCGCTAATCTCATCGGTACATAGCAGAAATGCAAGTCCACATGATAGGTAAAGTCCACAATATGAGAGTGTCCCCTCCACACACAGATGTGTAAAAGCTATAGGCCAGAAGACACACTGCCTCTTACCAGGAAAAATGGACCTTCATTACAAAGGTCATGTACAGCATTCAGGTTTATGGTCACACTGACTCTCCCACTGTGATGACAGGTGCAATCTCCTCCAAAAGTGAATGGCTCAGGTAAAGCAGAAAACAAGGCATCCTCATAGCGTATTATGTACAAACATGTTTATTTCACACACTGTTTCATACTGCTTACATTAGAGTGGAATCTCGGCAGCAATGGGAATTCCCTTCACTTGCAATCCACATCCGTATAGACTACCAACAAGATGGCCACCGCGTCTCCTCCTCGTGGTAGCGAGCGTCGCCGTAGGCTCTTTCCGACGCGTTTTGTCATATGCTGACGTCAAGCCTATGACGTAACGCGCCGGGATGAGCCTACGGCGACACTCGCTACCACGAGGAGGAGACGGGGCGGCCATCTTGTTGGCAGTCTATACGGATGCGAGATTCCACTCTAATGTAAGCAGTATGAAACAGTGTGTGAAATAAACATGTTTGTACATAATACGCTGTGAGGATGCCTTGTTTATTACACACGACCACGCAATTGTCCGTTAAAGTAACGCAGTCCCGAATCGCAAAAAAATATGGCCTGGTCATTAAGGGAAAAATCTTCCGGTCCAGAAGTGGTTAAAAAAAATGTTCAAAAGAAATTTACAGTGTTACTCTTGCAGGGGCTTACAACTCCACTTCAAAAGTGAATCTGTAATAAGCCTCCTGGCTTATCACTGCGCTGGCCTCAAGCTTACGCCCTTTGCCTGTTCCTTCAGGCCAGGGGTCTCAAACTGGCAGGCCCTCCAGCTGTTGCCATGCCAAGAGGCATTTCAAGGCTGGCAGTTACAAGCATGACTCCCATAGGCATGATGGAACTTGTAGTTCCGCTACAGCTGGAGAGCCGCCAGTTTGAGACCCCTGCTTCAGGCTTTCCCACAGCACCACTGTGCTCACACGCAACCTCTGCGACTCTCTATTCCTGCTGCACTGGCCAACACTCTGACCTTCGGGCAGGGGACATCCCGTCTCCCAGGTGGAGCCCTGAACTACAGATAGCCTCTTGTTTATAAAGGCCATCTGCTGGTTCCCATTTCCTAGACCCAGGGTTAGAGGCTTTGTCCCTCTGAAGACTCTTGGAATTCTCCATAATCAAAACCCAATCTGCAGGGTACAAAACCCCAAAAAACTGAAAACCCAATTTACATTGCTCAGAACCAACATTGTGGAGCCCCTCAATCTGCATTCAAGAGAACCCTGTGTGATCTTTAATCCTACTAGCAAAGTGTCAGGGTACAGAACTGTCTAAGTATATAAACCTTAAGGCCCCTTTCACACAGGCGGACCGTTGAGATCCGCCTGTCCGTTTTTTTGGCGGATCTGAACGGACCCCCATGCATTCCTATGGGGCATCGGATGGCAGCGGAGTCATGTCCGCTGACATCCGATCCGTCAAATCTGGACGGATGGAAAATAGGGTTGGTGGATCGGATCGGACGGGATCGGATGAGAACGGACCAACGGTCCGGTCCCATCCGATTTCCCCCATAGAGATGCATGGGGAACTGAGAGCTGTGTCTCCGCACACAGCGCAGAGACACAGCTGTCCTCCTGCTGCTCAGCGGGGGATCGGCGGCTCAATCCCCCGCTGAGAAAAGCGGAGTCCGTTTGACGGACAGTGTGTGTGAAAGAGCCCTAACAATAAACGTCTCTAATGTGTTCATTATTGGTTTGTTCAATATGCCTTTGGGTCCAGTTCACACCACATGCAGTCCAGTGCGGTTGTTTTCTGCATCAAAAAAGCATGGGTAGAAGGTTATATGGTTTTCAATGGCACTGTTCAAACCAGTGTGGTCAGATCCAGTACGTTCCAGTTCCAGATAAAAAAGTAGAACATGCTGCATTTTTTTCTACACTGAACTGTACTGGAACATGGTAAAACGCTTTAAAAACACACTAAACACTAAAAGAACCAAAAACTCACTGGAACACACACGTCCTTATTTACAGTTAAGAAAAGAGAGGGGGAAAAAATGCACTGGATCGCATCAAAAACTCATCACAAACGCGTCAAAAACGTGCATGCAGAAAGACATCTGGAACGCATACAGACTGTGTTTCTATGCTGTGAACTAGAGATCAACCGATATTGTTTTTTTAAAGCCAATACCGATATTTTGCCAATTAAATATCGGTATCGGCCGATATGGGCCGATATTTTTTTACATTTAAAATTTTAATTTTTTTTTTTTCTTGACAGGTACTCTTGTGGAGGGATCTCCAAACCCCTCCTTTGCACTTAAAAACATTCAAAACGCCAAATTTGCCTCTTTTGAAGGCTGTCATTTTTTTGAATTTGGTGCCGAGTACCCAGAAGTCATGACATCACTTCTGGGTTTTTACATGGAGACCCAATCAGAGCTGACTGCGGCTTTGATCGGGTCTTCGGCGGCAGTGCAGGCTGGATGTCCGGTTATCCAGGTGGGACAGGAGACCTGGAGGAAGGTGGCGGGAGGGGGGGGGGACGTCCCCTCCCGCTCCTTGTGATTAAAGCCGAGCGTCTTCTCAGCCGCATCGGTTGTCATTACAAGACAGCCGACCGTCGGCTATGGACGCCGGTACCGGGGTGATGCCTCTAGCTGCAGGCATCACTCCGATACAGCACTTTCCCAAAATATCCGCAATATCAGTAACCTCCGGGGCCGATTCCGATATATTGGGGAAAGTGCATATCGGCCCCTGATATATCGGCATTGCCGACATTCAGTCGATCCCTACAGTGAACTGGCCCTTGATTTTTTTTGCAGATTCTGTAAAGAAATAAAACATAGGCACATGTGCATATATTGCAGAGATGTACTGCATATTATTTTTTTATTATTATTTTGTATTGACGTACACTTTAAAGAGTATGAACCGTATCAGAATATTTTTTGCCAGCTATGTCATTTTGGGGGGATTTCCCTTTCCTTCTTCCAGAGACACAGCAGGAAGTATGGGAAATTTCCTCTCTTGGAAAGTGGTCAATAGAACTTCCCTTTGAAAGATTTCCCCTCACCTCATAAAAACTCTAAAATGTTGGATTTCCTCTCTTTCTGAGTCATTGAGAATGACCAACAGCACAGTTAGAGGGTCCCTGGTGGTTACACAGTGGCAGA
This sequence comes from Pelophylax lessonae, assembly GCF_965119305.1. Classification (NCBI taxonomy): domain Eukaryota; kingdom Metazoa; phylum Chordata; class Amphibia; order Anura; family Ranidae; genus Pelophylax; species Pelophylax lessonae. Next base: position 59,059,193 of record NC_138778.1, on the reverse strand, counting down.
GGGTCTAAGGCTAACCATATACTGTTAGATTTCCTTTATTTAGCCAGCCCCATGGCCTGAATGAGAGAGGTCTATCAATTTTCCCATCCACACTAAACAGCATGGATGGCCGCTAAATAGCCGCTGGCTATTGTATTCTGACAACCCGCATTAATGGCTGTCAGAATGCTGCAACCATGGCTGTAGCCGATTGACTGTAGTCACTGTCTGGCAAACAATTTTCCACATGGCTACTTCTATTATCAGATCAAAAGATGCTGGAGTCCCGGTTCACATTTGTGTGATGCGGGAATGCTGCGAATATACAGCGTGTTCCCGCATCACATCCGCATCCCTGGCAGTTCACACTGCCATATGCGATACGCAGGGGGTGTCAATTAAAAGTTAACTATACAAAGAGTGAATCAGCGCTAATGGGATAAAATCTCAGAAAGGCTCTGAAAGAGCTAACATTGCATCATATCATAAAATTCTGAAAAAAAATGTATGGATAAAAGTATAAATATATGGGCTTGTGTTGATACTATCTGACCCCAAACAATCCCTTTAACAATTGGAGTAAAATATCTAGAATAAGCCAAATAATCGCATCCTATGGTCAGAATCGCAAAGTATGAAATATATCTGTCTTCAATAAAAATATCAATAATATTAATATTATAAAACATCAATATTATTCTCAACCATATATATCTGTCTTCACTCTAAGAATATAAAACCTTATATCAAATAAAAGAATCAGAACATGCGATCACAGTCGCAAGCAGGATATATATGTCTGCCTTCAATCCAAATCGCTGCACTCATCCAAAAATGATCTCAAAGGATAATTCATAAATTAGATCAAATCTTGTGATAAATCCCTGTGTTGCATATTTGATCAAAGTGTATATTAGTGTACAAAATCTACATATAAAAAAAACACAATAATATGATATCTGTAAACAACAACAATTCAATCATTCAAATATAAATATGTGTTAAAAATCGGTGATGGTGAGAATCCCTCAAATGGTGGGAATAAATGTAAAACTGTATTAAATAAATAAATCCTGAATAGATAAATAGATAGATGAAATCCTTATGCAATAAGTAAAAGTCCTTGTGCAATATTTAAAGTATTAAATAGATAAATACTGAATAAATAAATAGATAGATGAAGTCCTTATGCAATAGGTGAAAGTCCTTGTGCAATATTTAAAGTGACTATAAGTGATCAAACAACATACATAGTGCTCGAAATGAAGTGATCAATGGTGATTTTTCTTTAACCACTTGCCAACCGCCGCCCGACTATATACGGCGGCGGTCAGCCCCTCCCAAGCAAAGTGACGTACCGGTACGTCACTAGCCTGGGAGCGAATAGGGGGCGAGCGCGCCCCGCCGGAGGCACGCTCCTGCCCCCGCTCGTACCCGAAGAAGCCGGCGCGTGTGACCGGCAGACCCGATGTCCGCCGGTCACTCGCCGAGCATCGGTAGAGAGGGAGAAAGGCAGGCGGCTAATGTAAACATAGCCGCCTGTCATTCTCCCCTGTGTAAAAGCACAGATCACTCAGTCCTGCTATGTAGGACCGTTGGTCTGTGCTGTTACACACACAGCCACATCCAATGACAGTAAGAAACACGCCCCTAGGGACACACTTAACCCCTCCCTCTCCAATAAAGTTAACCCCTTCACTGCCAGTGTCATTTTTACAGTAACAGTGCATATGTATAGCACTGATTACTGTAGTAATGTCACTGGTACCCCCAAAAGTGTCAAAAATGTCAGTCAAGGGTCCGATCTGTCCGCTGCAATGTTGCAGTACCGCAAAAAAAAATCGCAGATCGCCGCCATTACTCGTTAAAAAAATAAACAACAAAAATGACAAAAATCTTTCCCTTAGTAAACCCAATAACTTTTGCGCATTATTGTGATTTTTTTTTACCAAACATAGGTAGCAGAAAACAAATTGGCCAAAAATTTAAAAAAAATTTGATTTTTACAATTTTTGGGGGGGAATTTCATATAAAAAAATGTGAAAAATATTGTTATTTTTGCAAAATTGTCGCTCTTTTTTTGTTTATAGCGCATGATCAAAAAATTGCACAGGTGATCAAATACCACCAAAATAAAGCTCTGTTTGTGGGAAAAAAAGGACGTCAAATTTGTTTAGGTACAGTGTCGCACGACCGCGCAATTGTCCGTTAAAGTCACGCAGTGCCGAATCGCAAAATACCCCCTGGTCAGGAAGGGGGTAAAATCTTCCGGGGGTTAAGTGGTTTTAAGACAATTTGGTGAATTTCCAGTGCTGTGATCCGAAGTGAGCAGAAATCGTTTTAGTGCAATGGCCGCTCACCTCATGGCACCATTAAAAGGCGCTTTTTACTGATATATAGCCCTGGGATATAAATGTAGGATTTCCTTAATAGGCTTGTAGTTATGCTGGTATCCACTGTTACCGATATCGGCACCTATTGACTCCCACTGCTTCATCAATAGCCACCTTTCCAATATATATTCCAGTGATCCCAGTGTACTCAAAGAAACATATTGGAATCCATAGTGAAGTATGTCATAAAATAGATATTTATTCAAACAATATATAGAGTACACTCACATTTAAAATGACGATAGCAGGCAAAAAACGGCAGCCGCACTAGTGCGGTAACGATCCTCTGGATACTTCCGGCTACGGCCGTAAACCGGACTCAACCGGACCGGACTAAAAGTTAACGACACCCCCAGTTGAGATCGCATATCGCAGTGCGATCTGCAAGTCCGCACAGAATCGGATCGCACTAGTGTGAACCACCATGCGAACCGATTCTGCTGCGGATTAAAAAAAGGGTCCTGTGTGTGTTTAATGCGATTGCGGTGCGAATTCAGCCATACAAACTGTATGGCTGAAATTTGCACCGCACAGAGATCGCATGGAATTTAAGAGCAGTGTGCTCCGAATTACATGCGATCTCTGTGATCGCACTAATGTGAACCGGCACGGAGTGGCGGAGTGATGCCAACAGGGCCAAACAAGACTTGAAATGTGTTCAGTTTATCAAAAACTGGCTGAAATTCACTCTGTGTGTGGACAGCTTTACTCTTTTTCACTCAATCCAAAAGAAAAAAAACAAGTTTTGCTGTCACATACACTTTAACCACTTGCTGACTGCATAACAGTTATATGGAGGCTCTCCTGCTCCAGATCACATATCTAGTACGCGATGCGGAACTTCCGGGTAGGGGCGCACACTGATGGCACGCCAGCTTTGCTGTGATTAGACACAGCACAAGGCAATCAGCGAGCGCCGGCCAATAGGTAACTGCCGACACCCACTGATCAGCAAGGAGGTTGACAGGACAGAGCTCTGTCCTGTCAGTGGGGATGTGGAGGTTTTTGTTTCCCTGCAAAGCAGGGGAAAAAAAACATCACATCCCTTAGGCTTGGTTCACATTAGTGCGATGGCAGACATTGCATGTGATTCGGAGCGCACTGCTCTGAAAATCACATTCACGATGTCTGTGCTATGCGAATTCAGCCATACAGATAGTATAACTAGAGGGGGAAAAAGGAATTGGGACTTTAAATGAGACTCCTGACCAACAGAGTCTCCATCCCTAATGCAGTAGAGCAAAAAAATGAAAAGCAAAATTGGGACTTTATATGAGGTGTGCCCAGCCAAGGAATAGAAAAGAATACATAATGAGAGGGACCAGAAGGATAATATTAAAATCGTATATTTATTGACTGTCAATAGACCAGGCGGCTTCACTTTGATTGTGCACCAGCGTGACGCTGGGTACGATCCCTGCTCCAGCGCCTGTGCAGATTTATACCTACATGATTAGTGGAGGCTGGTTGTGATCCTTCTTGGGGATCCTCACTCTGTACATCATTTCTACATTATACCTGTTTGACGCACGCAGGCCTCGCTCCCTCAGTTCCCAGGCTGGACCTATCCCCGGATGCAACGCTACCTCAATACACCTGAATCATGCCTACTCCTGATGAAGTGAAATTTCTCACGAAACGCGTTGAGTTCAACACAGGCAATTCCATCAATTAATAGCTGTTATTATACCCTGTTTTCATGACCTTATTAACCACTTAAGCCCCGGAAGATTTTACCCCCTTCCTGACGAGGGCCTATTTTGCGATTCGGCACTGCGTGACTTTAACGGACAATTGCGCGGTCGTACAAACGCTGTACCTAAACATATTTGACGTCCTTTTTTTCCCACAAACAGAGCTTTCTTTTGGTGGTATTTGATCACCTGTGCGATTTTTTGATCATGCGCTATAAACAAAAGAAGAGCGTCAATTTTGCAAAAATAACAATATTTTTCACATTTTTTTATATGAAATTCCCCAAAAAAATGTAAAAATCAAAATTTTTTAACATTTTCGGCCAATTTGTTTTATGCTACATATGTTTGGTAAATCGCAAAAAACGTATTTTGATTGGTTTGCGCAAAAGTTATCTCGTTTACTAACAAAGGGAAAGATTTTTGTCATTTTTGTTGTTTTTTTTTTAACGAGTAATGGCGGCGATCTGCGATTTTTTTTTGCGGGACTGCGACATTGCGGCGGACAGATCGGACCCTTGACTGACATTTTTGACACTTTTGGGGTTACCAGTGACATTACTGCAGTAATCAGTGCTATACATATGCACTCTTACTCTAAAAATGACACTGACACTGAAGGAGTTAACTGTATTGGAGAGGGAGGGGTTAAGTGTGTCCTAGGGACGTGATTCTAACTGTGATTGGCTGTGGCTACTAGTGTAAGAACAGAGATCAACGGTCCTACATAGTAGAACCGTATGATCTCCATTCTTACACAGGGAAGAATGACAGGTGGCTTTGTTTACATTAGCTGGCTGCCTTTCTCCCGATGTCACGGACGATCGCGAGTGCCTGGCGGACATCGGGTCCGTCGGGCACACGCGCGGGGGGGTCTGTGACCGCGTTGGAGCGCGCCCACTCTCTAGAGCCTCACAGGCTAGCGACGTAGCCCTACGTCGCTTTGCCTGTGAGGGGCTGACTGCGGCGGTCGGCAAACGGTTAAAGTTCTATTTTACCTATTTGTATGTACCAGGATAATATCGCATTACTTTGTACCTTTATCTTAGACCATGCGTATTTAACCATGTTTCATTCATGTATATCCCATTACCATGGGTTACATGTTTTTATTGAGCATTTTGGTTTTACCATTACCTGGTCTATTGACAGTCAATAAATATACGATTTTAATATTATCCTTCTGGTCCCTCTCATTATGTATTCTTTTCTATTCCTTGGCTGGCCACACCTCATATAAAGTCCCAATTTTGCTTTAAATTTTTTTGCTCTACATACAGATAGTATGGCTGAATTCGCATCTGATTCGGCACAAATACACACTGGACCCTTTTTTGGGTCCGCACCAGAATTGGATCGCATGGTGGATCACACTTATGCGATCTAATTCATGTCCGAATGTCAGTTCGCACTGCGATATGTGAACTGATCTGGGTGTGTCGTTAACTTTGAATTGATACCCCCCAGCGATTTGCATATGGCAGTGTGAACTGCCTGCACTGGGAATGCACTGCGCGAACCCGCAGTAGATTCGCAGGATTCCCGCATCGCATATGTGTGAACCGGGACTTAGTGAAAGAAGCACACAGTACACACTAATGCCCCGTACACACACGCATCGAAAATTGGCCGGGAATTTTCGGCCAACGTCCGATCTGCCGATTTTCGGCTTGTTAGTATGATGCTTCCGACAACCAACTCCGACTTTTTGGCCGAAAAAAATCTGGTGTGCAGACTATAAAATTTTTGTCCGCCGTCAACAGATTGGCCGATTTTCCGTCAGTCAGTACAGATTTCGACAGGGAAAAATCTGATGAGCAAGACTGGGCATGCTCAGTGAAGAAAGAACACAAAGAAAGCAAACCAACACATGACATCACTTCTGAAGTAGAATTTTGTTGGGCGAGAAAATTTGTGTGCAGTCTAGGCACATTCCAACCAACAAAACACCACTCTGGACAAAAGACGGACGATCGGTCGGCCGATAATCGTTGCGTGTGTACGGGGCTTTAAACACTGGTTAGTCACACATTTAACCCTTTGATCGCCCTAGATGTTAACCCCTTCCCGGCCAATGGTGTTAGTACAGTGGCAGTGCATATTTAAAGCACTGATCACTGTATTATTGTCACTGGTTGCCACAAAGTGTCAGTTAGTGTCAGACTGCCCCCCATACTATCACAGTCCTGCTATAAGTCGCTGATCGCCGCCATTACTAGTATAAAAAAAAATAAAAATTTTGTATATATGCCATAGTATAGTACATGGATGAGCAAGTTTGGGGTGGAGAAACTTCACTGGCCTGCACAGAGTCCTGACCTCAACCGGATAGAACACCTTTGGGATGAATTCGAGTGCAGACTGTGAGCTAGATGTTCTCGTCCAAATCAGTGCCTGACCTCACAAATGCGCTTCTGGAAGAATGGTCAAACATTCCCATTGACACACTCTTGAACCTTGTGAACACCCTTCCCAGAAGAGTTGAAGCTGTTATAGCAGCGTAGGGTGTGCCAACTCAATATTGAACCCTACAGACTAAGACTGGGATTGCCATTAAAGGTCATGTGCGTGTAAAGGCAGGCGTCCCAATACTTATGACAATATAGTGTAATGCTGGCCATACACTAGCTGAAAAATATTTTGAAAATCTGTCATTTGGTCCGTTCGTTCGTTTTTCGTCCAGTTAATAGGCACGAGCTGAAAAATCGAAGGAACAGTTTGGAAAATTCTGCCGAACAAGCGATAAATTGAAAGGTTAATGTGTTTCTCTGCCGAACTGTTTGCACTCGGCATATGTGACAAAATGAACGAAAAGCGGATTCATTTATGTCCGATTTATCGTTTGAAATTTGGTCACTACATAATGGCACGATCGTCTGCTCTCACAGACCGATATTTTGTTTTTCGAAAATGAGTTTGAACGATTTTTCTGCTAGTGTATGGCCAGCTTAAATGTCACTCTTATGATTGCCTATAACAGGTCCAGCAGCTCATAATACAGAATACGTAAACCCCCACCATATAAAACAACCCATTCTGTTTAAAATAGAAATGAAAGGCAAAACATTTGTGTATGAATATATATACAAAAAATTCTAAATACATTTTTTCCCATACCCTCTGTTCTCAGCTGCATGAGGAGCTTAGGTTGGAGAAACAGCAGTACACTAATCTTTCCAGTGAAAGGCTGTACAGGGGGGTGTGTGTCAGGCTAAGTCTGATCATTGAAGAAGAGCAGGCTGAGTTTCCAGTACAGCTAGAGAACTGACCACGCTGTGCTCTCCTGCCTAGTGTGGTCTTTTTTTTTTTTTATTAGGAAATGTGCTTGTTCTCTACTACGTAGCAGTCGTGTGAAATGCGTCTACTGTCCTGCTGTACCTTGTACTACTCATGTGAATAAAGAACTTTTCTTTACTGGATTCCGTGGTGGTGTGCAACCATTTTCTTCTTTCACTCTTTGTAATGCTGCCTTTGTGTGACATCCCTGCCTATCTTCTATGTGTTCCTAATAAAAACTGACCACACTAGGCAGGAGAGCACAGTACGGTCAGTTGTCTAGCTGTGCTGAAAGAGAACAGGATGCTTTTTCATACAAGTACATGGTACAGCAGAAATATATCAGAAATATGAATATTCTTTAACCCCTGCTGTACTCCACGTTTACCACTGTGGGGGTATGGGGGGGGGAGGGGGCGGAGGACAAGACTTCAAGAGAGCAGCCATCAGCACAAGGGACACTTGGCATTCAATGTATGTGCTAATTCAAAAAAAGATAATTAAACTTAGGCTTCTTTTCATGACATGTAATTTATTCATTCAGACCCGTGTAGCTTGGTAAAGCTCACATTCATATGACATGCAACGCTGCACTTCTGCAAGAAAGTTCTTTAGAAATCTATCGCAGGTGTCTGGAAATTACGCCATTCACAAATGAGGAAGAAACAGAAGTATTAACCCTTTAGAGAAACAATCAGCACTAAATACACACTTTACTGTTTTACAAAACAACTTTATAGTTCTTAACTCTTCACAATAAAATAAGTACAGAAATCACCAAGCGGCGTTAGTGGCATGTCTCCCCTGGTAGTGGCATGTCTCCCCTGGTAGTGGTATGTCTCACCTGGTAGTGGCATGTCTCCCCTGGTAGTGGCATGTCTCACCTGGTAGTGGCATGTCTCCCCTGGTAGTGGCATGTCTCCCCTGGTAGTGGCATGTCTCACCTGGTAGTGGCATGTATCCCCTGGTAGTGGCATGTCTCCCCTGGTAGTGGCATGTCTCCTCTGGTAGTGGCATGTCTCCCCTGGTAGTGGCGTGTCTCCCCTGGTAGTGGCGTGTCTCCCCTGGTAGTGGCATGTCTCCCCTGATAGTGGCATGTCTCCCCTGGTAGTCCAATGTCTCACCTGGTAGTGGCATGTCTCCCCTGGTAGTGGCATGTATCACCTGGTAGTGGCATGTATCACCTGATAGTAGAGGTGTTAGTGGCATGTCTCCCCTGGTAGTGGCATGTCTCCCCTGGTAGTGGCATGTCTCACCTGGTAGTGGCATGTCTCCCCTGGTAGTAGAGGTGTTAGTGGCATGTCTCACCTGGTAGTGGCATGTCTCACCTGGTAATGGCATGTCTCCCCTGGTAGTGGCATGTCTCACCTGGTAGTGGCATGTCTCACCTGGTAGTAGCATGTCATTCCTGGTAGTAGCATGTCACCCCTGGTAGTAGCATGTCTCCCCTGGTAGTGGCATGTCTCCCCTGGAAGTGGCATGGCTCTCCTGGTAGTGGCATGTCTCACCTGGTAGTGGCATGTCTCACCTGGTAGTGGCATGTCTCCCCTGGTAGTGGCATGTCTCCCCTGGTAGTGGCATGTCACCCCTGGTAGTAGCATGTCTCCCCTGGTAGTGGCATGTCTCCCCTGCAAGTGGCATGGCTCTCCTGGTAGTGGCATGTCTCACCTGGTAGTGGCATGTCTCACCTGGTAGTGGCATGTCTCACCTGGTAGTGGCATGTCTCACCTGGTAGTGGCGTGTCTCCCCTGGTAGTGGCATGTCTCCCCTGGTAGTGGCATGTCTCCCCTGGTAGTGGCATGTCTCACCTGGTAGTAGAAGTGTTAGTGGCATGTCTCACCTGGTAGTGGCATGGCTCTCCTGGTAGTGGCTTGTCTCCCCTGGTAGTGGCATGTCTCACCTGGTAGTGGCATGGCTCTCCTGGTAGTGGCTTGTCTCCCCTGGTAGTGGCTTGTCTCCCCTGGTAGTGGCATGTCTCCCCTGGTAGTGGCATGTCTCCCCTGATAGTGGCATGTCTCACCTGGTAGTAGAGGTGTTAGTGGCATGTATCACCTGGTAGTAGAGATGTTAGTGGCATGTCTCATCTGGTAGTAGAGGTGTTAGTGGCATGTCTCACCTGGTAGTAGCGGCTACAAAGGATGAGTAGTAACATCCACCAAGACATTGTGACACGGGATCCCATGGAGGTATGAAGACAGAAGATCCAGGAACTCCTACAACAATATAATCCCAGGCTCACAAGGAGTTAAAGGATCTGGTTAGAGGAATGGAAGACTGCAGCAATATACAGAAGATGAATACGTTCCTTAGTATAGAAGAAGATACCGTACTTTAAATGACAGAGATCACAGCGCAGACCTGGAATGAAAGCTGTCAGCGTGGTTATTGTGTCACCCAAGCTCCTGCTTATAAAGGACCCGCCTTAATTCCCGAAAGTGAAACTAAGGGAACCACAGGGAAGCCAGCGTAGGGGATTTCCGCTACAGAAGATCACACAAACATCCCATGATCCATTTAGAAGAAAAAGAAAGCAGATTTTTGTAACGATGCCAATCTATTAGGTTTTTTAAGGGGTAATAATCCCAAAAGCAAAAATGTAAAATATTGAAGTTTACTCATTTTTAGATGTGGATTACTTTTCTTTTTTTTTTAGCTTTTTTTCATTCTTTTTTTTTTACCTAATAATCCTGCCTGTTCACATTATAGAAATGCAGTGCGTTCCCAGATTCTTTTCTAGATACGCGTTTTTGATGCCTTACAGTGCATTTTTTATGAGTTTTTGGTGCGTTTTTTGTGCATTACAGTGCATTTTTAATTAGTTTTTGGTGCGTTTTTGATGCGTTACAGTGCATTTTTAAAGCGTTTTTGGTGCGTTTTTGATGCGTTACAGTGCATTTTTAATGACTTTTTGATGCATTACAGTGCATTTTTGATGAGTTTTTGGTGCGTTTTTGATGCGTTACAGTGCATTTTTAATGAGTTTTTGATGTGTTACACTGCATTTTTTATGAGTTTTTGGTGTGTTTTGATGCGTTACAGTGCATTTTTCATGAGTTTTTGGTGCGTTTTTGATGCATTACAGTGCATTTTTAATGAGTTTTTGATGCATTACAGTGCATTTTCCATGAGTTTTTGGTGCGTTTTTGATGCATTACAGTGCATATTTAATGAGTTTTTGATGCGTTACAGTGCATTTTCCATGAATTTTTGGTGCGGTTTTGATGCCTTACAGTGCATTTTTGATGAGTTTTTGGTGCATATTTGATGTGTTACAGTGCATTTTTGATGAGTTTTTGGTGCGTTTTTGAATGCAGCCACTATAATATATTGGATTTGCAATATTGCAATATTTTCCGTTTTTGATTTTGGGTTTATTACCACTTTAAGTGGAACTGTCATGACATAAATACTAGAACTGTTGTTGCTGGGACAATCTTAGAAATAGCTAGCAGAACTTCAGTTAGGGTCCATTCACACTCTGACGTTCTTGTATGCTGCATTAACGGACATGCCTTAAATGGTGACTCCACTTTTGTGGGGGGAAAAAAATAGCAAATAAAGAAAAAACAATATAGCGTATACAATTGCGACACAAATCATATTGTAATTGAATGTTATTAAAAATTACCTTTCCTTTTCAATCTGCAGCTGTTGTACTTTTCTGAAAATGCAACGCAATATGGCTACCTGGAGCTGTTCTGTACACAGAATATATACTGACCACACCCCAGAAACATAATTTCCTGCTTGTGTGATTGGCTCACCAATTTTCCCAGAAGTCTGCCTAAGATACAAGTCAGATTTCTGGCATCCCCTGCAACAAAAATGTAAATTTTCGTGAGATACTCCCAATAGGAACATGTCTAAAGAGATGCAAGCACAGCAGCTTTCCTCATTAGTGCTCTGCAGCTGCACAGCTGACAGATAATTATAAAACCACTCCCATTTGACCCACTCAGTACAGAGGCACAGAGGAACAAACAATGATTTCTGCAGAATAACAAAAGATAGGAATCTGCAACAAAGATTCTTAAAATCCCTGAAATGTACAGAGATCACCCAGAGGGGAATGTTTTTTTCTCAACAAAAGTCGAGTTACTCTTTAAAGTATAACTAAAGGCAAAACTTTTTTTTAAGTTTTGGATAGAGTGGAGAGGGATTAGAACACTTGCCAGTTTTTATTGGTGTCTGTGTCCCTGTGAAGGAGATTCACCCTCTCCATTTGTCCTGTTTACCATTATCATTAAAAGTGAAAGTAAAAGTAAAAGAAATCCCAAATTTTGGGTGGTCCCCAGAAAAGTAATAGAGGGAAAATCTTCAAATGGGGACATTAGTTCTGGTGACCTGGGGGTCACCAAGGAATTTCCCTCAATTTGCAGGGATTTCCTCTCACTTCCTGTTTAGTTATGGGACAGGAAGTGAAGGGAAATCTCTGCAATGGGACACAGATGGGTAACAAAATCTGATAGGGGTTATAACTCTCCCTTGCGCTATTCAAAATGGAAAAAGTTTTGTCTATAGTTCTACTTTAATGCATGTTGCGTCAGGCGGTGACATACTTTCCTTTGGGGCAGCCCATTGATTTTAAATAGTTTTTTAGTGCACTAGAGCAAAAAATAAAAAATAAACATATGGCATTTTTTCCAGTGCAGTGGAGCGCAGCACACCCCATGGTGGAATGTTAGTGTGTGTATTGTGAAGTGCTGCAACTCACGTGTGTTGGAGCTGCATTGCCTTATTACTTTGAGATTCCATTGAGAGTGAATGGTACCGTAATGCGTCAACACACTTACACCGCATTCACACTGAAGCGGCACGACTTCGGGGGCGACCTGTGAAGTCGCGTGCAGCGCGACTTCGGCGCGACTTGCACAGACTTCATAAAATGAATGTCTATGCAAGTCGCTCCAGGTCGCCCCGAAGTAGTACAGGAACCTTTTTCTAAGTCAGAGCGACTTGTGTCGCTCCTATTAGAACCGTTCCTTTACCACACAACGGACTGCGACGGACCGCGACTTGTCAGGCTGACAAGTCGCCTGACAAGTCGTATTAGTGTGAATGGACTATTAATGTGTATGATTACATGGCAATGCAAAATTGTGATCCAGCCCTTAGTGTTCTCAAACATTTCTAGCAAATAGGTACTTATTGTAGAAAAGAGTCTGTATGACTATTGATGAAAATTAAGTCTCCCTCGATCTCCCAAGCAGAGAGAAAAAAAGGGTGATTTTTACTGTGCCAAGAAATACAGTTACAAAAAGGAACAGTGTAAGATAAAAAACAAAGTTTATTATGCATGGTTAAAATCTCGAAATATATTCTAAAAACATGTAGTGGACACTACCAAGCTTAATTTACAACCAACAAAGTTCTTGAAAGTAACGGAGAGTGGTGGGTACAACGCGTTTCGTCCTTAATGGGCTTCTTCAGGATCCACTTCGTATTCACAGCATTTTCACTGGTAAATAATACAGTAATTACATTATTCTAACAAAGTATTACTACAAATTATGCATACCATAACCAAAACAAGACAAAAAGTTTTTTTGGAAGCAAAGAATGTATATAAACTATAATATAACATCAGTAAAGGGACATCCCACAAGAAGAAAGATTAAAAACAAAAAAAGAAAATACACACCCAGCCAACAAGGGCCCAACTTTAAAAAGAGCATGCAAGATCTGAACTGGGGGGGGGGGGGGGGGGCAATGGCAAAAGAAAACATAGCACATGACCTTCTGGGATAGTAGAGAAGCTGATAAGGAAATATCCAGCACATGGAAAAATCAAATCAAATATAAAAGAAAACATTGTTTATACAATAAACAAACCTTTCCAACAAAGCTTATATATATATATATATATATATATATATATATATATATATATATATATATATATATATACACAGTGCCTTGCAAAAGTATTCGGCCCCCTTGAACTTTTCGACCTGTTGCCACATTTCAGGCTTCAAATATAAAGATATAAAACTGTAATTTTTTGTGAAGAATAAACAACAAGTGGGACACAATCATGAAGTGGAACGAAATTTATTGGATATTTCAAACTTTTTTAACAAATAAAAAACTGAAAAATTGGACGTGCAAAATTATTCAGCCCCTTTACTTTCAGTGCAGCAAACTCTCTCCAGAAGTTCAGTGAGGATCTCTGAATGATCCAATGTTGACCTAAATGACTAATGATGATAAATAGAATCCACCTGTGTGTAATCAAGTCTCCGTATAAATGCACCTGCACTGTGATAATCCCAGAGGTCCGTTTAAAGCGCAGAGAGCATCATGAAGAACAAGGAACACACCAGGCAGGTCCGAGATACTGTTGTGGAGAAGTTTAAAGCTGGATTTGGATACAAAAAGATTTCCCAAGCTTTAAACATCCCAAGGAGCACTGTGCAAGCGATAATATTGAAATGGAAGGAGTATCAGACCACTGCAAATCTACGAAGACCTGGCCGTCCCTCTAAACCTTCAGCTCATACAAGGAGAAGACTGATCAGAGATGCAGCCAAGAGGCCCATGATCACTCTGGATGAACTGCAGAGATCTACAGCTGAGGTGGGAGACTCTGTCCATAGGACAACAATCAGTCATATACTGCACAAATCTGGCCTTTATGAAAGAGTGGCAAGAAGAAAGCCATTTCTTAAAGATATCCATAAAAAGTGTAGTTTAAAGTTTGCCACAAGCTACCTGGGAGACACACCAAACATGTGGAAGTCCCCATTCACACTAGCGCGACTTGTCAGACGACTTGGTCGCCTGACCAGTCGCGGTGGGTCACCTGCCATTGATTAGCACAGGACCCGTTCTAATAGGAGCGACACAAGTCACTCCGACTTAGAAAAAGGGTCCTGTACTACTTTGGGGTGACCTGGAGGCGACCTGCATTGACTTCAATGATATGAAGTCCGTGCATGTCGCGCCGAGGTCGCGGTGTACACTGTGCACCGTGACTTCACAGGTCGCCCCAGCAAGTAGCGTCACCCCTGTGTGAACGGGGAGAATGAAGGTGCTCTGGTCAGATGAAACAAAAATCAAACTTTTTGGCAACAATGCAAAACGTTATGTTTGGCGTAAAAGCAACACAGCTTATCACCCTGAACACACCATCCCCACTGTCAAACATGGTGGTGGCACCATCATGGTTTGGGCCTGCTTTTCTTCAGCAGGGACAGGGAAGATGGTTAAAATTGATGGGAAGATGAATGGAGCCAAATACAGGACCATTCTGGAAGAAAACCTGATGGAGTCTGCAAAAGACCTGAGACTGGGACGGAGATTTGTCTTCCAACAAAACAATGATCCAAAACATAAAGCAAAATCTACAATGGAATGGTTCACAAATAAACATATCCAGGTGTTAGAATGGCCAAGTCAAAGTCCAGACCTGAATCCAATCGAGAATCTGTGGAAAGAACTGAAAACTGCTGTTCACAAACGCTCTCCATCCAACCTCACTGAGCTCGAGCTGCTTTGCAAGGAGGAATGGGCAAAAATGTCAGTCTCTCGATGTGCAAAACTGATAGAGACATACCCCAAGCGACTTACAGCTGTAATCGCAGCAAAAGGTGGCGCTACAAAGTATTAACTTAAGGGGGCTGAATAATTTTGCACGCCCAATTTTTCAGTTTTTTTATTTGTTAAAAAAGTTTGAAATATCCAATAAATTTCGTTCCACTTCATGATTGTGTCCCACTTGTTGTGGGTTCTTCACAAAAAATTACAGTTTTATATCTTTATGTTTGAAGCCTGAAATGTGGCAAAAGGTTGAAAAGTTCAAGGGGGCCGAATACTTTCGCAAGGCACTGTATATAAGCACCAAAAAGGTATCTTACCCTAATGGTAGACGTCCTCCTTGCAAGGGAAGGTAGCCCAGTTAAAACAGATGGTAAGGTGAGAAGAGGGGAAAAGGTACTGGCCAAAGAATCAAAATCAGCCAGCCCCAAGAAAATCGTACCATCGATCAAAAATCCACCAACTAGGTTGGAAAGGTGGATTTAGGTCTGGTATGGATTTTGAGGGAAACCTCACGCCAAATTTTTTGTAAAGGAAAGGAGGGGTGCTTTAGGGTACCAGAAAGCACCTTGTCCCTATTTAAATGAGGACCTATTCCCCACAACCCTGGACTGTGCTGTGGTTATGGGGGTCTGTGGGCAGGGGGCTTATAGGAATATGAAGCCCCCTTTAACAATGGGGACTCCAGATCCCGGCCTCCCATGTGAATTAGTATGGGTTACATTGTATCCCTTCTCATTTACCAAAAAAAGTGTCAAAACTAATAAAAACTCAGAGACAGCTTTTAACTATTTCTTTATTAAAAAAATCAATGCCCCTCGATGTAGATGCAGTATCGATCACCGACCCCAAAGAAAAAAAAAACAAAAAAAAAAACTCTGCACCCATTGCTGGCTTCTGCCGTATGCTCGTCCTGCCTTCTGACAGTTCTTAAATAGATAAGAGGCAGGGCCACCTGGCGACGTAACCAGGTGACGTAACCGTGTGACCCTGGCCCCTGTGACATAATCGACCAGCGTTCACTGGTTGATGATGTCACTAGGAGTGACGTCGTCTAATGATGTCGCTGGGTGGCCCCGCCCCTTAGCTATTTAAGAACTATTTATGGGCAGACGGCAAGAGCAAGTGATGGATGCTGATCTTTTTTTTTTTCTGTGGTCAGTGGCGTTCATTGTGATTGACGCTGGATCTGCACCGGGGGGACCTAAGGGTCTGGTATGGATTTGGGGGGGGGGGGGGGGCCATGCTGTTTTTTTTTCTTTTTACATTTTGGCGTGGGGTTCCCATTAAAACCCCCCACACCATTTTTTTCATTATTTTATTGCCGGCAAGGTATTTTTACATTCAGCTGTCAGCGGGGAACCCCGCTGACATCATGATGCATCATCAGTTATTAACCACTTCAATACAGGGCACTTTCACCCCCTTCCTGCTCAGGCCAATTTTCAGCTTTTAGCGCTGTTGCATTTTCAATGACAATTGCGCGATCATGCAACACTGTACCTAAACCAAATTTATGTCATTTTTTTCCCACAAATAGAGCTTTCTTTTGGTGGTATTTGATCACCGCAAAGGTTTTTTTGCTATTTTGCTAAACAAATAAAAAAGACCGAAAAGTTTGAAAAAAAAAAGTTTTTTTGTTTATGTTATACAATAGATACGTTTTTTCCTGCACTGATGAGCACTGATGAGGCTGCACTGACAGGCACTGATGAGGAGACACTGATAGGGTGGCACTGATGGGGTGGCACTAATATGCGGCACTGATAGGCAGCACTAATGGGCAGTACTGATATGTGGCACTGATAGGTAGCACTGATATGCAGCATTGGTGGGCACTGATAGGTGGCATTGATGGGCACTGATAGACGGCACTGATGGGCATTGACAGGTGGCACTGATGGGCACTGATCAGCACTAATGGGCACTGATAGGCGGCACTGGTGGGCAATAATGGGCACTGCTAGATGGCAATGATAGGCACTGGTGGGCAGCACTGGTGGGAAGGGCACTGGCAGGCAGCACTGATGGGGAAGGCACTAGCAGGCTTCCTGAGCCCTGATTGCCATCCCTGGTGGCCATGGTTGGCATCCCTGGGGTCATGGGTGGGCATCCCTGGGGTCATGGGTGGGCATCCCTGGTGGTTCTAGTGGCCCCCCTCCCCCCCCAAGGGTCTGCACTGGTAATCAATTATCTGATTACCAGTGCAGACCCCCCCCCCCCCCACCGTCAGGAGAGCCGCAGATTGGCTCTCCTCTACTCGTGCCTGTCAGGCACAAACTAAGGAAAGCTGATCAACGGCTCTTCCTGTGTACTATGTGACCAGCTGTAATTGGACACAGCTGGTCACATGGTAAAGAGCCTACGTCAGTAGGCACTTTACCGAGATCGGTGTGTCAGAGTGTCATATGACGTCCGGTCAGGATAATGCAACCACCTTCCCACCGTCAATCGCCTATAGGGTGGGCGGGAAGTGGTTAAGGATGCAGCGGCTTGCCTCCCAGCCCGCTCCTTAACCACTTTACGTCCGCCCACCGCAGTCATACTGCGGCAGGCAGCCGCTCCTGGGCAAACTGACGTAGCTATACGTAGCTATACGTGGGTCGCTCGCAGGCAGCAGGGGGGCGAGCGGGGAAGCCGATGCAGCGAGCAGGCGGCTCCAGTTGCCGTCTGACACCCACGATCGTTCCCTGGTGAGAAAGAAGAACGGTCAGCTGTAGTAAACACAGCTGACCGTTCTTTTCCCTGAAATGATCACAGAGCCCCTGTGATCCTGCTATATAGGAACACATGTCCCTATGGTCATTTCACAAGCCACCCCCCCCAGTTAGAAACACGCCCCTAGGTACACATTAACCCCTTGAGCACCCACAGTGTTAACCCCTTCCCTGCCAGTGTCATTATTACAGTAACAGTGCATATTTTTAGCACAGATTACTGTAGTAATGTCACTGGTCCCCCCAAAAGTGTCTAAAATGTCCGTTAAGGGTCCGATCTGTCCACCACAATGTCCCAGCTCCGCAAAAAATCGCAGATCGCCGCCATTACTAGTAAAAAATAAATAAAATTACATAAATCTTTCCCATAGTTAGTAGACGCGATAACTTTTGCGCAAACCAATCAAAATACGCTTATTGCGATTACTTTTTACCAAAAATATGCAGCAGAAAACAAATTGGCCTAAAATGTTAAAAAATTTTAATTTTTTTATTTTTTTTTTTTGGGAATGTTATAATGCAGAATGTGAAAAATATTTTTTTTTTCAGAATTGTCAGTCATTTTTTGTTTATAGCGCAAAAAATAAAAATCGCACAGGTGATCAAATACCACCAAAAGAAAGCTCTGTTTGTGGGGAAAAAAGGACATCAATTTTATTTAGTTACAGCGCCACATGACCATGCAATTGTCCGTTAATGTAAAGCAGTTCCAGAATCGCAAAATATGGCCTAAAAAAGACCCAAAAGGTCCACCCTGCACATATGTGAATATTAAATTATAAATTCTCTAACTACTGCAGCTGCTGCTCATCACCAGGTGAAAAATAATGAATACATAAATAAACACAGCGCTGAATACAGTGTGAATCTCTAGTGATATAAACAAATTCTCCAATCAATCAGTGATTAATAAGTGATTTGAATAAAATGAATGAAAAAAGTGTCCAAAAATGAAAATATATATATATTATATTATATATGATATTATATATATATATATATATATATATATACACTATTATATTATATTATATTATATTATATTATATTATATATATATATATTATATATATGTCCAAAAAAAATTCCAAAAAATTCCAAAAAACAAGTGTCCACTTTTCTTTCTTTCTCAAATTTCTTGTGTAAATGCTGGATAAGACAAAAGTGCTTCCAAGTGAACTTTAACGGATGAGTGAAATCCACACGTGCCCTCTTCCCCACACGTGAAAATATGGCCTGGTCATTAAGGGGGCAAATCCTTCCGGTCTTAAAGTGGTTAACAACCAACTTAAGCCTCGTACACACGCAACGATTATCGGCCGACCGATCGGCCGACTTTTGTCCAGTGTTGTTGTGTTGGTTGGAATGTGCCTAGACTGCACACGAATTTTCTCGGCCAACAAAAATCTACTTCAGAAGTGATTTCATGTGAGGGTTTACTTTCCGTGTGCTTTTTCATCTCTGAGCATGCCCAGTCTTGCTCATCAGATTTTTGTCTGCCGAAATCTGTACTGACGGAAAATCGGCCGTTGTGGTGACGGCCAACAAAAATTTTATAGTTTGCACACCAGATTTTATTCGGCCGGAAAGTCGGAGTTGGTTGTTGAAAGCATCATACTAACAAGCCGAAAAACGGCCGATCGGACGTTGGCCGAAAATTCACGGCCAACTATCGATGCGTGTGTACGAGGCATTGGGTAAAGATGCCAGTTGTCGCTGGCTTCAAGAATTTGCATCTCAACCATATCTGAAATCACAGCTGAACCGCTGCTTTGGAAATTCGCAGTGAAAACGGAGGGGAAATTTGCACCGGATGAACCTACCTTAAGTGCTGGATGCCAGGATGAAGTATAAAAAAAGAGTTTAAAATCATTGGATATGGCATTACAGGAATATAAAGGGAAAATGTAAAGCAAAATGCAAGGTTTAATTTACTATATTGGGCTCCTTCCAAATCATTAATTGCAGCAATACTGAAAAAAAAACTCACTCAACTTCCTCTGACCTCTGTACTGTAGGGAAATGCTGTGGACCTAAATCTCGCAAGATTACACACCAGCACAATGTACAAACTTCATCTTGTGAGATTTTTGGTACTTTTCCAAGGATCTCGTCTGAAGGATGGTGACATCACCCATAACTAAGTGCAAATTGAACCTGGGACAAAGGTAGGAAAATGTAAAGTCTTGTTTTACTTACATTTATTTATTTTAAAATCAGCACAATACTTACATTGAATAAAAAAGTGGACCCAGAAGATTACAGCTGTGGGGGTATAGGGGAAGGAAGGGGGGGGGGGGGGGAGACAGAGGACAATAATGATAAACTTCAACCAAGAGAGCAGCCACTAGCACAAGGCACACTCCTTTTTTAATGTACAGTAAGTACTGTCCCTTGTGCTGATTTTTATTTTTTTTTTGTTATAATCAAACTTTAATGATTTTCTCACTACAGGTTTTTTCTAACATTAGTGCTGCTATTAATGTAGTGGGGCTCTAATATACTAAGCAAACCTTAGAGGCCCTGTGACATTACATGTCTCTTCTGCCAAGTGTGAAAAGGGCCTTAGGGTTGGAGGGGTTCAGTGCTGAAGGTTCATTTTATTGGACAATTAAAATAGAACTAAAGACAAAACTTAATAAGGGATGGTTTTAATCCCTGGCTGTTTTTTATTTTGCTATCTGCAACTCATTAGGGAGATTTCCCTTCACTTCTTGTCCCATAGCAAAAATAGGAATTGAGAGGAAATTCCTCCAAAGTATGGGAATCACTCATTTTCACCAAGGTCACCAAAACTAAAGACCTCCATGGAAGATTTCCCCTCTATTCCTGTGCTGGTGACAATTCAAAATGTGGGATTTTTTTCACTTCCACTATTGAGGATAATGGACTAGACTGGGTGAATGGGGGGAAATGTTTGTGCATCTTATGGAGTGAATACTGAGTCTCCCCGCGGTGTCTCCTGAGTCCCGTCACTTACTTGCATGGAGCCGCTACTTCCTGTAAAGGTCCGGCTCACAGGCGGAGTGATATCAGATGTACTTCGCCTGTGAATGGAGGAGCCATACACAGGAAGCAGCAGCTTTGCTCTGTACTGCAGCCGCATGCTAAGATGCTTCCTCCCGGGCTTATCAGCCACAGACAGACAGAGTGCCTACAAGCAAATCACTGCAAGTACCCTTATTGCTATTACTGTATGCTGGGTGTATATATATATATATAGATGTAGCCGGGTCGCACTGCTGGGGTTGTTCAAACTGTCATTGTTATTAAAGTTCTGCAAAGACAGTGACTTTGGCATTATGGGAGATGTAGTACGGGAGGAGCAAGATCATAGACTGCTGGGAGAGAGAGAGACCCTTCTCCCAGGGAGCAATAGGACGCACGGAGCTTGCTGGGATTGTCTATATAAAGGAGGGCGGGACTCCATTTCGCTCTCTTGCCTCGAGGACAGCGTACTGAAAGGAAGGGGAAGAGCTGCTGCGGATCGCAGGAACATAGGCCGAGGCCTAGTGGCGGACCCCGGAGTGAAGCTGGCGGTGTGAGTGAGCGGAGGAAGTCTCAGTAGTGTGACCGAGTGGAAGGTTGCTGACAGGCGGACGGAGACTCTGAGAGGAGCGGGGCCTGGTCGAAGAGGGGAGCGGAGCGGAGCTCCCGGTTTGGGTGAGAGACATCCAGTATCCACATCTCTGTTAAACACAGATCTAGACTGAATCAGGGCAGGACAACTAAATTGTGTACTTTCCTAAGGCTATACTGACATCCTGATAAACCACTGCACACTGCAGATATACATATAGTGCGAGGTGGGTGAACCAGGCCTCAAGCCCTTTACTCAGTACTAGGCTGTTAACCTGTTGTGACGCATTAGGATTTATTATGTTTGCTACTCTGTGGATTACAACTATTGATTGCTTTGGAAAATACAGTTCATTATCTCTACCTTTATTGGATTATAAATACTTTCCTCGGATTGTTGGGAATTCCTTGCCGGTGAAGACAAGCGAGGCCTCACTCTCCAGGAGACGCTTGTAATTAGGGTGACCACGTGTCCCGGATCGCCTGGGACAGTCCCGCATTTAGAGAGTCTGTCCCGGGTCCCGGTCACCCTCATTCCGGGACAATGCAGTGTCCCGGAATGATCTGAGCCTGGAGCCGCCGTCCGCCGACCGCTGCTGTGCTGTGACAGATAGTCACTTCCTTATACTATGCGATCGCCGAATCAGATCGGCATCGCATAGTACTGTCCAGTGTGTGTGGCTCCTCCCCTGCCTTGCTGCACGCAGTGCGCGGCAGAGTCACGTGACGAAGGTGACGTCAGCCGGAGCCGGGATCTCTACTGTGCGGCGCCTCAGCCTGCTGTAACTGACTGTCTGTAATCCAACGGCCGTTATTATCAGCATTTAAAGCGGTAGTATCCCGCTTTTTGACACTTTCACCTACAGGTAAGCCTATAATAAGGCTTACCTGTAGGTACAAATAATATCTCCTAAACCGGCATGGTTTAGGAGATATTTACAGTGCATGCAGCCACTCGCGCGAGCGGCGCATGCGCTCTGAAGGTCCGGGGGGACCTTCAATTATGTTTACCGGAGCTTGCCGGAAAAATCACTCCCGCACGCATCCGCGGGAGTGACGTCATCGCGGCTCCGGCCAATCATCGCGCCGGAGCCGTCTCTTCCGGCCAATCAGCGCGCCGGAGCCGCCGCACCTGGAAAAGACGGCGAGGGATCATGGCAGCGCCCACAGCGTTGTCCGGGGGTCCGTGTCGGGGCTTCGTTTTAAGGTAAGTTACACATAATGGGCTAGTATGCGATGCATACTAGCTCATTATGCCTTTGTCTTGCAGGTTTTTTTTTTTTTTATTTATTTTTTTTTATAGGGCTTACAACCGCTTTAACCACTTGCCGACCGCCGCACGCCGATCTACGTCGACGGTCAGCCCCTCACAGGCAAAGTGACGTAGGGCTACGTCACTAGCTTGTGAGGGTCTAGTGTAAACAAGCTGCCTGTCATTCTCCCCTCTGTATGAGAGCTGATCATATGGATCTACTATGTAGATCCGTTGATCACTCTGCATACAGCTGAAGCCACAGCCAATCACAGTAAGAATCACGCCCCTAGGGACACACACAGCCCCTCCCTCTCAAATAAAGTTAACCCCTTCACTACCAGTGTATTTTTACAGTAACAGTGCATATATATAGCACTGATTACTGTAGAAATGTCACTGGTAACCCCAAAAGTGTCAAAAATGTCAGTCAAGGGTCCGATCTGTCCGCGCAATGTCGCAGTACCGCAAAAAAAAATCGCAGATCGCCGTCATTACGCGTTAAAAAAAAAAACAACAAAAATGACAAAAATCTTTCCCTTAGTCAGTAAACGCAATAACTTTTGCGCAAACCAATCAAAATACGCTTTTTGCGATTTTTTTTACCAAACATAGGTAGCATAAAACAAATTGGCCGAAAATGTTAAAAAATTTTGATTTTTACATTTTTTTGGGGGGGAATTTCATATAAAAAAAAGGGAAAAATATTGCTATTTTTGCAAAATTGACGCTCTTTTTTTGTTTATAGCGCGTGATCAAAAAATCGCACAGGTGATCAAATACCGCCAAAAGAAAGTTCTGTTTGTGGGAAAAAAAGGACGCCAAATTCGTTTAGGTACAGCGTCGCACGACCGCGCAATTGTCCGTTAAAGTCACGCAGTGCCGAATCGCAAAATACCCCCTGGTCGTTTAGCAGCCAAATCCTCCGGGGCTTAAGTGGTTAAGAGGACAAAATGTAAGTTGAACTTTTTAATGGATGTCTGCCTATTCTTTCCTTTGTGTTCAGGGCAGCAAATATTTATTGCTTAGAAACTTAGAAAGTTGGACTTGTAAAACGTGTAGTAAGTTAGTTACTAAATGGAATTAGAGGCAGGAAATGGAAATGTAAGATAAAAAAAAAAGATAAATGGAGAGAGGCTCAGGCAACATATATAGTCTAATATGGAAAAGTTTGATATTTTCAGATAATTTACTGTATTGTTAGTATTATGTTTATTTTCAAGAATATATTGTAGAGTAATATATTGGTTATTTATACATTAAGAAATATGTGGAATTGTTTTGCAGTCTGTTATTTATGGTTGGTAAAGTATTCATATTTTGTAAAAGTTCCTGCTCATTAAGAAAAAAAAAAAATTAAAAAAACTGTTCTTTAATGCAACTTGTTTTGTTTTCTATTTCTTCAGAGATATCTAAGTAGCCAGTTAAAGTGTGCAGAAATACTGAAAAATGCACAGACAGATATGTTTTTGCCAGTCTCACGTATAAGTTTGACGAAATGCACTTGGGAAAGTAAGTGTCCCTGAATGGCGGTTAGGAAATGTGGTCACCCTACTTGTAATTCATTATAAAGGGGGCCCCCGATAGTACACAGAGTGCACTCTGATAGTTGTTTTAGTATTGATATTGCTTACTTTGCATTCAAGTTACCAATTGTAGTCACTCTTATCTGTGGTCACTCTCTAATTACTTCAGCTTCAGTGTTGTTTATCGTTGCTGAACGCAATCCTCTAGCATACATACACATTTGTTTGTGTATATGTACAGTATACGTGGCCTGTGCTCTGGATCCTGAGTGCTGAACTAAAAGGCCTAAATCCTTGGTGGGAATTCAGGATCTATCCCTTTAGCAACCTCTGTGTTATTTCTGATTTTGTTTGCATATTCTTGTTTTGCATAAAAAGTCAAAAGCAGTAAATTGATTATTCACTGCAATACTTATGGCCTCCATTATTCATAATGACAGAACTAATAGTGTCAGATGGGTTGGAGCAGGCTCAGGGCGCAAGAAGTGAATAGGATACCCATCCAACAAGCCACTCCCTCGGGGGCAGGGCTACATTTATATATGGTGATATGTGTGTATATATATATATATATATATATATATATATATATATACGTGCGTCTTATGGTCAGGTGCGTCTTATGGAGCGAAAAATACGGTATACTATTTAAACTGGATCTGGATCTCAGTGCCAGGAGCCTTGTGCTATAAAATACCAGTCTTAGGCACTTAGGCTTTGGTATCTTGCATCCAGCAAGAATGGAGTACAGGATTTGGTGAACCAACCCTTAATTTACTGACACATGTGAGTTATATAGGCTCTATGGTTAAATTGATTCACATAGTGCTTTATCTACATTTAATCAGCTACAAAACCTTTGAAATTCTTGTGTGCCAGTAATTAAAGCAATGAGCTGGCATCCTTGCTGGCAGAAGAGAAGAGAAGAGAATCAGCAGCACTTATAAAATTCTCTTGCACAGTCTGCTGCTATAATTAGTACAGGGAAGCTGCATCCTGTAGTACATGGTGCAGGAATTTAGAAATAACTAACAACAAAAGCTGAGTACTACTACAATATTAGCATCACATTACAAAATATTACTGAAAACTGTGGAGTTTACCTTTTTGTTAAATGCTCTGTAGAACCTGATATGCTGACAGGGCAGCCATCAGAAATTTTTGGGCCCCTTACACAGTTTTAGGCCTGCAGCCCCTGCATCTCCTGCACCACACCCGCAGCCCCTGCATCTCCTTACCATGTCCGCAGCCCCTGCTCCATGCCCGCAGCCCCTGTATCTCTTGCACTATGCCCACAACCCCTGCATCTCCTGCACCATGTCAACAGCCCATGCATCTCCTGCACCATGCGTACAGCCCCTGCATCTCCTGCACCATGAACGCAACCCCTGCATCTCCTGCACCATGCCCGCAGCCCCTGCATCTCCTGCACCATATCCATGGCCCCTGCATCTCCTGCACCATGTCCGCATCTCCTGCACCATGTCCACAGCCCCTGCATCTCCTGCACCATGTCTGCAGCCCATGCATCTGCTGCACCATGTCCGCAGCCCCTGCAGCCCCTGCATCTCCTTCACCGTATCTACAGCCCCTGCATCTCCTGCACCATGTCCGCCGCCCCTGCATCTCCTTCACCATTTCCAGAGCCCCTGCATCTCTTGCAACATGTCCAGAGCCCCTGCATCTCCTGCACCATGCCCAGAGCCTCTGCATCTCCTGCACCATGTCCATAGCCCCTGCATCTCCTGCACCATGTCCGCAGCCCTTGCATCTCTTGCATCATGTCCACAGCCCCTGCATCTCCTGTACCATGACCGCAGCCCCTGCATCTCCTGTACCATGTCTGCAGCCCCTGCATCTCCTGCACCATGGGTCTCCTGTACTATGTCCAGAGCACCTACCGCTCCTGTACCATGTCTGCCAGTCAACAATACACTCTGTGTAATTTCCTAATATATTCAAGTTCCACCAATAGTGTTGTCTTTAACCTCGAACTGTAACTGTAAAAAATCCTGTTGGTGATTTACGCACCCCAGTCCTAGTTCTGCAAATCAAATTTTCTTTTCCAATGCTCCACCACATAGTGAATATAGGATGGACCTGTACCTGTTTCATAGGCCCATGTAATAATAGGTCTAGGAACGTTTGTTCCCCAGTATTATGGGTGATTAGATTTATTAAAAGCCGTCAAGGGATAGTCAGCAATCTTCACCTTTAGTGTATCCTCTCCCTCTATTCCAATAATCACGTCAGTTTCTATGGACAGAGTTTGCATTGGGCCCCAGTGTATGTGCAATACATTGAAAATGTGATTTTATTGAGTCTTTCCACTCTTCTGCTACTCACAGTGTTTGATGCGCTGTAAAATATTGTTGTTCAAAAATTGGACCTAAGAGATATCACCTAACACGCATCGCCCTTTTTGACCAACTGATATCCTGATACTTTTCCACTAGGTACAAAAACACTCTGAACAGTCCTCCCAAATATTGATCATCTCCCCAGCCACCTAACTCTGTGGTTGATCCTTATACTCTATCTTCTGGAAACTTCTTACAGAAGTAGGCAAGCGTAATTAGCCACGAGACTTATGCCCCATACACACGTGCAGATTATCTGCAGACTTTTGTCTGCAGACTTACCTTTCTATGTAGTGCAAGGGCCTGCCGGATTGCATACAAATTGAAAGTGTTTAGGTTTGACCTCATATTATATGGTTTTGGTAAGTCTGCAGACAAAAGTCTGCAGATAATCTGCACGTGTGTATGGGGCATTAGGGAAACCAGACAAAACAACCAATCACAACTCCACTGGGTATAGCAGAGCCAACACACACATTTAGCCTAACTAAGGCATGGCGCTACATCAATAACATCAAATGTATACATTTCTGAAGTATACTGTATGTGAAACGTTCAAAAAAAAAATTCTTTGCAATTTTTCAGAGAATTTTAAAAATAACTGATTAGGAATAATGGAAAAGCACGTATTCTTTCTCCAATAATGGAAATCCCCTTTCAGAAACTTCCATTTTTTCACTTCCATATTAAGGATATACAATCGTAGCTTGTTCCTAGTTACACAGATTGAAAGGGTTTTACCACTCTGAAATGATTAGTAAAACAAAACAGTCATCGTGACCTTTACCGAATGATTAACCAAAAATAGTCTTATTTTTAAAACTTTTTAGGGAAAATCTGTACTTGGAAATCCAGAGCAATTTATCAGTTTCAGCTCCGAGCCAAAAAAAAAAAAAAACAGTTACAGAAAAAATAATACATCTAGTAACCTAACCATGAATTGCCTTTAACGGTTCTTTTATATAAGGTAGAAAGAGTATCTTGTGTATAGTAGATACATTTAGCTGGCCATAGATGGATAGAATTTCAAATGAAAATTCTTGGGAAAAGTCTAAGACCCCTTTCACACATATGGTCCGTTTGTCCGTTTTTCATCCATCCGTTGATGGATGGAAAACGGACATCAATGCATCTCTATGTAAAAATGGATGACAACGGATGATCATCAGTTAACATCCATTTTCATCCACTTCCGTCAATGTCCGTTATTTGGAACGGATGAATGCCCTATTTTTCATCCGTCAAAAAAACGGATCGGACGAAAAACGAATGTAAACGGACAAATGGTCAGTTTTTCATCCGTTTTTGCATTGATAGTGGATGTAAAAAAAACGGATGAAAAACGGATGAAAAACTGATACATTTTGACGTGACTGAACTGATGGACCGTATGTGTGAAAGGGGTCTAAGTCCCGGTTCACACTTGCGCGATGCGGGAATGCTGTGAATATGCAGCGTGATCCCGCATCGCATCCGCACCTCTGGCAGTTTACACTGCCATATGCGATACGCAGTGGGTGTCAATTGGGTGTCAGTGGGTGTCAATTAAAAGTTAACGACACCCCCAGTTGCAATCGCATATCGCAGAGCGATCTGCAAGTTCTCACAGAATCGGATCGCACTAGTGTGAACCACCATGCGATCCGATTCTGCTGCGGATAAAAAAAAGCCTCATGTGCGTGATTATTGCGGATGCAGTGCGAATTCAGCCATACAAAGTGTATGGCTGAAATTCGCATCGCACATAAGATCGCATGTAATGAAGGAGCAGTGCGCTCCGAATTACATGCGATCTCCGCAGTCGCACAAATGTTAACCGGCACTTAGGAAAATTCATACCATAATTATCAGAACATTTGTTTGTTGCTTGAAAGATTTTGTTTGCTTTTAATGTTTGATTTGTGAATGAATGGACTTCAACAAACAAAAAACACATACACTTTTAGCGCCGGTTCACATACACGCGACGCTACTTCCCGGGGCGAACTCCGAGATCGCGGTGCGAGCAGCGCGCCGCGACCTCGGAGCGGCCGCCACGGACTTCATAACATTGAAGTCTATGGCGGTCGCCTCCTGGTCGCCCCAAAGAAGCTCCGGACCCTTTTTCTAAGTCGGAGCGACTTGTTTCGCTCCTATTAGAGCGGGTCCGCAGCTTCCCTATGGGAGGCGACCTGCGGCGACCTGTGAGGCGACCAGGTCGCCTCACAGGTCGCCCCAGTGTGAACGGGGGCTAAGAAATTCATTCTAGAAAAAAATTATATTCTGCTCCAAGGTTCCTTAAGCTAGCATAATGTTGCCTATCTGCTGTCATCAACCATTGTCCAATACAGTCTTAGCATTTTTTGAATGTGTCTGTTTACTTAACCACTTAAGCCCCGGAAGATTTTACCCCCTTCCTGACCAGGGCCTTTTTTGCGATTCGGCACTGTGTGACTTTAACGGACAATTGCACGGTCGTGCGACGCTGTACCTAAATGAATTTGACGTCCTTTTTTTCCCACAAACAGAGCTTTCTTTTGGTGGTATTTGATCACCTGTGCGATTTTTTGATCATGCGCTATAAACAAAAAAAGAGCGTCAATTTTGCAAAAATAGCAATATTTTTCACATTTTTTTTATATGAAATTCCCCCCCCAAAAAAATGTAAAAATCAAAATTTTTTAACATTTTCGGCCAATTTGTTTTCTGCTACCTATGTTTGGTAAAAAAATCACAAAAAGCGTATTTTGATTGGTTTGCGCAAAAGTTATCGCGTTTACTAACAATGGGAAAGATTTTTGTCATTTTTGTTGTTTTTTTTTAACGCGTAATGGCGGCGATCTGCGATTTTTTTTGCGGTACTGCGACATTGCGGCGGACAGATCAGACCCTTGACTGACATTTTTGACACTTTTGGGGTTACCAGTGACATTACTGCAGTAATCAGTGCTATACATATGCACTGTTACTGCAAAATGACACTGGTAGTGAAGGGGTTTATTTGAGAGGGAGGGGCTGTGTGTGTCCCTAGGGGCGTGATTCTAACTGGGATTGGCTGTGGCTTGAGCTGTAGAAACAGTGATCAACGGTCCTACATAGTTGAACCGTGTGATCACTGTTTCTACACAGGGGAGAATGACAGGCAGCTTGTTTACACTAGCCGCCTGACTTTCTCCCTCTGCAGCGACGATCGCAGAGTGACCGGCGGACATGGGGTCCGCCGGTCACACGCGCGGGGGGGTCCGTGACCACGCGGGAGCGCGCCTCCGGGGGCGCGCGCTCACTCCCTAGACCCTCACAGGCTAGCGACGTAGATCTACGTCACTCTGCCTGTGAGGGGCTGACTGCCGACGTAAATAGTCGTGCGGCAGTCGGCAAGTGGTTAACAATAATTCTATGACTAATTTGCACACCCTAATATTTTTATATATGTTTTTAAGAACATATATGGCTTTATTTTTGTCTACTGTTTTATCAATAAAATTCCCTGCTATATTTTTATCATAGGCTGACAAATGCAAAAAATGTAAAGTAAAAAAGTAACAATTTTTAATTGATTTATTATTCCAAATAAAGCAACTATATCTGACAGTTACATTATTAACTGCCTCCCGCCTGCCATATAGACAAATGATGGCAGAGCAGGGCGGCTCTTGTTCTGGGATGATGTCATATGACAGCGCCCAGTTCAGCCACGCTTGCGCACTCGCAGAGGCGTGTTGCGCAGGGATCGCAGTCACACTGTGTTCCTGGGACAGGGTGTGACCCCGATCTTGGCAAAGAGTCGGGGCTCTTTACCCATGTGATCAGCTGTGACCAATCACAGCCGATCACATGTAAACAAGGAGATGCCGTTAATTGGCTCTCCCCGCCTCACACTGACAGAGTGTGAGGAAAGGAGAGGAGAGGAGAGGAGAGCCGATCAGCAGCATCTCCACACAGGGAAGACTTGTAAAGGCAATCAGGGCACTGATCATCAGTACCCTGATTACAGTGCAGCTCCAACAGTGCCCTTTAGTGATCCCATTCTGTGCCCATCAGTGACACCAGTCTGTGCCCATCAGTGATGTCAAGCTGTGCCCATCAGTGATGCCAATCAGTGCTGCCTTTCAGTGCTCATCAATGCCTGCCCATCAGTGCCACCTATCATTTCCCACAAGTGATGCCTATCAGTGACTATCAGTGCCGCCTAACAGTATTCATCAGTGCTGCAAATCAGTACTACCTATCCGTGTCTATCAGTGCTGCTTATTAGTGCCTCCTCATCAGTGCCCTTCAGTGTGGCCTCATCAGAACCCATCAGTGCAACCTTATCAGCGCACATCAGTGAAGGAGAAAAATTACTTATTTACAATTTTCTGACTTTTCTTTACTTATTTTCTGACAGAAACTAAGAAAAACTTTTTTTTTTTTCAACATTTTGGATCTTTTTTTGTTTTTTTTTTTTAGCAAAAAATTAAAAAACCCAGTGGCCAGATTAAATACCACCAAAATAAAGCTCTATTTGTGCGAAGAAAAAGATAAAAAATTAATTTGGGTACAATTTTGCATTACCGTGCAATTGTCATTGAAAGTGCGACATCGCTGAAAGATTGGTCTGGGCAGGAAGGGGGGGAAAATGCCCGGTATTAAGGTGGTTACAGAGATACAGTAAAATCGCAGATGAACACTGCCACCTGAAGGTGAGAGTGTTCAACTGCAAACTGAAGGCTTTCACTGAAACCATCTGTTTTCATGTGTCATCTGACATAGTGGTATATAATTAGGAACCACTATGATTGGTTTTCCAGGGTCACTATATTACTTATAGCCTAAGTAAAAGTGACATATTCACATGTTCTCTGGCTACCAAGTGTGTTATGGCTGTTTGCTATCATTAGAGACTGCAGACAATCTATTTATTTATCAGCAAAACAGGAGTGTAATCGGTAAGTTAAACCTGCTAATTTGAAGATCTAATATGGCTGCTCATATGTACATATAATTACAAAGTATAAAAACCATTCATGTAATGTAGCAGCAGCATTGTTTGCATGTTTATACAGATTCACTATTATCATTCAAGGCCTATTGAACTGTACAGGCCGGTCAACAAACCTTTATTGCTGCAGACAGTTCACATTACCCATCAGGCTCCACTCCTAAGCTAATTGTCCTCCTACATTAAGGTGACCAGATTATTAAAATTAAATCTGGGGACATGTTTTCTTTTTTTTTTTGGCAAACGGCATTGGACTATAATGCACAGAGCGCTAGGCTCAGGACTGCATAATACACAGAGCGCTGGGCACAAGACTACATAATACACAGAGCACTTGGCACAGGACTACATAATACACAGAGCACTGGGCACAGGACTACATAATACACAGTGCGCTGGGAACAGGACTACATAATACAGAGTGCTGGGCACAGGACTACATAATACACAGAGCACTGGGCACAGGACTACATAATACACAGAGCGCTGGGAACAGGACTACATAATACAGAGTGCTGGGCACAGGACTGCATAATACACACAGCGCTGGGCACAGGACTGCATAATACACAGAGCGCTGGGCACAGGACTACATAATACAGAGCACTGTGCACAGGACTGCATAATACACCGAGCGCTAGGCTCAGGACTACATAATACACAGACTCTGGGCACAGGACTACATAATACAGAGTGCTGGGCACAGGACAGCAGCAGCAGGAGTGGCAGTGAGATCATCCAGCAGGGGAGCGTTGGCATCCTAGCCACCAGGCTGTTTTTCAGTCAGAATGGGATGCCCTGTCTACGTTAAGCTGGCCCTGAATCTGGGGACAAAACCAGGGACAGACTTGGTCTGGGGACAGTGTCCTCAGTCCGGGGACTGCCCCCGGACACCAGGAGATGTCTGGTCACCCTATCCTACATAGCCTAATTGTCAAGATTGGCCTAGCCTTTGCAGGAGGGCGAATAGCACCAGGGGAGGAGCGGTTACTGGTGGGTAACGTGAGCTGTCCGAAATAATAAAGGTTTGTTGGATTTTAACCACTTAAGTCCCGGAAGATTTTACCCCCTTCCTGACCAGGCCCTATTTTGCGATTTGGCACTGCGGGACTTGAATGGACAATTGCGCGGTCGTGCAACGCTGTACCTAAACAAATTTGAAATCCTTTTTTCCCCACAAACAGAGCTTTCTTTTGGTGGTATTTGATCACCTGTGCGATTTTTTTGATCATGCGCTATAAACAAAAAAAGAGCAACAATTTTGCAAAAATAATAATATTTTTCACATTTTTTTATATGAAATTCCCCCCCAAAAAAATGTAAAAATCTAAATGTTTTAACATTTTTGGCCAATTTGTTTTCTGCTACATATGTTCGGTAAAAAAAATTGCAATAAGCGTATTTTGATTGGTTTGCGCAAAAGTTATTGCGTTTACTAACTAAGGGAAAGATTTTTGTCATTTTTGTTGTTTTATTTTTTAACGAGTAATGGCGGCAATCTGCGTTTTTTGCGGGACTTTATTGGAGAAGGAGGGGTTAAGTTCTCCCTAGGGGCGTGCTTCTAACTGTGAAGGGATGTGGCTAGTGGTGTAACTACAGAGATATACGATCCTGCATAGCAGGACCGTATGATCTCTGCACTTACACAGGGGAGAATGACAGGCGGCTTTGTTTACATTAGCCGCCTGCCTTTCTCCCTCTGTAACGGACGATTGCGAGTGACCGGCGGACATCGGGTGAGCCGGGCACACGCGCGGGGGTGTCCGTGAACGAGCGAGGGCGGGAGCGCGCCTCTGGCGGCGCTCGCTCGCCCCCTATTGGCTCACAGGCGAGTGACGCACCCATACGTCACTTTGCCTGCACGGTACTGACCGCCGCAGTATATGTACTTGCGGCGGTCGGCAAGCGGTTAACTGTGTAACCATTTACCCCTATGGAAAGTTCACCAAAGATTCAGCAAGCATACATTTTTTATTGCTTCAAAGGTGTGGATGTAGATTATTTAGATCTAGTTGACCTTAAGTATAGAAACAAGGGATCTTTAAATTCATTTGAAGTAGTATCAAATGCTCAGTAAGTGTGACTATGGGAATGTTTGACCATTTATTCAGAAGTGCATTTGTGCTGTTAAACACTGATGTGGACAAGAAGGCCTGGTGCGCAGTGTGCGCTCTGATTTATCCCAAAGGTAATCTATCGGGTTGAGGTCAGGACTCTGTGCAGGCCAGTCAAGTTCCCCCACCACAACCTCGCTCATCCATGTCTTTATCAGCCTTGCTTTGTGCACTGGTCCAAATCCTTTGGTGGAGGGGGGATTAGGGTGTGGGGCTGCTGTTCAGGGGTTGGGCTTGGCCCCTTGGTTCCAGTGAAGGGAACTCCTAAGATGTCAGCATACCAAGACATTTTGGACAATTTCATGCTCCCAACTTTTTGTAAACAGTTTGGGGATGCCCCTTCCTGTTCCAACATTAATGCGCACCAGTGCACAAAGCAAAGTCCATAAAGACATGGATGAGCGTGTTTGGGGTGGAGGAACTTGACTGGACTGCACAGAGTCCTGATCTCAACCCGAACACCTTTGGGATAAATTAGAGTGCAGACTGCAAAGCCAGGCCTTCTCATTCACATTAGTGCCTGACCTCACAAATGCGCTTCTGGAAGAACGGTCAAACATTCCCATAGACACACTCCTAAACCTTGTGGACAGCCTTCCCAGAAGAGTTGAAGCTGTTATAGCTGCAATGGCTGAGCCAACTTAATATTGAACCCTACAGACTAAGACTGGGATGCCTTTAAGTTCATGTGCGTGTAAGGGCAGGCATCCCAGCCCTTTTGGTAATATAGTGTATCTCAGAGTTCTTCGAGCTACTGAATAGGGGAGGTCATGCCTTGAGTACCTGACATGCACTGTTGAGAACAGTGCAGAAGCAGGAAGAAGGGGTAGCAGGGGAGTGTGTTGCAACCCAGCCGTGTGGTTGATTTACTAAAACTGGAGAGTGAAAAATCTAGTGCAGCTCTGCATAGAAACCAATCAGCTTTCAGGTTTTTTTTGTCAAAGCTTAAAGAGGAAGTAAACCCTCCTCTGTAACTTTTACCTATAGGTAAGCCTATGATAAGGCTTACCTATAGGTACTGTAAATATCTCCTAAACATGTACAGTTTAGGAGATATTTACCTTACATGCCGCCAGTGACGTCACTGGCGCATGCGCTCTGAAGGAACGGCCGCTCGTGCCGTTCCTTCAGAGCACCGTGCCGTGACCGTCGGCTCCGGCCAATCAGATGGCCGGATGCCGCGGTCCCGGAAGACGGGCGACTAGACATGTCGCCCGTCATGCAGGTAAGCGGATGGCACGGCGGGGGCTCGTTCTAAGGTAAGTATTTCATAATGAGCTAGTATGCGATGTATACTAGCTCATTATGTGTTTCTCTTGCAGGTTTAAAAAAATAAAATAAAAAATGTTTTGGGGGCTTACAACCTCTTTAATTGAGCACGCTCAAGTCAGAAAGTGATTGGCTATCATGCACAGCTGCTCCAGATTTTTCACTCTCCAGTTTTAATAAATCAACCCCTGAGTCTCCATTGACATAAAACTCCCTTGCCTTGGGCTGGCTACATTTAGTAAATGGCTCTGCTGTAGCCAGCTGAGCTGCAATTTATTTTTTAGGCCTGCTCAGGTGTGACAGACCCAATTGGGACGGTGGCTTTCGTAGGAGACCATAGCCGTCTACCCACTAATTATGACCCATGGAGAAGAACAGGGATTTTGTCTGCTTCTCCCAGCCAGAGCATAGAGGAGAGCTGGGTCCTAAAACCCTTTAACTGGCTGGGAGTATCTACTGGGATTATGCAGCCAGGAATTCCCCAGAACAGGTATGTGTCTGTTGAAACATTGTGTCCAACAGATTGTGCAGATGCACCTTTACCAGCCAGAGATATGGGACTCTTCTACGGCATATTTCTTATCTTTCCCCGGCTGGTCCTCGAGACCTGTATAATGCAGAACACAATCAGTTTGCCCCGGCTGCTACCAACTGTCCTCCTTGGGGTTTAAAGTATGTGTCTGGGTTTCAATAAACAGTCATTCCTTTGGTTTTTACCTCAACATCTTGCGTATGATGCTTGGGGCAAAGGGCTGGTATCAGCTATCTGTCTGCTGGAAGAGTTTGGAGGGCAGGAGACATAATTTGGTGAAGGCACCCAATCGGGGTGCCAGGCTGTCCATCACATTAGGTTTTTCCCTAAAGCTAGTTGTCGAATACCCCATATTCCAGCAATAGTGTGGGAGGATCAGTCACTGCAGTTGAGAATGTTTATTGTATCCTAGTCAATTCCTGGGAGGCTGACCCAGAAAAGGTGGCTGGGGATAAGATAGATATTTAGGAGTATCTGAACGGTCTCTCTCTCTCTCTTGGGGCTTTCCTCCTGGGAGGAAGCATGTGTGTGTTCCAAAAAAGTTACTACTACTAAGCCTCAGCAGGTGCTATGGGCTGAAAGCCTGAGGAAACTTACCTGTAGAAGCTGGGTGGGACCATTCGCCTATAGCTCCAAGCATGAAAGTACCCCTTTAGTATGAGACTCCAGAAGGTGCTGCCTAAAGTGGAGTTCCACCCAAAAGTGGCATGTCATTTTTTTTGGGGGGGGGAGTGGGTACCTAGTTTTGACAGGAACCCGCTTCCACTTCCGATTGGAGCTTTTCCTCTCCCCCTCCCTGCAATTTCTGGGACACTTTAGAGATCCCAGAAGATTGCCGGCCAATCAAGACACGCAGCACGACTCGTGCACTCGGCTTTGAAGCCACAAGCTGTCACAGCCGGATGCCCACACTAGTGATGCTGGCGCCGCTAAGACCAAAGGTAGAGGATCGAGGCCTCGGGTGGCCGCATCACTGGATTGTGGTACAGGTGAGTGTGTGTTTATTAAAAGTCAGTAGGTACACTTTTTGTTGCTGCTGACTTTTAATAAACACAAAAAAGGCTGGAACACCGCTTTAAGGACTGCGACTGCTCACATAGGGTTATGGATGACTTACTGGCTGCCCCCTCTTCTATCAGCATTTTTTTGATGCTGCTATTGAAGAGCCAAATATACTGTAGCTGGGGCAAGATATTCAGGAAGTTGTCCTTCAAGATTTGTGAGTACTTTGGGTATCCTGCACACCCAACCCTCCTCCTTGCATATTTGTGCAGTCTGTGATTTTCAGTGTGCTAATAGGACTGGAAACAGAACAGGTAAGGGGCATTCAGTTCATTTATAGTGGCCCCATCACTACGGACTCTGCAGTGTCTATAGGTGTGCCCCAGGAACACACACTCAAGGGTGGCTCCCTAGGACCCTCCAAGAATAAGGAGCCACCTTTAGTGTGGATATTGTAGTCAGCACTGGGGGACGGGGGATGGGGGGGGGGACAAACCCATGGAGACAACGGAAAAGGTGAGGACATTGAGGAGCAATATGCCATATAAGGCAATTTATCAGCATTTTAAATAGAGGAAAATATCCTTTAATATCAATTCATCTGTCAACCCAGAAATTGTGCTTTTGCTTTTTTATTTTTTATTTATTTTTTTATTTTTATTTTTTTTACAATTTGCTTGCCATCTCTATGGACACCGAATCAAAAGATGTTGATATGATGGTGAAAAATTCACAGGTCACAGCGATCATCAAAATCATTTTAACGGATCATATTTCCACAGATAAAAAATATCCCAAAAAAGAAATTCTGTTTTAGTCTTTTAGCAGTAGTACATTACCAGACCAGACATCTAGAAAAAAATATCCTTTCAGATAACATTAGAAGCAAAATGTAACCTGCCAAAAAGACTGCAAAACCTATAACATCACTTTTGTTCTATTTACTGAACTGAAAACGACACTATCATTTCATCTTCGGAATCTTTTTCTTCTGGTAGTATTAAACTCCTTAGCTAACACGTCGACTGTGATACTGCATGGCCCAAGGAAATAAAGGAAAAGACTTCTGTTCTCCTTGGCTAATTGAATAACAATATAAAAAAATAACAGTTCTAAAAGGAACCTGTCAGCATAGAAATATAAAATCTGCCTTTTGTGCCTTGTTATAAGGGACTTGATCCAAGGCTAATATGCTCATTCTTCCTTCACTATTTGGCCAATAAAAGACCTGAAATTCTCTCCAACACTGCAGCAAAAAAAAACCTCCACATACTATCTGCCACCATTGTACCTTTGGTGGTGCTGGAGTGCTAGCATATGCAAACAAGCATTTTAAAGGAAAACGCCATCTAAAAAAAAACATGATAAATGT
Source organism: Pelophylax lessonae (assembly GCF_965119305.1). Lineage (NCBI taxonomy): Eukaryota > Metazoa > Chordata > Amphibia > Anura > Ranidae > Pelophylax > Pelophylax lessonae. Next base: position 59,021,632 of record NC_138778.1, on the reverse strand, counting down.
TTGCAGCCCATTTAAAATACGATAAAAATATTTCATGATTTTGTTGTATTGTAAAATAGTTTTAATTATGTTTTATTACACAGCTACATTAATTTGTGCATTTTATATCTTCCTAGAGTTCAACATTAACCACTTAAGCCCCGGAAGATTTTACCCCCTTCCTGACTAGGGCCTATTTTGCGATTCGGCACTGCGTGACTTTAACGGACAATTGCGCAGTCGTGCTGTACCCAAATGAAATTGACGTCCTTTTTTTCCCACAAACAGAGCTTTCTTTTGGTGGTATTTGATCACCTGTGCAATTTTTACTTTTTGCGCTATAAACAAAAAAAGAGCGACAATTTTGCAAAAATAACAATATTTTTCACATTTTTTTATATGAAATTTGTTTTCTGCTACATATGTTTGGTAAAAAAATCGCAAAAAGCGTATTTTGATTGGTTTGCGCAAAAGTTATAATAGGGAAAGATTTTTGTCATTTTTATTGTTTTTTTTTTTAACGAGTAATGGCGGCGATCTGCGATTTATTTTGCGGGACTGCGACATTGCGGCGGACAGATCGGACCCTTGACTGACATTTTTGACACTTTTGGGGGTACCAGTGATATTACTACAGTAATCAGTGCTATACATATGCACTGTTACTGTAAAAATGACACTGGCAGGGAAGGGGTTAATTTTTATTGGAGAAGGAGGGGTTAAGTGTGTGCCTAGGGGCGTGCTTCTAACTGTGATTGGATGTGGCTTTTCATGTAACAGCAGAGATCTACGGTCCTACATAGCAGGACCGTATGATCTCTGCTGATACACAGGGGAGAAAGACTCCTCCCGGTGCCTTTCTCCCGGTGTAACCGACGATCGCGATTGAGCGGCGGACATCGGGTCTGTGCGGGGGGTCTGTGAGCGCGGGAGCGCGCCTCCTTCGGCGGGCGCTTGCTCCCTAGAGCCTCACAGGCTAGCGACGTAGTACTACGTCACTTTGCCTGTGAGGGGCTGACTGCCAACGTAGATAGTCGCTAGGCAGTCGGCAAGTGGTTAAAACCTAAAGTTGGCCATATATTAGATTTTATTTTAAAAAGTTAATTCTTTGAACATTCAATCGATTTTCTAATAGTTCATAAGGTCAGATGATTGTTAACTGTAGTAACATGAAAAGTAAAAAAGCAGGATAGAAATGTTATCTCAAATAAATTCAATTCTGTGAATGTGGTTTTTGTTCAGGAAAAATCAAATAAGTCACAAAGCAAACCTGTTTAATATAGTAATACCGTTTAATAGTAGTAGGTGTGCATAAAATGTTAAAGGCTTTTGTACAAACGTATTCTAAGGCTAAGTTCACATCGCTCCACTTCTGCTGTCATGCATTTTATCTTGTGTTTTGCTTATGTTCTTGAACATGTGTTTTTAGTGCATTCTGCATGAATTTTTACGTGCGTTTTTAATGCATTTTCATGCGCTTCCATAGACTTCAATGGGAAAAATATAGGACATGTAATTTTTTACAACGCAGCCCATTGTAGCACACAGATGAGAACAGGCTTATAGGTAACAACGTATTTAAAAAGATGGCAAACATTCATGGAAAGATCTCTAAATAACACAGATTATGACAATGTTTAAATACTCTGAGTGGTATAATAAAGCCTTCCTTTCTAATTCACTGGGCAGGTTGGTGCTGATATAAATTATTTACAACATGCCTTTAGCCCTCTACAAATCACTTTGGAATTTATTCTATTGCTCCACATAGCTTCTGGACTGAATTTATTTTTTCCTACACATATGTACAACAATTTCAGTCATTACTTTTCCTTCGCTCTTTATTTTTATATTTTTTGTTTTTATTTTTATTAATACATTTTTGTTTTGTTTTTTCTATATTTTTGTTTTTATTTTATTATTGTTTTTATATTATATTTATTTTTATTATTAATTATTTATTATTTATATTTATTTTTATTATTAATTATTTATTTTTATTATTTATTATTTAATCTATGTCTTACATAATTATGGGACTTTATAGGAGTTGATCATATAGTAATGGAGGCAAGCTCAACTGGGGACAGTGGGTAAGAAGAGAGATTTACTACATCCAGTGTGTCAGACTCTAATTGAGCTTGATCAAATGGGAGTCTAATGTCCCCATTTTCCTGTCGCCCAGTGTTGGCTGCGTCACTGACGCCGCCGGCACTGGGTTACACATTAAAGGGGGATTGCTATCTATTTCTGGTGCCGGTATGTCTCTATGGTTCTTGGCTACAGCGCCTGAACTGGGGTGTAAGGGGCCCGTAGCTGCCCCGAACATAGGTGTTCGGGGAGGCTCACCCGATGGAATATGGCCACTTCCTACACCCTTGAAGATGTTCGACTGTTTGGGTTTAGGGGTTGTCCCATGCGGAGATACAGCCCGTTTGCCCGACCGATTTGAAGGCTGCAAATCCGCACGATTGAACATCCCTCTTTTGGATGGACGACCTCTACCCGGTCTACCCCAGACTGTCGTTGAATTTGATGGCAGAGTGGAGGCTGTAGAGCACAGGTGTCAAACACAAGGCCCGCGGGCCGAATGCGGCCCCCCAGGCCATTTCATGTGGCCCTCGCACCTCTCCTGCAGCTGCGGCACCCCCCCCCCCTTGTCTCTGCCCCCACCTTGTCTCTGTAGTCGACAGCAGAGAGGACAGAACTCCTTTGCCAGATCCTGCACTCCTCTGTGCAGCTGTAGAAAGGCTTTTCTTTGCCCCCCCAGGACATTGGGTGCTCTGGACATCTAATCCTACAGATATAACCGGCCCTTTGAGGGCAACCATAATGCTGATGTGGCCCACGATGAAATGGGAGTTTGACACCCCTGCTGTAGAGGATAGAGATGTATCAGATTCCAATCTGGACAGGGTAGTTTCCAATGGAGGCCTATTTCTAGTTGGTTTCATAGTTTTGGACCAGGTTGACCTTTGCCACCTATAGGCGTATCCGCCTGCAAAGGCCAATCTGTCCTTATGGAATTTAAAATCCTTTTTAAGTATTAGATTCTTGTTAAATTTCTCAAGGTACTGGATAAGTTCCTGTTCCTTCCTCAGGAATTCTGATGTTTGTACCACAGGTTTTTTCTCCTGGAGTACAGCGATCTCCTTATCGATCTCACTAAGGTCCTTCTTATATTTCCCTTTCAATAATTCCATCATCTGGGCTGTGCATGATGTTAGGTTTTGTTCCCAGGCTTCCCGGAATTTCCCATCAGAGATTTCAAAAGATGGGAAAACCTGTATGCGCAGCCCAAGAGGATTAATGCTCTCTTTTAGATATTTATCGAAAAACCTTACATGCCATCCAATATTCGATTTTCGTTCCAATAATAAATGTAAAATCCCTTCCCTGCTGTGGGACAAGTCCGCATTGGTCAAGTTGGTCCAGCCTGCATTATAGGGCCGGTGTCTGGGGAGCCGATTTTTCGTCCCCTAGGACTCACGGCCTGGACCGATGGTCACCCGCCTTGGCGATCTGCCCTTCAGGAGTCTACTTTTCACTGTTAATGTTTGTGAAGTATGGTAAGCCGATATAAAAATGGTTGAAGTAGATCTGTATTGAAATGTGTGTAGGCCACTATTATGGCAATTTATTATGCTCTATAACTTATTGTTATGTTTTCTTTATTATTAAAGTATTGGAAGATGTATCTTTGTCCATATTCCTGACGAAGCAAATTCTGCTCTAGCAGTCCGCAAAACGCGTTGAATGTTGGACGCCTTTCTGAGAATACAATATATGTATTGTATATGTGCACACACATTTTTGTTTTTGTTCATGTTGGATTTTATATGATTCCTTTGTAATAAATTATTGAATTTTATCTTCTGTGCTTGCCTCCATTACTATATGATCCACTCTTATAAAGTCCCATAATTATGTAAGACATAGATTGGATGCTGGGACCAGTCACTCTGTCTTTCAAAACAATTTATATGATTTCAGGGATGTGGAGTGGATACATTGGGCAGACTTGATCGTCTATATTTTTCTATTATTTATTATTAATTAATTTATTATTATATTTATTTTTTTATTAATATATATATATTTTATTATTGTTCTTATTTTATTATTGTTATCTTATTTTACTCTAAATTACTCAGAATGGGTTTTTGACAAGGAATATATAATTGTTAAAATGTTAAACTGCAAAAATGTTCCAATTGTTCATCCGTGCTTAACAATAACTATTACAGTACAAAGTACAAATTATTATTATCAGATGAACAGCACATACTGGATTTACCATTCTTTCAATAAAAGTGCTGTTTGACACATTCTGTATGATAACTTTTTGATTGTACAAATTATCATGAAAACAATAAAAATTATGTGAAAAAAAAGTTTATTCTTTGAACGTTCAATCGATTTTTTAATGGTTCATAAGGTAGGATGATTGTTAACTGTAGTAACATGAAAAGTCGAAAAAGCAGGATAGAAATGTTTTCTCAAACAAATTAAATTCTATGAATGTGGTTTTTGTTCAGGAAAAATAAGACACAAAGCAAACCTGTTTAATAAGTCTGCGATATCATTGAAGTAGTAGGTGTGCAAAAAATGTTAAAGGCTTATTTACATATTTAGTTGTCTAAGGCCAAGTTCACATCGCTCCACATCTGCTGTCATGCATTTGATCTTGTGTTTTGCCTATGTTCTTGAACATGTGTTTTTAGTGTATCTTACATGAGTTTTTATGTATGTTTTGATGCATTTTCAAGCTCTTCAATAGACTTTAATAGGCCAGAAAAATATCAGGCATGTCTCATTTGTTACAATGCAGTCCACTGTAGCACGCAGATGTGAACAATGTTATAGGAAATAATGTATTATTGTGACATATGCAAAGCACACAGGTGTGAACCAGCCCTTAAAGTGGTTGTAAACCCTTATATACACCCAGTGAAGGGATTGTCCCCAGGTGATACACATAAATTAAACAAATCCTGCTACATAGGTTGTACCTGTCAATCTGCAGTCTTCTCTTTTCTACATCCTTTCAAAGTGCTGGATTATTAAGCTTTTGTGAGAGTTCAGAAAAAAAAGGGGATGGAGAAGCTGAAGTTATACTCTGCAGAGCTCAGTGAGGAGAGCTCTGAGAGCTGATTGGAGGGAAGAGATACACACCCTTTCGCACAGTTTACAATAACAGAGCTGAGGCTGTCAATCTGAAGGAGGTCCCTCCCCTGTCACCATTTTTCTCTTGTTGTCAGGAAAAATTGTCAGAATTGATTCATGCTAATAGCAGAGGAACAAAGACAGACAGACATGATATGGGTAGTGCTTTTAATTGAGACATGTACACACTATGGTAAGATATGCTATGTTCATGTTTCATGTCTGAGGGTTAAAACCACTTTAAGGCCCCTTTCACACATACGGACCGTTTGTCCATTTTTCATCCATCCGTTGAAGGATGAAAAATGGACATCAATGCATTCCTATGGAAAAACAGATGACAATGGATGATCATTCGTTTTCATCCGTTTTCATCCACTTCCGTCAATATCCGTTTTTTTGAACGCCCTATTTTTCTTCTGTTAAAAAAATGGATCAGACGAAAACAGATGTAAATTGACAAACGGTGAGTTTTTCATCTGTTTTTACATTGGTAGTGGATGTAAAAAAAAAAATGGATGAAAAACTGATGAATACTTCATTCATTTTGATGTGACTGAACTGATGAAATGAACGAGTGAAAGGGGGCTTAGAAAGAAGTTTAGGCTTTGAAAAAAACAAACATTTATACTCACCTAGGTGGATGCAGCAATGATCTGATGCTTCATCTGTCCCCCTCCAGCTCTGTAGTGAGAACTGAGTGATCAAACACCACTGATCACTCAGTTCTCCTCCTTCTCCTCCTCCTTCTGAGCAGAGAGCTGTGACTCTCAGTCAGCAGCTCTCTGCGCTCTCCTCCAGCACTCACTTGAGCACTGGGCTGTGAAGGGGCAGGGAGGGGCTGGCTCAGGCTCTCAGTAGCTCGCTGAGAGGCTGAGTCAGGTGCCGATCCAGGGTTCTGGGTGGATACTGGCCATATGTTTAGGATCAGCCCGCTGCCAGCTGAAAATGCATCACAGAAGTGCAGAAAGAACTGCACTCCTGTGATCCATAGAGGTATGACCAAAATAGCTTTGGCCCTACTTCTTTTTTAATGATGGCAAGATGAAACGCTTTGATGACAGTACAGTCCAGCAGTGTAAAAAATTAAAAAAGCCGCTTTTGCCACACTCTGTAATGCTGATCCCCAGACTGATCCCCAAAGGCTAACTGGTTTTCTTATGAGTTCATTGGCACTCAGCATTGGCAACTATGTCTTGTGAGCCCAGGCCATAGTGGACATGGGAGTGGGTCATCCTGTAAGCCTTGGCTCTGGACAGAGCAGTGCTCACATGTCATTATATGAGTGCAACATTGTCCAGAAGTAAGAACTGTCCACTGACACTGCTAGAGGAGAAGAGAAAGAACCCATCACGTCACCAGACCAGCCATAAGGCTTTAAAGCCCAAGTCTGGCCAAAATTATTATTTTTTTTCTTCCCTTTACTTTCTCTCAGGACGGAAGCATTAGAAAATCTATTTAATGGGGAAAAATACAAAAACAAATTTTAGTAGATTAGAAAGGGTTAGAACTTCTGTTTGCTTTGCTGCTCATTTATGTCCTGTTAACAATCACAACCCCCATTTTCTGCATTACAGTAAAAGCCAGCAAGAGGAACTACGCCCAACGGGGCCACAGACAGGAATAAAAACTGTCAGAGATACAGATTTGCTTTATGGTATACTATAGATAATGGCATTTAAAAAGAGAAAAAAAAAATAGCTGAGGGTGGGCTTCAGGGAGGGAATTGTAAAACTGTTGGAGTTGAGCTTTTACCTAAAACCCTTATTTGCAGTTTGTAAAAAAAAAGCTGCGTGTATAAGCAAGCAGCATTGAATGCAGTGGGTCTTATAGTATTCAAGTAAATAAAGTATGTCTAAAGGCAATCAGGCCTAATGAATGTAACACTGGCCAATTTATAAATATGAAAAATGTTACTAAGGCCTGGAACTTTTACTGGCTAAAAAAAAAAAAAAAAATAGAGATTTTGGGCAAATGCCTATGAATGAGACGTATTCAGGCAGCTTAATCAAAAATATTCAATGGATGAATACCAAAGTCATATGTGTTATATAAATCGGAAATCTGAAAATCTTTGCAGTAATTGGTTGGCAAATCAATTATTTGCTGCTTCATAAATATTCCCTTTTACATAATATGAGAAGAGGCATTACGCCTGCCTAGAATAAGCTCAATATATGCAGCATCTGTTTCATTCTATTTAATAACCTGAATACTGAACAACAATCATTTAATCGTTTGAATCTTTTCTTTCTGGAATTATTAAACTCCTTTGTGATGCAGCATGAACCTTAGAAATAAGAAGAAAATAAAATAAATATAAATCTGGCACTTCTGCTAGTGAATACAACTGTGCCTGTAGAACAAACAGTCCTTCTATTGAACACCACAGTGTTTGAGGACCCAGCAGCTCCTATATTTAACACTGCAGTGTTTGAGGACCCAGCAGCTCCTATATTGAACACCACAGTGTTTGAGGACCCAACAGCTCCTATATTTAACACCACAGTGTTTGAGGACCCAGCAGCTCCTATATTTAACACCACAGTGTTTGAGGACCCAGCAGCTCCTATATTTAACACCACAGTGTTTGAGGACCCAGCAGCTCCTATATTTAACACCACAGTGTTTGAGGACCCAACAGCTCCTATATTTAACACCACAGTGTTTGAGGACCCAGCAGCTCCTATATTTAACACCACAGTGTTTGAGGACCCAGCAGCTCCTATATTGAACACCACAGTGTTTGAGGACCCAACAGCTCCTATATTTAACACCATAGTGTTTGAGGACCCAGCAGCTCCTATATTGAACACACCACAGTGTTCGAGGACCCAGCAGCTTCCATATTGAACACCACAGTGTTTGAGGACCCAGCAGCTCCTATATTGAACACCACAGTGTTTGAGGACCCAGCAGCTCCTATATTGAACACCACGGTGTTTGAGGACCCAGCAGCTCCTATATTGAACACCACAGTGTTTGAGGACCCAGCAGCTTCTATATTGAACACCACAGTGTTTGAGGACCCAGCAGCTCCTATATTTAACACCACAGTGTTTGAGGACCCAGCAGCTCCTATATTTAACACCACAGTGTTTGAGGACCCAGCAGCTCCTATATTGAACACCACAGTGTTTGAGGACCCAACAGCTCCTATATTGAACACCACAGTGTTTGAGGACCCAGCAGCTCCTATATTGAATACCACAGTGTTTGAGGACCCAGCAGCTTCTATATTGAACACCACAGTGTTTGAGGACCCAGCAGCTTCTATATTGAACACCACAGTGTTTGAGGACCCAGCTGCTCCTATATTGAACACCACTAAGCTTATCGATCCAGCAACTCTTACATGAAGCTCACTGTAGTTGTACAATCAGCATCTCAGTTAGTGAACACCACTATGCTTGTAGATTAAATACCTCCTCCAATGAACAACACTGTGCTTATAGATTTGGCAGCACTTTTAAGGAACACCACTGAGATTGTGGAACCAGAACCTACTTCGTGAAAATCACTGTGCTTGTGATCCAGGGGCCAATCTAGTGAACACTACTGTGCTTGAAGCATCCCTTTTGGTGAATACAAAATTTCTTGTTGAACCTGCAGATAATCTAATAGACACAATTGTTGTAGGTCCAGCAACCTGTCTAGTGAACATATAAAAATACACAGGAGGGTGAACATGCCTAGTGCATTACCACCACTAAATTTTATTAAATACCAAAGCCAAAAACATCCTCAAAAATATGAGAAGGGACAAGCGTTTCAAAACTCAACTCGCGTTTTAGGCAATGCCATAATTACTGCTGTTGGGAAGCTGAGGTGTTCGGGGGACATGCCCCCTTCCTTGGAGGCGGAGCTCTGAGGAAGGAAGCGTGTCCCCCCAAATGCAGCAGATTTCCAACCACAGTGATATAAAAAGAATATTTGCTTTTTATTAACATTAATACAGTTTATCCTAGATTTAGTAAGTACTTTGGAAGTTATGTTGGATTTGTGTGTGCTAATAATGATTTTAGAGGTTTTTTATTGAAAATTAAAGGAGTTGTAAAGTCAGAAGGTTATTTTTTTATCCTATTCTTCTATGCATTAAGATAAAAAGCATTTTGTGTGGAGAAGCCTCCCCACCACCCCCTAATACTTACCTGAACCCCATCTCTGTCCAACAATGTCTATGAGTCCTTTGGCCGTCTGCCTCCTGATTGGCTAAGACACATCAGTGGCACCACTGGCTCCCGCTGTTAAAGTCAGTTAGCCAATCAGGAGAGAGAGGGGGCAGAGTCAAATGGCAGCTCCGTGTCTGAATGGACACACAAGGTGCAGCTCAGGTAGGGTACCACCATAGCAAGCTGCTTGCTCTGGGGGCACTCAAAAGGAGGGAGGGGCCAGGAGCAGCCAAGAGGGACCAGAGAAGAGGAGGATCTGAGCTATGCAAATCCATAGCACAGGGCAGGTAAGTATAACAATTTTTTATTTAAAAAAAACAAAAAAAACGAGACTTTACAATCACTTTAACTTTTGATAAACATTGTTGCAGCTATCACATTAAAAATCAGTAACACCATCTTTCAATCCTACAGAAACGTCAATGGTTTGGGGGGGCTTTTACTAACTTTTTAAAGTGTAAGTAAAAATACTAGAAAATGGCACAAAATTGAAAAATAGCAAAAATTGTCTGGCCCCCATATAACAAATTGGAGGCTTGGCCTGGCAGCGAAAGGGTTAAAGGTTTTAAAAAAATAGCAAATTTCATTTTAATGTTGGAGAAGGCATGTATTGGAGCTTGAGAGAGTACAGAGAAGTGCAACAAAACTTATTAGGGGGTTAGAGGACCTTAATTACGAAGAGCATTTAGAATCGCTTGATTTATTTTCCCTGGAGTAGGGAAGAGAGGGGAGATGATAGCGATTTACAAATACCTCAACGGTGATCAGAGCATAGAAATAAATCCAATCTATTCAGTCGCAAGGAATGCATGAGGACACGAGGTCATACAATGCGTTTAGAGAAGAGATTTAACCTCAGGCAACGCAGGGGGTTATTTACTGTAAGGGCTACAAGACTGTGGAATTCCCTGCCACAAGTGGTAATAACTGCTGGGAGTATGGCTATTTTTAAAAGACTCTTGGACATACATCTCAAGGATCGAAACATTCAGCGGTATGAGAAATGAATACGGCCACACACACCTACACAGGTTGAACTGGATGGACTATCGTCTTTATTCAACCTCACCTACTATGTAACTATGTAACTATGTTCGAGTGTTATCTATGTACTTGTTAACTGGACTATTTCTGTACCATATTATTTCCTAATTGAATAACATTTCATAACTTTTGTAAGACGCCTTTTTTTTTTTTATATCTAAAAATGTATCTCCTTTTTACATTTTTTTTTCTGTGTTTACTCTGCATTTCCTTGGAAATTAACTGTATAATTTAAGTTAAATTGGTGCCAAGCACTAGAGAAAATGTGTGATGATAAGCATTTCATACTTGGAGTATAGATAAATGTATTTACACAACAATGTGGCTATTAACTGATAGTAAAACCCAAAACCAATTTGTGATTCAGACCACTGTATGGTACTTCGTTAACCACTTGCCGACCGCCGCACGACTATCTACGTCGGCGGTCAGCCCCTCACAGGCAAACTAACGTAGGGCTACGTTGCTTGCTTGTGAGGGTCTAGGGAGCGAGCGCGCGCCCCCCGGGGCGCGCTCCCGCGTGGTCACGGGCCCCCCCGCGCGTGTGACCAGCGGACCCGATGTCCGCCGGTCACTCGGCGATCGGCGGGGGAGAGGGAGAATGTCAGGCAGCTTGTGTAAACAAACTGCCTGTCATTCTCCTCGCTGCAAAGACACTGATAAAACGGATCTGGTATGTAGATCCGTTGATCAGTGTCCTTACAGCTAGAGCCACAGCCAATCACAGTAGAAACCACGCCCCTAGGGACACACACAGCCCCTCCCTTCCAAATAAAGTTAACCCCTTCACTACCAGTGTATTTTTACAGTAACAGTGCATATATATAGCACTGATTACTGTAGAAATGTCACTGGTAACCCCAAAAGTGTCAAAAATGTCAGTCAAGGGTCCGATCTGTCCGCCGCAATGTCGCAGTACCGCAAAAAAAATCGCAGATCGCCGCCATTACGCGTTAAAAAAAAAAACAACAAAAATGACAAAAATCTTTCCCTTTGTTAGTAAACGCGATAACTTTTGCGCAAACCAATCAAAATACGCTTTTTGCGATTTTTTTTACCAAACATAGGTAGCATAAAATAAATTGGCCGAAAATTTTTAAAAATTTTGATTTTTACATTTTTTTTTGGGGGAATTTCATATAAAAAAATGTGAAAAATATTGCTATTTTTGCAAAATTGACGCTCTTTTTTTGTTTATAGCGCGTGATCAAAAAATCGCACAGGTGATCAAATACCACCAAAAGAAAGCTCTGTTTGTGGGAAAAAAAGGACGTCAAATTCGTTTAGGTACAGCGTCGCACGACCGCGCAATTGTGCGTTAAATTCACGCAGTGCCGAATCGCAAAATACCCCCTGGTCGGAATGGGGGTAAAATCTTCCGGGGCTTAAGTGGTTAAATACAAAAATTCATGAATTAAGATTAGAAAAGGAGAAAAAAGACAGGGATCTGATGTTAATACACTGTCTGTAGATGGAAGTATAAAGCAGAAGTATCAGAAAGAGATTATAAAGAATATGAAAACAGAAAATGTAGGTAATGAACAAGAAATAGAAATATGATAACAGAATTTGCAGAAAGACATCTTGGTTATCAAACATTTTAAAAGAAGGAAGATTGGTTTGATGAGGATTGTAGAAAGGCAATAGAAGAAAGAAATAAAGACACTAGGACGGTAAGAAAGATGAACTTATTGAAACAATAGAATAAAATATGCAGGAGCAAGAACACGAAAAAGGAAATGGAAATTTCTCAGAAAAGAGAAGCTGGTTATAATCTTACAATGTGATTGTACAATTTGCTGTAGATTTGCCAAAAGCATGTACCTATGCATCTTATCTATTTGAAAAAGAACAAAAAGGGGGCACACCAGCCTTGTGCATCAACTGAGGCAACATTTATTTCTAAAGGTAAACGTAGGTAATATACTCATGTAGCACCCTACAGGTAGGTGCTAGGTAAAGTATAGTGGGCCTTGGCTGCCTAACAGCAGGGCCATGATTTCAGCTGGTTGTCATGTCTCCCAGGTTTGTCTGCTGAGAGGGGAGTCTCCCCACTGGCTCCATGAGAGGGTTCTCATTGGACAGTGGAGGAAACCCAATCAGAGACACACTCAGGCCTGTATCTACCCCAGAAGGAAGATTCTGCCGCAGAGGATTCTGGGAGTGGGTATAAGTTCTGAAGGAACACATGACGCAGCATCTTTGGCAGGAAGCAGAGTCCCAGGAGGAGGAGTACGGCTGTCTCTCCTCCTGTCAGAGGAAGCGGGTATCCCGGGGTGGCAGCCTGGCAATCCAAAGAGTGCGGAGCTGAGCTGCAGAGGGGATCCGGTGTGCCGAGAACCAGCGGAGAGAGAGAGGGGTCCAGTTCCAGAAAAGCCTACAAAGGTTGTGAGCACTGTGGACTGCCCCTGGGGGTCTGCCTAGTGTCAGAGGGGACCACTCCGGAGCAGGTTCTAGGGATTCAGGATTCAGCTAACTGTTAATGGGGGTGCCTAGTTAGAGGACCCTGAAGTATTAGAGGAGGTACCTGCAGTTTGGGCCCTGAAGAGTCAGTGTACAGTGTGAAGTGTACAAAGTTGAGAGTTGCAGCAGCACAAGAAGTGACAAGGAGCTACCTCAGCCAGTGAAGGGTTGGAGGGAGCTGTTCAGTGACTTTTGAGCTAAATCGAGTATCAGGAGTCAAGAGTTCTACAGTCCTGAAGTTTTTGAGCTAACAAACAAGTTAAAGTCGAGGTTCCAGTACTAATTCAATCAAGCAGCATTTGAAGCGTCAGGAAGTGCTGGTCGGCATTCAGCTGGCACCAATACAGCGTTAGTGAGCATTTTTTTGTACAATGTCCCAGTTAAGCCTCGAAGAGCCAGAGGAGCATCCCACTCATTCCCTTCTCCCATCCCCAAACTACAATAAACAAAACAAACCAAAGATGCCGGAATGGTCATTGTCTCAGTTCTCACACCTGTGTTCACAACTTAAATATGTTGGAAGTGTTACCGGTACTGATGGCAGACCCACCTAAGGCCCAAGGCCTGGAAATATTGCTACACTTATAAATGGTGCAACACAACACGCTCATCACAAATCTCCAAACTGGACAACCGGAACCAATGTACACACCTACAGGTAGTGTGCTGTCCTACTATCCCTTAGCTGACAGACAGTTAACAAAACAGACAGGAATAGCATTGTGTTTTATTCCAAAACTGAATTTACTTCTATTAATAGTTCTGTAAACTGCAATACAATCACAGAGACTTAGAATTAAAATATTTATTACATGTGACACTTTGCAAATAGGTACAACATTAAACATTGCTAGAAAGCTTATCTTTAAATCATATACCAAGCACACAATGGTGCAGTCCAAGTGTAAAATGAACTATGGGAAACAATAAATAGACTAACAGGCATTTGTGTATCTAGAGGCAAATTTAAAGATCTTCACTTGTCTACATCATAACTAAAATGGCTTCTGTAACTGAGGTAAAACTTTATGTTGTTCAATAGGAAACTTTATTAACAAAGGCAAGACTTCCTGTTCATTTCTGTGAGGAACTGAACTGCAATTGCAACAGGCAACCACCAGGTGTCCTCAAAATGTAAATCCTATAATAGACAGCACAGGTAGACTAGATTGATGTTACACAGTCTTATAGAGACTGACGCATTTCAAGGGTGACCCTCTTCATCAAACTGAACAAAAGGGTTGAATACTAAACACACCTGGGAGTGCAGTCGCTGTAGATCTGAGTTGGAACATGCAAGGAAAATAAAAAACAGCATTTTTGCTTGCACACGTTTGGAAGATCAGCAGAGCTTCCCCTCATTTCAGATCTTCCCCTCAGTCAGATCTACAGCGACTGCACTTCCAAATGCACATGCAGTGCGTTTGTAGTGCACAGTGGAATTGCCTTTAGTGAAACAACTACAAATGTATCTATTTGTATTCAATCAGGCTAGTCCTAGCACTACTAAGACATCTAAGGCTCGGTTCACACTGAGGCGGCACGACTCCTTACTACTTCGGGGGCGACTTGTGCATTCCCATGCACCATGACTTCGGAAGCGACTTGCAGGGACTTCACATAATGGAAGTCTATGCAAGTCGCTCTGAGGTCGCCCGAAGTAGTACAGGACCCTTTTTCTAAGTCGGAGCGACTTGTGTCGCTCCTATTAGAACGGGTCCTGTAGCGGTCAATGGACCGCGAGGGAGCGCGACTTGTCAGGCTGACAAGTCATCTGACAATTCGCGCTAGTGTGGACCGGCTCTTAAGGTGAATGTACAATTGGATTGTAACAAGTATGGTTAGAAGGTTAGAAATCCGTTCAAAGAGTAGATACACAACATTGTGTGGAGATAAAAAGGATAAAGGAAATTAAAAGCCACATTCACCCCTGTCAATGGTCCTAACAGCGATTACATGCAAGAACCCTATTAGCGATTGGCTGTGGGAGGCAGCCTCATTGAAAGCAATAGGAGACTATTGGCTACCGCAGCTAATTGCATGTAATCTCTTATGCAGTGATCATCTGTGAGTGATCAGCCTTGGTCTAAGACAGTCTATGTCCAGCTGGGGATTTTACATGTAATCCGTGTTGGGCCTATTCAGTTGTGAATGCAGCCATAAAGTGTTACTATACCCACAATAGTAAAATCAATCTGTATATGCAGTAAAGAATGCTTGTTATACATACTGTGGAATCCAAGGGGTTAATCCTCTGCATTGTGTAAAAAGGCTGTTTGTTCCTGTCTTCTTTTGATCCTCCCCTTCTTTTACTGTCCCCAATCCATCTGCTGAAAGTACATAGCCTTACAGTTTGGTGTGTATTGCTAGAGAGTTTTTTTTTTTTTTTTTGGAGGCTGCATGTGATCAGCACAGGGCCAATCAGCACTGTCCAGACAGAGGGTCGGGGGTCATGCAAAACTCCTCCTACAAGCTTTAACCAGACACTAATAGAAGTCATACGACTGCTATATACTGCTAATGAGCAAAGGTATTTAGCAGTTTAAATTTACTAAAATAATTGCATTTCCATGTTCTGTGTACTGTGGGAGACCAGATATAGTGAATGCAGGGCCCTGGTGTATCAAATGTGGGAACCACAAAATTTATAATGAAGGTATACTGGACAGCCACTGAAATATCTAGTGAATTTTAAAATGAACAGACACACCAAGAGCAGTTTTGATAAAAAGTATAAAACAAAACATTACTGGATATCAAAATACATAAAGCTTCTTGCACATAAAAGTTACCATAAACATTAACTAGACTCAAACACACACTCCTATTCCCAATATCCCAAAGAAAGGTCAAATACTTACTCTGGTAGTTGAATGTCAACAGCTTACAGTGGATAGCTGGAGGAACAGGACAATGAGAAATCCTGGCTGCATGCTTGGTCTTTCCACATCTCCAAAAAAACATCCTATTCCTCATGCTATGGACTCTTTTTATAGTCCTGTATACCAGAGACCACCGACAGGATGTAATCATTCCTCTTGACCACTCACAGTGCATTTTATGAGTGAGGTCATCAACACATGGTTGCACTTCCCCCCCACAACCACATGGTCAATTGGATATGCAACAGGCATCTTTAAATACACGACTTTAACCACTTTACCACCGGAGGATTTTGCTGTCTTCCGTCCAGGCCACTTTTTGTGATTCAGCGCTGTGCGACTTCAACTGACAATTGCGCGGTCATGCAACGCCGTACCCAAACGAAATTTACGTCCTTTTTTTCCCACAAACAGAGCTTTCTTTTGGTGGTATTTGATCACCTGTGCGATTTTTACTTTTTGCGCTATAAACAAAAAAAGAGCGTTTATTTTGAAAAAATAACAATATTTTTAACATTTGTTTATATGAAATTCCCCCCAAAAAAGATGTAAAAACCAATTTTTTTAAAAATTTTTGGCCAATTTGTTTTCTGCTACCTATGTTTGGTAAAAAAAATCGCAATAAGCGTATTTTGATTGGTTTGCGCAAAAGTTATTGCGTTTACTAACAAAGGGAAAGATTTCTGTCATTTTTGGTGTTTTTTTTTTTAACGCGTAATGGCAGCGATCTGCGATTTTTTTTTTGCGGGACTGCGACATTGCGGCGGACAGATCGGACCCTTGACTGACATTTTTGACACTTTTGGGGGTACCAGTGACATTACTGCAGTAATCAGTGCTATATATATATGCACTGTTACTGTAAAAATGACACTGGCAGGGAAGGGGTTAATTTTATTGGAGAGGGAGGGGTTAATGTATGCCTGGTGCTTACTGACGTGTGGGGGGGGAGGTGACTGAGTGAGTCATGGACAGATCGGATGTCCAGCTATGCTGAACAGTCCGATCTGTCACTCCCTGTCACTATGGAGATCCGCCCGCTGTGTTTACACACAGCGGGCGGATCTCCAGACTCGATCCCCGACGATCGGGTAAGAGCAGCGGCGATCGCCGCTGCTCCTCCCCTGGCCCGACTCCCGCTGTGAATGAAAACAGCGGGAGCGAGCCTCCGGCGGCGCGCAAGCGCCGCCCAGAAGGGGGAGTGTCTGACGACGTAGTACTACGTCGTCAGACGATAACGAGCCACTCTGCCGCAGTAATATTACTGTGAGCAGTCGTAAAGTGGTTAAAAGCTCACTAAACCATCTATGGGTGAGAGATATTATTACACATGTATGGGACCATTTGTCACGAATCAGGTATAAATATCCACAACTGATACACCTAGGTTTAGTAACACTTCAAGGAATCCACCACTAAAGGAACATGTAGGCTGCCATTGATTATATCTCCTTCTAAAAACACTAGTTTCTTCCATGCTTTAATTTTTCTACATTACCGATCCAGAATAAGTTTGTAAATCAAGAGTTCTGACTTCATCTGCTACATGTTTATCTTAATCAATAATTATAAGGAGCCTCCATGTGATGTGGTACTGTAATATTATCTTGGGATATTGGAAACTAATTGTACACAAATTGTGAAAAATTCAAAAATGACAAATCCCAGATATGATATAGGTACGCCTACTGGGGCTATTAGAAGATGAGCATTGGTCCAGATATACCAAGATAATCTTGCAAGAAGTACTATGTATGGCAAGGAAACAAATAGTGGAAAGATGGATTCAACCTACATCTCCAAATTACCAGAGATACCATAAAATATGGGGGAAACTGAATAATTCTCATTTGTCTCTGGAAACAAAGGATGGGTAGAAATGAGCATAATTTGAAATGAGAGAAGAAAGTATAACATATATAAGGAAGAGGTAGTAGCTACTGTGTGTGGAAGTAGAGTTGGGATGGGAGTTAAATGTCTGGGAAGAAGTAGGTATAGGAATGTAATTGTAAGAAGATGTATGGGAATTGGAATTGTATTTGGAATTAACGAAACTGAGATATGTATTTTTGAATTTTAAATGTAAGAAAATACGCAATAAAGTGTTAAAGTGTTACTAAACCCACAACAGTGATATCAGTCTGCATATGCAGTAAAGCATGCTTGTTATACTCACTGTGGGACCTAAGGGGTTACTCCTCCACATTGCATTGTGTATCCTGTATGCACAGATCCTCCTCTCCTTCCACTAACTCCAAAATATGTCCAGGTAAGCCAGAGCCTTTGGAGTCAGGCTGCACATGCTCAGTTTGGTGTGTATTGCTAGAGATTTTTTTTTCTTTTCTTGGGAGTGTGCATGTAATCAGCACTGGGCCAATCAGCACTGTCCAAACATGTCCAGGCAGGGGGGCAGGAGCCCTGCAGCCTCATAGGACAGCTTAGTGCAGTATGAAAACTCCTCATACACGTTTCACCAGGAACTGATAGAAATCACAAGACTGTTATACAGTGCTGTATTTTGGCCTAGGCCAACAAGGCCCAGGCCTAGGACGGCACTTTGCAGGGGGGCAGCAAAAAAGCCATCCCCTCCACCTGAGACTCTATTGGCCACTGGTTGCTAGAGACGCTTCTCTCCCCCCCCCTCTCTCTCACCCCCCCCCACTCACCCCCCTCTCTCTCTCTCACCCCTCCTATCTATCTCTCTCTCTCTCTCTCTCCCTCTCTCTCTCTCACCCTCTCTCTCTCTTTCTCTATCATCCCCCCCTCTCTCTTTCTCTCTCTCTCTCTCTCTCTCATACCCCTCTCTCATACCCCTCTCTCATCTCCCTCTATTTCTCTCTCTCTATCTCACACCCCCCCTCTCTCTCGCTTTCTCTCTCATCCCCCCTATCATCCCCCCCTCATCCCCCTCTCTCTCTCATCCCCTCTCTCTCACCCCCCTCTCTCTCTATCTCTCTCTCTCTCTCATCCTCTCTCTCTCTCTCATCCCCCATCTATCTCTCTCACCCCACCTCTCTCTTTATTTGATCCCCCCTCTCCCCCCCCTCTCTCTCATCCCCCCCCTCACTCATTCCCCCTCTCTCTCTCACCCCCTCTCTTTCATCCCCCTCTCTCTCTCCCTCCCTCCCTCCCTCCCTCCCTCCCTCACCCACCCCCTCTTTCTCTCCCTCACCCACCCCCTCTCTCTCCCACCCCCTCTCACCCCCCCCCCTCTCGTGAGATCTCAGGGGTTCATGCTAGGACTTGTAGTCCTTCAATTTTGGAGGGAGTCACATCTGTTAAAAAGGAGTGGGGCAAATTTACATGGGGGGGGGGGGGGGGGGCGCCCAATTTTAGTGTTGCCTTGTACTGTGGGAGACCAGATATAGTGAATGCAGAGTCCTGGGTTTCGTAACACTTAAAAAAAAAACACTAGTTTCTTTTACGATTTATTACTTCTACATTACCGATCCAGAATAAGCTTTCAAATCAGGAGTTCATCTGATTCACATTTATCCAAATCAGTGATTATAAGGAGCCTGTTTATTGTCTAGAGCAGATATAGCTGTCGGCTGGACACTGCAGCACTACTCCACATTGCGGCATGCATTTTACATGCCATTTATGAAATGCAGGTCCTGGTGTGGGATCAACAAAGTTCTCTTTGCCTGATGCTTTCTTAATTCATTTTTAAATAGCACTTTCCTCGTTACAGATTTCTTTTTTTTTTTATTGGAACAATTAGGAAAGGATCAGTACCGCTGTCAGTTTTACCTGCTGTTTGTGTCCTTGCTGGGGAAATTTATCCTCGTTATTTGTCCAGGTTACCATTGTATACAATGCGAAAGAAAAGGGGGTTTGGGACTTTGAGTGAAGTTAATGGATAACCCAATGGAAAAGGAAAAAAGAGTTTGGGACTTTAAATGAGGAGGACAACTAACAATGGGTAGAATAAAACCTAGAAACATACGGATTTGTTTCTAGGTTTCATTTTACCCATTGTTAGTTGTCCTCTTCATTTAACCACTTGCCTTCTGTGCACTTAAACCCCCTTCCCATCCAGACCAATTTTTAGCTTTCAGTGCTCTCACACTTTGAATGACAATTGCGTGGTCATGCTACACTGTACCCATATGAAATTTTTATCATTTTTTTCACATAAATAGAGCTTTCTTTTGGTGGTATTTAATTATCTCTGGGTTTTTTATTTTTTACAGAAAAAAAGAAAAAAACAGAAAATTAAAAAAAAAAAAGTTTTTCTTATTTTCTGCGAGTAAATTTTGAAAATAAAAAAATGTTTCTCCTTCACTGATGTGCGCTGATGAGGCGGCACTGATGGGCACTGATAGGCTGCACTGATGGGCACTGATGAGGTGGCACTTATGGGCACTGATGAGGTGGCACTGATGAGGAGGTACTAATATGCCGCACTGATGAGCACTGATAGGTGGCACTGATAGGCGGCACTGATGAGCACTGATAGGCGGCACTGCTGGGCACTGAGAGGTGGCACTGCTGGGCACTGAGAGGCGGCACTGACGGGCGGCACTGGGCACTGACGGGCGGCACTGATGGGCACTGGCAGGTGGCACTGATTGACACTGACGGGTGGCACTGATGAGCACTGATGGGCGGCACTGATGAGCACTGATGGGCAGCACCATCAGTGCCCACACTCAGTGCCCATAGTGCTGCCAGTTAGTGCTCATCAGTGCCTAGATGCAGGCACTGATGGGCACTGACTGGCAGCACTATGGGCACTGATGGGGGGCACTGATGGCGGGCACTGTGGGCATTGATGGTGGGCAGTTAGTGTGTTTAGTGTACCTTGTGTAATCAGGGCACTGGTGATCAGTGCCCTGATTACATTTTTCTTTGTCCCCGACAGCTGATCGGCTCTCTCCTTCCTCACACTGCAGTCTCTGTGTGAGGAAGGAGCGCTGGCGATGAGAGATGATCTTATATCTTTACATATGGGATCATCTCTCATTGGACGGTCCGATCACGTGGTGAATGGCCACTGTGATTGGCCATTCACCACGATCTGTGATCGGCTGTGTCCAAGGGACACGGCCGACACAGATTTTCCCCGATGCGCGCTCGCGGGAGCGCGCGGGGAGCCTGTGTCTGGGAGGCCGTTTAAAGACAGCCTCCCGAAAATGTGAGTCCGCGCTGCAGCCGTACTTCGGCTATAGCGCGGATGGGAGGTAGTTAAAGTCCCAAACTCTTTTTTCCTCTACCATTGTATACAAGACAAAAAAGTTATCCAAAAACATACAGTTGTCACCAGAGTTTGAGGGGATAGATTCCCATGAGGATACTTGTCCTGATGACAGCTGTCTAAGGGCTCATTCACAGCATATTATTTGAGCTGTTTTGAGCACAGATCAGTTAACACTCTTTGTTAGAGTACATAGAAAACAAAATAAGCACTGATCACATCACAGTGATGCGTTCACATAGATTGCAGTGTGTAAAAGCAGCCATGCTGCATTTTGCCAGTGCATCTCCCAGCATGCAGCTTGGCTGCAGTGCATAGAAGTGAACGAAATGTAATTTGTGACTATTTAATTTTAAAAAAACATACATAACGGACACCAGCCCTAACGCTAGTCCTGTTTTTATGTGAGGGCCCTAAGAGAGTAATTTCCCTTAGTTTGAGAGGCTATACTGTACATCTTTGCTGTTGTGTCACCAGGACATTGAAGGAAACAGGCAGCAAAAAAATTATCTGACAGAGGTTTTAACACATCCCTACTTTACCATTACCCTCCCTGACTGAGCACAAAGCCTCCTTCATTTGTGTCTCACACTCTCCCCCTCCCAGACACTGCAGCTCACAGTGGGAGGGTTTCAGTAACAGAGGAAGTGCTATCAATCCAGAGGGAAATGGGTTGGACTAGGTGTGGTCAGGTGATGATTGACAGGCTACAAGCTTGTAAAACTGCAGTAATAATGCCAACAGCCATGCCTCCTGCAACATTTTTTTCATCCAACACAGTAGTGGGCAGACACAGACTACATGAAAGTAGCAACTCTGCTCTGAATTCAAAGCAGTGCAGCATTGTTGCCACCCCATCAAGCTGCATTAGATGGACTTCACTGACAGGTCAATAGGAATTTGTGTGACTTTCCAGGAGTACTAAGAAGAAACTGTAAATGCACTGACAATTCTTTGCTGCAGCACATTTTTGGAAGGCGGTTGTTCTACTTTAGGAAAACTTTTTTTTTAAATTAGAACAGTAAAAAAAAAAAAAAAAAAAGCCTGGAAATCATTAAAGTAAAACTAAAGGCATTTTTTTTTGTTTTGGATAGAGTTTAGAGGGGTTTTTGCTGTCTGTGCCCCCATTAAGGGGATTCACCCTCTAGTTGTCCTGTTTACCATAATCATTGAAAGTACAAACCCGATTCGTAAAAAGTTGGGAGACTGTCAAATTTGTAAATAAAAACAGAATGCAATGATGTGGAAGTTTCACATTTCAATATTTTATTCAGAATACAACATAGATGACATATCAAATGTTTAAACTGAGAAAATGTATAATTTTAAGGGAAAAATAAAATGATTTTACATTTTATGGCATCAACACATCTCAAAAAAGTTGGGACAAGGCCATGTTTACCAATGTGTGGCATCCCCTCTTCATTTTATAACAGTCTGCAAATGTCTGGGGACTGAGGAGACATGTTGCCCAAGTTTAGGAATAGGAATGTTGTCCCATTCTTGTCTAATACAGGTTTTTAGTTTCTCAACTGTCTTGGGTCTTCTTTGTCGCATCTTCCTCTTTATGGAGGAAGATGTTTTCTATGGGTGAAAGATCTGGACTGCAGGCTGGCCATTTCAGTACCCGGATCCTTCTTCTACACAGCCATGATGTTGTAATTCATATGTACAGTGCCTTGCGAAAGTATTCGGCCCCCTTGAACTTTGCGACCTTTTGCCACATTTCAGGCTTCAAACATAAAGATATAAAACTGTAATTTTTTGTGAAGAGTCAACAACAAGTGGGACACAATCATGAAGTGGAATGAAATTTATTGGATATTTCAAACTTTTTTAACAAATAAAAAAACTGAAAATTTGGGCGTACAAAATTATTCAGCCCCTTTAAGTTAATACTTTGTAGCACCACCTTTTGCTGCGATTACAGGTGTAAGTCGCTTGGGGTATGTCTCTATCAGTTTTGCACTGAAATGTTGGATACAAAAAGAAATTTTTGCCCATTCCTCCTTGCAAAACAGCTCGAGCTCAGTGAGTTTGGATGGAGAGCGTTTATGAACAGCAGTTTTCAGTTCTTTCCACAGATTCTCGATTGGATTCAGGTCTGGACTTTGACTTGGCCATTCTAACACCTGGACATGTTTATTTGTGAACCATTCCATTGTAGATTTTGCTTTATGTTTTGGATCATTGTCTTGTTGGAAGACAAATCTCAGTCCCAGTCTCAGGTCTTTTGCAGACTCCATCAGGTTTTCTTCCAGAATGGTCCTGTATTTGGCTCCATCCATCTTCCCATCAATTTTAACCATCTTCCCTGTCCCTGCTGAAGAAAAGCAGGCCCAAACCATGATGCTGCCACCACCATGTTTGACAGTGGGGATGGTGTGTTCAGGGTGAGGAGCTGTGTTGCTTTTACGCCAAACATAACGTTTTGCATTGTTGCCAAAAAGTTCGATTTTGGTTTCATCTGATTAGAGCACCTTCTTCCACATGTTTGGTGTGTCTCCCAGGTGGCTTGTGGCAAACTTTAAACGACGCTTTTTATGGATATCTTTAAGAAATGGCTTTCTTCTTGCCACTCTTCCATAAAGGCCAGATTTGTGCAGTATACGACTGATTGTTGTCTTATGGACAGAGTCTCCCACCTCAGCTGTAGATCTCTGCAGTTCATCCAGAGTGATCATGGGCCTCTTAGCTGCATCTCTGATCAATCTTCTCCTTGTATGAGTTGAAAGTTTAGAGGGACGGCCAGATCTTCGTAGATTTGCAATGGTCTGATATTCCTTCCATTTCAATATTATCGCTTGCACAGTGCTCCTTGGGATGTTTAAAGCTTGGGAAATCTTTTTGTATCCAAATCCAGCTTTTAAACTTCTCCACAACAGTATCTCGGACCTGCCTGGTGTGTTCCTTGTTCTTCATGATGCTCTCTGCGCTTTAAACGGACCTCTAAAACTATCACAGTGCAGGTGCATTTATACAGAGACTTGATTACACACAGGTGGATTCTATTTATCATCATTAGTCATTTAGGTCAACATTGGATCATTCAGAGATCCTCACTGAACTTCTGGAGAGAGTTTGCTGCACTGAAAGTAAAGGGGCTGAATAATTTTGCACGTCCAATTTTTCAGTTTTTTATTTATTAACAAAGTTTGAAATATCCAATAAACTTCATTCCACTTCATGATTGTTTCCCACTTGTTGTTGATTCTTCACAAAAAATTACAGTTTTATATCTTTATGTTTGAAGCCTGAAATGTGGCAAAAGGTCCAAAAAGTTCAAGGGGGCCGAATACTTTTGCAAGGCACTGTACATTTAACTTTTCTGGCCTCTTATTGCTACCTGTCCCAACTTTTTTGGAATGTGTAGCTCTCATGAAATCCAAAATGAGCCAATATTTGGCATGACATTTCAAAATGTCTCACTTTCAACATTTGATATGTTATCTATATTATATTGTGAATAAAATATAAGTTTATGAGATTTGTAAATTAGTCCATTCCTTTTTTACTCACAATTTGTACAGTGTCCCAACTTTTTTGGAATTGGGTTTGTAAAAGAAAATCCCAAATTTTGGGTTGTCCTCAGAAAAATATAAAAGGGGAAATCTTCCAATGGGGAGACTAGTTCATGTGACCTGGGAGTCCCCAAGAGATTCCCTTAATTTTCAGGGGATTTCCTCTTACTTCCTGCTTTGCTATGGGACAGGAAGTAAAGCTAAATCTCCCTAATCGGACAAAGATGGCAAAAATAAACCTTATGGGTGTTATAACCCTCCCTTACTCTATCCAAAATGAAAGAAAAAACATTTTTGCTATAGTTCTACTTCAACCACTTACCTGTACGTGCCTCTACATTGTCTTGAAGAAGTGGTTGTACCGGCATGATGCCTGCTGCTGCAGGCATCAACCTGTTACCGTTTTTTTAGAGCAGACAGTCGACTTTCAGGAGATAACAACCGATGCGGCTCAGCAGCCGCTCAGCCGTTATCCCAGGGAGCGGGAGGGGACATCTCCCCCGTCCTGCTAACATCTGTGGCTCTGCCCGGATCTCCCCTCCCACCAGGAGACCTGAGCAACCAGCCGGTACATCCGCTGGCTGGTTGGAGTCTGGAACTAAGCCGAATTCGGCTTTAATCGGGTCTCTTATCATGTAACCCATAATCTACGTCACAACATCACTTTCGGTTTACTGTTTTAATTTGTAAACAACATCTGTCAGAAATAGGCCTGGTCCCTAAGTGGCTAAGGGGGAAAAAATAGTAGTTATATAATTAAATAGAAAAATATTAATTGCAGCAAATCAATTAGTTGAATATTTAGGATCTATTATTACAGAGAAAAACAAAGTAAGCATGAAATTAAAGCTGGAATAAAACAGAAAATGGTGTAAAAGTGCAATGAACTCAATATAAAAATCAAACATAGTAAAAACTTTGAAGATAAAGTTTTATAAAGCTATAATTAGAGCCAGTGTAACATACAGACCTAAAACATGGTCATTAACACCAGCAAATGGAAAAGGGCTTCAAGTATGAGAACTGAAGGTGTTGTAGAAAGTCTACAGATCAGAGAGAGAGAATGGGCTATTCAAAACAAGATAAAATGAAGAAATAGCAAACCAGACACTGTAGCATACAATAAGAAGAATAGACTGATAAGGATAGGGCATGTAGGAGAATGGGAGAGGAGAGGCGCGCTAAGAAAATGTATAAAGGAAACCGAGAAAGCAGAAGAGGCAATAATAGTCTAAAGAAAAGATATATAGACGACATTTTAGAAGACCTGAAACCTCTGGAAATATGAACTTAATTATGAAAGGCAAGAGTTAATGAAGAATGAGCAGACATTCTACAGGAGGGCTAAGACTTCAAAAGCTGTAGTACTCAAACGCCTCTCATGGTCATACTTTTTAAAGGATATCTGAACCCTAAAACAGTTCATTTTTTGCAAGTATTGAAAAATAACTTGCCGAAATTAAAATGTTTCTGTGCACTGAACAGATACAGTATAACAAACAATTTTATCAGTTTTCCCAGCTAATTTTTGTGAACTACAATGCAACATCTCCCTATGTAATAGGGATAAGCAGTGGAGGACAGGTTAGTAGTCCACATCAGGAAAGCAGCCTTATCACACCCTTGGCCCTCTCTATAGGTACAGCACAGTGGAATGAAAAAAAACATAGTCACCCTGGCGCAGAAAGTGTGGTAATCACAGGATTACAGGAGAAAATAAAGGAAAATTAAACTGATAAAATAAAAACAAATTCAGCCAAATTCCTTATTGAAGGATTGATACGCTGCAATAAAGCATTTTTGTTTTGGGGCTGGTTTAAATACACTTGAAGTGGAAGTAAAGGTAAAATCTAACGGACTCCAAACCTACTCTCAGCCAAATTCTAAGCCTAGTCCATTTAGCTCTATAAAGAAAAAATCGCTATACTTACTTGTTCTGCGGCCGCCCTGGTCCGGTCCCACGCTGAGCTGTCAGCGGTGGCTTCAGTGTGTAGGAGTGTGCAGGAGAGGCAGCCATCAACAGAAGCCCAATAGTAACCCTATGGGTGATGTCACTTTGCAGCCGTTGTCTGCTTTGTCCTGCACACAGCATCCGCCACTGGAGACTGGATTGGAGCGGCTGCAGAGCTGGTAAGTATAGTGATTTTTTTCAATACAGTAGATTAGAATGTGGCTAAGAGTAGGTTTAGAGTTAGTTAGGTTTTGCCTTCACTTCTATTAAAAACTTATGTATTGACTTCCCCCTCAAGCAATCATCTCTTCACATGAACGGTAACATACACAGACTGCAAAAAAGAATTGTAAACTGTTCATTTTAAACTTGTCTAGCTATATTTAATACACAGATATTATTTATATGTTTATATACTGTAAAATTGATTATTTTCTATTTTAACATTTCGCTTCTGAATAGAATACTTTGGATTGAAGGGCCAGTTTGCACAATAAAGGATGCACAGTGCAGTGGAATGCATGCATTTGTCTTAAAGTGGTTGCATACCCTAAAAAAAAAAAAAATTAAAAAACCCTTCAAGACAATGGCATAATGTGCTAGTATGCATCGCATTATATGAGTATACTGTATGCAGTATATGCAGTAGAGAGTACAATGGGACACCTAAACCAAAGCTAAATGTCAAAGACAACTTCATAGGTCATCTCAGTGTAGCGCTACCCCCGGAAGTCCCGCTGGATTGTTTGGGTTCCATCTGATTATCATTGATTGAATGATTACCCACCATGTACCTGAACCTTGAATGAGGCTGACACACCTTGAAACTGTTTTGGTGGCTTCATTAAGTCAAAGACCCTGCAAGGGAATGAGGTTATACAAAAAAAATGCAATGTCAGTTTACAGCACAACAACACTGTTAGCATAAAGATGGTCTACCGGCAAGCAAAGCCCTGGCTACTGCACTGAGAAGTGGGACAATATCTATAACCCAGCATTAACCCTGTGGGGCCCTGGGAGACTCACCACAGTCTCTGGCGGAGCTCTTACCCTTCTTTCTGAGGGTAGTTGTAATCCCTGAACAAGATGCTCCCAGAAAGAAAGAATCAAAGCCAACACAGAATGTAAATGGCCAAGAGGCACCTCACCACGGAAATTGGCCCTTGGATCTTAAGCAGCCCCTTACAGTCCCTCTCACACCTCTCAAGCTTGCTTTCTACAGCAGCACCAGACAGCCCACTTCACAAAAGGTTAGTAACAGCTGCCAAATATCTTCATATCAATCTCCCATTCAATCTCAGCTTCAGGCACTCGTGATAGGAAGGTCCTTAACATGCAGGCAGCCCAGCAGAGGTCACAGCCACAGTAACAGATCCTATAGAAGCAGCATATGGTTCTGCAGCTCTCTCAGCACAGTAACAGCTTACAGCCCAGATTGCAGCAGTATTGACAGCTCATGACCCCTGTCTCAGGCTCCCAGGTAAACTGCCCATTTCAGCCCTGTTCCTGGGCTTACTGTACTAGACACTCTTGCTCTGCCTTAGGGTCCTGGCTCATAGACACACTTTTTTGGGACCACCTTGTTCTACATGTTGGTCCTGGAGCTCTATAGGTGGTGGACAGACTTAACAGCCAGCAATGTGGCAAATGATAGTCTTCCTGTCCCTGGCTTCCAATCAAGTTCCTCCCTGCCCCAGAGTTGCTAGAGAAAGGCTCTCTTAGGCTGCAGTAGCCAGTCAGAATCTTTCAGCATCTTCTCTCCCTGAGCAATCACTGGAGAGAGAAAATAGTCTGTGTGGCCAAGGGTTAAATGATTTGCAGAACAGTTTAAAGAAGCCTGGCTGGTGCCTCATCTACACAAGTGTACCCTTTTAGTTACATACATACTTCTATACATACCTAAAAAGCTTTCATTGCCCTTTTTATGCCTGAATACCAGCAAAGTTCTAGTGTTTCCTGGCAGTTATGGAGATGGCCTATCCCTGGCGGCCTCCAACACAATTATATTGCCCAATGAGGCAAGACATCCTCACGATGGGCAAGGACTAATGGGGAGAAGGGGGAAGGAAGCAGGCAAGTTCCGACTAAACTTGAAAGTGCTAGAGCGTTATGTCTTCATAAGGGCATGGAATTTGGGTAACGTGTGGACAATAAAAGTGGCTGCAGGCATTTGGAGGCACCTCTATGTGCCCAATCTCAGCTTTTTTTTAATGACCAAGTAACTTTAAATGTCAACTTAAACCTATGCTAAAGGTCTTGTTGGAATAAGTACAGTAAATAAAAAAATAGAAGGGCTATAAGGCCTTTCCTTAAGAAATCATAGCTCTGAGCACCTTATTATGCAAATTATCATAAAAGACCTGGGTATGGGTCACATGAACTCAGTTAAAAAGAAGAATCAGGGGACAGTGACACACATAGGAGGAACTCTGATACAGGTTTTTCTTCCGAAAAGGTAAGAATTTCGGTCCTTGTATTGCTATATGTTTTTACTTAAGCAAGACTGTTATTATGGCTTTAAGCCAAATTTCTAAAGAGGATTATCAACAGCCCTACACAATAGTACCATCAGCAGATCCAAGCTATCAACTCTTTTCATGCATCTGCAGAGCAGTAGTATTAGTTCTCCTTCCCAAAAGAGTTACACTCATCTCTAAAAAGGACATTACCATAAGCTTCACACCTCAGCAAAACAGTACAATAGCGAAGCCGTACTGTTAGCTCTGCACCCCAATAGAGCAGTTTTATCGGCTTTTCACAATAACTAAGCAGCACCATGTCTCCCCTCCTCAAAAGAGCAGAGCCAGGGGCTCTCCTTCTTAACACAGTAGTACCATGTAGCTCTTAAAGTGTTACTAAACCCACAACAGAAAAATCAGTCTGTATATGTGTAACAGGTGTCCCGCATCTCCCACGATCGTGCCAAGCTGACCAAGGCACTCGCTGAATGGAGGGACACAGTCTGTCAGTTTTTTCCCACCCCCTCTCGTCTTCTCATTGTGCACAGAACTGCCCACTCTGCTCCCTCCCCTGCTTCCTCATTGGCAGGGGGAGTTAACTAATGCCACTTAAGAAGTACTGCAGCAATGTATCATGGGACCTGTAGTTCACATTACAAAACTAACCCATAGCTTTCTATGAGGACAAAACTACACAGACCAGCTGCCCCTTAGGATTAATGAAAGGAAAGGACACCATCTTGTCTGCCTGGGGCTAGGCAGACCACCATGAGGGGGGAGTGGGGAAGAAGAGACATGGCCAGAGAGGCTGCTGTGATCCTTGGGGAATTGCGGCCTATCACGCCACCCACTGCTGCAGCGGTTCCAGCCCAGCTAGGACAAACGTTGCTCTGCCATGCCAGGGGTATTCTAGCAACATTGCTGACTGCAGAGGTGCAAGACAGATCCCTGAACCAGCCAACCCCGCAGCCTCCTCGACCTGACCATCAAATGGAGAGCCGATTTGCATTGCTTGCAGTATAATCGCTGTCTCATCCGGATTGGGGAACAGGTAGATACCGAAAGTCCTATTGCCAGCCCCTAGCACTCCACTTTGAACACTATATACAGACATTACAAATTCTGATTGTCAAGAGGACCCGTCATAGTCAGATCAAGTATCCTTGCACTGATTGCTGATCACTTTTGCTATACTTAAGTAACCTTTACTTCCCTGAGCTCCAACTGCCAGTGAAGATAATTGCAAGGCCTTGCATTCAGAACACTATCCTTTTACTTATAAAGGGTACACGTCACTAGTACCTATAATACTCATTAGGATCAGAAGTATTATAGACCAGCCTGGGGGTTCTCCTTTTAGTATTAGTGGTGGTACTAACAACATCCAATAATCCCTTGAAAATCCATTCATTTAATGTTTGTGACTGTCTGTTATTTTTTATACCTTTGTCACTCTCTTGTGTTTGCTGTTTTCATGTAACTGCTCAGATTTGCCTCAACTGAGTCTTAATTGTTGTTTTGGGACTTGGTTGACATCACACTACTATTTTGCCTCTTTTTTTCTGATTAGGTAAAACAGATGATTGAATTCAGATATAATTGTTTCTGTGTGTCATTTATTGTGGTATTACATTGACCTTGCCACTAGGTTTGCCAGAGCAGCTGAAACACTTATTGGGGTTGCTAGACGGAGTAAGGAACCAAATATATTCAGCGGCTCCTTCGGGGGGGGGGGGGGTAGCGGTACATATGGAGTAAAGCATGCTTGTTATACTCACTGTGGAACCTAAGGGGTTAATCCTCTGAATTGCGTAAAAAGTCTGTTTGATCCTGTCTTCTCTCTTAATTCCCTTCTTCCACTGTCCCCAAACCATCACCTGATAGAACAGAGGCTATTTTTTTCTTGGAAGAGTTTATGTGATCAGCACAGGGCCAATCAGCACTGTCCAGACAGAGGGTCAAGGGTCCTGCAGCCTTATAGCACAGTCAGAGCAGAATGAAAACTCCTCCCACAAGCTTTTTCCAAACACTGATAGAAGTCACAGGACTGCTATATACTGCTGATGGAAAAAGGTATTTAGCTGTTTATATATACTAAAACTTTTGCATTTCAATGTTCTGTTTACTGTGGGAGACCAGATATAGTGAATGCAGGGTTCTGGGCTAGGTGTGCCAGAGGGGCTGAAACGGTTCTTGGGGTTGATAGGCGGAGTAAGGAACCAAATATATTCAGCGGCTGCTTCGGGGGTAGCCCTACATATGCAGTAAAGCATGCTTGTTATACTCATTGTGGAACCTAAGGGGTTAATCCTCTGAATTGTGTAAAAAGGCTGTTTGATCCTGTCTTCTCTCTTCCTCCCCCTTTTTAACTGTCTCCAAACCACCTCCTGATAGAACAGAGGATATTTTTTTCTTGGAAGAGTGCATGTGATCAGCACAGGTCCAATCAGCACTGTCCAGACAGAGGGTTTTTGGGTTCTGCAGCCTTATAGTACAGTCAGAGCAGAATGAAAACTCCTCCTACAAGCTTTAACCAAACACTGATAGAAGTCACAAGACTGCTATATACTGCTGATGAAAAAAGGTATTTAGTAGTTTATTTTTTACTAAAACTATTGCATTTCCATGTTCTGTTAAATGTGGGAGACTAGATATAGTGAATGCAGGGTCCTGGGTTTAGTAACACTTTAACCTCTATCCAAAAAGAGCATTACCTCCAAATACCCCGCAGAGTAGCCCCATCAGCCTCAACACTTCAAAAAAGCAGCACCCCAACACAGCAGTACCATCAGCTCTCCTCCCCATCAGAGTAATGGCATCTGCCTCTTTTCAGACAGTGGTACCTTTATGGCCAGAAGGATGAAGTTACCCCCGAATTCAGCCATGGTTCATCAGAAGATTCCTTCGCAGTTCCTTTTTGCTTTCTTGCTGGCTGAAGAAAGACTCCTCAGAGTGATATAACTAAAGTAGAACTATAGCCTCCCATAAAATAAATGTATGCTGTGGCACTTAACTATAAGTGTAGCTGCGCTTATTGTTTCTCTTAGCGCGCCCCCCCCCCCCCCCCAGTAAATTAAACATAAAGCAGGTTCCTGTGATAGTATGGCACTGATGCTGCACTGCACCTTTGTTCAAAGTAGCTGTGCCACTGTGCCTGCTTGCATTACTGTGGGATGAGAATACATTGCAGGAGGTGTGGCTATCAGAATTGTCACTGCTGTTTTACAAGCCTGTAACTTGTCAATCAGCACCTAGCCACACCTAGTCCTGCCCACTTCATTCTGGATTGACAGCACTGCCTCTGTTGCTAAACACTCCCACCGTGAGCTGCAGTGCCTGGAAGGGGAATCATGTTAGACACAAATGAAGGAAGATTTGGCTCGGTCAGGTAGGGTAAACGAAGATTTTGTTTACTTTAGCAGCTTCCCGACCACCCGCCGCCTATTTACTGCGGCAGGGTGGCTCTCCTGCGCAAACCGACGTAGACCTACTTCGGTCGCGCGCGGGCAGCACGCGCCTGCGGGCGGCAGCGCGCTCCCACCCCTACTCAGCAGCAGGGAAGCCGATGCACGGGTCAGACGGCACCGATTGCCGCCTGGCCCCTGCGATCGTTCCCTGCTGAGCTGTAAACACTGCTGACCGTTCTTCTCCCTGGAATGATCATAGAGCCCCTGTGATCCTTTATAGAAGGATCTCTATGATCATTTCACAAGCCACGCCCCCCCCACAGTTAGAATCACTCCCCTAGGCTCACATTTAACCCCTTCATCACCCACAATGTTAACCCCTTCCCTGCCAGTGTCATTATTACAGTAACAGTGCATATTTTTAGCACTGCTTACTGTAGTAATGTCACTGGTCCCCCCAAAAGTGTCAAAAATGTCAGTTAGGGGTCCGATCTGTCCGCCGCAATGTCGCAGTCCCGCTAAAAATTGCAGATCGCCGCCATTACTAGTAAAAAAAAAAAATGACATAAATCTTTCCCGTAGTTAGTAGACGTGATAACTTTTGCGAAAACCAACTTTTGCGATTTTTTTTTCCAAAAATATGTAGCAGAAAACAAATTGGCCTAAAATTTTAAAAAATTTTGATTTTTCATTTTTTTTTTTTGAGAATGTTACAGTATATAGTAGAATGTGAAAAATATTGTTTTTTTTTTCAGAATTGTCGCACTTTTTTGTTTATAGTACAAAAAATAAAAATCATACAGGTGATCAAATACCACCAAAAGAAAGCTCTATTTGTGGGAAAAAAAGGACATACATTTTATTTGCGTACAGCGTTGCACGACTGCGCGATTGTCCGGTAAAGTAACGCAGTGCAGAATTGCAAAATGTGGCCTGGTCATTAAGGGGGCAAATCTTCCGGTCCAGAAGTGGTTAAGAGGTCTGTGCATCATATTTTGGATTTGGGACTTTTTTAGATTGTCAGAGCCGGTTCACACTAATCCGACTTAAAGTCGCCCCGACTTTGGGCGACTTTGAAGTCGCCCGTGCAGCACGACTTCATCGCGGCTTGCAAACGACTTCTCATAATAGAAGTCAATGCAAGTCGCTCCGACTTCGCCAAAAAATAGTGCAGGAACCTTTTTCTTGAGTCGCTCTGATTAGAACGGTTCCAATGCACAGCATTGGGAGCTACTTGTCAGGCGACCAAGTCGCCTGACAAGTCGGAGTACTGTGAACCGGCTCTCACAAGGAAGCATTTAAATTTACAGTACTTTAACTTTTTTTTTTTTTTTTTTTTTTTTTAGAACAGAAGAAACACTATCAGTTTGTTGTTTTAGAAGAGCAATACCACCTGCTTCTTCTCTCTGGGTACACTCTACTTTTCTTCCTAATTATAACATCAATAAAAATGTAATTATCTTGCATTATTTGTAAATCTTTTGAGAATATGTGCTCTTAAAATAAACTGGTACTGAAGAGCTTTTACCGATATCTTCTTCTAAAAATGCTTCATGCTTTCTATGGCTTTTGTACCTAAAAGGGGTTGTTAAGCCACTATAGCAGTGATGGCAAACCTTTTTGAGCTCGAGTGCCCAAACTGCAACAGAAAACCAACTTTTTTATTTCAAAGTGCCAACACTGCAAGGTTTTTAGTTAGAAAATTCACTTTATAGTGCGATTCGCATAAATATCAATTACATATTTTACATATTTATGTTGGTAAATACGCCGACCACTTGATTCTTTAGCACTTCATCACTTTACTTTTTCCTTATTAATCCCTTTGAGGATTCGCACCTTAGTAGATTTATCACTGCAGCACTTTGATATAGGTTTCACCATACCACAGGAATTATTTAAATGTATTTTGAGTCACTAAGCACTTCATATATATATATATATATATATATATATATATATATATATATATATATATGATCATTGTTTGGAGAATATTGTACCTTCCACCTATTATACTGTGATTACCTTTGATAGATGTGTCGGATCCGATTCCTCCCATTTACTTTATCTTTTTCGTCGTGGTATTAAAGCGGTTGTACACCCAAACAAAAAAAAACCTGCAAGACAAAGGCATAATGAGCTAGTATGCATCACAATATTTTCCGGCAAGCTCCCGGCAAGCAAAACTGAAGGTCCCCACGGACCTTCAGAGCGCATACGCCGCTCGCGGATTAGGAGATATTAATTGTACCTACAGGTAAGCCTTATTATAGGCTTACCTGTAGGTAAAAGTGTCAAAAAGCGGGATACTACCGCTTTAATTATTTTGTATTCACTTTTTTATTGTGCATTTTAAGTAATAGAAAGTACATTGGATCCGTTTACCTCCATCTTACACATCTAGTCATTTATTACACATTTTTTGGGTAGCGCCATTTACCTCCACATTCCCATCAAGCAGCTTTAAGCTTCTGGAGGGACCAGGCAAACATTACACATAATGATTACACATTATGTTCACAAAAACTCACCTGGCACCAGTGTCCATGTGTGTCTTCGCCTCTTCTTCTGCATGCCCCCCCGGACACGTCACCCCCTGCCCCCATGCCCACCCCGGACACGTCACTCCCTGCCCTAGACTTGTGGGAGATTTAGTTAGATGGGGAGCGAGTGCAGTTTGTATGGATGGATGCCTGGTCGGTCAGTCTTCCTCCTGGCGTGCCAGCTGTGGCACGTGTGCCACAGGTTCGCCATCACTGCACTATAGTATAAGCCAGGGACGTGCGGTGAGGTCAGTGGCCAGATACACACAGGTTACATATTCACAAGTTATGTATTCTATTCTCATTATGTAGGCGATTGCAGTTCTACTAGTTCTCCAAGTTCTACTCATTTAACAAAAATATTTACAAAGGCTTTCCCTTTATGATGTTTTTCAGTCACCCTTTTTGTTGATGCTGGAAACAATATTACTAGCAAAGATGACAATAAAGATTGTGGGAAAAAATAAAACATGTCTCTTCATTTTCTGAAACCAGAAATATAACAGTAATATTCAGTAATAAACAAGTAAAAAATAAAGGGTTCAGGGTTATTTACTAAAAGGTGAAATGCAGGAGAATTTAAAACAAACGGTAAAACAGTGAAACAGCCCAACTAAAAATATATATATAATGTTTGGGGGTTCTGAGTAATTTTCTAGCAAAAAAATGATGATTTTCACATGTAGGAGAGAAGTGTCAGAATTGGCCTGGGTGGCAAATGGTTAATTACCACAGGTAAGTAATATACAAATAATTATTATATATTGTTTTTAAGGTAATTTACTATATTTTCATAAACTGTACTCAAGCAGGTGACAAACAGAGAAATTACTGAAGTTTGAAGTTATAACTTCAAACCAGTAATTTCAAAGTTAATAGATAAATAATAAGATAATATGTTATAATGTATAGCAAAATAATTATATTATTTTGCTTGATTAAAAAAGTACCTTTTCAGCAGCAGCAGCAGATTCTCCCTCTAAAATGTGTGAGAAAAACATGGAATTATAGGTAAACCTTATACCCATAAACCCATGTTTTTTCCTTGTATTTAGGAGGGATGGGCTGGAAGGGAGCTTTTATCTTTTAGACACATGCCCCCTTCTATGACACTGCAGTGAGAGGAGAGCCTCCGCTGCAGCATTTTTATTGGACAGCTTGGACCAATGGTGCTTTACCATTGGTCCAAGTCTCCAAGCTGTCCATTGAGCTCAGTGCCTCTGACAAGAAGTCAGAGGCACTGTGAGCTCATCCTCTCTGTCTGCTGCAAACACCGTGTGCCAGCTTGTATAAACTGGTCGCGCTGTATGTAGCTTCTGACAGGCTGTGCAAGGAGCCCTGTATCTCTGGAACCACAGGTGCTAGGAGCCCCAAATTTTGACCTACCCCCGAAATTTGCAGAGGGAAAGAGGGGAATATAGAGGGTTTGGATTATGGAGTAGGTCTCATCCCTCAATACATAAATAAGAAAAAGACAAGTTCCCCACTAAATGGGACTATGACGACCTACAAATGGAATCAAGGAATAGGTATATAAAGGGGTAATATAAAAAGTATACATTTGTTAAATAGATCGTTTAAAATGTCAAAAAAATTTGACATAACAACAAAACAACATAAAAAAAGCAATCTGGTTGTTCACACTGCAGAGTCATAATGTACATACAAAACTCGTGAATGAAATACAGTGGCTCACAAATAGGCAAGTGTTATACAAGGTGAAAAAGACCCAACGCATTTCGGAATGAATATATATATTTCTTCTTCAGGGGTAAAATGCGTCTTGTAGTCAATAGATGAAAGCCAATAGAGATATAATTAACAGCCAGAATTTAAAACCAAAGACCGGAGAGTTGGCAGCAGGGAGAGATGAGCGCATGAAAAGAGATTATCCCAGAGTTCCCCTCAAACAGCAATTCCTCCAACAAGATTCAAAAGGCCAAAAACAGGATCAGCATGTGGGGGATAAACAAGACTAGATTTGAAGGTCTATGTTTAGTCCAAGACTCTGATGAAACCCAAAAATAAGGAGAGAAAGTCTCCGTGGTTAGTGCTCGCAGCCCAAAGACACATCAGCATCCTCCAATAAGTGTCCCACCAAGAACTACCCCTGAAATTTGGGGTCTTTTTGATACCAGGTCGTGGAGCTACGGCCCTCGACGCTATATTTTTTTTTTTTATGTTTATGAGCCTCACCTGCCTCCCCTGACTGCACGTCCCTGAATTAAACATGCCTTCCCCTCTGTTAAAAAACATTATGTGTCCCACTGTCTGTGCTATAGAAAAAAAGATGCAGATTTCTACCTTATATCAGACTGTCTCCCGGCACTCACGTGACTCCTCGGATCTCTCCTCTCCCAGGCTAACAGCTATAGTGGGAGGGGCCGAGAACTCCCGCTGACGTCAGGAGAGGAGGAGAGAGGAGAAAGAGCTGAGCGGTCACGTGAGCGCCGGGAAATGCTCTGATATAAGGTAGAAATCTGCATCTTTTTTATATAGCACAGACACTGGGACACATAATGTTATTTAACAGAGGGGAAGGCGTGCTTATACTATAGTTATGATAGCAGCAGGAGGGGAGGGCTCAGGAGTGGATGGAGCTGACAGGAGGCAGAGAGGGGAGGGAAGGGGAGAGCAAAGAGGAGAGCTGTGGATGACGGAGGCACGTAAACTGACCACGATGTCAGGGCTCTGCAGCCATGATAAACAGTGGTCAGTTTACAGGGGGGGGGGCAGAACCAGACAGAATCAGCCAGGTTTTTTAGGTTATACAAAGGGCCAAAGGACACAGCACAAGCTGTGCTGTTATTCATGCTTTAAGGTAACAGGATCCATTTTTTTTAGGGTAGCCAACACTTTAAGGCCTTGGAATGCCTCTGCTGGAGGCTACATCCAGAAGAGGATGTAGCCTCAGAAGAGAATTGTATGGAGCATCTTGGGAAGAAGCTTTGATGGTAAGTAGTGTACTTTTGAGCTGAGCATTAGCTGTGAATGATAGTTCTGGCTGTTCATCCATGGAGGTCCTTGTGCTGCTTAGTTATGTTAATAGTCTACTAATACAGATGGCTAATCTCGGCTTAAAGGTCAAAAGCCTGTATTGACTGTTCCTAGAAGAGAAGTCTGGAGACATTGGTTTGCCTATTTTTGGGTATCCTTTACCATAACCATCTCTCTTGAGTTTATTGTGCTTTATTAATCTCCCTTACTGAAGTGAGTGCCCAATTCCTTGCACTCCACAAAGAGTCAAAGATTCTACAATGTTGTAACCCGAGGCTTGAAATGCTAGCCCTCCAGGCCACTTGGGGGTTCTCCTCATCTGCCCAGGGGTAACAGACTGCTACTAGGCTTACAGCACAACTCCAGCTAAAAATCACAAGATAAAAGTGAATAACTCATTTAAAGTTCAAATGAAAGTAGGTTATGGCGCAATATTCACTCAATCCAGAGACTTTTTCAATCCAGAGAGTACTTTTTTTCTGTCTTTAAATAACCTCAGTTTGTAGCTCATCATCATCCTTGACATGCCCTATCCTGTGACTAGACAGTGATAAAAGAAGCAGCACACTGATGAACTCATCACCCTGTCACTCTGCTTTCTCCTTCTATCACCATGCTTTTGGTCAGCACATGAACTACATGGCTCTTTGTACTGCTAATTTCTACTAGTACTATTAATACTGCTCATTTCACAGTTCAGCCCTGCTATTCAGTGACATCAAGGGGCTGATACCAGGTCAAATTATGATATTTACACTGCTTACATATACAAAAAAATGTAATGATGTACTGATGATTACAGAGCTGCAATCTTGACTTGGGAAGAAGTACATCCCACAATACAGTTTAGGCCTAGGTACCAATATGGCTCCACAGGGACCAATTTGAAAACTCTTCTTCCAGGTACCACAGTGCCTAGACTCCTGCTACCATAGAAACATTTTAAGGAAAGATCACTTCACTGTTAAACTGACTGTATAAATGTGCCAGTTTAGCTGGGGGTTTATATCTATTATAAAAAATAACTTACAACCCTGAGCTGTAAGGGAGACCTGCATCATATCTCTTTTTCTGCCTCCTACTGATGATTACAGATAAGCCAGGCTGCGGGAAGAAACAATTATCAGTTGGCATGGCAATATAAATATAGATACGCTATGAGTTGTTACTGTAGGTAAACCTTAAACAAGAAATATGAAAAGCACCATGGAGATCCTGGATTGGAGTTTTTGTTTAGTTACCTGCTGCTGTCCATGGTGCACAATGAACAGTGGCTTGGAAATACTGCAGTTGAATTTAGAGCCTACAGCCTACCTGTGTGATACCTACAAATTATTTTACAGTTACATTGTGAACAAACAACCTGATATCTGAGATAAAAAGTGCTGGTATGCAGGTGAGAGATGGCGCTGCCTGTGATCAAAATTAACTAAAATGAATTAGTAGCAAACTGAGTGTCGCTGTTGGCTATAGATGGGCTTAGAGACTAGCCCACTGTATCAAAAAAGTATATAAGTGGTAGAAAGGTGTGTGGTATTGATTTGTGAATAGCTATGCCAACATAAATATCAAGTGCATACAGTAAATACGTGCTATTAACATACGTGTTATGGTGCACGCAATGAGTACTGTTTACAACAGAGCTACAATGCTCCAAGTGCTGCAGTGCACACAAAAATCCTATTAAAAAAGTGCTACAGTGCTACAACCATGAACAATGTGCAAATCAGTGCAATTTTACAAAGTGCATAAGTGCAAAAAATGTGCAATCAATAAGACAAAGTGCAAGGTACTTGTGCCCAATCTGTGAATATGTCCACAGGGGGTCCATTTGACCATATAATGGGGACAGTGTTGTCTGGTAGTAGTCCGAAAGTGATGAACTAAGTGCCCTTAAGCAGAACTCGTGCTTGGTAGTGAATTCAATCAGTCTGGTGGTGAAATGCTTGAGATAACCCAGATTCCCGGAACACAACCCCCGGAGTGCATTGGTCGGTGCCTTCACTCGTTCCTCCCCCCTCAGGGTGAACACTCACCAGAGATCAGGCCCCTGGATAGGGGTGATAGGCCTTAATGCAGTGGTGCTAGCTCGTGAGTGGCTCCTCTCCCCGCACTTGACCTCGGATGGGTGGTTCCCATAGTGTAGTAAATTCAAAACTCCTTTATTGTGTAAAAAATCTCACTTACATTCAAAATATGAATAATCAGCGTTGTTCACACATTACGTCACACTGACGTCATCTGGAGCAGCTCCAGATGACGTCAGTGTGACGAAACGTGTAAGGCGGAGTCAAGCGTCATAACGTCACTTCCGTTTTTTTGTCCGTGGAAGACTCTCGGATGCCCGCAATTACAAGGAACAACGCTGATTATTCATATTTTGAATGTAAGTGAGATTTTTTACACCATAAAGGAGTTTTGAATTTACTACACTATGGGTACTCTCCTTATATATTCCTGAGGAACCACCCATACGAGGTCAAGTGCGGGGAGAGGAGCCGCTCACAGGTTAGCACCACTGCATTAAGGCCTATCACCCCTATACAGGGGCCTGATCTATGGAGAGTGTTTACCCCGAGGGGGGAGGCAAGAGTGAAGGCACCGACCAATGCACTCCGGGGATTGTGTTCCAGGAATCTGGGTTATCTCAAGCATTTCACCACCGGACTGATTGGATTCAAAACCAAGCAGGAGTTCTGCTTAAGGGCACTGCGTTCATTACTTTTGGACTACTACCAGACAACACTGTCCCCATTATATGGTCAAATGGACCCCCTGTGGACATATTCACAGATTGGGCACAAGAAAACGGACACTTGTACCTTGCACTTTGTCTTATTGATTGCACATTTTTTGCACTTATGCACTTTGTAAAATTGCACTGATTTGCACATTGTTCATGGTTGCAGCACTGTAGCACTTTTTTAATAGGCTTTTTGTGTGCACTGCAGCACTTGGACATTGTAGCTCTGTTGTAAACAGTACTCATTGCATGCACCATAACACGTAAGTTAATAGCACGTATTGTATTTACTGTATGCACTTTATATTTATGTTGGCATAGCTATTCACAAGTCAATACCACACACCTTTCATACTTTTTTGATACAGTGGGCTAGTCTCTAAGCCCATCTATAGCCAACAGTGACACTCAGTTTGCTACTAATTCATTTTAGTTAATTTTGATCACAGGCAGCGCCATCTCTCACCTGCATACCAGCACTTTTATCTCATTGGGACACCACCATCTGGTGGTAGTTTTAGTGAGGGCAACAGCCTTACAATTTATTTATTTATTTAATACACACTTGGTCCATAGCGCGGGGAACCCCCACATTCCTTGCCAACCTGATATCTGAATACCTTTGGTTACAACATTGTAATAACTTATCTGAGCCTACATCATCTTTCCCACTAAACTAAAGAGAATTAAAGAGGAGACAGGAGCTAGAGAATGTTACATGTTCCACCCTAAATACGAGTGGAACATGTAACATGTTCCAAAGGTGAACTTAGCCCTTGAAGTAGAACCAAAGGCAAACCTTTTTTTTTTTTTTTCCCCATTTTGCATAGAAGGTTATAACCCATGTAAGGGTTTCTCCCACCCCCCCCCCCCCGGGGATGTTTCCCTTCACTTCCTGTCCCTTATCCAAAACAGGAAGTGAATGGAAATCCCTCCAAAGTAAGGGAATTTTTGGTTGCCACTAGTGTCACCATGTCTAATTTAGGCACTTGAAGATTTCCCTTCTATTTCTATTCTGGAGACATCGCAAAGTTTGGGGTTTGCTTTCACTTTCGATAACAGGAAACAGGACAGAAGAGGGTGAGACTTTCTAATGGGGGCACAGACGGCAATAAAAACCTGACAGGTGTTTTAATCCGTGCAAAATGAAAATCAGCACAATCGATAATTAATAAATTATATAGAAAAACACTAAGCTGCTATACCAAAACTTTTTCACTAAAAAGTAAAGAGAATAATAATACGTGGGGGTACAGCGCTAAAGTGAAATGTGCCTAAATATAATAAAGTGCTAATAAGGTGCCTAATAAATATATGACAACATCCAAAAATATTTGATGTAAAGTGACAGGTGCTATTTAAAGTGCTTGACCATAAAGATAGCAATATATCAAATAAACAAACAATAAGAAGCTGCAATCAATATATTCATAATGGTGCACAATTAGGTGCAAGTGCAAAAAGGTGCCCAGAGTGAGAATAAATTAATATAAATATGACAAGTCCATACAAAAAAGGTGCAAAATAAGCAAGATGAAGTGCTTGTCCACTCTCAGTGCTCGTGTGTCCACCACCATATCTAATGGATAGCATCTCACCTTCCCACAGGTTCAGAATGCAGTGGTAATACCGGTGGTAGTAATCCTTGGTGGGGATATCCTTATTGAACTACTCATCCAGCAGATAATCAATATTCCCAATAGGGGTAATTCTTATAGGGACATCAGTATAAAGCTGCTCCTTCCATAAAAACAGGTATGTGGAATCCGCATATGTCCACAATAACTCCCAATATGCAGGGAAAAGAAACAACAGGGGATCTAATGCTCTCTGATGAGATGACTTTAATCATAAACACACAAGAAAATACACTTACAAGGCGAGCACAATCCACAGCTTGTGCTAGCTGATCGAACTGATACAATGTGCCTCTGGAGGAGCCGAACTGCCGTGTCGCCGCTCGTAGTCTCCGCCCCCTAAACGCGTTGCGTCATACGCTCCCGCGTCACGACTTCCTCAGTAAGGGGTCTTTCTAATTTGACTATTCTTGTTTCATGAAAACTGAAAATATCCATCGTTGCTGCTAATTAAATAGTGAAAAACCGATAAAATGTGCAAAATGAAAATCAGCGCAATCGATAATTAATAAATTATATATAAAAACACTAAGCTGCTATACCAAAACTTTTTCACTAAAAAGTAAAGAGAATAATAATACGTGGGGGTCCAGCGCTAAAGTGAAATGTGCCTAAATATAATAAAGTGCTAATAAGGTGCCTAATAAATATATGACAACATCCAAAAATATTTGATGTAAAGTGACAGGTGCTATTTAAAGTGCTTGACCATAAAGATAGCTATATATCAAATAAACAAAGGTGTTTTAATCCCTCTCCATTTTACAGGCTCTCCTCACTTAACCACCAGGTTCCATTCCAGAGACCAGGTTGTTAAACAAATTGGTTGTTAAACGAGGAACCACAAGTAATCAATATTTTAAGCATTCCTAACTACTGTACTGTACTGTATTCTGAAGAAAAAATCTAAACCAAAAACTCCAACTCAATAACATTGTTTTAATTTGGATAAGTACAGAAAACTAAAATATAAACAACAAAAATCCTGTACTGTACTGTACAATACAATGATGTACAGTGCCCAGAAAGCTGGCCGTAAGTCTGAGCGGTCGTTAAACAGGTAAGTCGTCTCTATTCAAAACTAAAAAATAAAAAATATTTTTTCATTAGTTATACTTTAATGGCAAATGTTCAGAATATTGAAGCTGTACTCCAGGTTTTATTTATATTATATAGTTACAAAGGACCAGAGTGAACAATCACTGTAATAGTTGGTGTTACTACAGTGATAGCCACAGTCTCCTGGATTCTGTGACTCCCTGTGGTCAGTGTGCAGAAGGGAAGTCGCTTCAATTCTTCAATGAATACACATCATTCTCTGATTAGATGAGGGGAGATTGTGACTTCACCACCCCACCCCTCTGCCCTGTCCAATTAAAATAAATACAAATCATTCTATGAATGGCAGTGGTGCTGAGCAAGAGACACCTTGTGGTCAGTGCGCAGCCACTTACATAGAATCTGATTGTGGCTATCACTGTAGTAGCGCCAACTGCCCCTTAAGTATGAGATATGCTTACTTAGATTGGCCCAAGGGAAACCAGTGTAGCAATGTAAAAAAAAAATCTATACCTGTTCAGCTTTAAGTTGTTCAATTTACTGAAATGCTGAGATGGAGTTCTCAAAATTATAAAGTGTAATTATAAAGAGTGGCAAATCTGACAGATTTAAATGGGGTCTAGTGTTGTCTGATCTGTTGTGAACTCTAGTGCCTGTAAAATCCAAAAAGTAATTCTTTTATGTCATTTTCACAATTGATTATTGTGACTTTGGGGCAGAAGCCACCGTGTCTGCAAAACCCATCTCAGGGATAAGCAATTTATTTGTTCCAAATCTCTGCCTTTCCACATGTATAAATTTGGTCTGTGTTGACCCCCAAATACCATGTCTACAGTTCTTTGATCATTCCATGCAAATTATTGAAAGAGAGTACCGTGCCATTTTCGCCTAACCTCTCAAATTATATATGCTAATAGAGATAAGTGTTCTGTAATGTTTAGTCCCCATTTCATCACCGTCTTCTGACTTTGAGTCAAAGGTTATGAAACATGGACATCATTTTCAAATCAAAATAAAACTGGCTGCCACTGCAACACAGATTATATTAATTTTATTA
Organism: Pelophylax lessonae; assembly: GCF_965119305.1. NCBI lineage: Eukaryota > Metazoa > Chordata > Amphibia > Anura > Ranidae > Pelophylax > Pelophylax lessonae. Next base: position 58,977,349 of record NC_138778.1, on the reverse strand, counting down.
GAAACCAAATTAAATTTCCATTTTTTAAAGAAATCAACTTTATACAATAAGAAATGTAATTTAAGTTGACCTTAAAGTGGTTGTAAACTCTCTCATACACCCAGTGAAGTGAATAGCCTCAGATGATACACAAAGATGAAACAAATCCTCCTATATAAGGTTTACTTGTTTATCTTTAGTCTTCTACATCCCTTCAAAGTGCTGAAAATCCTTCTGCATCTGTCAGTAGCACAGAGGAGGAGGGGGAGCTGCAATTAGAGCTCTTGTACACTGTGTGAGGGCTGATTGGAGGAAAGGGACACACACCCCTTCACACACAACACAGAAAGGAAGGAGCGATGCAGAGCTCTATTGTGAATAGCCAAGCTGTGTGCAGAGCTCTCTCCCCCCCATCATTTTGTCTCTGGTGTCAGGATAACTTCTCAGAAGTAACACATGCTGAAAAAAGAGGAATGAAGCAGCAGAGAGAAATTACACTTAGAGCTTTGAAGAGAGACAAGTAAACACTACAGAGATATATGCTTTGTTTAGATTTCATGACTGAGGTTTGCAACCAATTGCTTGATTTACTGCGGCAGGGTGGCTCGGCTGCGTATAATCACGTAGAGCTGCGCTCCCACTGTGATAAGACGCAGCAGGAACCAGACCGCGGGAGGATCGGGCGAGATCACCGCCGGCCCCCTACAATCTTTACGAAAACTGACACGAGAGCCGCTTGCCTATGTAAGCAAGGCAGGCGGCTCTCCTGTCAGACAGGCACAATGAGATCGGGTGTCTCAGCTAAGCTGAAACACCGATCTCTGTGTGCCTGTCACAGAGCCTCCCCCCCCCTACAGTTAGTAAGCACAATTTAGGAGCACACTTAACCCCTTGATCATCCCCAGCATTAACCCCTCCCCTGCCAGTGTCATTTATACAGTAACAGTGCATATTATTTAGCACTGATCACTGTATTGGTGTCACTGATCCCCAAAAAGTGTCCCTTAGTGTCAGATATGTCTGCCGCAGTGTTGCAGTCCCGCTAAAAATTGCTAATCGCCGCCATTACTAAAAAGTTAAAGCAACGCAGTGCAGAGCTGAATCACAAAAAATGGCCTGGTCATTAGGGGGTAAAATCTTCCAGAGCTGAAGTTGTTAAAGAAAATTGCTAAATTCACCATAAAGTCTTTAGGTTTCCACTAGAAGATCCAACAGATCAAATAACGTCTGTATTATCTAGCACTTTCCACCCCAGCCTGACTCTGGTCTGCCCCCTTCATTCATTGAATTTCTGTTCTTTCAATCAGGGAGGCTCAGCATTGCATGTAGGAGTTATCTATGATGGTCTGCATGCAAATGTATTCTGCCCAGGAACTTCCCCTGGCATCAATCCATCAAGGCATTTTGACAATAATCGTTCCCAAAACCCAGACCACTTCTTGCATCAGGGTTGATGGCTCTTAAGTGGAGTATTGAGTAGGGATGATCGAATGGTTCGGGTCGACCATCGGTTCGACCCGAACATTGGCTGTTTAAGGTTCGGCCGAATTCCGAACTTTTTGCTGAAAAAGTTCGGAATTCGGCAACCAGAACCGACCAAAATGCAATGGTACAGGAAATGGGCTTTAAAAGCCCGTGATTGGACCAGAACCATCAGTAAAAGCCAATTGAGGGGACAGGAGAATGCTAGGAATGTGATTGGAGTGACTAGGGGGTCCATAGGCCAATCATTAGTGAATACGCCCCCCAGTATATAAGATCGCCCCCGCCAAATTCCTAGCATTGTAATTCAGGGACATGGAAGAGAGTGGAAGCAGTTCTGTGACTTCTGCTACAAAGTGTCATTTAGCAATTTTTAGTGTGAGGAAAGGGATATCTAGTGTAGTTAGGGTGCTATTTTCCACTATAGTTAGTTTTAATAATCTAGTTTCTGCAGGGAAAGTTTTAAGTGTAAGGGGACCGTAGTGTAGTGTAGGGTTAACTGACTCTGACTGCTATGGCAGGGTGACAAAACCCTTCCATGTCAGGGTGACCGCTATAGAGAAAAGATCGTTTCTCTTAGGTCACTTTCAGAGCAGGGATATGGCTTCTCGCCGGTCAGCCTGCTTTTTACTGCAGGCGTTTATAGGGCTTTTTTGAGGAGGCTTATTTCATTAGCGCAAGTATAGTGTTCTGCTACTTTCACACCTATATATGTGTAGGTGTGTATATTTACCCCTATACAGAAGTTCAGATGTCATGCCTGCCTCCAAAGAACCCAAAAAAATGCCCAAAAAAACACCTGCAAGAACAAACCTGGGCATTTTTTTCTGGCGCTGGCATTTTTTTGGCATTTTTTTGGGTTCTTTGGAGGCAGGCAAAACATCTGAACTTCTGTATAGGGGTATATATACACACACACTTATATGTATATATACCCATACACATATATAGGTGTGAAAGTAGCAGAACACTATACTTTTGCTAATGAAATAATTAGCACTAATATGGCTCCGCTCCTAACACACCTATATATGTGTAAGTGTAAAATACATATCATTGTGTGTGTGTATATATATACCCCTATACAGAAGTTCAGATGTTTTGCCTGCCTCCAAAGAACCCCAAAAAAATGCCCAAAAATATGCCAGCGCCAAAAAAATGCCCAGGTTTGTTCTTGCAGGCATTTTTTGGGGCATTTTTTTGGGTTCTTTGGAGGCAGGCAAAACATCTGAACTTCTGTATAGGGGTATATATATACACACACACCTATATGTATTTTACACTTACACATATATAGGTGTGTTAGGAGCGGAGCCATATTAGTGCTAATTATTTCATTAGCGAAAGTATAGTGTTCTGCTCCTTTCACACCTTTATATGTGCAGGTGTATATATACATACATGTGTGTGTATATATACTCCTATACACATGTTCAGATGTCATGCCTGACTCCAAACATGTCCTCAAAAAAGCACTATCAACGCCTGCAGCAAAAAGAATGCTGACAGGAGCGAAGCCATATTAGTGCTCTTAAAGTGACACAAGAGAAACAATCTTTTCTCTATAGCGGTCCCCCTGCTATGGAAGGGTTTTGTCACCCTTCCATAGCAGTCACAGTCAGTTAACCCTACACTACACTACGGTCCCCTTACACTTAACACTTTCCCTACAGAAACTGAATAATTAAAGCTAACTATAGTGGAAAATAGCACCCTAACTACACTAGATATCCCTTTCCTCACACTAAAAATTGCTAAATGACACTTTGTAACAGAAGTCACAGAACTGCTTCTACTCTCTTCCATGTCCCTATATAACAATGCTAGGAATTTGGCGGGGGCTATCTTATATACTGGGGGGCGTATTCACTAATGATAGGACTATGGACCCCCTAGTCACTCCAATCACATTCCTAGCATTCTCCTGCCCCCTCAATTGGCTTTTACTGATGGTTCTGGTCCAATCACGGGCTTTTAAAGCCCATTTCCTGAACCATTGCATTTTGGTCGGTTCTGGTTGCCGAATTCCAAACTTTTTCAGCAAAAAGTTCTAAATTCGGCCGAACCTCGAACAGTCAATGTTCGGGTGGAAGCGATGGTCGTCCCGAACCGTTCGATCATCCCTAATTAGCAGTAGTATAAGCACGAAATATCAACGTCTGATATACAGAAGAAAGAGAACCACATATAAGTAATAAACAATATAACACACTACAGTGCCACTTTAAGTAGACCCAATCGTCCTGCAAACATTAGCTTCCCCACCTAGAGGATTTCCCCAAGTGAGCAGAAAAGAGAAGAGAAAGATATATTAGACTAGCTTGCTTATGGGCTCCCAGTAACCAGAGTCAGGGTTTAAACTCTCTGATGATTTTAATAAGAAATGTATCATAAAGAACCAATCACAAAATACAGGAAGACTCTTCTGCCTGCTTGATGGGGCCCTTATGTTGGTGCACAGTAAATATTTAGTCTGTTTGAGTGGGAAAAAGCATTTCCCCAGAGATGGTGAAATTGCAAGTTCCCCTTTAATAGATGATGGCAACCCTGGGAAGTCATTTTTAGGACATCAGATGATTGTAGAGGTTTCTTAAGCTGGAAAGGGATGGGAGCAGAACTTAGCAGTAATGTGTCCCTTTAAGTGTAGAGAAACCTGTTCCTTCTTTGGGTAGAATAGGCCTAAAGTGGGATGCATACAGAATTCCTGCCTATCAGGGAAGCAGAAGCATTAATGCTGATATCCTGAGTGCAGTGCATCAATAGGAAGTTTAATGGAGATAGGCAGCAGCGCTGAATGGGCTATGCAGTCTGAGTCTGTGGCAGTCTGTACTGTAGAAAATTCTGAGCTTAAAGTGGATGTAAACCCTCACATATACCCAGTAACGTAAACAAAGATTAAACAAATCCCCCTACATAGGTTTTACTTGTTTATCTGCAGTCTTCTCCTCTCTTCACCCCTTCAAAAAGTGCAGATCCCGTTAAAATCTTTCTTCATCTGTTAGCAGCGCAGAGGAGGGGTGGAGAGACTGCAAGTACACTGTGTGAGAGCTGATTGGAGGAAATGAACACACCCCCCTTCACACAGCAGAAGAGCTGTGTTCTGAATAGACAAGCTCTGTTCTGAGCTCTCCCTCCCTTCCTGACACAAATGTTATCTCATGTATCTAGAAAACTTTTTAGAAGTGACTCATGCTGATAGTAGAGGAATGATGCACCAGAAAGAAACGACACTTAGAGCTTTGGAGAGAGATCAGTAAACACTACAGATATATTTGCTTTGCTCAGATTCCATGACTGAGGTTTACAAACACTTTAAGTAACTGGCAACAACAAATAAACTTGTAACACGTGTTGGCGTGGTATGAGTTAAGAACCCTCCCTCTCAGTCCTTTAGTATAGCAGGGCAAAGTGATTAACTTGCTGTTGGGGGGGCCCCCTTTTTCTCTGCCCTCACACAGATGAAGTGATGCCGATGGTGATGACCCGATCTGTCTGCCTGCAAGACAGACTAACCTGCCTCTCACTGTGACCAGCAATTTGGAATCTCCCTCTCAGCTCTTGGGCCTGATCTGATCCAGCCTGTGTCTTCCTGGATGCGCACTACCTTCACACGTCCTGACTCTATCACAGTCCTCACCCCCCCCCCCCCCCCAATGTTCCCAAACTTTTCCTTTTTAAAGGCTCCTGTCCCTTTGCCCACTCTTCTGGGATCTGTAGTTCAGTTCCAGATTACCTGAGTGGAGAAATCCTGCTTGCAGCATACAAGTCCCAACATTCTTCACATTGCTATGCTAGATCCTATAATAGCTAAACCGCTAAACATCGCCAGCTTGTGGCCATATAGCATTCTGCAACCAGTAACAATGCAATGTGTTACACCTACATACCGTACTTTTGCTAATAAGTGTTCCTCATTCCCTTCTCAAAATGTTGGTAGGTATGACAAAAATTTGCAATAGAGCAAAGAGTAAGTAATAAATTGTGGCATTTTTTAAAGTGAAAGGAAAACCAAACTATATTTAAAAAATGTTCCCTCCTTTCCTCCTTCTACCTATCCTACCTAACCTGTAAAAAAAAAAAGAGTGTGTGTACTTTTTATCTTCTCCAATCTGGTCACATTATTCTGCAGATCTGAATCCTGTGTATCAGTAAGCAGCGGCTGCAGGGGAGAGGAGGGAGTACTGACAAGGACTGGGTTATGGGAACTTATGGATATCACAGATCCTGGAATTCACAGCCATTGTCAAGCGCTCCCTTACACAAAGCAGAAGAATTACATAACCGGACCAGAGCGGATTATAAAAAGCTAAATACACACGTCTTTTTTATACAGGTTAGGCAGGAAAGGTAGGAGGACGGGGAAGGGAACATTTTATAGGAGGAAGGAAGGGAACAGTTCTAATTAGGGTTGTCTGCCACTTTAAATACTACACGTATTTACTTTTCTAGGGAACTTTTTTTTTATGTTTAATTCCACAACAGCGTTGCTTGATAAAAAAAAAAAAAGCACACTTAGGTCCTGTTCAGAAACTTCTTCAATTAAATTAAAGAATTACATTGAAAGAATATCTTAAATGAATACAATGCTACTTTTGCCCACTAGAGGGAAAGTGGGCAATGGAAGCTGTACATTTATTTCTACTAATCACATACTTAGTCTGCTTCTCTCTATAGACAATTTTAAAACCCAACTCCAGGCACACAGGAACCTTCCCTACTCTATCCAGGAACTTTTTTAAAAATTAAAATTTTTTAGCATTTTAGGCCAATTTGTTTTCTGCTACATATTTTTGGTAAAAAAAATAGCAATAAGCGTATTTTGATTGGTTTGCCAAAAGTTATCGCATCTTGTAACTACGGGAAAATTTATGTCATTTTTATTGTTTTTTTTTTTGTAATGGCGGCGATCTGTGATTTTTAGTGGGACTGCAACATTGTGGCGGACAGAACGAAACCCTAACTGACATTTTTGACACTTTTGGGGGGACCAGTGACATTACTACAGTAATCAGTGCTAAAAATATGCACTGTTACTGTAATAATGACAATGGCAGGGAAGGGGTTAACATTGTGGGTGATTAAGGGGTTAAATGTGAGCCTAGGGGAGTGATTCTAACTGTGTGGGGGGCGTGGCTTGTGAAATGATCATAGAGATCTGTGTTCCTATATAGAAGGATCTCAGGGGCTCTGTGATCATTCCAGAGAGGAGCGATCGCGGGTGTCAGGCGGCAATCGGAGCCGTCTGCCCCGTACATCGGCTTCCCTGCTGCCGAGTGGGGGTGGGAGGCTGCAGGTGCGCGACCGACGTAGGTCTACGTTGGTTTGCGCAGGAGGGCTGCACTGCCACAGTAAAAAGGCGGCGGGCGGTGAGGAAGAGGTTAAGGGGTTAGATAGAATAGTCTTAGAATGTGGCAAAGAGCAGGTTTAGCGTTAGTTTTTAGAAAACTAGATCAGCGCTAGCCTCAGTGGATATAGGGGAACCACAGCCAACATGAACCAATATAGTTTATTGAAAATTGATAGTTAAGAATAAAAATCCAAACTGGTATGTGAAGTCTCTGATGGATGAGGGGTGTACACCAAGCATCGCCGCTGGATGGGGCCTGCTCTCTGATGGAGAAAGCTTGAGCTGGTTGATTGTGCAGCGAGGGGAGGGGAGCACACGAACCAGCCGGTGTGCAGTAACATTTCCTCCTTCCACCTCCTATGCTGCAGAGCTCAGCGGAGCGGGATGGATGCGTGCAGCCGGAAACCAGAAGGACGTCACTACCGGATGTGATGAAACAGGAATTAGTAGCCGGCTTGACTCGCAAACAATGCCCAGTTGTGTTAGTTTTTGACTGGACTTATCCTTTAATTCTAAAAGCTATGCCCAAGAAAAAGGCAGACAAAGGGCAAAGGACTAGTCACCAGTATTACCTGTAGGTTCCCTGCAGATGATATTTTCCCATTACTGACTTACCATGTCTGTTCTGCACTGTGTTTGTATGAAGGAAACCATCTTGGTACAGGGAGGACTTTGCTTCCTCATGTCAGAACCTCCAGCAAGAAGAACAGTGATCAGCACAGTAGTGACATCACCAAATCTCAGGTACTAGACTTGGAACGCCGCTCAAGCCAGGGGAACAAGTCCTGCAGTCATCAGGTGGAAGGGTGCAGGCTGCAAAACAGTCTCAGCCAAAGCGATGCAAATGCGGGGTTAGAGAAGCGCCACACACCCTGTTTTTTACCACTTTCACCCTGGCGCCCTGCATGATAAACACACTTTCCAGTATTTTGGAAGATGGTCATGATAAGTGTAAAATGCAGTAAATGTATATTTTGCTGTTTTCATTACCATTTCTCTATTTCCATATGAACATTGCATAGCACTGCTTCTTTTGTTATTCCGAATTGGACATAAGCATGACACAGTATTGTATTCACATCTTCTCTATGCTGGGTGTATCGGTTCTTATTCTCCATGTATGGATGCTTCACAGTACCATATATTTTGTTCTAAATGTGGGGTGTAATTCTTAGTGTCTGTGCTTGTATGTTATGCTTATGTACCACTGCTCAAAAAAATTAAAGGCACGCTTTTTATCAGAGTATAGCATCAGGTCAATTAAACTCCTGGGATATTGATCTGGTCAGTTAAGTAGCAGAGGGGGTTTGTTAACCAGTTTCAGCAGCTTTGGTGTTAATGAAATTAACAACAGTTGCACTAGATAGGCAACAATGAAATGACCTCCAAAACAGGAATGGTTTTAAAGATGGAGGCCACTGACATTTTACTCATCTTTTCTGACTGTTTTTCACTAATTTGTATTTGACTAGGGTCAGTGTCCCTACTGGTAGCATGAGGCCATACCTGGACCTTATAGAGGTTGCACAGGCAGTCCAACTCCTCCAGGATGGCATATCAATACGTGTCATTGCCAGAAGGCTGTGTCTCCCAGTACATTCTCAAGAGCATGGAGGAGATTCAAGGAGACATGTAGTTACTCTAGGAGAGCTGGACAGGTCCATAGAAGGTCCTTAACCCATCAGCAAGACTGGTAGCTGCTCCTTTGTGCAAGGAGGAACGGGATGAGCACTGCCAGAGCCCTACAAAATGACCGCCAGCAGGCCACTGGTATGAATGTCTCTGACCAAACAATCAGAAACAGACTTCATGAGGGTGCCCTGAGGGCCCGACATCCTCCAGTGGGCCCTGTGCTCACTGCCCAGCACTGTGGAGCTCGATTGGCATTTGCCAATGGCATTTGCCATTGAACACCAGATTTAGCAGGTCCACCACTGGCAGACTGTGCTTTTCACAGATGAGGGCAGGTTCACTCTGAGCACTTGGACAGACATGAAAGGGTCTGAAGAAGCCGTGGTGTTGCCTGTACCATCGTTCAGCATGGGCGTCCGCAGGTAGGGTCAAGGGGGGGCAAATGCCTCCCTCCCCTGGAATCTCAACTTCTCTTTTCAAGTGAGTGGCTGTGGATAAATCAATGGGAGACACGGGCACCAATATTCAGGCGGCTCCTGTGGGGGTAGCCCTACAATCTCTTATCCAGTTTGTGGATTGTCCCTCGGAAAAACTCACAAACAATGCAGGGCTATGGGCTTTGCATTGTTCTTGATGACATCAGAGGGCATGCAACCGCCAGTGTCAAGGAGAAGAGGCTACAGGGACCTGTCTAGCTGCGTGAAGGGAGCCTGTATAAGCAAGGGATCAGGTAAGTAAAAGTAGTTTTTTTGTACCCTAGACCTAAGCAAGCATTTAAAAGAGAAGTTTTTTTTTTTTTTTTCAATCATACCTAAGCAGATGCAGCATCACTCCGATGCTGCATCTGTTCCCGGTCGGCTCTAAGACTGAGAACCGAGCAATCAAACATTGCTGATCACTCGGTTCTCAGTGCTCCATGAGGAAAGAGCTGGTGACTGTCAGTCATGGCTGTCTGCTCTGAAGAAAAAGGAACGCTACTCCATGATATAAATGATAACACTTGTAATATCAAGCTTACCTGGGAGATTAGCAAAGAAAAAATACATTTTTCGGACAAGGAAATTGGCATCACTAATCTTGATTAATAGACTAAAATCCACTTTAAAGGTAAAGGTAGGAGTTCCTATATTCCAATCAACAGTTGCCGTTATAAACCCTGGGTGTTAAATATTCCCAGGGGACAATATATGAGATTAAGGAGGAATTGCAGGCAAAATCATGAGTTTGAGATACAATCTGACAGATTAACGAGGATGTTTAAAGATAAGGGGTACCAGGAAGATTTTTTAGGTAAAGAAAGGAAAAAATTAGACAAATGGATAGAGACTCGCTTATTGCTAATAAACAGGTAGCGGAGGTTAAAGAGATATGGGGTGCATGATGATCCTCGATTATAATTATCAATTCAAAGCAGTAGACAATATTGTCAAAAAATATTGGCCGGTTCTAAAACAGGACAGAGTCATAGGACAATCTCTGCCTGATGTACCTAGGTTTGTTTATGAGAACCTTACACCTTTATAAGAAGGTCCCGAATTTGAAACCCAATCTTAGTTTCTGGAATATTAAGGTATTCCACAGTTGTGGTTGGTACTACAGCTGTATCAGGGTTCCTGAATAATATTAGAAAGAGGAAAACGTTTGACAACCCAATCACAGGAAAATTCTACACCATTAAGGATTTCATATTATGTGACAATAAGGGGTTGTATATGCTCTGAAATGCCCATGCAATTTATTGTATATAGGTAGCAGGAAAATGCCTTTCAAGGAGAGGTTGGAGGAACATGTAAGGAATATTAGTAAAGGTTATGAGAAACACTATTTGTCTGTGCATTTCAGGGATGTACATGATTAAAAACCACAAGGGATTGCAAAGCCCTCATGAAACAATGGAGGGGATGTAATTCCATCCAAGAACTCAGTAAAGGATATGATGATGGATATATGAGCTGGGGTCTTTGGCACCTGGGGGGGTTCAAAAATTTTGATTTGGGTTGTTTTATTGATAATGGGTAAGGGGATCTAGGATGTATAAAGTTTGCAAATACTATTTATAAAATATTTTAAAAATATTTGTAGCACCTTACAGGTAGGTGCTAGGTAAAGTATAGTGGGCTTTGGCTGCTTAACAGCAGGGCCATGATTTCAGCTGGACTGTCATGTGTCCCAGGTGAGATTTCTGGGAGACATGAGAGGGGAGTCTCCCCACTGGCTCTGTGAGAGGATTCTCATAGGGCAGTGGAGGAAACCCAATCAGTGGCTCAGTCAGGCCCCCAGAAGGCAGATTCCGCCACAGAGGATTCTGGGAGTGGGTATAAGTTTGAAGGGAAGGCATGACGCAGCGTCTTTGGCGGGAAGCAGAGTCTCAGGAGGGAGGGTACGGCTGTCTCTCCTACTGTCAGAGGAAGCGGGTGGCGGCCGCGGAATCCAAAGAGTGTAAAGCTGAGCTGCAGAGGGGATCCGGTGTACCGAGAACCAGCGGAGAGAGAGAGAGGTCCAGTTCCAGGAAAGCCTACAAAGGTCGTGAGTACTGTGGACTGCCCCTGAGGGTCTGCCTAGTGTCAGAGGGGACCACTCTGGCGAAGGTTCTAGGGATCCAGGAGTCAGCTAGCAGTTAAAGGGGGTGCCTAGTCAGAGGACCCTGAAGTATTAGAGGGGGTACCTAGGTAGAGGACCCTGAAGTGTGAAAGGGGGCACCTGTAGTTTGGGCCCTGAAGAGTCAGTGCACAGTGGGAAGTGTACAAGGTTAAGAGTTGCAGCAGAGTCTACACAGAGCTACCTCAGCCAGTGCAGGGCTGGAGGGAGCTGTTCAGTGACTTTTGAGCTAAAGCAGTGTCAGGAGTCAAGTGTTCTACAGTCCTGGATCTTCTGAGTTAAAGTCGAGGTTCCAGCACAGTTTCAGTACTACAGTATCTATAGGACTCAGGAAGCGCTGGTCGGCATTCAGCTGGCTTTAAGACAGCGCCAACAGGCATTTTTCTTCAAGTGTCCCAAAGTGTACTGTAGCACCCTACAGGTAGGTGCTAGGCAAATGTATAGTGGGCCTTGTCTGCCTAACTGCAAGGCTATGATTTTTTTTTTGTCAGGGTATCATGGCTTCCAGGTGTGCCTGCTGAGAGGGGAGTCTCCCCACTGGTTCCTGTGAGAGGCTTCTTATAGGGCCGTGGAGGAAACCCAATCAGGAGATACATTCAAGCTTGTATCTACCCCAAGAGGCAGATTCTGCTACAGAGGATTCTGGGGGAGGGTATAAGTCTGAAGGGGGCGCATGACTCAGTGTCTTTGGCGGGAGCAGAGTCCCAGGAGGGAGAGAACGGCTGTCTCTCCTCCTGTCTGAAGAAGTGGATGTCTCGGGGTGTCACCTGAGAATCCAGAGAGTGCTGAGTTGAGCTGAGGGGATCCGGTGTTCCGAGAACCAGCGGAGAGCGAGAGGGGTCCAGTCCCAGAAAAGCCTACACAGGTCGTGAGTACTGAGGATTGCCCCTGGGGGTCTGCCTGAATTTTTAGAGGAGACCACTCCTGAGGAGGTTCTGGGATCCAGTGTCAGCTAGTTGGAAAGGGGGTACCTAGGTTAAGGACCCTGAAGTAACAGAGGGGGTACATAGTCAGTGGACCCTGAAGAGCTAAAGGTTAAAGGGGGCGCCTGCAGTTTGGCCCCTGAATTGTGCAGAGTATCAGTTGAGAGTTGCAGCCATACAGAAATTCACAAAAAGCTACCTCAAGCCAGTGCAAGGCTGGAAGGAGTAGTCAGTTACTTTGCAGTGTCAGCAGTTTCATACTCTACAGTCCTGGGTATTCTGAACTTAAAGTCGAGGATTCAGCACTTCTTTCAAGTTACAGAGAGTTCTAAGCGTCAGTGAGCGTTAGCCAGCGTCGGCTGGCGTCAAGGCAGCGTTAACAGACATTTTTCTTGATAAAGTCCCAAGTTGTACCTAGTTGAGACTAAAGGAGTATCCCATTCATTCCCTTCTCCCATCCCCTTAAATACAATAAAACCACAAAACAAAGATGCCGGAGTTGTCAATGTCTCAGTTCTCACACCCAGGGTCGTAGCTCACATGGGCTGGAGTGGTAACCGGTAACGATGGCAGACCCACATCAGGCTCAATGCCTGGAAAACCTGCTACAGTACCTAGCTGAGTCAGAAGAGTATCCCACTCATTCCCTTCTCCCATTCCCTAAATACAATAAAAAAACAAACCAAAGATGCCGGAATGGTCAATGTCTCAGTTCTCAGACCTGGGTTCACAACTCAAAAGATTTGGAGGTGTCTCTGGTAAAAATGGCAGGCCCACATCAGGCACAAGGCCTGGAAAAACTGCTACACATTTTTTAGGGCTCACATGTACATACTATGTGTGTGATATTAGCATTTGTATAATATATGTGCACTGCAAAATTTTCTGTTATCATGATCATGTGCATTCCATTATGTATGCAATTTGCATCCATTGACATCAATATAGGTAAGGAGTGAAGGTAATATGGATATGTTAATATTGGCCCATTAAGTATGTATATACTTCATTGCACTCACTGTGAATGATAAAAGGGTTTCATTGACACATATCTATATATTTTTGTTAGTGTGGGTATGTTTTTATTTTGAGATATTTTAACCAGTTCTGGACCAGAAGGATTTGCCCCCTTAATGACCAGGCCATTTTTTGTGATTCGACACTGCGTTACTTTAACGGACAATTGCGCGATTATGCGACGCTGTACCAAAATAAAATGTAAGTCCTTTTTTTCCCACAAATAGAGCTTTCTTTTGGTGGTATTTGATCACCTGTACGATTTTTATTTTTTTCGCTAGAAAAAAGAGCGACAATTCTGAAAAGAAAACAATATTTTTCACATTTTCACATTCCCCAAAAAAAAAAAAGTAAAAATCAAAATTTTTCATCTTTTTAGGCCAAATTGTATTCTGCTACATATTTTTGGTAAAAAAAAAAAAAAAAAATTAGCAAAAAGTGTATTTTGAATGCTTTGCGCAAAGGTTTTTGCGTCTACTTTGTACAAACTAGGGGAAAGATTTATGTCATTTTTATTTATTTATATTTTTTTACTAGTAATGGCGGCGATCTGTGATTTTTAGCGGGACTGCGACATTGCGGCGGAAAGATCGGACCCCTAACTGACATTTTGGACACGTTTGGGGGGACCCGTGACATTACTACAGTGAAAAGTGCTAAAATATGCGCTGTTACTGTATTAATAACAGTAATTACCCTAGGGGTGATCAAAGGGTTAATTGTGAGCCTAGGGGAGTGTATACTAACTGTATGGGGGATGGGCTTGTGAAATGACCACAGAGACCTGCGATCCTATATAGAAGGAGCTCTGTCATCATTTCAGAGAGAACGGTCAGCTGTGCTTACAACAGCAGACCATCCTTCTATCTCAGCGTAGAGTGATCGCGGGCGCCCACTGGCCCCATAGATACATCCCTGCTGCCTAGTGCCACTTTTGCCCCACAGCCAGGCACAAAGTAGATAAACACAATCAGGTGCACACATACTTCCTGCTCGTTGTCTTCAATGACCAGTCTAAGAAATTTGTTTTTGTTGTTTTATTTTTGGAGGGAAGGGGATTTAGTGGAATACTCCAGAAATAGAACTATTCATATTTGAGTACGTCTAACTGATCTCTTAGTAAAGCTCTGGTCCTTGCTGATGGCAGATAGAGGACATCTCCTTGGCAATAGCAACAAAGTAGTTTCAGTATTGAAAGTCCCTTTAGTAGCAGTAGTAATAGCTGGCCAAAGCTCCTCAGAACACAAGCCAGTTATGGCAGACTGCTTCTGCATTTGGCAGTCCAGAGTAGCAGAAACTGACCAAAGTACTATGCAGTAGCAGCAGCTGGACAAAGCTCTTCAGAACACTAGCCAATGTTTCCTTGTCTGGGCCCTTAGCTGACTATATAGCACACCAGAAGGGGTTAAAGGCACAAGTCTATGGATCTTTTAGGTTGTCTGTACTCACAAAATGTCCATGGACAGCTGGTTGTCTACTTCCAAGCGACACACTCTACCAGATACCAGACCAGATCTTCAATAGGCAGCCAGTCCCTTTAGCCAACTCTCTGTAGAACCAAGGTCACTCTCTCTAGCGTCAAGCCCTCAGGTCACCCACCTGAGGCTGCATGGCAGCACACTCTCTCTGACTCCAGGCCCTGAGGTCACCCACCCGAGGCAGCATGGCAGCACACTCTCTCTGAATGTAGGCCCTCAGTTCAACCACCTAAGGCCACAGGACAGCAAGTGCCTGGCAGTAAGCAGTGAGCCCCCTCCCAGATGGTAACTCCCCTCTCCAAGAAAGACCTTGTGCTCAGTGTATCCAAAGAATAAATACCATCTCTCAGCATGCCTCAGGGCCACCCTCCCTGGGATTGGCTGGAGTGGCATAAAAATTCATTCTGTGTTCTGCATAGCATCCACCTATTCATCCAGAACATTCCTGGGTTACTTGGATACAGAGGAGGCCAGAGGCAGACCCAACCAGAAGCTGAGCACACTGAACAGGCAATACTAATCAATCATAGCTCTCTGTTAAAAGAGAAGTATGGGTTTCTATTTTGTTCCCCAGTTATACTTACCTAGGTGGATGCAGCATCAGTCTGATGCTTTATCTGTCCTCCGGCACCTCTACACTGAAAACTGAGCGATCGGACATCGCTCGGTTCTGACAGCTACCCAAGCAGAGAGCTGCTGACTGTGAGTCAGCAGCTCTCTGCTCTCCCTCATCCTCGCTCACTGGAGTGCTGGGCTGTGGAGGGGCGGGGAGCAGCCAGCTCAGGCTCTCAGCAGCTCGCTGAGTCCAGGCACCTGTTGGATCCTGACTCTTTGGTCGTGATGATTCTGTGACGTTAGCTGTGAGAGAACTTCAGACCGCTCTCTGATGAAAATGGGTCACAGGAGTGCAGAACAAACTGCACTCCTGTGACCCATAGGAGATGTACAGCAAAACGAGCTTTGGCTGTACATCTCCTTTGAGCAGGGAGCTAAGTAAATTTCCCTAGCACCTCTACTGTTAAGCAGGAGAACAAAAAACTATGTTACACTAATCCTAGCACCCACCTAAGAGGGTGCTACAAAACATTCTTGCATTTTCTAGTCAGCATAACTTTTAAATGTATCCATTTTATTGTGTTTTTTACTATTTTATGATAATCATTAAAGCGGAATTAAACCCAAAACCAAAAATGTAGTATATTGCAGCTTAACACTCATTAGATGTAGTGACTGCATTCGTTTTATTTTTTAGGCCCCTTTCACACTAGCGGACCATTCAGATCCGCCTGTCAGTTATTCAGTCGGATCTGAACGGATGCCCCATGCATCTCTATGGGGCATTGGATGTCAGTGGAGGCATGTCCGCTGACATCCGATCCGTCAAATCTGGACAGATGGAAACCCTATTTTCCATCCGTCCAGCGGATCGGATTGGATCGGATGAGAAGGGATAGGCGGTCCGTTCCCATCCGATTCCTCCATAGAGAACAGTGGGGACCTGACAGCTATGTCTCCGCACACAGCACGGAGACAGAGCTGCCATCCGCCTGCTCAGCGGGGGATCGGCGGATCGATCCTCCGCTGAGATAAACGGTGTCCGCCGACAGACTCCCTTGTGTGAAAGGGGCCTTAGGCTTTTTTTCCCTCTGTCTTGACCTGGTGATCTGCCCAGTAACTTTGTTTACTACACTTCAGTTTGTGAATGAACAGGGAGACTGTAGAGAGCTCTTCCTGTTTATTCATTCTGTGCATCTGAGACTGCAGAGATGGAAATTGAGGACTAGTTAGCAGCCCTAACTAGTTTTATTACACAGTATTTTTGCCACCCGCAAAACCCTCCAACCCTTCAGCAGCCACAACAGGCCTAGCAATACTAGGCAGAAAGCTCAGGATCAAATGATGCTTTCTAGATATTTTAAACAGAATGGAGGGGCAGTCCGGCTGGGAATGTTTACTACACTTCAGTTTGTGAATGAACAGGGAGACTGTAGAGAGCTCTTCCTGTTCATTCATTCTGTGCATCTGAGACTGCAGAGATGGAAATTGAGGACTAGTTAGCAGCCCTAACTAGTTTTATTACACAGTATTTTTGCCACCCGCAAAACCCTCCAACCCTTCAGCAGCCACAACAGGCCTAGCAATACTAGGCAGAAAGCTCAGGATCAAATGATGCTTTCTAGATATTTTAAACAGAATGGAGGGGCAGTCCGGCTGGGAATAGAACTGTTACAAAACCAAGGAGCTGCATTCACTATATCTGGTCTCCCACAGTACACAGAACATGAAAATGTAATTATTTTAGTAAATATAAATTGCTAAATACTTTTTCTCATCAGTAGTATATAGCAGTCTTGTGACTTGTATCAGTGTCTGGTTAAAGCTTGTAGGAGGAGTTTTCATTCGCCTCTGACTATCCTATGAGGCTCCAGTATCCCTAACCTTTTGTCTGGACAGTGCTGATTGACCCTGTGCTAATCACATGCACCCTCCCAAGAAAAAAAAAAAACTCTCTAGCAACATACACCAAACTGAGCATGTGCAGAGTGACTCCAAAGGCTCCGTCTTATCAGCAGATGGATTGGGGACAGTGGAAGAAGTAGAGGATCAGAGAAGACAGAATCAAACAGCCTTTTTTCACAATGCGAATGATTAACCCCTTAGGTTCCACAGTGAGTATAGCAAGCATGCTTTACTGAATATACAGACTGATTTTGCTGTTGTGGGTTTCGTAACACTTTATGAATGAGACTGTGAAGGGTGCCCAATGTACTGCATTCAGAGTGAACTCATTGTACAGGGGGGGAACACTGGTTCACTTTTTGCAGACCTGTTTTAGTTAGATCCCTAGTAGGTTTATGGTATTTTTGGCTTTTTGCCTATTTTTAATATAGATCTGCACTTCTGTCACAATCACGGAGAAAGTGTTTTTTTGTAAGAGGGTTCAAGAAGGGGAAAGGAGAGAAAGAGAAACGAAGAGGGGCAACCTCCAAAAAGCTACAGTATCTGCATTATCTGTGGTGTGATGTATAGAGCAGCAAAGTCTGTGTAGCGCAGCATGGACGTGTGCCTGTATGCTTCATTTAGTTACAATTACCTAGGTCGTCGTCTTCGTTAACCTCTTTGCACTGGGCGCATGCAAATACGCGGCCTCTCGGCAAATGGGCCTTGGCACCGAACGGTCGCATATTTACGTTCATTAGTGCAAATACAGTTGTGTTGAGAGCGCGCGCCCTGCACGCTCCAGCACAGTTACCAGCGGCTAAAGAAAAGCTTTCCAATCATGTGACAACTTCACCCCCAGATCAGACAAGCTAGATCCAGCCCTGTTTAGCATTCCAAAATGTAATATCCCCTAAAGGCTAATCGGGACCTATGGATTTCAGATGGGTTTACATTTCACCACAGGATTGGATTCTTGTTTTGTGGTGAGGATGTAAACATATTGGCATCAATCACTTTTATGCAGTTATTTTATTTAACTCCGGTCTATAATCTTCAGGGAAAGGGCATTAAGGCAGAGGACACCTAAAAGCCCAGTCCACCCTCAATAAATGATGCGGCAGAGTTTGAGGGTGCACCTCCAAGAATACCCCACATTGTGGGCACCTGCTCCAGGGACTTAATTATGGCCAGTCTTGAGCAGTTTCTACAGCCCAATCTTATTACTTTAGCTCTCAAAATGCCAACTCACAATGCATTGCACATGGTTGCAGGGTATTTGTAGTGTGGGCCCATTCACTTGAGTGGATCGTGCTCATTGGTAAAACCACCATCAGAATGTGACATGGCATTTAATTTTTGCTGCAGCATGTCAATACCTCTGAGCTGCTGCATCTCTGTGTTTATGTGGGTGGTGTGGGTGGTGGGGGGGTCACACGCCTGCTTTTATCGCTTTGTGGCTGCGTGAGTGAACGAGCCAATAGAGAAAGTCTGCTACATAGTACCAGATGCGATAGAAAAGTTTCAAAAACACAATTACTATTCATTGGATTTCCTGATTTGCTCTTTGGTGGCATTGAAGATGGTGGAAGTAAAGTGAGTGCTGGTTGAGGGATATGATGATGGGTAAAATGTACAATGGGGTGCATTTAATGAATGCAAATAGACTGTGCAGTTTGCAAGTGTAGTTGCACTCATTTTCCCCAGAGCTTAGTGAATGTGGTGAAGCTCCACTTTGTACAAAATACCAAATCAGGTGCAAGGAAAATAAAAAAACAAAAATTTTGCTTGCATGTGGGAGTGGTGCAGCGGCAAAAACTCACACAGCCAGTTGCAATAAAAAACCTATACTGAAGTAAGGCAGCAACAGTTCACAATAACCTGGTGGGACAGCTACCCAACCAGGTACACTCACAGTTCCAATAACGTGAAAAAGTAGTTTCCAACCAAACTGACAGCATCTGTTGATAGGAGACAGAATGCGGCCTGGTTGTCTCATGCCCTATCAGGAAGGTATCTAGAGAGATGCGATCTTATGCTTTGCCTTCTTGTCAGGAACCTTTCCCTATACTGTCCCTTGTAGTACTGTCCCTTACCTGACAGGGTACCTTTCCCTACTCTACCCACTCGCATAGAGCACGCCAAACCCATGGGCCAGGGTCTTAAATAGACTCTGCCACACCTAAGATGGCCACAAGAGTCACATGGGAAGCCAGCATTCAATTGGACCACTGCTCCAGTGACTCAAGAAACTTCATGACTTCCTCTTCCCATACATTGCCACGGTTGAGTGTCATCTGCAGTAGAGACAGCAGACTGCACCTGCCTACATGCATATGATTGGATTATGGAAATCAGCAGTGCTTTGTCACATAAGCTCTGGGGAAAATAAGTGCAATTGCACCCTAAAAAGTGCGCAATTTGTCTTAAGTAAATCCAACCCAAAACATACTGGATGCAAAGCATTAGACACACTGGGGTTCATTTACTAAAGCTAAAGAGGGCAAAATTAGTCACAATGCTGCAGAGAAACCAATCAGCTCCCAGGTTTTATTGCTAAACCTTAATTAAACAAGCTGAGGTTCGAAGCTGATTGGTTTCTCTGCAGAATTGTGACTCATTTGCCCTCTCTAGCTTTAGTAAATAAACCCCACTGGGACTGAAACAGTGTTCAGAAATGGCTACTGTGGTAGAAGACAGTACACCTCTCAGGTTTAATGCGTGGCAGGAGTCATGATAAAGTGAGAACCCAGGAGAAAGAGGTAAGGGACCTCTAATGGTCACCAATGAGGCCAAGGGATGAAACTAGTCTATGTCGGCAGAGAATAATTATTTATTTCAGATGCTTCCACTCAGAAAGGTCAATGGTGCTGCAGTATATTAAAACAATAAGAACAATGTTGTTAAATTTCATATGGCAGGGAAAAAAAACCTAGGGTGCATTATGGGGCTCTTAGTAGAGATAAGACACAGGGGGGACCAGCGGCACCTGACATTAAAAGATACTACACAGCAGCATTCATATCACGGATGATAGAATGGATAAAAAAAATTCAGAAAAAAGATGGGTCAAGTTGAAAATCACGTTGAGTCTAACACAATTGGTTAGGAACATTTGGATCCTACCAAAGTACAGGGAAATGCATGAAGATACACATGAAATAACAAGAGTTGTATATAAGACTTGGTGGAAATACAACTCTCCGTTATTACCACTAGAAGACACATTTTTTTTACCCGGAATGGAGAAACAGTTTGGTAGTGGGATAGGGGATTTGCGACTAAAAGAAATAACACACAATGGAAAAATTATTTCACTTCACGAATTAAACACAATGGGAAGGTTGACACTGAATAACTGGAGTTATTCGCAATTAAAACACTTTGTAGGTTCTTTGCCCCAACCCATCAGATAAGAAAAAGAGTCGAATCTTGTGGAAAAATTCTGTAATCCGTTAACAAAAATAAGACATGGCTTGTCTCAAATATATAATAACTGATCTGGCGGGAATGAGAAAACATACAATTATAGAAAGTTGGGAAAGAGGAATAGGATGTGGTTTGAGTGAGCACTAGGAGAAAACTGTTGAGAGCCGCACACTGCACCACTAGAGACAAGAACACCATTGAGATGAATTATAAGTGCCTCTCGAGATGGTATATAACACTGGTTATCGCACACAGTTTTCAGCCAGAGAAGTCAAATCTGTGTTGGAGGGGCTGTCAGACGGTGGGCACAATGACTCATGTCTGGCGTGAATGTCCCAAGATCTGGGGAGTATTGGTTAAGGATACAGTAACTTATCAATAAAATTACGGGTGAGATTATTAGGGATGACCCCTGGACATGTCTATTTCATAGAACAAATAGATCTTTAAAACATTACAGAAATTCAATAGTCCCCAACCTGCTTAATGTAGCAAAGGGTACTACCCTAAAATGATGGCTTGAAATAGAAGCCCCTGCTGTAAGGGAATGGTGTGGCAGAGTAGAATACATATACTGTATGATATGGAATACTTGTATAGTAGAGATGAAGAACAAGTAGACTGCTTTTCAAATAAGTGGAGAAATTGGTTTGACTTAAAAAAAAACAGAGTACATAGAATTATGGAAAGATTAGGGGAGTGACTAAAGAGTTGGACATGCTAATATATTTAAGAAAGGATAAGTAGGACTGCAATTCCGGAATGGGGTATATATAAGGGGACTGGGGAGATAAGGGGAGGGGGGAGGGATTTAGGGGATAAAGATACTTATCCTGGGGTGTTAGCTTTGCGAATTGAGCCATTGGCATTAAGGCAGCCCAGCCACCACAACAGACTGAAATTTTGAGATGCACAATTTTTGTAATGCATCCCAAGCAGAGTAGTGCAATACCGTAAACTGTGGTACACTGCAATGCAGGTGTGTTCTCTTCCTGTGCCTTCGAAAATAGCACCACAACACCCTAACATATGTATGGCATGTTGTGTTAAAACACGTTATCACAAAGCACAGCACAGATATGTGTGGTCCCTTGGGGGTCAATTTATAAAGCTGTACTTAATTAATTGTAGCCCTACCCCCCCCAAAGAACCGATTGGCAACTTGGGTTCTCTGTTCTGTGCCTCGACTCCAAGAATAACCTCAGCTCCTCTGTCACACCTGGTTAAATAAAAGTTACTGCACGCACTTATAGGAACACAAGTGTGGATACCTTTAACTCAAATGTGAGGAGTGTATGGTGGTGGGTTATATGTTCAGTGAGAAGGGTACGGAATGTATGGTGGTAGGTAATATGTGTAGGGAGAGGGGCACAAAGTGTATGGTGGTAGGTAGTATGTGCAGGGAGAGGGGCACGGAATATGACAGTGGGTAGTACATGCAGGGAGAGGGGGATGGAGTGTATGGTGGTGGGTACTACATGCAGGGAGAGAGGTACGGTGTGTATGGTGGTGGGTAGTATGTGCAGGAACAGGGGTACGGTGTATGGTGGTGGGTAGTATGTGCAGGTAGAGTGGTATTGTGTGTATGGTGGTGGGTAGTATGTGCAGGGAAAGGGACACGAAGTGTATGGCAGAGGGCAGTACGTGCAGGGAGAGGGGTACAGAGTGTATGGCAGTGGGTAGTATGTGCAGGGAGAAGAGTGCGAAGTCAGCAATAAACAGTGCATATAAGCATTAACTACAATGGGAATAATACTATAACTAGTTTAGAGTGCACTCTAGGAGGATGGCTAGGATATGGTGCAATGTCACCTGAGAGGTCCCTTTCAGCATAGGTAAAGGTCTTTGTGTAGCAGCTGTAAAGGGTCAGTCTTTAGTCCTAACTCTTTGTAATGTTCCGGTACCTTTGGTACCCTAATTACTCTTTCATAAGTGTATGCGCCCCACCATTCTCTTTTGGTAAGGTGCGCATACACCTTTAAGACTGATGCTGTCATCACTCAGCGCCGGACTGGATGGCTATTTAGATCGCCGGCTCTCACTCACATGTGTTCGTTCAAACACCCTTGTACCTTGATGCTAACTTGGCTTGAAGCTCTCATGCTTGCAAGCATACCTCGCTGACGGAACCACGCTGCGCTGATCCCTGTATCCCGCTACTGGATCATCCGCTCTTCCTGAACCTCCCCTCGGCTACATTGCTATTAGTGATAAGTACCCCATAGGGGAGACCTCTATAAACTTTATACTAAAGCTTACACTATCTAGCTCTGCATAGTAAGGACTGTTACCACATCTGCATATCTAGATTGCTAGCTCTTGAGCCTACTGCCACCTATTCCTGCACTGGGTTGATCTCTCTTGTATGTCCACCTGCTACTCTGTCATCTGCTACCATACATGATTGCTAAACCTATCTGCATCCATCTGCTACTATCTTACCTTCAAGTGTCTGTCATCTACCATCTCCACCCAACCTGTCTCTTCAGTCTATCATCACTGTGTTACTATATACATAAGTCACTCTAGGAAACATCTTATTGAGTGTGTGTATTTATTTGCTGAATTGAGACCTTCCACACATGATGAGTCATTGAGGGTTGGGAATGGTATCTCAGCGTTTCTCTTACATGACTACTGAAGTGGAATATTTCTGCAGCTGAAAATCCACACCTTACATAAAACGCAGGAGCGTTACACTCTTCTGCCAGTTAGCATTGGGGCCTGATTGTATTGTTGGTGCACATGAGAATAGTCCCAGTCAAGCATGCAGGCAGTAATAAGGCTAGTACATGGCTGTATGGTCAGTACCTAAAGGGCTCAGTCCCATTAGCAGCAGATAGTAAATCACCACAGCAGCAGCTCACCAGTGCTAGTGATATTGCAGCTCATCACCCGGTCACACAAAGCGATTAATCAATTCTCTGCACTGCACCCAGGTAACTCTGTCTGCACTCTGGATCCCGTTTAGGCCACCATTATGCAGCTGTGATGGTGTAAACTGGACAGCAGTGAGCACTCTCCGATTTCCCTCACAGCAAGAGGAAGCTGTTTTCTCTACTGTCAGCGTTTAGATACATGGAGCCAGGGCCGGTGCAAGACTATTTTGCACCCTAGGCGAGACCAGCTACTTGCCCCCCCCCCCCCCCCCAAAAAAATAAAAAAATCAACTCAATAATTCTAGCGCTAAAACTCCTGCCTAACACTAAACTGATGACCTGTAGGGGCTTTGCGTATGTGCGCCCATGAAACTACGAAAAACTTCAGTTCCGTATATTTTTTCTTAGGCAATGCTTTAAAAGCCCCATACAGATCATCAGTTTAGCGTCAGGCAGGAGTTCTGATGCTAGAAATATTTCTCTCACTCCGGTGTGCGCTGTGATACAAACCATGTATAGGCCAATCATAGGCGCTAAAGCACATGCATTTTTGTGTGTGTACAGCATACAGGTGTGGGCGGGCAACACTGGCACTCGGGTGTACAGTATTCAGGTGGGGGGGCAGGGGTGTGCAGTATGCAGGTGGGGGTATGCAGTAAACAGGTAGGAGGGCGGGAGGTGTGCAGTATACAGGTGGGGGCAGGGGGGGTATGCAGTATACAGGTGGGGGTATGCAGTATACAGGTAGGAGGGCGGGGGGTGTACAGTATACAGGTAGGGGGGCGTACAATATACAAGTGGGGGCAGGGGGGTTTACAGTATACAGGTGGGGTGGAAGTGCAGTATACAGGTGGGGCGGGGCTGTACAGTATACAGGTAGGGGGGCGGGGGTGTAGAGTATACAGGTGGGGTGGAGGTGTATAGTATACAGGTGGGGGGGCAGAGGGGGGTGTGCAGTATACAGGTAGGGAGGTGGGGTGTGTGCAGTATACAGGTGGGGGTGGGGGGATGGGCAGTATACAGGTGGAGGCAGGGGGATGTGCAGGACACAGGTGGGGGGGATGTGCAGTATTCAGTTGGGGGATGTGCAGTATACAGGTGGGGGGGATGTGCAGTATACAGGTGGGGGATGTGCAGTATACAGGTGGGGGGGATGTGCAGTATACAGGTGGGGGATGTGAAGTATACAAGTGGGGGGATGTGCAGTATACAGGTGGGGGATGAGTAGTATACAGGTGGGGGGGATGTGCAGTATACAGGTGGGGGGATGTGCAGTATACAGGTGGGGGAATGTGCAGTATACAGGTGGGGGGGATGTGCAGTATACAGGTGGGGGGTGTGCAGTATACAGGTGGGGGGATGTGCAGTATACACGTGGGGGGGATGTGCAGTATACAGGTGGGGGGGGTGCAGTATACAGGTGGGGGGGATGTGCAGTATACAGGTGGGGGGATGTGCAGTATACAGGTGGGGGAATGTGCAGTATACAGGTGGGGGAATGTGCAGTATACAGGTGGGGGGGGGATGTGCAGTATACAGGTGGGGGGGATGTGCAGTATACAGGTGGGGGGAATGTGCAGTATACAGGTGGGGGGGATGTGCAGTATACAGGTGGGGGGGATGTGCAGTATACAGGTGGGGGGGATGTGCAGTATACAGGTGGGGGAATGTGCAGTATACAGGTGGGGGGGATGTGCACAGGTGGGGGAAGTATGCAGCTGGTAGGGAGATCGGTGTCCCCCTGGCAGTAGGTCCTTTCACACACCAGGCAGTCAGGCTGTGTGGAGAGGTGACTCACCGTTAGGCAGGGGACTATCAGTGTGATGTGTACTGAGCCCCATGCTGGCTCCTCACATCACTGGACACCGACCCCACTCTCCTCTATTACCAATCATAGACTCCTCCCTCTTCCTGACTCTGGACCGTCCAACCCCGCCTCCTCCACGACATCATTCAACTCCGCCCTTCAGAGTTCCTCATTCGTCCTGCATCTGGGCAGAACAAGAAACAAGGGAGGGGGGTGACGTATGTGAAGGAGGGGGACAGCCGAATGTAAGGAGAGGCAGGGCGCGCCATCGCAATTAAGGTGGGCTCTGTATCGATCTTGTTTTGCCTAATGGTAGTGCCGACCTGCAGATGGCCCCTCCTGCCTCCCCCACCGCCAGGACAACCTACCACACCCCCCACTGCACCCGTCCTAGTCCTCCGGGCCGCTGTCACATCACTTGACGTAGTGAAGAAATCCAAGTTCTGGGAGGTGCCGCCGCCACTGCTGCTGCTCACCTCCCATCCAAAGCTCAGCCCTCAGGCTTAGCTTCCCCTCGCTGTTCTCTTTCTCTGCGGCCGCCGCCCGCTCGCAGCGTGGAGACAGATGCCTACTCCACGAGAACACCGCTGCTTGCTTCCACCACCCCGAACCAAGACTCTCCGATGCCCGTGGCTGCGCCCTAGGCAGCAGTGCGCCCTAGGCGGCTGCCTAGTCCACCTAGTGGTAGCGCCGACCCTGCATGGAGCCCAATAGCAGGGGTACACACCATTAATAAGGATACTCAGGAGGTTAATCTGGCACAGTTTCCAAAAGCGTGGTACAAAATGGGAAAATCTATAATCAAAGTCAAACATAGGATAAGGTCAGGACAGGCAGCAAAGGATCAGAGTCAATAAATGTAGCAAAGGTCAGGTAGCGTAATCACAAGACAAGCAACAGGTACACACTGTGGACAGCACCAAAACAACTGAACTCTCTCTATGGAACCTTTCAGCTTTATAGCGATCCGACAGGAAATAATCTTAGGAGGTGTGGTGGAAGTAATGCAATTGCTGTCTATAACAGGAAGCACTGCAGTCCTCACACGGGGGTGTCACAGGACACAGGTCACCGACAAGAGTGCCAAGGACTGACATGCTGCGAGTGCGAAGACCCCTGCGGTTGTTACAGATAGGTTGCAGATTGTGACAGTGCCCCCCCACAAGCGTGCCCTCCGGGAGCGCAAAAGAACAGGAGGGCCAGGATGACATCTATGGAAAGAGCACACAAGTGCAGGAGCATGCACATCAGAGACAGGAACCCAGGAACGATCTTCAACACCAGAGCCTTTTCAGTGAATCAAATATTCCAGAGGACTATGGTGTAATCTAGCATCCAAGATGTCCTAAACTTCATATTCTTCTTCTCCATTTACAATAATAGGATCGGCAGTAGGTAGGGAGCATGAGGGACAAAGATCTGGGACAGCAGGCTTCAACAGAGAAGTATGAAAGACCAGATGAACCCTAGAGGAATAAGGCAGACTCAATTTCATTGCAGCAGGAGAAATGACATGTTCAATAGCAAAGGGTCCCATATATCTCGGTCCTAATTTTCGGGTAGGACATTTCAGTTTTAAGAACAAGGTAGACAACCATACTCGATCGCCTGGTTGATCACAGCGTCTGTCCACATAGGCCTTATACCTAATCTGGCCACAAGTTATGGTCTTTAGTGCTGAAAAGCTCTTCAAAATGTATTCCAAACATTTATTTACAGCAGGTACAGTATTAGCAACTGGGGATCCAGGCAACATAGTGGGATGGTAGCCATCATTAGCACAGAATGGAGAGCAGTTAATGGAACTGTGGAATTATTATATGCAAATATAGCTAAAGACAGATATGAATCCTAATTGTCTTGAAGATAGGTTGTATAACATTGCAGGTATTGTTCTAAGGTTTGGTTGGTACGTTCTGTTTGGCCATTTGATTGAGGATGAAAAGCAGTTGACAATGAGCATTGGATATGTGGACCTCCACAGAAGGCAGCCCAGAATTTCAATGTAAATTAAGATCCCCTGTTCGTAACAATGGATTCTGGTAAACAATGAAGATGAAACACTTCTAGTATGAAATAAGTGAATGACTGACTGGCAGTAGGTAGATTCTTAGTGGCTATGAAATGAGACATTTTTACTAAAATTATCCATTATTACCACTATTGTATTATAACCATGTGCCAAGGGTAACTCAACAATAAAATCCATTGAAATATCAGTCCAGGGCCTGGAAGGAACAAAATCAAAAGAAGACCTTGAAGGCGATTGTGGCTGTCTTTAGCACGAATACAAACAGAACAGGTAGAAAAGTAATGTCACATTTTTTAAAAAGGAAGGCCACCAGAAGGTTCTTCAAATCAGTTCATGCGTCTTATGTATAATTCAATAACCCCCTATGGAAGTGTCATGGCAATATTGTAGTACTTCAGCGACTGCAGCAGGAGGGATGGAAACTCTTCCTTTGTACAATAAAAGTTTATTTTGATAGTTCATTGGGGGTTTTGTGGAAGGCTTATCATTCACATTAGTATGAGATCTGACAGTATCCCACTAGCCAAAAAAACTGTCTTTATTTTATATAGTAGAAGGTTCAGGATCTGGAGAAAGGGCATCAGCCTTACCATTTCGAGAACCAGGACGATAAGTTATTAGGAGGGGGAACCGGCTGAAGAAAAGAGCACATCGGGCTTGATGTGGTTTTAATCTTTTAGCTGTCTGCAAGTATTCAAGATTGTGATGGTCTGTATAAACAGTTATGGGTGTGCTAGTGCCCTCTAGCAGATGTCTCCATTCTTTTAATGCAAGTTTGATTTCTAATAATTCTCTATCCCCCATATCATAATTTCTCTCAGCAGGAGTAAAGGAGCGTGAAAAAAAAGCCACTGGATGTAGGAGTTTTTTCACCGGATCTCTGATAGTACAGCACCTGCAGCTGTGGGAGGGGGTGGATATGGCCTTCTGGCTTTGTTCACCCTCTCTCATGGGGTCTCCCTTCGGGGGAGCCCCACCTAGTACTTGGGGTGGGCTGTTTCGGCAGTCCCCCTGGAGAACGGGGTCTGCCTGGCTTCGGCTGGGCGGACCTAAGTGAGTACCTCAGTCCCCGTCAGGAGCTTCGCGCCCCGGGGGATCAGGGTCTAGGCCCTTCCTCTTCGGAGGAGGGCTATGTGTACGCCTTGTGCACTTTTTGTGTGTCTCACGTTTTTCCGTGTGTGCACTTTTTTATGCACCGGGTGTTAAGTCTTTTGAGTGTGTTTCACACACCACGGGCTTTAAAAAAAAAAAAAAAATACTTCAACATAGTATGGTATGTTGGGCACAGGTAAAATTAGAATAGGTGAAGTAAATAGGCCTCTCAACTCATCAAAAGCTTGTTGGGCTTGTTCAGTCCATTGAAATTTCACTTTTTTGTTTTGGGATAGCTGTAATTGGCTGAACACACTTTGAGAAATTACGTATGAATAGAAGTTACAAATCTATAGAAGTTACAAAAGCCAATAAAACATACCCCTTTTTTTGTTTATAGGTACTGGCCAAGATAATATGGCTTGAATCTTGGAGGTATCCATCTGTATGTAACCAGGTGAAATAATGTACTTCCAGGAAATCAGTTTTCACGTTGAAAGCACATTTTTCTAGTTTTGCATACAAGCGATGAGTCCTTAGTAGGGACAACACTGTCTTAAAATGTTCAATATGTTACTTCTCTGTGGTAGAGTATATCAATATATTATCCAGGTACACTACTACATAGGTGTCTAGAAAATCCCGCAGAACATCATTGACAAACTGCTGAAATGTGGCAGGAGCATTACATAATTCAAATGGAATTACCAAATATTCATACTGCCCATACCGAGAACGGAAGGCAGTTTCCATTCATCTCCATTTCTAATCCTCACTAAGTTATAAGCTCCTTGTAGATGTAAATGGTAGCAGAATGCAATCTTTCCACTAATTCAGGAATTAAAGGCAGTGGATATTTATGTTTAATGGTAATAGCATTAAGTGCTCGGTACACAAGGAGGCCTCCATCTTTCTTTCCTAAAAAAAAAAAAAAACGAGCGCCAGCAGGGAAGATAGATGGCCTTATAAAACCCTTCTTTAAATTTTCATCAATGTATTCTTTCAAAACTTGTAATTCAGGCTCGGAAAGAGGATATGTCCTGCCATAAGGTATTGGAGCCCCTGGTAACAAATCAATAGGACAATGATATCGGTGAGGAGGGAGAGTATCGGCCCCTTTCCTCTCAAAAACATAAACAAAGGCCAAATAGTGTACAGGAACCTTTGACATATTGTTATCAATAGTAGTAGGTTTCAACGTCAGATTCACAGCTTGAGGTATTGGACAACTAGATAGACCAGGGGTCTTCAAACGATGGCCCTCCAGTTGTTCAGGAACTAAAATTCCCATCATGCCTAGTCATGTGTGGGAATGTCAGAGTTTTACAATGCCTCATGGGATGTGTAGTTCCGCAACAGCTGGAGGGCCGTAGTTTGAAGACCCCTGAGATAGACAGTGTGTAGAAGAAAACTTTATTACACCAGTTTGCCAGTCTACTGTAGGGTTGTGTCTCCGTAACCAGTTTATTCCTAATACCAGCAGAAAAATGGGAGAACATACAAGGGTAAAAGAGAATGTCTCTCTATGGCATGATCCCAGGTTTCTGTGGTAATAGGACTAAATTTTAAAGGAGTTCAATCTATTAAACTATATTTGTGTAGGTACTTCTTTATTGGTAGTAGGCACTGACAAAGCTTTAGTTAATCAATAATTGCATTAAAATTCACAGGCTTTTTATTCCACTGTAAAGAGAGGGAGATGATTAAATGAGAGGACATGGTATGTAGCAATTGTTGTGAGGAAGAGGATATTTTAGATTGCTTTCCTCCCCTAGAACTTGGCTTAGCTTTACATTCCTTCACTTGATGTCCTGGCTTTCCACAATATAAGCATAGTCCTTTAGATCTACGATGAGATTTCTTTACATCAGACAGAGGTCCTCAAGCTATTTCAATCTGCATTGATTCATTTGTGGGGGCTTCGGAGGATATGCCAGGATTGCATGGGGCAGAGAAGATTATTGCACCTCTGAGGAATAGTGTAAGTATTGGCCCATTCTTGTCTTCTCTCCTGTAATCTGCGTATGATCAACTTGCATACAAAAGGAGACAGTGCTTTCAAATGTGGATGGAACATCGACTCTGGCCAACTCATCCTTCAGGGCTTCAGAAAGTCTTAAGCAAATCTGATCTAGCAGAGCTGGTTCATTTCCATTGAATTCTACTGCAGATGATGAAATTCTGTAATATATTCCTCAACATTTCTTCTTCCTTGATTCAGGGCTCGGAGTGAAGCTGCGGCAGAGGCTACTTTATGTGGATCTTCATATAGTACATCCATGGCTTGTATGAAGGAACTCCAGGAGTTCAATATAGGGCTATGTATATGAAATAAATGATGTGCCCAGGTCTGAGGTTTACCAGTCAATAAAGAGATCACAGTCCGTATCCTGCCAAAATCTGTTGCATAGGCACAGGTCTGTAAAGAAAAGTGGATCTGGCATGAGGTAATAAATGTTAAATAAGATAAGCGATCTCCACTGACTTTATCAGGTAATGCAACTTTGGGTTCAGGAGCAGCAGCACCTCTTTCTGGATACATCACAGGTGATTCAGGCACAGGAGCAGGTGGAGGTGTATTAACCAGTTGGTCCAATCTTGCCTGATTGACCTGTAATGCCTCGTACACACGATCAGATAATAGAACGACTTATCGTTCGCATTTTGTTGCATGATACTAGTGTTGAATTCAACAATGCTTACTAAACTTTAAATTTTTTCATACGATTCTGGAAAAGCTTCCTGGTTGCGTAGCTACATATTGGATAGTGCAAAACAAAAACAATGGCAGCCAGGATTTTTCCAGGTTATTTTCGTGTTTCTGATCATGTGTTGTCTTTGTCTATCAATTTTGAGCGGACGCTAGGCTATCGTACGATAAAAGTTTTCGTGTTTGTCCCTTCGGATTTTGTGATCGGCTGTCGAAAGCTGTGTAATAACGATCACATTATTGTGCGATCAATTCAAAAGCAATTTTTATCGTATGATTATCTGATCGTGTGTACGAGGCATAAGTTTGCTTGAGTAGTTTGTAGGTCTTGTATAGACTGTGTCAACATGGTTATCTGTTGAGTCAATGTCGCTAATGCTTTGACTAACCCCGCAAACTCCATACTGGCTCAATTATTATGTCAGTGTTTAGATATGAGGAGCCCAATAGCAGGGGTACACACCTTGGATAAGGATACTCAGGAGGTGAATCCTGTACAGTTTCCAAAAGTGTGGTACAAAAAGGGAAAGTCTATAATCAAAGTAAAACGTGTCAGTCAGTCAGTCAGTCAGTCAGTCAGTCAGTCAGTCACCAGGTACACATTGTGGACAGCTCTAAAACAACTGCGCTCTCTCTGGAACCTTTCAGCTTTATAGTGACCCAACAGGAAATGATCTCAGGAGGTGTGGTGGAAATGATGCAATTGCTATCTATAACAGGAAGCACGTCAGTGCTGCCAATTTGATATGAGGATGCCATCAGGCATGTGCTAGAGGCCTCACCATCCTTACACGGGGGGGGGGGGGGGGGGGTGACACAGGCCACCGACAAGTGCCAAGGACTGACATGCTGCTAGTGCGAGGACCCCTGCGATTGGTACAGGTAGGTTGCAGATTGTGACATGTACACAAAGCTTTTTTTCTCAGGCAATAGGTGCAGGTACTCTTCCCTTCCAAGTCACCCCTTATCTCCGCCCCCTACCCACCTCTGAGCACAGTCCCTTGGTTGCACCCATCTTCTAGTACCATTCCTTTTAGAGAATACAGAACCAAGTATAATTTTCTGGTGCTAAATAATGTGTATGGACTTTGTTATGGATTGCAAGATAAGCTGTTAAATAGACAATTACAATGGATCCCCCATGCAACAGTAGATCCCCCAGAAACAATAGACTCAACACCAACAATCGACCCCCCATGCAACAGTAGATCCCCCAGCAACTGTAGACTCAACATGCTACAGTAGATTCCCCAGCAACAATAAACCCTCCGCAGCAGCCAGAACCAATAGGCCAGTGAGGGTGAAACTTGGCACCCCAGATGTTTTGGAACTACATTTTCCATGATGCTCAACTACACGACAGAGTACATGAGCGTCATGGAAAATGTAGTTCCAAAACATCTGGGGTGCCAAGGTTCGCCATGACTGCAATAGGCCCTTCAGCATCCAGCAACAATAGACCCCCTCACTCAGCAGTAGATTCCTCCCAGCAACAATAGATCCCCATGGTGACAATAGATCCCCCAACAGCCAGCATCAGTAGACCCCAGCACCCCTTACCATTACATACATTCAGTACTGGAGGTGTCAGAACTGCGTTCCCCCGCATTCCCGCTGAAAAAAAGCTCTGCCTGTACGGCCTGTGAAAATGCAGCTCTTTCCCCTTCCCAATCTCCCCTTTCCCAATCACACTTTATGGAAATGCAGTTTAAAAGCTCTTGATTACATCTTCAAACTACGGCCCTCCAGCTATTGTGGAACTACATGTCCCATGTAAAACTCAGACATGACTAGGCATGATGGGAAATGTAGTTCCTGAACAACTAGAAGACCATAGTTTGGAGACCCTTGACGTAGTCTCTCTCCTACGGACTACAGTTCCCACAGTGTGTTGCTTCCTGAGTCTATTGAGCTCCCTCCTTTTGCTGATATAGCTGTTAACAAGGTCAACATAGCAGGGCAGCAGCTAGAGAGAGCATCTGCAGCCAGTGTTTCTCACTCTCCATTCTTAGCCAAGCACCTGATTACATAAAAAAGTCCCCAAGTGCTATTAAATTAAGAAAGACAAAATGGCAGTTTGAGAGTTTAATTGCTTGACATGTCAAAGTCAAGTGACAGGCCTTTCCTCTAATTACTGTTTTTTAGTGTTAAAGTGACACTAAATTCAGGTTTAAAAAGAACTAAATTGCTGTGATCCAGCTTCCTGTTAGAGGGGGGTGCATTCGTTTTCCACAGTCCCACTG
Organism: Pelophylax lessonae; assembly: GCF_965119305.1. Lineage (NCBI taxonomy): Eukaryota > Metazoa > Chordata > Amphibia > Anura > Ranidae > Pelophylax > Pelophylax lessonae. The sequence continues at coordinate 58,944,262 of NC_138778.1, read as the reverse complement.
TACGTAGCCACCCTCTCCTCTTGCTTCCTCCCGAGATGGACTAGGGACTATATATGGACTATGGGATTTATAATGTGCAAGGAGCAGTGCACATGACCGCAACTAATACAGTAGCTGTGTCCCAATATGACACCTGTGTGGGTGTGTGCAGATGCGTGTCCTCAAACGCACACAGGGTGAGTTCAGAAACACGCACCTACACGAAAGTAATATTGGGAGTAGCAGCTGTGTCTGTGCAGCCACTGTGTCGCAATAGACATCAATGGGATTGCTTGCACTGGGTTGCATGGAACACCTTTGCCTCCCTGTGCAGGTAAACACAGCCCTGCATGGGCGTACAGCATTGTACGCCTTGTGTGAATGAGGCCTAAGTAAACGTATGTGTCTGTTCACAGTCCTCTGCATAATGAACACCAAGCTAAGACAATGAGCTGCATGGATAAATGACTCCTGCGTCATCCTGTACTGACTAGTCAGAATGGCACCTGGAATAAGCCAGGGAGAAACTGCAGATGTTCTGTCGATTACTGCAGAGCCTCAGCCATCAGATAATGCCTCTGATGATCTGCGCATGCGCAGTAGTGACCTCACTCCAGCTGACATCAACACTGCGCATGCGCAGATCATTGGAGGCATTATCCAATGATCAGCGAAGCGCGGTGTTATGTCAATTACTGCAGATCATCGGATAATGCCTCCGTCGGCAGCTCGTGTGACGTCAACACTACGCATGCGCAGATTGTCTGAGATGTTATACAATGATCAGCAAAGCACAGAGGCAAAATCTGATCTTCAGATTCTGCCTCGCTCTCTATGGGCAGGCGTGTTCTATAGATTACTGCAGATCGTCAAATAATGCCTCAGACGATCTGCACATGCACAGTGTTGACGTCACGCCAGCTGATTGGCAGATCAGCTGGCGTCCTGTCACTACTGTGCATGTGCAGATCGTCGGAGGCATTATTAGACAAACTGCAGCAACTGACAGAAGACCGACACTGGTAAGTGACCTTGTGGGCGCTGGACCACTGAGGCAATGGTAAGTATTCATGCCGGTAATCCCGCTAAAGTGCTGCGTAAACTGTCGGCGCTATATAAATAGTATATAATAATATATAATATAATAATAATGAACGGTCGCTTGGGATAGTCAAAGAAGTTCGAACTAAAAAATAGAAGAAAGTAAACAGTGCAGTGCTCCAAAATTGGCACACGAGCACTATTCCCTGCAGTACACCAGTGACCATGTATTCAGCCAGGCTGGTAATGTGAATGAGCCCTCACAGGGGATCATCCAACTGTCCCAAAAACTTTTTTTTTTTTTTTTTGGTCAAACTTTATTTTGTATGAATTTTTTAAAGTATACCTAAAGGCTAAACTTTTTTTTTTGGTTTTGGATAAAGTGGAGATGGAGAGTCACCCTCTCTATCTGTACTGTTTACTGTTATTGTCAAAAGTAAAAGAAAATCCCAAATTTTGAGTTGACGTTATAACAGGAATAGAGGGAAAATCTTCCATTGGGGACACCCTGGGGATCCCAGTCACTTCCTGCTTTGGCTATGAGACAGGAAATTAAGGGACATCTCTCCAATAGTACACAGGTGGCAAAAATAAAACTGCCAGGGGTTATAACCCTCCTATACTCTATCCAAAATGAAAAGAATGTTTTGACCTTAGTTCTACATTAAAGAGGAAGTAAACCCTCCTCTACAACTTTTACCTATAGGTAAGCCTATGATAAGGCTTACCTATAGGTACTGTAAATATCCCCTAAACATGTACCGTTTAGGAGCTATTTACCTTACATGCAGCCAGTGACATCACTGGCGCATGTGATCTGAAGGGACGGCTGCTCGTACCGTTCCTTCAGAGTTCCGTGCCGTGACTGTCGGCTCTCCCGCGCGTGCGCAGGAGTGACGTCACCGCGGCTCCGACCAATCAGATGGCCGGATGCCGCGATCCCGGAAGATGGGCAACTGGACATGTCGCCCGTCATAGAGGTGAGTGAGCGGCACGGCGGGGGCTCGTTCTAAGGTAAGTATTGCATAATGAGCTAGTATGCGATGCATACTAGGTCATTATGTCTTTCTCTTGCAGGGTGTAAAAAAAAAAAAAAAAAACGAGTTTACAACCTCTTTAACCACTTTAGGTCCGCCCTATAGCATTTTTACTGCTACAGGGCGGCACCTGTGCACCAAATCACATACACACTTTATTGTCAAAAGTATTGAGACACCTGCCTTTACACGCACATGAAATTTAATGGCATACCAGTCTAAGTCTGTAGGGTTCAATACTGAGTTGGCCCACCCCTTGCAGCTTTAACCGCTTCAACTCTTCTGGGAAGGCTGTCCACAAGGTTTAGGAGTGTGTCTATGGGAATGTTTGACCATTCTTCCAGAAGTGCATTTGTAAGGTCAGGCACTAATGTTGGACGAGAAGGCCTGGCTCGCAGTCTCTGCTCTAATTCATCCCAAAGGTGTTCTATCAGGTTGACATCAGAACTTTGTGCAGGCCAGTCAAATTCTTCCACCCCAAACTCGCTCATCCATGTCTTTATGGACCTTGCTTTGTGCATTGGTCCAAATCATTTTGTGGAGGGGGACTATGGTGTGGGGTTGATTTTCAGGGGTTGGGCTTGGCCCCTTAGTTTCAGTGAAGGAAAAGCATATCTCCTAACTGTCCCTGATTCGCCGGGACTGTCCTTGAATTTCAAGCAAAGACAGGTGTCCTGAGAATGCGGGCTGAGTATAAGTACTAGACTCCACTAATCCCCCTGTCTGGTACTCTCAATGCTCAGCAGCACATTCCCCCACCCACTCACCTGCCCGCCAGCTCGCCCCATCCACTGTACAGGATGTACGAGGAGGGAGGAGGAGGTGGACTAGGTCAGCTTTATCTCCTCTCCATGTCCCCCTGTGCTTGCCCATAACCCCCAATGTGCAGCCAATCTGGAAAGGGGTTGTGTGGGTGGGATATTTTAAAGCAGCAAATGATCCTGATGTCTGCCAGAGCCTGGGGTGAGTAATCTCTCCCCTCTTTCTTCCTTCCGTTCCTTCCGTGTGCCACAGCGTTCCTGCCTTCCGTGTGCCACAGCGTTCCTGCCTTCCGTGTGCCACAGCGTTCCTGCCTTCCGTGTGCCACAGCATTCCTACCTTCCGTGTGCCACAGCATTCCTGCCTTCCGTGTACTACAGCGTTACTTCCTTACTGCCTTCCAGGTGTCACAGTGATTCTTCCTTACTGCCTTCCACGTGTCATAGTGGTTCTTCCTTACTGCCTTTCATGTGTCATGATTCTTCCTTCCAATACCTAAAGTAATCCTTCCTGCCTTCCATGTGTCATAGTGATCCTTCCTGCCTTCCATAATCCCATTGGGATTCTTCCTTATTGCCTTCCATGTGCCATAGTGATTCTTCCTGCCTTCCAGTTGCCATAGTGATCCTTACATTCTGCCTTCCTTGTGTCATAGTGATTCTTCCTTCCTGCCTTCCATGTGTCATAGTGATCCTTCCTCCCTTCCATGTACCATAGTGATCCTTCCTTCCATTCTTCCATGTACCATAGTGACCCCTCCTTCCTTTCTTCCATGTATCATAGTCATCCTTTCTTCCTGCCTTCCATGTACCACAGTGATCTTTCCTTCCCTTTTTTCATGTACCATAGTGATGCCTCTTTCCTTATACAGATATCATAGTAATCCTTCACTCTTTCCCTAAAGGTTGATTCAAACTGGAACACAGTGCAGGAAAGGGGCATTCCGTGTACATTTCCCGCACTGCATGCAACCATGCTACCCATGCGAGACGCACGTTAGTGCCATTAATTGTTAATGGCAGCATGTTTGCGGCCACCAAAACACATGGTACTGCAGTGTTATCCGGTTTGGTGTGGAACGATTTGAAAAAGTAGTGCTTTGCAGAGCGTCCCCATTCACTTGCATAGGTTGTGGTCAGAGGGCAGTAGTGCCCACCAATGCATCACCCCCCCCCCCCCCACTGCTGCCTCTTCAGCTAAAGGGGGCACACTTGGCGAGGTGGTAAAACCTTGTGGTTGAGCCACGTTTTTACCACCCCTACAACCACTACTGTGAATGTGCCCTGTTATGTTGCATATTTCTGACATTTGAGATAAGATTTCTTTCTGATACACATTTGTTCAAGCAATGCTGCACTATATACAGCAACAAGGCTTAGCTTCTGTTTAATCATCCCTCTTTAAGCCACTCCCACTGTTAGGAAACTTGACCATGACCATGTGCTACTATGTGCTACATGTACTGCAGTACTTATTCTTTGGCTTCATCCTGGATTTATCAGCTCCTTCCTAATCCTGGGTAAGCTTTCTGTCTAATTTCAGTGTATACAAAACCAGATGTATTGGAAGTAATTTTCTAAATTATTGTGTTGAGGTTTATATGTATCCCTGAGACTCCAACTTGTGGCACAACATTCAATCACACTTTATAGGTACAAGGAAGCGCAGATTATTTATAACCACTGCCCTTAAGCCCCTCCCACTATCATGTTTGGTCACACACACTTTTTGCTACACCAGCCGCAGGTGTATATATCCCTAAAATGTTCCTTAAGCCCCGTACACACGAGTGGAAATTCGGCCAGGAATTTTCGTCCGACGACCGATCTGCCGATTTTCGGCTTGTTAGTATGGTGCTCTCCAGAACCGACTCCGACTTTTTCGGCCGAAAAAATCCTGGTGTGCAGGCTATAAAATTTTTGTCCTCCATCAAAGCACGTCCGATTTTCGTGCAGTCAGTACAGATTTTGATGGGGAAAAATCTTATGAGCCAGACTAGGCATGCTCAGAGATGAAAGAACACATACAAAGCAATCCAACACATGACATCACTTCTGAAGTAGAATTCTGTCGTGCGGGAAAATTCGTGTGCAGTCTAGAGCACATTCCAACCAACAGACACCACTCTGGACAAAAGACGGACGACCGGTCGGCGGAAATTCGTTGTGTGTGTACGAGGCTTAATTCTTTAGTTCAAAAGTTGGAAGGTAAAGGTGTCAGCATACCAAGACATTTTGGACAATTTCATGTTCCCAACTTTGGGGGAAGAGTTTGGGGATGACCTCTTCCTGTTTCAACATGACTGCGCACCAGTGCACAAAGCAAGATCCATAAATACATGGATGAGGAGTTTGGGGTGGAGGCAGGGCAGCTTACTCGCTTGCATTAGGCCTGGGCCCCCCTGGGCTTGACCAAAATTCCCCAGGGCCCGCCAACTGGCTGTACCACCAAATTCACACACTGGCCATCCACCACTTTTATCTCTCTATATGGTTTACTGCATTTAGAGGGCATATCAAGAGCAGCTGATGAATTTTTCTTTTTTTTTTTGCCATGAAGGGGCCCCCTAACCCTCAGCCGGACCCCTTCCCTCTGAGCCCAGCGGTGGAACACCAGGGTCCAGTCACAAGTGCGACCGTTGCAACCCTGGTAGTTCCGCCACTGGCTTCAGTAGTTTTTATGTTTTATTTATTTTTTTACAATTTTATTTTTTTACAATTTTTTTAGGAGCCCCAGTGGGGGGCTTTGGTGAGATATCAGGGGTCCAGACCTCTGATGTTTCACCTTCGAGACAGAGAAAAGAAGATTGAGGACACAGCCCTCCATCTCAATTTCTATAACCTCAGCAGTACAGAATGAATGGACAGGAATATCATTCATTAAGACAAGCAAGGGCCTGGTAAATTACATATTTACTGGCCCCTTCCCTGCTCTCCACCCTGACACATCCCTTGCAGCAGCCAGCAGGAGAGGGGTGGGAGGCGCTGAGAGTGAACAGAGGGGGGGGGGCAGGGGAGAGCACAAAAATAAAAAAACAGAGCTGATTAAATACCACCAAAATAAAGCTCTATTTGTGGAGAAAAAATATATAAATTGTAATTGTGTACAGCATTGCATGACCACGCAATTGTCAGTTAAAGTAACACAGTGCCGTATTGCAAAAAATGGCCTTGTCATGAAAGGGGGTAAATCTTCCAGAGGTCAAGTGGTTAAGCAATTTTTATTTAGAGGGCAAAGGATTGTATAGCAATACTCCATTTTTAAGTCTGCTTTTGTGCTTATAAGAGATTTTACTAATTAACTACTTCTGGACCGCCCGCCGCAGTTTTACGGCAGGACTTTGACGTTAAATGCCGGTGTTATGGCAGCAGATATCTGCCATAACCCCGGTATTTTCTTACTCGGCCGGCCATCCTGTTTCCCAAACCATGCAGAGCTTATTAATAATGTTCATATAAAAGAACATCTGGGTAACAGTGACCATAATATGATTTTATTTAATGTTAGCTGTAAGCAAAAAACGCATACAGGAAATATAAATACTTTTAACTTTAAGGCCCCGTTCACACTGGGGCGATCCGACTTCCAGGGGCGACCTCGGAGCGGCCGGCACGGACTTCATAACATTGAAGTCTATGACGGTCGCTCCGGGTCGCCCCAAAGAAGCTCCGGACCCTTTTTCTAAGTCGGAGCGACTTGTGTCGCTCCTATTAGAACGGGTCCGCAGCTTCCCTATGGAAGGCGACCTATGGCGACCTGTGAGGCGAACCAGGTCGCCTCACAGGTCGCCCCAGTGTGAACGGGGACTAAGAAAGCAAATTTTCCAAGGATGAGGGCTGCTCTCCAGGACTTAGACTGAGAGGGAATATTGGCATCGATGAACACCGAACAGAAATGGGAATTTTTTAAACCGACTGTACTATATGCAAACTCACTGCAAAGTATATTCCCATGGGCAATATATCTAAAAGGCTATTTAAAAGGCTAAACATAAAACCTATGTGGCTCATGGCCAAAGTTAAAAAAGCTATAAATAGGAAAAGTGCTTTTAAAAAATATAAAAATGAAGGAACACTATCATCATTAAATTGTTATAAAGAATATAACAGAATATGTAAAAAGTAACTCAAGGACGCAAAAAAATTAAAAATGAACAACAGATTGTAAAAGATAGGACAAACCCCCAAAAATTCTACAAATAGATTAATAGTAAAAAGGTCAGGTCTGAGCATGTAGGCCCTTTACAAAATTATCTGGAGTGGGTGACTGGGGACAAAGATAAGGCAAATTTATTAAATACTTTCTTCAGCTCTGTGTATAAAAAGGAGCATGGGGGAGCTCATGACCATGATGAGGATGGTATTGACACAGCCCCAAACGATCCACAATGGCTCAAAAGTGATATGGTCCCGAAATATTTAGACAAAATAAGGGTGGATAAAGCCCCTGGACCAGGTGGCATCCACCCACGCATCCAAAAGAATTGAGCGCTGTAATTTCAAACCCTTTGTTTCTAATTTTTAGGGACTCGTTAACCGGTTGCCGACCGCCGCACGACTATATACTGCGGCGGTCAGCTCCGGCCAGGCAGAGTGACGTATGGATACGTCACTCGCCTGTCACTGACTTGCGAGCCTATTGCGGGCGGGCGCGCGCCCGCCGAGGCGCGCGCCCGCCGCGGCTCGTTCACAGACAAGTCAGTGCGTGTGTCCGGCGGACTCGATGTCCGCCGGTCACACTACGATCGCTCCTGTGAAGGGAGAAAGGCGGAGCGGCTTATGTAAACAAGCCGCCCGTCATTCTCCCTGGTGTAAAAATGAAGATCAGACGGTTCTACTATGTAGAACCGTTGATCTTTGCTTTTACACCAATAGCCATGTCCCTGCACAGTTAGAAACACGCCCCTAGGACACACTTAACCCCTCCCTGTCCAATAAAGTTAACCCCTTCCCTGCCAGTGTCATTTTTGCATATATATAGCACTGATTACTGCAGTAATGTCACTGGTACCCCCAAAAGTGTAAAAAATGTCAGTCAAGGGTCCGATCTGTCCGCCGCAATGTCGCAGTACCGCAAAAAAATCGCAGATCGCCGCCATTACTCGTTAAAAAAAAAAAACACCAAAAATGACAAAAATCTTTCCCTTTGTTAGTAAACGCGATAACTTTTGCGCAAACCAATCAAAATACGCTTTTTGCGATTTTTTTTTACCAAACATATGTAGCGTAAAACAATTTGGCCGAAAATGTTAAAAAATGTTGATTTTTAAATTTTTTTTGGGGGGAATTTCATATAAAAAAAAGTGAAAAATATTGTTATTTTTGCAAAAATTACGCTCTTTTTTTGTTTATAGCGCATGATCAAAAAATCGCACAGGTGATCAAATACCACCAAAAGAAAGCTCTGTTTGTGGGAAAAAAAGGACGTGAAATTCGTTTAGGTACAGCGTCGCACGACCGCCCAATTGTCCGTCAAAGTCACGAAGTAAAAAATCGCAAAAAACCCCCTGGTCTTTTAGCAGCCAAATCCTCCGGGGCTTAAGTGGTTAAGGACTGGAATACTACCACTGGATTGGCGTAGGGCCAATGTGGTGCCTATATTTAAAAAGGATCAAAGTCTTTGCCAAGTAACTATAGACCTGTTAGTTTAACTTCTATAGTCGGGAATATACTGGAGAGTTTAATAAAAGACCACATGGATGAGTTCTTGCTATAAAAAAATATTTTAAGCAACAGACAGCATGGATTCATGAAAGACAGAAGTTGTCAAACAAACGTGATTGCTTTTTATGAGGAGGTAAATAAAACCTTGGACAGAGGGGTGGCTTTGGACGTAGTATACTTGGATTGTGCAAAAGCGTTTGACACAGTTCCCCACACAAGGCTAATGTGTAAGGTAAAGTCTACAGGGTTGGAAAGATCAGTTTGTAAATGGATAGAAAATTGGCTCAAAGATAGAATTCAGTGAGTAGCAGTTAATGATTCTTACTCTGAATGGTCTAAGGTTATCAGTGGTGTACCCCAAGGTTCAGTGTTGGGACCCTTACTTTTTAAAATCTTTATGTAGCAATATTTCCAGGCCTGGGGCCTGAGGTGGGTCTGCCATCAGTACCGGTAACACTTCCAACACATTTAAGTTGTGAACCCAGATGTGAGAACTGAGACAATGACCATTCAGACATCTTTGGTTTGTTTTGTTTTATTGTATTTAGGGGATGGGAGAAGGGAATGAGTCAGATACTCCTCTGGCTCTTCTAGGCTTAACTGGGACTTTGTACAAAAATGCTCACTAACGCTGTCTTGGCGCCAGCTGAATGCCGACCAGCGCTCCCTGACGTTTCAAATGCTGCTTGACTGAATTAGTGCTGGAACCTCAACTTTAACTTGTTAGCTCAGATGCTCCAAGACTGTAGAACTCTTGACTCCTGATACTCGATTTAGCTCAAAAGTCACTGAACAGCTCCCTCCAACCCTTCACTGGCTGAGGTAGCTCCTTGTCACTACTTGTGCTGCTGCAACTCCCAACTCTGTACACTGTACACTGACTCTTCAGGGCCCAAACTGCAGGTACCCCTCTCTAATACTTCAGGGTCCTCTGACTAGGCACCCCTTTTAACAGTTAGCAGACTCCTGGATCCCTAGAACCTTGTCCGGAGTGGTCCCCTCTGACACTAGGCAGACCCCTAGGGGCAGTCCACAGTACTCACGACCTTTGTAGGCTTTCCTGGAACTGGACCCCTCTCTTTCTCCGCTTGTTCTTGGCACACCGGATCCTCTCTGCAGCTCAGCTCCGCACTCTTTGGATTCCCAGGCCGCCACCCGAGACACCTGCTTTCTCTGACAGGAGGAGAGACAGCCGTACTCTCCCTACTGGGACTCTGCTTCCCGCCAAAAACGCTGCATCATGCGTTCCTTCAGAACTTATACCCACTTCCAGAATCCTCTGCGGCAGAATCTGCCTTCTGGGGTAGATACAGGCCTGAGTGTGTCTCTGATTGGGTTCATGGAGCCGGTGGTGAGACTCCCCTCTCAGCAGACAAACCTGGGAGACATGACAGCCAGCTGAAATCATGGCCCTGCTGTTAGGCAGCCAAGGCCCACTATACTTTTACCTAGCACCTACCTGTAGGGTGCTACATCTATAAATGATAGAGTCTGGGATTAAAAGTACCATTTCAGTCTCTGCAGATGACACCAAGCTATGCAGTGGAATAACTTCCTTACAGGATGTCTCCAACTTACAAACTGACCTCAATCCACTGTTTCATTGGGCAACTATGTGGCAAATGAGGTTTACTGTTATGTTGATAAATGTAAAGTTATGCACTTGGGGTCTAAGAATATGCATGCATCGTACATACTAGGGGGAGAAGAACTGGGAGAATCCATAGCGGAGAAGGATCTGGGTGTCCTGGTAGATCCTAAGCTTAATAATAGCATGCAATGCCAAGCTGCGGTTTCCAAAGCAAGCAAAGTCCTTTCTTGTATTAACAGAGGCATGGACTCCAGAGAGAGAAATATAATTTTGCCCCTGTACAAATCATTAGTAAGACCTCATCTGGAATATGCAGTTCACTTTTGGGCACCAGTTCTCAAAAAGGATATCGGGGAACTGGAGAAAGTGCAGAGAAGGGCAACAAACTGATAAGAGGCATGGAGGAGCTCAGCTATGAGAAAAGATTAGAGAACTGAATTTATTCTCTCTTGAGAAGAGGAGATTAAGGTGGGATATGATCAACATGTATAAATACATAAGGGGTCCATATAGTGAACTTGGTGTTGAGTTATTCACTTTAAGGTAAACACAGGGGACAAGGGGGTACTCTTTACATCTAGAGGAAAAGAGATTTCATCTCCAAATTTGAAAAGGTTTCTTCACCGTAAGAGCTATGAAAATGTGGAATAGACTCCCTCCAGCGGTGGTTCTGGCTAGCTCACTAAATTGCTTTAAAAAAAGGCCTGGATTCTTTCCTGGTTGTACATAATATAACTGGATACTAATATTTATAGGTAAAGTTGACCCAGGGAATATCCGATTGCCTCTCGGGGGATCAGGAAGGATTTTTTCCCCTGCTGGAGCAAATTGGATCATGCTTTGCTGGGTTTTTCACCTTCCTCTGGATCAACTGCGGGCATAGAATTGTGTATATGGGATTGTATGGTTGGGTTTTCTTTACTGTTTTTTGTTTATTGCTTGAGCCAGATGGACTTGTCTTTTTTCAACCTGTCTATGTAACATAAAAATGGTCACAGCGGCAAATTCGTCACAGGATCACTTTTTTGAGCAGCGGGAGAGGTGCCCTACCGCCACTTCCCGGTCGTTTTCCCCGCTTACCGGAGCCATCGGTCTCCGGTCCTCTGAGGTGCTGTGCAGGAATTCGAGTGAGGGCAAGATGGACCCAATTGACTCTATGTCCTTGGAGGACTGGAGCGACATCATACATCGCTTCCGATCAACGGCCTTAAAGGGCTTTTTTTTTTTCTTGGGGAAAAATACATTTTTCTTCTTTTTGCTTTTAAGTATAGATGTGAGATCTGAGGTCTTTTTGACCCCAGATCTCAAATTAACCACTTCTGGACCAAAAGATTTGCCCTCTTAATGCCCAGGCCATTTTTTGTGATACGGCACTGTGTTATTTTAACTGACAATTGCGCAATTGTGCAATGCTGTACCCAAATAAAATTTATGTCCTTTTTTTTTCCCACAAATAGAGCTTTCTTTTGGTGGTATTTGATCACCTCTGCGATTTTAATTTTTGCACTATAAACAAAAAAAGGGACAATTCTGCAAAAAAAAAAAAAAAACATATTTTTTCACTTTCTGCTATATAACATTCCCAAAAAAAAAAAATCTAAAATCACATTTTCATCATTTTAGGTCAATTTATATTCTGCTACATATTTTTTGTAAAAAAAATCCCAATCAGCGTATTTTGATTGGTTTGCGTCTACAACCTAGGGGAAAGATTTGTCATTTTTATTTTTTTACTAGTAATGGCGACGATCAGCGATTTTTAGCGGTGTAACGCGTTCATTCCAGATCCACTCACCTGTGCCCGCTCCGGCTCCCTCCTCCGCTCCCCGCTCACGTGGTTCCCGGCGCGTGCGCCCCTGCACCATAGGGCGCGCGCACGCCGGTTGTTTGAAATTTAAGGGGCCTGTGCACCAGTAATTGGTGCCTGGTCCAAACCTCCCTTCCTGTTTCCTGTGACCTGTTTCCTGTTTCTTATATAAACCCACTCCCCCTTCCTGTCCTTGCCGGATCTTGTTGCCTTAGTGCCTTGAGAAAGCAATTTGTGTTTGCCTTGCCTGTGTATCTGACCTTCTGCCGTTGACCTCTGACTTCGAACCTTTGCCACCTGCCCTGACCTTCTGCTACGTCTGACCTTGCCTTTGCCTTGTCCTATTGTACCACGCCTGTATCAGCTGCCAGTGAGGTTGAACCGTTGCCGGGGGACACGACCTGGTTGCTACCGCCGCAGCAAGTCCATCCCGCCTTGCGGCGGGCTCTGGTGAAAACCGGTAGTAACTTAGAACCGGTCCTCTAGTACGGTCCACGCCAATCCCTCACTGACACAGAGGATCCACCTCTAGTGCAGTCATCTGCCGCCAGTCCGGACCCTGACAGTAGATCCGGCCATGGATCCCGCTGATGTGCCGCTGCCTAGTCTCGCTGACCTCACTACCGTGGTTGCCCAGCAGTCCCAGCAGATTGCCCAACAAGGACAACAACTGACGCAGTTGACCGCCATGATTCAACAGCTTCTGCCGTCACAGCCAGCTTCTGCATCTCCTCCTCCCCGACCTGCTGCTGCTACTGCTAGAGTCCGCTTATCTCTCCCGGACAAGTTTGATGGGGACTCTAAGATGTGTCGGGGATTCTTGTCCCAATGTTCCCTGCACCTAGAGATGTTGTCAGACCAGTTTCCCACAGAATGGTCTAAGGTGGCGTTCATGGTCAGTTTATTATCCGGGAAGGCCTTGGCCTGGGCCACACCGCTTTGGGACCGCAACGATCCTGCCACTAACTCTGTCCAGTCCTTTGTTTGCGAAATCCGCAGTGTCTTCGAGGAGCCTGCCCGTGCCTCGTCCGCGGAAACAGCCTTGCTGAACCTCGTCTAAGGAGACTCTACAGTGGGCGAATATGCTATACAGTTTCGCACTCTGGCCTCCGAATTGGCCTGGAACAACGAGGCTCTCTGCGCGACCTTTAAAAAGGGTTTATCCAGCCATATCAAGGATTGTCTGGCCGCACGAGAAATACCTGCCTCCCTGACTGAACTTATCCACTTGGCTACTCGCATAGATATGCACTACATTGAAAGGCGTCAAGAGCTCCGCCAGGAAAAAGATCTTGGTCGCGTCAGGCGATATCCACGCCTGGCTCCTCTCTTCCAGCACCCTTTGCAGTCTGCTACCGTGCCTTCCACCGAGGAGGCTATGCAAGTGGATCGGTCTCGCCTGACCCAACAAGAGAGGTCTCGCCGGAGAACTTATGTTTATATTGTGCGAGCTCTGAACACTTCTTAAAGGACTGTCCTCTTTGTCCTCAGCGTCCGGGAAAACGCTCGCACCTAGTGAACGTGGGAGAGACGTCACTGGGTGTAAATTCTTCCTCTCTACGCCTGATCGTTCCAGTACGAATTTCTCTAGCCACTAAAGTCTTCTTCTCTGCGGAGGCCTTCTTGGACTCTGGTTCTGCAGGAAACTTCATTAAAGCCTCTTTCATCAACCGGTTTAACATCCCTGTTATCCGTCTCGTCAAGCCCTTCTTTATTTCCACAGTTAACGGAGAGAATCTGAACTGCACCGTGCGTTACCGCACAGAACCCGTGCTCATGACCATAGGGGTTCTTCACCAAGAGATGATTGAATTTTTTGTTCTGCCTAACTGCACTTCTGACATCCTTCTTGGCTTGCCTTGGCTCCAGCGCCACGCTCCTACCCTCGACTGGGCCTCTGGGGACATTAAATCATGGGGCCCTACCTCCCACACTCATTGCCTCAAGTCGGTACCCACCAGACAAATCTCCTCTCCTTTGCTCGGCCTTCCTAAAGCCTATCAAGACTTTGCTGACGTCTTTTGCAAGAAACAAGCAGAGGTCTTACCACCACACAGACCCTTCGACTGCCCCATTGACTTACTTCCTAGTACCACACCACCTCGTAGCAGGATTTACCCTCTCTCCGCTCCTGAAACCAAGGCCATGTCGGAGTACATTCAGGAGAATCTCAAGAAAGGTTTCATCAGGAAGTCTTCCTCTCCTGCCGAAGCAGGATTCTTTTTTGTTGCCAAAAAAGATGTATTGATTATCGCGGTCTCAACAAAATCACGGTAAAGAATCGCTACCCGCTGCCTCTCATCTCGGAGCTCTTTGACCGTTTGTGCGGAGCAAAGGTCTTCACTAAGCTTGACCTCAGGGGCGCTTAAACAACCAAAACTGCACATGAATGGTTGTTTATATCTTTAGCGGATGATGTATGCCTACAGGTGTCCCCCTTATGGTCATCCCGGCACGGTGAGAGGCGTCGTGTCCCGTCGACGCCCCTCATTGGACAGCTTTTCCATCTGTGCAATACTCCCTTCTGGGAGGGATTTGCATCGGCTGACCTGCTCCGTCTGCGTTCCACGCTATCGGAGCTCCTTCCGTGTCGGTGGAACGCAGACGCCGGCCCCGCCCCATTACGTCATGCCGCACGGCATACGTTGCAGTGTGAGGGCAGACCCGGCCCCTTCGAACCACAAAAGCCCGTGGTGGAGGCCAGCTGATGGCCATATACTCTAATTAAATCCATCATGCCTAATCCAAGGTAATATTTAAACAGACTCATGCCGTTCCGCAGCACACATCTTGCTTGTTGGAAGCCATGATGGTCTGTTTTGCAAACGTTCCCTGTCTGTGAAGGTAAGATAGTTTATCCAATACATGAATTCAGGGATCTCCATGTTTATCAAACATTGCCTTTGGGGTTGTTGTATTATTTTTATGTTAAATTACCTTTACAATATTGAACCATATATATATATAACTTGCATTTTTGACACTATTGGGGGTACCAGTGACATTACTAACAGTAATCAGTGCTAAAAATATGCACTGTTACTGTAATAATGACACTGGCAGAGAAGGGGTTAACCTAGGGGTGATCAAAGGGTTAAATGTGAGCCTAGGCGGTGTTTTCTAACTATGAGGGGGATGGGCTTGTGAAATCAATACAGAGACCTGTGATCCGATATAGGAGGATCACAGGCGCTCTGTGCTGATTCCTGAGAGAACGGTCTGCTGTGTTTACAACAGCAGACCGCCATTTTCTCTTCACTGGGAGCAATCGCGGGTGCCAGCCCCGTGAATCGGCTTCCTTGCTGGCGAGTGCACCCCCAGGATTGCTCCTGCAAACCACTGTACAGGTATGGCGATTCGCGGGAACCTGTATACCTATATAGGCGGCGGCTGGTCAGCAAGTGGTTAAAGAGGACCTGTCCTGCTTATTTCTTTTACAAGGGATGGTTACATTCTCTGTAATAGGAATAAAAGTGATAAAAAATATATTTTTAAAGGGACAGTGTAAAAATAAAGAGTAAAATAAATAAGAAAAAAAATAAAAAATTTAAAGCGTCCCGTCCCGCCGAGCTTGAACGCAAAAGCGAACACATACGCAAGTCGCGCCCACATATGTAAACGGTGTTCAAACATCACATGTGAGGTATTGCCGCAATGACCTCTTCTGTAACTCTAAACTGGTAACCTGTAGAAATGTTTAAAGCGTCGCCAATGGAGATTTTTTAAGTACCAATGGTTGTCGCCATTTCATGTGTGCGCGTAAATTTGAAGCTTGACATGTTGGGTATCTATTTACTCGGCGTAACATTATCTTTTACATTATAGAAAAAAATTGGTTAAATTCACTGTTTTGTTATTTTTTAATTTAATAAATGTGTATATTTTTTTTCCAAAAAAAAAATGTGTTTCTAAGGCTGCTGTGCAAATACAGTGCGACATAAAGTATTGCAACGATCTCCATTTTATTCTCATGATCTCTTGCTAGGAAAAAAAAAAAATATATATATATATATATATATATATATATATATATATATATATATATATATATATATATAATATTTGGGGGTTCTAAGTAATTTTCTAGCACAAAATAGATTTTAACAAGTGTCATTAATAGGCCTGGTTCTTAAGTGGTTAATATGTTCTATAGAAATTCATACAACATTTATTTTTTGGTGGATAAAGAAGAATTTGCTGTGATATTTGTATTGCTATTGACGTCACCAGCAGCCATTAGCTGAGGCGACGATGTCCATGAACAAGATGGCGAGCGGCAGGCGTGGCTTTCACATTCGGTCACGTTGCTCCTCGCTATCCAATGAGCAGCTGAGTTTTGAGAAGCGGAGAAGGCGGGCCTGGTATTGGTCGTAAAGTGAAGTGGCGTGTATAGAGCAGTAAAGGGAGTTCGTGAGTGTGCGCATTGTGTACTGCAGGTGTGTGTGGAACTCGGGAAGGAGATAAAGGAACGGAAGCCCGCGAAAGACGCCGGTGAGTGCAGCGTTTTCCTCACAGGAACGGCCCGGGCCTTCCTCTGTGCACCCTGCGGGCCGCGCTCATTGGTGTGTGTGCTGCAGGCCGCACCTGAGGAAAGCCCGCCATATACCGCCCTGTGTGCGCCGTGTGATGTGTATGACCGGAGACCTCCAAGCTTCCCTCACGCAGCATGGCGGCCTCTGGTGTCTTCCCTCATATGTGTCTTAAAGGCCCAGTCCACCTAATACTGCAATTGGAGATGTGAAGTCCTTCAGTCTTTGTGTTAATAATTAGACATAGAAAAAGGGGCCTTATTTTTAGTTGTTATCTGGGATGTATATTAGCAGTATGCACTACCTGGGAGGACTATAGGTGTTAATATACTCCAGGTAGATGTGTGATATATTGGTGGTGTGTGGCTGTAATGTGTGGTGATGCAGCATGCATGTATGTGGAATGGGCCCCCCCCTGACATGCTTGTATGTAAAATGGGGCCCCCCCTGACATGCTTGTATGTAAAATGCCCCCCGACATGCTTGTATGTAAAATGGGTTCCACCGTCATGCTTGTATGGGGGAATGGGGCCCCCCTGACATGCTTGTTTGTAAAATGGGCCCCCCCGACATTCTTGTATGGGGAATGGGGCCCCCGTCATGCTTGTATGTAAAATGGGCCCCCCCGACATGCTTGTATGTAAAATGGGCCCCCCCGACATGCTTGTATGTAAATTGGGGGCCCCCCCCCCGACATACTTGTATCCATTCAAGCATGTCGGGGGGGCCCCATTCCCCATACAAGCTTCTCGGGGGGGGGGGTGGCGACATTCTCAATACAAGCATGTCGGGGGGCCCCCATTTTACATACAAGCATGTCGGGGGGCCCCCATCTTACATACAAGCATGTCGGGGGGGCCCCCATTTTACACACAAGCATGTTGGGGGGGCCCCCATTTTACACACAAGCATGTCGGGGGGGGGGTAATTTGACATGCTTGTATGTAAAATGGGCCCCCCCCGACATGCTTGTATAGGGAATGCCCCCCTGACATGTTTGTATGGGGAATGGGGCCCCCCGACATGCGTTGGGCAGGTTGATGCTAGAACACACTCCTTTCTGTTCGGTCCCGCACGTTTCGCTAACCTATAAACTTAATTGGGCTGCAGAATGTGCAAAAAAGCGTACTTTTTTACAAATCGCACCACACCAAACTGCATGGTGCTGCGGTATCATTCAATTTGGTGGGTGCAAATGCAGAATGGTTTGGGTGCCATTAACAAACCCCATAAGGGCAGTGCATGCAGGAAATGGTGCACCATGTGGTATTGTGAATCCGCCCCCAGGCTGGGTTCATAGTCCTGGTTCACACCTCTGTTTGGTATGGCCCACGTTTGCCTGTGCACTAAACAAGCTGCTGTACCTGCAGGAAAATAGTCTCTGCACCTTTTAAAAGCTGCAGAGAAATTGTGATTTCTTGCAAACGCTTTATATGTTTAGATGCACAGGGAAGCCAATAAAGCGGCTCTCCAGGCTGGGTTCACATGTATGCGCATTAGATGTGGGTTTTCTGCATGACATGCGTGTGTGACCACCGGCTTTCATTGGAGGCGGTTCACACAGCTCGGGGGCGGCCGTGGAGCGGATTGCAAAAGGGTCCTGTGGGTGTTTAGGTCTGGTTCATGTGTGAATTAGAGTTGCCACCTCATCCCTTTAAAACGGAACACATTATTTACACCAGTTCTGTGGCTGATTTAAGGTGGTAATTAAACTTTTGGAGCCTTATCTGCATTAAATTAGTCTCAGAGCCTGAGTAATTCTTAGGTATTTAGGTTTAAAGGGATGAGGTGGCAACTCTAGTGTGAATTGAGGTAGAAATTCCGACCTGAAGCGCACCTAAACTGGTGAACAGACACCCAGTGAACCCACAGGCACACGTATGTGAACCCGGCCTTAACCTTGAAACAAATCATTAAGGCCCTGTTCACACCTGAGCGTTTTTCAGCTCATAAAATGCTCATCTCTGAAGTCTCAAAATGCCTTAACAAGCAATACCCCATTCATTTCGATGGCACCTGTTCACATATGAGCGTTTTGTTGCTTGAAGCTCAAAAAAGTACATGAGCATCTTTTTTGGCGTTTTACAAGCGTTTTTGTTATATGTCAATGCTTGCCTGCAAACGCCTACAAAAAAAAACGATTGAAAAACATCCAAAAAAAAAAACGCCTGAAAACTATGCTCGGATTTGAATGGAGCCTTTAACACAGCAGCTACAAATGAGTTTTTTTTTTTTTTTTTAAACATTTTATATTTTTATATACAATTGACTTTTTACTAAATATCATGAAGTTAAATATGAATTTGACGACCATTATTGGCAAGAAAAGCTCAGAAAAATGTATCCCTTTAAATTCTATGTTTGTCTTATCATTGGTCTGTTGCGATGTTGAAAATCTTGCTTACTGCATATTTGGTAAGTTTAAAAAAAAAATGCACCTCCTTGTTAAAAAAAAGCATTCAAAACACAGCAAGAACGCATTAATAACGCACCCGTGTTACATATTTGGCGCTGTTTTGGAGTCACACGATCTACGAAAAACACCATGAGCACAGCAAAATCGTGTGCGTTTTCAGCACTATTAACCGTTTTCTTGACACTGTGTCCCCCGCCCGTGGGTGCGCGGTCTAAGATGCTGTGCCGGCCAGTAATTGAGGCCACAGCTTTGCAGCCTGCTGTATGGAGACGCTTCCATCGGGGAACTGGTGACCTCTTGTGGTAGCCGGGGCTGCAACAAGCAGTCACTGGCAGCGCTGAGGGTTTCCCTGCCTGTTCTCACTGCTCGGAGAAGAGATTGAGGGCTTGAGGCGCCCTGTCCTTACTAGTGAGTGGACAGGAAATGTGGGGCAGCTGGTCGGAATAGCCTCAGCTCCATTTACAACCCCACAAAGATGGAAACAAGTTTTTTTATTTAATTTTTTTCCATTAAAATTCTTTTTTTTATTATTCTCTCCCTTTCATGCCACACAGCCGAAGGCCCCTTTCACACGGAACTGTCTGATCAAGTCCACCTGTCAGTTTTTCATGCGGACCTGATCAGACCCTCCAGTCTCCTCTATGGAGTGATGGATGTCCACTGACAACCACCGCCATCTGACGGTTCAAATCAGATGGCATTGGATTGAAATGGACAGGCAATCCATTTCCATCCTGCTGCCCAATAGAGGAGAGTGGACTGTGTCCATGTTTGCTCTGCATAGCGGAGCGGACAAGACCTGTCATCCACCTGCTCAGCTGGGATTAGCAGAGAAATCCCTGCTAAGCAAACGGATTCCGCTTAGTGGAGGTGCCGGTGTGAAAGGGGCCTAAAGTGGCACGAGTTACTGGATCTATCGTCTCCAACTTGCTGCACAGTCCTTCCCTAATGAGCCACTGCCCATCACACCATCAAGCCAAGTACACACGGGCCGAATGATGGGCAAGTTCATTAAAAACTGGCTGCCATTCGGCCCGTGTTTATGGCAGCCGGTCCAACAGAAGCCGGGCATTCGACATGCGCGGAAAAAAAAACTGGCTCCTAACTTTTTTAGCTGGCTCCTAGATTTCAAGCAAATTTGTCAAGCCCTGCAACAATGCAAGTCCTCCACCACATTGCACTGCACAGAAGACTAATCTTAATTTGCGTGTGTTTTATAATCCAAACTTTCTGGAGGTCTATGATGTCCTCTCCTCTCAATATACAATGCTGCCAGGCATCCGTCCTCATAGAGAAATGCTCACCACCCGGGACCAGAGATGCAGAATATAGTGTAGTATTTTTTTATAAATGCTCGTAAAACATAAAATTCCACATGGATATCCTATAAAACAAATGCGGCCGACACTTCAGTGGCCACCACTCACCTACATGGAGCCCGCGGAGTGACATCAGCATATAGGGTTCCACTGACGCATTTCATGTGCATCTTTAGGGGCTCCGCCTTTAAACTGATGCCCTTCAAAACCTCTTTAAATAGCTTGTCAGCGCGGCTAGCAATAACAAAAGAACGGGCGCCATTTTGTCGTGGATCGACCATAATTGTGAAGCCAATATTTACATAGCCCATAAGAGCCAAAATGGGTGCCGTTTTGCCATGGATTAGCTCAAAAACATGTGGCAACAAATATATGCAAGCAACCTGATATAAATTGTTACACATTTCTTTTATGAATATCAAAATTAATTAAAAAAATATACATTTATTTCTAATTCAAATAAATATAATATAAATAAAAATAGCAACATTTATAGTGGTTGTAAACTCTCCAACCCCACTTCAGCACATTGCAATCCTCATTAGTAAACATTTTCATTGCTGCCTGTAAGTCTCCTTGTTTCATCTTCTTGCAATCTGCCCCCTAATGTTTGATTACGTCACTGGCGCATGCGCTTCCCGTCCTGTGATTCACGGCACGCTCTGTGTACCGTCTCCTCAATTACAGCATGCTGTATACAAAAATTCTACTGTCTGCGGCACAGCTTTGAAGACTCGCGAGACTGGGCATTCATTATCGGCTTCCTGGTTCTCCCCTTGTGACCGTGTGATGTCACATGGGGGGAGTAAACCAGGGCATCCTAGAGACTCCTATAACGGCAATCATCTGCAGCTTACAACCTTGAAACACAGCTGCAAAACAAAATGGGTATAACACATGGCGGAGCTTGGTTGCTGTAGTAACGTCGGGTTAAGAAAGGCTTGGATAATACACTGTTGCGCATGCGCGAGTTTTAAGCAGGGGAAACAAGGAAGGGCGGAAATAACATCAAAACCGGAATCACAGAACAGTACTCATGATGGCACAACCTAATCCAGGAATACACATTTTTTACAAACTACTAAAAATAGTAAGAAGAAATTGTGCATACGTTTTATACTATGCAATGATTGTAAATGCGTTTTCATATCACAGTAGATGGGAATCGCAATAGGGAATGCAGAGTTTACGTCCTCTTTAAACCAAGGGGAAGGTATGTAATGGCACTTTTCCACTGCAAGTACCGGCTAGTACCGGCTCGGCTCTACTCGGCCCTGCTTGGCCCGGTTTGCTTTTCCACTGCGGTACCGCATGGTATGGTGTTGGAACGGTTCGGTACGGTACGGTATAGGTTTGCTTTTCCACTAAAGTAGTACTAAAGTTAAGTGGGTGGGATAACAATGGGGTGGGTGTGATTCTCTGACCAATCAGTGGCTAGTAGTGACTGCATGCAAAGGATTGTGGGATATGGTACCAGTTTGGTACCTGTTGGAACCACAATCGAGTAGGTACTGTTTTTTCAGAGCCGTACCGTACCGTTCGGTTCCATGCAGTGGAAAAGCAAACCTATACCGTACCGTACCGAACCGTTCCGACCCTATACCATGCGGTACCGCAGTGGAAAAGCACAAAAGCGCGCCGAGCCGGTACGGTTCTATGCAGTGGAAAAGCGCCATAAGTAAAGCTCCCCATGTCGCCACCTAGTGGATAAAGTCGAATTAAAAAGTAGGCTATTTAAAAATGAATATCTTTAGCCAATAAGGTCACACAATACATATTTAATATGTCAGATACATAATTGATTTAAAACCATATCTATCTTTAACAAAAATTCATAAATAAAAACATACATAAATATATAATCTCTTTTGTTTATACTGGCAAATTGGGCGCTCGCTGTTTTCTTCCTTTTTACGAGCAACGTAAGCAGAAACAAACTAAAGGTTTATTTTTCAATTTAAAAAGTTTGACACCAAGAGCTTTAGCAACTAAATACCTTCCAGTTGGGATTTGATTTTACCCAAAGAATAATTAGGGCAAAACATTTTTTTTATATTTGATGGGTTACAACCTCGTGTCAGATTTTTTTTTTTTTTTTTTTTCGTTGCTGTCTGCGTCTAGAAGACTCGCACTCTCTAAATGCCCTGATCACTAAGGGTACTGAGAATGACGAAGAGGGAGAATCCAGACTTTTTGCCACAAAAACAAGAATGAATGGGAATCTTTCAATAGGGACACTTATTCCTGGGATACCTAACATTGGCAAGATAGCATCTCACTTCTTGAGTCTTCAGGACAGAAAGTGAAGGGAAATATTCTTAATGAGTGGTTTAGCCCTCCCCTGCTCTATTTGGGGGGGTTGCCTTTGGATATACTTTTGGTTTTGTTCACACCATGTACTGTGACCTGAGTTTTTCTGCACCTCATCAACACAGGTCCTCACAAGGGCACATAGAAAATCCAGAATGCACCATGTCTACACTGCAAGACTGCCTTCAGATGGTTTCATGTTTACGCAATGCACTGCAGGAGTCAGACCTGTTTCATTTCTCTGAAAAACGGGAGATCTCTGGAAGTCTCCGTAAGTGCCGGTTCACACTTCCGCGTTTGCGGAGATCGCATGTAATTCGGAGCGCACTGCTCCTAATTACATGCGATCTGATGTGCGGATGCAAGTTCAGCCATACACTTTGTATGGCTGAATTCGCACTGTATCCGCACCAAACACGCACATGAAGCTTTTTTTGAGCCTCAGTAGAATCGGATCGCACAGTGGTTCACACTTGTGCGATCGGATTCTGTGCGTACTTACAGATCGCACTGCGATATGCGATCGCAACTGGGGGTGTCGTTAACTTTTAATTGACACCCCCTGTGTATCGCATATGGCAGTGTGAACTGCCAGATGTGCGGATGCGATGCGGGAACACAATGCATATTCGCAGCGTTCCTGCATCGCAGAAGTGTGAACCGTCACTAAATCATCATACTGCCTGCAGTTCAATTGTGGTGCATAGACATTAAATATTGACATTGTATTGAAACATTTCCATAAAGCTGTGATACCTTGTGTTATAACAAAATAAGGAATCGCTCACACTGTAGAATGAACAAAGAAGGTAAATCTGAAATGTTGCATGTTCATGTTTGTATTCTTTATTAGCCAACAGCTGTAGCTTAGGCTTCTTTCCACATCTTTGTTTATCAATCTGGGGGAAAGTGTTTTTCGTTTGTTTTTTTAATAGAGATCAATAGCTGCCGGTGAAATTTATACTCTGAAATGATTTGGCTCTTCTAGGTTTCATAGAAAGCCATTCTGACCAAAAGGAGATAATTACTGTGTTGTGGTCTCTTGATGGCTGATACTTCTCTGGGAATCCATTGTCATGTGTTAAATCTTTTTGCAAACCAGAAATGTTTTACATATTGTAAAAAAGAAAATGGCAAGAGTGGCAGCCACTTTTATCTGTTTGAGACTAGCACATAGTAAAAGTTGCATATGAGCTTTCAAAAGAATTTCAAAACCGTAGATAGGGGTTCCCCAGCGCACTCACAGCAACAGAAATAAACCTTTAACTTATCTGTTTCAAATATTTATATATTTAATGATACTTTCTAACAGGGCTTTGACAAGTGCCAGGTCGCAGTGGCGACTAGAAATTGCCTCCTGGAGTCTGGGCTTTTGTCAGCCTTTTCACTGTTGGCACCAGGCGTTTCTGCGTATAAGAAGGGGGGGGGGGGTTTGTCGGACTGTACAGGGCAGAAAGGAGCACACATCAGATAATATCAAATTTATTCATTCACATTTAAAAAATAGATGATGTGCATCTCCTTAACATACAAAATATAACCATATGAAAAACTAAAGATCCAAGTGGTTGCGGTTGCGTAACAAGTATTAACAACGATGGGTCCTCAAAAGCCAACTTGTTTTGATTGTTGCTTCATCAGGGCCTGAGGAGCCAAATAGTACTCATCTCAGCACCACAACCACACAAGCGTAAAATCTACCTTGGTGGGCGCAGAAGTATATAGCAGGAGAGATTGACCGGAGAGATCTATATCTGGAGAGTATGCAGGTATATGCAGCCAAATCATCCGTACAAGAATCCAATCTATATAAATTGTTTGAGTATCCAAGGCATCATATGTACTAAGAGTAGTATGACACTAACCTATTTAGTTTGTATATATTTTGGTAAACCCGTCTAGGTTATAGCTGCATCAATTCCTCAATACAATCCGGTTCCTCTTGGGTAGAGATCATAGCCGTTTAACAATGCCAAAGTTGCTGGAAACACGAAACAAAAGCTGCATCCCTTTGGATATTGCCAATCTTTCCGGTTTCTGCATTTCTGGGTGGAGGCTGCAGTCTCACTGTGGCTCTCGTGCCAATCACCTGGTCCCTGCCAATGATTTTTGGCTGGGGCCTGCTGATTGTCGGAGCGAGTGACAGGTAAATTTGTAACTTATAAGAAGTCCTGACTAGAATCACCTATCCACACCTTCTGTATTGGATGCAACCTTTAATTTCTTTGTTTTACGTGTGTAGAATTTTTTATTCTGTCCTTTTAGTCAATCCTAAGTTAATTATTCTGAATTGTCCTACTGAAAACAATGCACTCCCTACAAGGGTAACAAGTTATCTCTACAAATAGAAATGTAGTAATTGTACTGAGTCAATGAAAGCTTCTTTTAGCCCTGGTTCAAATCTACCCGGTTTCCCTGTGGCTGTGTTTGCTTGGGCACAGCAGCCCAGTTATTTGAATGGGCTGTTTTACCCACTAAAAACACAGGGAAAAAGTCCCTGCACCTTTTCAGAATACACGGCTGCAGTGCAGTTTCCAGCGCGTGGGGGTGCCATGATAATTAATGGTACCCCCCTTCAAATCTTCTAAACTGCATTGTGATTTTCCTGCAGGTGCGGAAAGACGTGATTACACAGCTTCCCACAACCTGCACCAATATGAAACCTAGCCTTAGGCCCCTTTCACACGGGCGGTGTGCCCGACGGAGTCCGTCCTGCTCAGCGGGGGATCGATCCGCCATTCCCCACTGAGCAGGCGGATGACAGCTCCGTCTCTGCTCTGTGTGCAGAGATGGAGCGGTCAGATCCCCGCTGTCCTCTATGGGGGAATCCGGTGAGAATGGATGGCCTGTCCGTTTCTTCATCTGATCCGATCCTCCAGACAGATGGAAAATAGGGTTTCCATCCGTCCGGATTTCATGGATCGGATAGCAGTGGGTGTCAGCGAAAATGTCTCCACTGCCCCATAGGGATGCATGGAGCATCCGATCAGGTCCGCCTGAAAAACTGACGGGCGGATCAGATCGCCCATGTGAAAGGGGCCTTAGGCTGGCCATGCACATGAAATTTTCTGTTAGATTTACCATATAATATGAGGTCAAAACTAAACAACACTTTACATTTTATCCAGTTAGGTAGGCCTCTCTTTACAAACTTCAGGATTGTTCAGATTAATAGGACTAAGCTAGAAAGAATTGTAATACAATGGGGAAATTAATGATTTTCATTTTGACCATAGATAAGCTTGAAGCTCTGTATCATGACATATATATTTTATACACACAAACACGTGCATCTGATAAAATTTTAATATTCTCAAAAAGGTTGTTTTATTTCAGTATTTCAATTCAAAAAGTGAAACTCCTATATTTTATATAGATGCGTTACACATAGTGATATTTCAAGCGTTTTTTTTTTTTTTTAATTTTGAAGATCATGGCTGTGAAAAGCCCTAAAATTCAGTGTCTCAGAAAAGTAGAATATTACATAAGACCAATTAAATAAAAAAAATTAATTTTAATACAGAAATGTTGGCTTACTGAATGTATGTCCATGTACAGTATAGTATAGTATGCACTCAACACTTGGTTGGGGCTCCTTTTGGATGAATTATTGCCTCAATGCGGTATGGCGTGGCATGTGCCTGTGGCACTGCTGAGGTGTTATGGAAGCCCAGGTAGCTTTAATAGCAGCCTTCAGTTCATTTGCATTGTTTGGTCTGGTGCCTCTCATCTTCCCCTTTACAATACCCCACAGATTATCTGCCAATCAAGCACAGTGATACCATGATCATTAAACCAGGTATTGGTACTTTTGGTAGTGTGGGCAGGTGGCAAGTCCTGCTGAAGAATGATCTCTATAAAGATGTTTAGCAGAGGGAAGCATGAAGTGCTCTAGAATTTCCTGGTAGAGGGCTGTGCTGACTTTGGTCATGATAAAACACAGTGGAGCAACACCCAGCAGATGACATGGCTCCCCAAATCATCACGGACTGTGAAAACTTCACACTGGACCTCATGCAACTTGGATTCCGTGCCTCTCCACTCTTCCTCCAGACTCTGGGACCTTTTGATTTCCAAATAAAATGCAAAGTTTCACTCTCGTCCATTGACAGACGTGACCTTCATACTTCATTAGCCATTGGGTTATGCTGCCTCCTGCAGGAGTAGTTCTAGGCAGGGAAAAAAATTTAATTCTCCACGCCCACGGGGCTGTACCCATAGGCATAACCCACACCCTCTGCTCCAGCAAACCAGTGTTTCTGCCTGGAAAAAGGAGTAGGACCTAGGTTTCCTGCTGGGACTTCTGTCTGTTTTTTTCATTCTTTTAAGAATATTTTGTTTTATCATTACTCACTTTGCTAGGGGGATCCTCCTGGTGATCTACAAGCAATGCCAGCTGGGGTTTCGCACTGGATAATCTTGATCCTTAAAGAGGTTGTACACCCATTAAAAATTGTATTTTTCAACCTGAAAGAGAAACACATTAGTATGCATCGCATACTAGCTCATTATGAAATACTTACCTTAGAACGAGCCCCCGCCGTGCCGCCCGCTTACCTGTATGACGGGCGACATGTTAAGTCGCCCGTCTTCCGGGATCGCGGCATCCGGCCATCTGATTGGCCGGAGCCGCGGTGACGGCACGGGGCTCTGAAGGAATGGAACCAGCGGCCGTTCCTTCAGAGCGCATGCGCCAGTGATGTCACTGGCTGCATGAAAGGTAAATATCTCCTAAAGGGTAAAGTTTAGGAGATATTTACAGTACCTATAGGTAAGCCTTATCATAGGCTTACCTATAGGTAAAAGTTGCAGAAGGGGGTTTACTTCCTCTTTAAGGTCTCCCCATCCTGGCCTACGAGTGTGAGCTGATTATAGTCCTGCACTAGGCCTCGCCATGACTGTGCCCTTTCCCGGATGGGGACGAGCCTGGGAGTGAATGTCTCGCTGGGACGCGACAACCTGGAACGTCCTGAGTCGCAGCTTACCTCTCGGCTGGCAGCCCCCTCACTCCAGGTGGGAGGGGGTCTGCCCAGAGAAGGGCCCACCCAGTCTATGGTATGTTGAGTAAATGTTGCCCCTTGCGGTCTTGGGGGGGGGGGGGGGCGGGAGGTCTCTCTCTTGTGGATAAAAGGACCTGGGCTTCCTAAAAGATCCCCCCCCCTGGCCTGTCATGTACCCGGCCCTGTGGGGGGATACTATAGCTGGGGCGCCTGGGGGGTGGCAATCGTACCTTGTTTCCTGCTGGGTCTGGTTGTAGATCCTTGAGGCCTTCATTTTGGGGGTCCCTGACCGCATGGCGCACCATGGGTGCCGCCATCTTTAGTGTTAGCAATAGGGATGCACCGAAATGAAAATTTTGGGCCGAAACCGAAACCGAAAATGCAGGATGCCCTTGGCCGAAAACCGAAACCGAAACCGAAAATGACTTTTTCCCCAAAAAAAATTTGAAATGGATAGAACAGGGACATAAACCAAAAACAGGCAGCGACGTACACCTACACCTGTCGCTGCCACCCTGTCACAGTATATGTACTGTGATGGGTTGGCAAGAGGTTAATTTAATTACCAATGCTATTAGTATTATGAGGCATGAGGGGTTAATGTATTGTCACTGCTGGTCACTCATCTATTAGTGACTGACCAGTGGCAGGTAATTAACCCCTTTGTGCTGCATTAGTGCAACCAGTGTTAATTAACACTGACACTGGTTGCACTAATGCAGCACAAAAGGGGTTAATTAACTGCCACTGGTCAGTCACTAATAGATGAGTGACCAGCAGTGACAATACATTAACCCCTCATGCCTCATAATACTAATAGCATTGGTAAGCTGCCTCAGCTCCCCTCCCCCCTCCCCCACTGCCTCAGCGTCCTCCTCCTCGGGTGTCCTCTCCTGCATTCAAAAGTCCCGCCTCTGGCCGGCGGCACCGCCTCTCAATGATGTCCCTACTACTCTGTGCATTATGAATGGACATACTAGGCGGGGGGCGGGGCGAGCGGCCGCTATAGAGAGAACTATTGTGATCCTTCACTGTCAGCTCCTCACGTCTATGTATGAATGAGAACTGAACTGAGCTGACACCGGGCGGGGGGGCGGGCGGAGCGGCCGCTATTAGCTGTGACTATGTGAGAGCTTCTCTTCCTTGTCAGCGGAGATACGTGCCTGTCAGGGAAGTGAAACTCTCACATAGTCACAGCTAATAGCGGCCGCTCCGCCCGCCCCCCCGCCCGGTGTCAGCTCAGTTCAGTTCTCATTCATACATAGACGTGAGGAGCTGACAGTGAAGGATCACAATAGTTCTCTCTATAGCGGCCGCTCGCCCCGCCCCCCGCCTAGTATGTCCATTCATAATGCACAGAGTAGTAGGGACATTATTAAGAGGCGGACGGCCGGCCAGAGGCGGGACTTTTGAAACCTGCCCTGCGCTGCGCTGCGCCCTCCTCCTTCCCCACGGCGGCCATTTTTATTTTCGGCACTGTTAACCCATTATCGGCCGAAATGAGAGAGGCTCATTTTCGGCCGATAATTTCGGTGGCCGAAATTTCGGTGCATCCCTAGTTAGCAATGTATAATTTTTCCCATTGACTTGTATGGGGCAGCCATTTTCCCTGTGCTTCCTATTGATTTGTATTGGCATCCATTTTTGTGTAGCTGCACAGGCAGCGTGACCTTTCACATACCAGGCTGAAATCACATCCTGTGATTTCTTCTTCCTGCTGCACAGTCCGATTCAGAAGGTTCCCTCTGGAGGTGGTACAGTACTGGGGTCTTCGTGGGCATATCCCTGCACACTCTGCTGTCGGTATATATTTAAGGGGGACTCTGCAGACCGCGTTGATCGGTGGTGGGAACGGCAATAAGCGGTTTTAAAGTGAAAGTACTCCTTTACCTGTTTAAATATGGAGTCCCAGGCAGTAAAATCACCCTCAGACCCGCTCAGTGCAACGCCTGGACTGTCCGGATCGCAGTTGCTGGTTGTGATTTCAGCAGCTCTGGAAAGCTTGGCGACCATGGTTGCTTTTGTAATAAAAAGGTTACTAGCTGAAAACGGCCGCTGCCTTCTCCATCATTGGTGTAGTCCTCTGATTCAGAGGCTTATATGGTCACTACGGACGCTGCTGCCCCCAACCCCCCCCCCCCTCTCAATCCTCCAAAGTTAAAACACCCTGTACTAAGCTGGGGCCTTCCTTTACCACTCATAGGCGGTTTTTTTGGTACCTCCGGGGTGCAAGAAAAAGGTAAGCTGTTCAGAGCTTCTGGAGGGACTAAGAAGCAATGGAGCAAGCCCGAGACCAGTCAGCACGGTTCTCCAGACAAGTCCTCTTCAGCATGGGGGGGGGGGGGATGTCTGCTTCAGGAACCCTGGACTTCCTTCATTCAAGACAAATGGGTTCACATACAACCGGGTCTCGGGGCCGAGTCGCAGCGTTCCTCCTGGCCGACAGCCTCCACCTTTTTAATAGCGAGGGGTTCTGTCTGGAGCGGTGCCCGTCTGGTTCCTTGTATGATGAGTAGCTGTACCCCTCTCCCCCTGGAGGGGTTTGGGGTGGACATGGGCCCCTCCATGGGATGATCGGACCCCTGGGTTCCCCTCCCTCCTGTTAGGCACCCCCCTCATCGGTCTGGTTCACAAACTGATTCGTTCAGGGTACAAGATTGAATTTCGGTCCCGGCTGGTGGACAGGTTTTTTCCAACTAAATCTTCACCTGTCTCCGGATCATTTGAAAGCTCACCGGGAGGCTGTGCAGGATCTCCTGGCTCAAGGAGTGATTGTGCCGGTGGAACGCTTTCACGGCTTCTATTCCATCCTGTTCACGGTGCGCTTTGTGCGGGTGCAGAAGTTTTGAATGGAGTACATTCAGTCGCTGGTGGCATCATTGCATCACAAAATTTTCTGGCCTCAATCGGTATCTGCACGTCCCAATCTTCGAGGAACATCAGCGATTCCTCCGCTTTGCGGTGGCAGAGGAGAACTTTCAATTTGTGGCGTTACCCTTCGGTCTTGCCTCTGCTCCCAGAGTTTTTACCAAGGTCCTGGCCCCAGTGCTGGTCTTATGTCAGAGTGGAATTACGATTTTGGGCTATCTTGAAGATCTCCTGTTGCAAACAGACTCTCATTCAGATCTGTTGGTCAACATCTCAATTACAGTTCAGACCCTTCAGGAATTTGGGTGGACTATCAATTTAAAAAAATCTGCTCCGACACCATCCATAAGGGTCACTTATCTGGGGCCGTCTCTCGACTCTGCCGTGGTGAGGGTCTTTCTCCCCTTGGAAAAGCTTCAGAAGTTGCAAGGGCGATCAGGTTGCTAATGGAAACCGATCGGCCTTCCTTGTGGGCCTGCATGAGGGCCGTGGGCCTGATGGTTTCAACCTTCGAGGTGGTCCCGTGTTTTTTTTTTTTTTTTTTTTTTCTCAGTCTCGCTCGAGGCCTCTGCAGAAAGATACTGGCAAAATGGAACAGGGACCCTTGGTCTTTGGACCAGAAGATATGTTTGCGCCATCTCACAAAGTCGGCTTTGTCCTGGTGGAGCTTTGTGTCAGGGCAAGTCCTTCCTGCCGCTGTTCCGGACGGTGGTCTCCACGGACGTCAGGCTGGGTGGAGTGCTAGGGAAGCTCTGTGCCCAGGGGACTTGGTCAACAGAAGAGCCTTCCTTGCCGATCAATATTCTGGTGCTCAGAGTGATCAAGCTTTGCCTGTTCCACTGGACAAGTCGGCTACGTGGGTCTTGGTTCCGATACAATCGGACAATGCCGTGGCTTACATCAATTATCAAGGGAGCACCAAGAGTGTCCTGGGGGCCACGGAGGTGGCCGAGATTCTTGTTTGGGGCTAAAGACAATGTTCCCGCTCTTTCCAGTCCACTTTCGGGGTGTTTAAAATTGGCAGGCAGATTACCTGAGTCGTCGGGTGCTGGATCAATGGGTATGGGCCCTTCATCCGGAGGTGTTTTCACCTCCTGTGTGTTTGGTGGGGGACTCCGGAGGTAGATCTGTTTGTGTCTCCCCTCAACAGAAAAGTTTAGCGGTTTGTGGCCAGGTCTCTGAATCCTCTGGCTGACGCCACATATGCTTTGGTGGCTCCTTGGAGCCAGTATCGGCTGATTTATGCCTTCCCTCCCTTCGTACTACTGCCAAGGTTCTTTGCCGAGTGGTGGTGGAAGGCAATTCCGGTCATTCTGATGGCATCAGACTGGCCTTGGCAGTCTTGGTTCGCGGACCTGGTTAAAAATGGTCGTAGATCCTCTTTGGAGACTTCCTCTGCAGGAAGATCTGCTGTCTCAGGGACGATCTTCCATCCTGCTTTACGGTCGCTGGCTTTAACGGCTTTTCTGTTGAAAGCAAGGTTTTGAGGGATAGAAGCCTTTCTGACTCAGTGATTCCTACACTTTTGAAGGCTAGGAAATCTACGTCCATGAAGATCTATCATTGTACGCGGAAATCGTACATTTCATGGTGTATCTATATATACATATATCTGGGATGTTGGCCTTTTTCCAAAAGGGGTTGAGCAGCAGTTGGCTTTGGGCACTATCAAGGGTCAAGTGTCTGCTATTTACTTCCAACGTACATTGGCTACTAATAGCTTGATTCACACTTTTTTATTTAGGGGGTGCGTCATCCGCCTCCTCCTTTTGAGATTAGGGAGATTTCTCTGCTTTTTGTCACAGAAGGTTGCCTTCCTGGTGGCTATTACTTCTGCTTGCAGAGTGTCTGAGTTGGAGACAGTGTCCTGTCCGCCTTATTTGGTGGTCAGAGACATCCTAATGGCTAATGAAGTATGAATGCGTCTGTCAATGGATGATAGAGAGAACTACATTTTTGTAAGGACTTACCATAAAATCCTTTTCTCTGAAGTCCATTGACAGATGCAGCACCCGCCCCTCTGGGGATGGTTTTTTTCTCTTCACTGCTTACAACCAAACTGGTTTGCTGGAGCAGCGGGTGTGGGTTATGCCTATGGGGACAGCTCCATGGGCGTGGAGAATAATTTTTTTTTTTCTTGGCTAGAACTACTCCTGCAGGGGGCAGCATAACCCAGTGGCTAACGAAGTATGAACGCTGCGTCCTGTCAATGGACTTCAGAGAAAAGGATTTTATGGTAAGTTCCTACAAAAATCCAGTTTTTCTACAGTCCGTGATGATTTTCTCAAGTTCAGTCAGCAGGTAAGTGGGGGTCCCATTAATTCCATGCACTGGAAACTGCACTGTTTTCCCATGCTGGGAACTAGGGATAGACGTTTTTTTTTTTTTTTTTTCTCAGAGCCGATACCGATATTTTGGTCACAACTTATCGGTATCGGCTGATATTTTGTACATTTAAAGTTCTATAAAGTGGATGTGTTGGCATCTGCAGATGCTTTTTTTGGCTGCAAGGTTTTGCAGGCTGCTATTTAGAGGACCTGGTCCTCTTTGAGGGTGTATTGTTTTTCAGGTGAGCTCCAGTTGTTTATGGTAGAGCTCTGTTACCTGATTGGCTGTGGTTGGCCTCTGGAATTTTTTTCTGATGGTTTTTCCCACCCCTCATGTTGAACACTGCTTTGGGACGTCCCAATATGGTTTTTCCCACCCCTCATGTTGAACACTGCTTTGGGACGTCCCAATAGTTAAGAAAACAGGAGCGGTGTCCGTCAATGAACGAAAGAGAAAATGGGACTTTTGACTTACCGTAAAATCCATTTCTCTGATGTTCATTGATGGATGCAGCGCCCACTCATCTGTGGAGTTGTAATTCTTCTGACCCTGCTTGTAACAAAACTGCGTTCCCAATAGCAAAGAGAAAGTATAATACTTCTCGGACTGCCCATAGGCGTAGCTAGACTTTTTTGTTTCCTGCCTAGTAGGGCTGCGCATCTTCACTTACCTCACGATTCGATGCGATTACGATTATTAGGGTCGCGATTCGATTCCGCGATGCATCACGATTACTATGGGGACCCTTTTCTAAAGGGGATCTATGGGGACCCTGCTCTAATGGGGGATCTATGGGGACCCTGCTCTAATGGGGGATCTATGGGGAGCCTGGGCCTGCATTAAGGGGATCCAGGGGAACTGAGCTCTAAAGGGGATCTATGAAATAGATCCCCCTTTAGTGCAGGCAGGTCTCCCGTAGATCCCCCTTTAGTGCAGGCAGGTCTCCCGTAGATCCCCCTTTAGTGCAGGCAGGTCTCCCGTAGATCCCCCTTTAGTGCAGGCAGGTCTCCCGTAGATCCCCCTTTAGTGCAGGCAGGTCTCCCGTAGATCCCCCTTTAGTGCAGGCAGGTCTCCCGTAGATCCCCCTTTAGTGCAGGCAGGTCTCCCGTAGATCCCCCTTTAGTGCAGGCAGGTCTCCCGTAGATCTCCCTTTAGTGCAGGCAAGGGCAGGTCTCCCGTAGATCCCCCTTTAGTGCAGGCAAGGGCAGGTCTCCCGTAGATCCCCTTTAGTACAGGCCAGGGCAGATCCCCATTTAGTGCAGGGCCCCCTTTAGCGCAGGCAGGTTCCCCCATAGATCCCATTACCCTTTAGAGCAGGCCAGG
This sequence comes from Pelophylax lessonae, assembly GCF_965119305.1. Classification (NCBI taxonomy): domain Eukaryota; kingdom Metazoa; phylum Chordata; class Amphibia; order Anura; family Ranidae; genus Pelophylax; species Pelophylax lessonae. The sequence continues at coordinate 58,910,292 of NC_138778.1, read as the reverse complement.
GTCCCCTACCAATAGAGCCCCCTTGGAGCAGGCCAGGGTCCCCCTCCCACAGACCCCCCCCCCCCCCTTAGAGCAGGCCTGGCCTGCTCTAAGGGGATCTATATGGGGACCCTGGTGGTCCTGGCCTTCTCTAGGGGGGATCGATGTGGGGGGGACCCCTGGCTTGGTGACTGGTCCCAACCCATAGATCCCCCACCCCCCTTAGAGCAGGCCAGGGTCCCGACTCCCAAGCGACCCCCTCCATTATAGATCCCCCTTAGAAGAACACTGCAGCAGACCAGGGCCCAGCCCAGTCCCCCCCAGGCCCCCTCCTCCATAAAGAACCCTTAACCTTCCTAGCGGTATTCCCGAGCGTGATTCAGGGTTAGATTTTAGAGCCAAAAGCGGTAACCCCGAGCCACACTCGGGGTAGCGCTAGGAAGATCGCTGGATCCTGGTAGAGGTTTTACTTACCTTTTCTCCGGGATCCAGCGAAGTATGCGGGCGGTATGCGGTGGCAGAGCTTCCTCCCGATCGTCTGCGAACCCCGACTTCGAGCCCCGGCGACGTGACGTCTGCTGGGGGGTGGAACTGGCGGCAAATTCAAATTTAAAACACACCAAACACACTGATACCATTCAAAATAAAAAAAAATCACATTACATTGCCCCCCAGTGCCCTTTTCCTGCAGTTTTACTGTTATTTATATATATATATATATATATATATATATATATATATATATATATATATATATATATATATATAATGTAATTCTTGTGAATGAGCAGCCCAAACCAACTGTGTGTGTATGTGTGTGTGTGTGTATGTGTGTATATATATATATATATATATATATATATATATATATATATATATATATATAATGTGTGTGTATATATATAATGTGTGTATATAATGTATACAGTTGGTTTGGGCTGCTCACAAGAATTACATGCAAAATAATGGTACCGCTTTCAGCACCTAAAATCTAAAAGAATCATACCGCCAGGGAGGTTAAAACAGGCTAGGCCCCAGGGCCAGAGCAGGTCCCATCCCTTCCTGAGGTGGCCTACTGCCCCCCCCCCCCCCCCCCCCCAACGTTAAAACTTTAAAAACTTCTTCTGTTACTGTACCTTGTGTAAGTTGTGTCTCCCCTCAGTCTCCGGGCCCCCTTCAGTCAGACTCCGGCCTCTCTCTCTCTCTCCACTGGTCCAGCAGTGGGGCCCGCTAGCTGCCTGCAACATCACGATTCTTCCAGTGACCAGACTCTGACTCTGCTCCTTCGTCTGCTCTGACTGAGCGCGCGGTCTCACAGGCCGTCCACAGCCACAGTGCCACTCTCCATAGTCCCTCCTCCAGAGTGAGGGAGAAAGTTCTTCTCTGGAGTCTCACTGCCACACCAATTCCACAGTCCATCCCCCAGCCAGCAGAGAGATAATCTCACTGGCCAGCAGGACTCGGGAGGCTGAGCGGGACTGTCTGCAGGGGGGAGCGGCGGGCGGCGACTCCGGCCGGCGAGGCAGTGTCAGTGAGCACATGATGATCATCTCTGGGTGTAAAAAAAATCAATAATGGCAGGGCAGCGTGGCGGACCCGGCAAGAACCACTCGCGGACACCGGTGTCTGTGAGCGGACACCTTGCCGACCCCTGATCCCGGGGCCAGAGGGAGCACCGATAGCTCCGCTCTCCTCTACCGCGCCGCAAGGAGGAGCTCCGTGTTCCACAAGCCCGGCCAGCACCGCCATGTCACTTCTGTCCCCGCCCCCCGGAACTGACATCATTAGTAATCGATTTTTCAATCACCCCGAATCGATGCAGAATTGCGAAGGGTCACATGCCTGCCTAGTGTCCTACTCCTTTAAGGGGCAGTATAACCCAATGGTTAAATAGATCAGGAGCAGTGTCCATCATTGAACATCAGATAAATACATTTTACAGTTTTTTTTTTTTTTTTTTAATTATCCTACAAAAAATGTGTTTAATAATTCGATTTTTTAAGGTGAACTTAAAGTATTGTACAATTTGCTCCACCAAGAAAAAAAATTCTTCAGGATCAATTCTCCAGGATCAAAAATCTTTGGTGTTCTTTGATGCTAGTGGTCAATTATATTCGATTCATTTCAGGAATGCATCCAGCATTAATTAAAACCACCAACTGAGCTGGCTAGAATGAATTACCGATGGAGGCTAACCCACTTTTTTTTTCACAGCTCTTACTGTGAGGAATCCTTTCCATGAGGTGGTTAAAACCTTTTTTTCCTATGGTCACAGAGTGCCCTTTTTCCCTATCAGCTCTAGTTTTTGAGATAAAGTATAAATGCTGTATACCACTCCTTACTCTACTCTGGTTGCAATTTAAAAATTAGGATAATTTAATGTAGTGTGTTTTTTTTTTTTTAAGTCCTTGTAGCATGAAGGAAACACATAAAAGGAAATAGCCATTAACAATACAGTGCTCAATCTGCAAAGATAAAACAAGTGGCAACTGCAAAGATAAAACAAGTGGCAACATACATACACCGCCTATATGATAACTATAATACAGTTAATAACGTTAGAACTCAATGTTGTCTATGTAAAATTACAGTTGGAAGTATGTAAATACTCTCACTATATCTGCTAACTTGTATGCAAAACCGCAAACTAGGTAACAGAAGAACAAGTTGATCCAACAAGATCTTTTTAACCACCTCCTCCCCAAGCCTATTCTGACACTTCGCTCCTACATGTCAAAATCTACTCTTTTTCATAGAAAATTATTTGGAACCCCCAAACATTACATTTTTTTTTTTTTTTTTTCTATAGGGAAGAGACCCTATAGAATAAAATGGTGTATGTTTTTTGCAATTTTTTTCATGTCATACAGTATTTGCGCAACGTTTTTTCAAACGCAATTTTTTTGTTTTTTTAAAAAAAAAAGCAAAACATTTATGATTAAAAAAAAAAAAAACACCGTAATGTTAGCCCAATTTTTTTGTATAATGTGAAAAATGTTACGTCGAGTAAATAAATACCTAACATGTAATGCTTTAAAATTCTGCCCGTGGAATGGTGGCAAACTACGGTGCTTAATTCTCAATTGGCAACACTTTAAACTCCTTTACAGGTAACCAGTTTAGAGTTGCACAGGAGGTCTCTCTCTGTCCCAGGCAGCCATCGCCGCCGGCCGCATTGCTCCCGCCCTCTGCGATGGGACCGGAGAGCTGGCGGGAGGGAGGAGGTACCCCCTTCAGCCACCCGCAGATGTGATCTAGTGGCTAATTAGCCACTCAGATCACTTCTGCCTTTTACAGAATCGCCGGCTAAAAATGATACCGGGGTGATGCCTGTAGGTGCAGGCATCATCCTGGTATAACCACTGAAACTCAAGGGTACGTCCTTGGGTGGGAAGTGGTTAAAAACTGACCAAAACATATCTAAGAAACTGGAGCTGATGTAGTCTAGCCAGTGCAATTTTCTGAATTGGCCCCCTAAATAACCCCAGGCTTTAGGGCTGTTCAGATCTGTGATCACATTTTGATAGAAGTCCACCGTTCGCCAGCTGGTTTTTATTTATTTATTCTTTTTATTATCTGAATCAAATGGTGAAATTTACTCTATATATCAGGGCTGCTGTCAGTCTTTTACCTTGATCAAGTTTTGGTAATGATGCTTTTCCAATTAATGCTACAACTTGTATAATAATGGGATTTACTTTCTGTTTTCGTAAACCTTTTTAATTTATGTCTAAAGGTTTAGAAATGTTTTTACACTACTTTAGATTACAGTTCACTGTGGTCACACAATGCTGTAGAAGAAAAATTGCAAATTAAGTGGTTGCTGTTTTTGACCGCAAGGTTTTCATCCTTTTGTATTAGTTAGTAAACTTAACAAATGTCATGAATAGCTTGGCCTCTCACAGAAGACCAACATTTATTTTATAAAACAAAAAGCGAATGTTTTTTTTTTTTTTTTCTACGGCGAACCTTCTGCTTTGGAATGCGTGCACACAGCTTTGCTGAAAACTTTACAAAATCTGCATTTTGGAAAGATCGCTTATCTTGTGTGTTAGCTATGTATGGTTTTAAAATGATATGCCTGGCCATTTTTTCTCTTTTGCGAAGTTCTTTCCGGATATGTCAGCCATGTCTTCTCGAAGGGATAAAAGCAAGAAGGCTTCAGAAAACCTTACAAAGAGTGAAGATCCCAACGATTTAGACCGAAGACTTTTTGTCGGCAATTTACCAACAGACCAGATGAGCCGTCAGGATTTTGAAAGCCATTTTTCTAAATATGGAGAGATCACTGGTTAGTAATGGTTTATGTAATTTTTAACAGAATTTCATTAGAAACATCACTTTGTTTTTGTAATTTTGCGTACATTTAGCATAATTCTTGAATCGGGAATAGAGACTTTCTGTTGGGACAAAAGAGGAAGAGCAGTAATAAAGTCACAAATCCAGAGTACAGGGGCACTGGATGATATGCAAGTTATCGCTGCCGGTCTTATTATGAAAACCGAAATATTCCCCACTCTGGGTACAGGAAACAACCAAAAACATGCACACACTACTATCCAAGCAGCCACCACTTACAATTTACAGGCTTTTAAGAAACCTTGTTCCTTACACCTTCTGTCAGTGCACTCTGTCCTCAAGCAGACTGGCACAAGGGGGGATTAATGAAAAAAACTAATGTAATATCCCTTAGTGGGCAGTGCACAAAAAGTTTAAAAAAATAGGACACGTATACAAACGGTATTAAAAAAAAAATAAAACTTACAGAAAAATTTTTATCCTGTTCCCTGGGTTTGATGGAATGTTGCAGATCATGTCCCAATATAGACTGGGACCCTCCCATATATGAGACTGATGAGGTATCTTCTGATTACGGCTCTCAACCTTCATACTTAAGGGATTGCAATGGAGTTACTGCCCTCCCCGCGTCTCTAATTGTATGAAGGGGGAGGACCGCTGCATCTATATGCAACCAGGCTCTTGCTAAATGTGTGCACTGTATGTTATGAGGGTTATGGGTTACTTCATCTTCAGAATTTTGGAAGAATTTGAAATAAATTAGTCTCAGACTAGGTGGGAACATTACTTCTAGACTGTGCTTATTGCAATGCAGATGTATAGACTGGTATCCAGTTAGTTTTGTTAACCACTTCTGGACCTCTCACAGCTTATTTACTTTGCTACTTTTGACATTTAAATACTGGTTTTATGGCAGCAAATAGCTGCCATAACCCCGGTATTTGAGAGAGAAGGATCCGCGCTTAGGATAAATTTCAGTCTATACCTACAAATTATTATATGTAAATGGCTGCTGCCTACCTCTAAACCATACAACAAGTGTACAGTAGGGAAATTGAAAATAAAGGGAGGTGAGTGACGCTGCCAATAGAAAAAAAGACAATCCAAGGTCAAATCAGCCTTGTATGAGGTAGATAAATATATGCACCCTAAATTCTGAAGAGCACATGCAAACTTCACACATTTATGTATTCGTTTTTCATATATTTATTATAAGTGACTTTCGGTGCAATATAAATATGTGCAAATATGTTTAGGTGACTGAGTGATTAAATTAATAGTGATAAAATTACAAATCCAAATAAAAAGTGCTAATGTGCTTCAATATATTAAGAAAAAACACTAAAGAGTGGATGTGCATACAAAAACATTAGTGTCCATAATGTAGTGGCAATAGATAAACTGATTGCAAAGGAAAAAACGTGAAACATTAAATATATAAAAAAAAATATGTGAAACTTATAATGGCAAAACGAAGTGAAGTCCTAAGTCGCACAATTCCAAAATTCCTGTGCATGGTGGTGTGTGATAATGGTCCCAAATCGCAGAGAAAAATGCTTCAGTGCAATTAATAGCAGTGTGGCTTCACAGCAGTGGTGATATATGCATCTCCAGTAGATCCTTAAATGTGGCCGGTGTGGTGGGTCAAGGTGCTCCCCACTCTCCCAGGACCACACTTAACATATGTAGGTACCCCTACAGGGGTAATGGGCCAGTATTAATATGGCGCCAATATCCTTCCCTGGTAATCAAGCGGTTCCTCAGGTGTTAGTGGCGTCATGTAAAGCCCCGTACACACGTACCGATTGTCGGCCGTAAATATTCGGCCGCCGAACGATCGGCCGATTGTCGGCTTGTTAGTATGATGCTTCCGACAACCGACTGCGACTTTTCGGCCGAACAGAATCGGGTGTGCAGGCTATAAAATTTTTGTTGGCCGTCACCAGAACGGCCGATTGTTCACCAGTCAGTCAGTACAGAATTCGGCCAACAAACAGCAGATTAGCAAGACTGGCATGCTCAGAAAAGAAAAAACACAGGGAAAGTTAACCATCACATGACATCACTTCTGCAGTCGGCTGTGTTTGGCTGACAAAATTCGTGTGCAGTCTTTTGCACTTTTCAGCCGACAGGACAGCACCGGACAAAAGACGGCCGATCGTCCGGCGACATTTGGTACGTGTGTACGGGGCTTTTGGGTCCTATCAGATGGATGTAAATAGTACTGAGGATCGTGTACTGTATACCTCAAAATCCCAGGTATGATCCGGGTAGCATATATGGAGAAAAACTCATATAGTGCAGTACTGTCTTTTAAAATTATCCAAGTTTAATCCAAGTACTCATTTCATTAAACTTGGATATTTTTAAGACAGTACTGCACTATGAGTTTTTTTTCTTCATATATGTTACCCGGATCATACCTGGGATCTTGAGGTATACAGTACACGATCCCCAGTACTGTTTACATCCATCTGATAGGACCCTTACTGAGGCCACTAACACCTGAGGAACCGCTTGATTACCAGGGAAGGATATTGGACCCCTATTTACTGGCCGAATACCCCTGTAGGGGTACCTACATCTGGTAAGTGCGGTCCTGGGAGAGTGGGGAGCACCTTGACCCACCACACCGGCCACACTTAAGGATCCACTGGAGACTCGTATATCGCCACTGCTGTGAAGTCACACTGCTAATAATTGCACTGAAGCACTTTTCTCTGCGATTTGGGGCTATTTATTATCACACACCACCCTGCACGGAAATTTTGGAATTGTGCGACTTGGACTTAACTTAGTTTTGCCATTATAAGTTTCACATATTTTTTATATATTTAATGTTTCACGTTTTTTCCTTTGCGATTTAACCCCATCAACATTTTTTGCAAATATTTATCTATTGTCACTACATTATGGACACTAATGTTTTTGTATGCACATCCACGCTTTAGTGGTTTTTCTTAATATATTGAAGCACATGAGCACTTTATATTTGGATTTGTAATTTTATTACTATTTATTAATTTAATCACTGTCACCTAAACATATTTGCACATATTTATATTGCACCGAAAGTCACTTATAATAAATATCTGTAAAATGAATACATAAATATGTGTGAAGTTTGCATGTGCTCTTCAGAATTTAGGGTGCATATATTTATCTACCTCGTACAAGGCTGATTTGACCTTGGATAAAATAAGCCCTAGGATTGTCCTTTTTCTATTGGCAGCGCCACTCACCTCCCTTTATTTTTAATAACCTCGGTATTGCTATACGCGGCCGGTGGTCCTCTTTCACATAAAAGTGGCTCCAGCGGTGGGTTCACTGTGGGATCACTTTTATGGGTGAAGGAGTGGTGCTGACACCCTTCCCGCCGCTTTCCGATCGTTTTCGCCGCCTTCCGGAGCCGTCGGTAGCGGGGAAAACAATCCGGTCCTCTCAGGTGCTGTGCAGGAAGTAAAGTGAGGGCAAGGTGGCCCCCACTCGACTCTATGGCCTTGGAGGACCGGAGCAATGTCCTACGTTGCTTCCCCCCAATGGCCTGAAAGGGCCCTTCTTCTTTTGCTTTTAAGGGTAGACGTGAGATCTGTGGCCCCAGATCTTGCATTAAAGAGGACCTGTCCTGCTTATTTCTATTACAAGGGATGTTTTTTTGAAGGGGCAGTGTAAAAAAAAAAAAAAAAAAAAAGGTAAAATATAAAATTTAAAGAGCCCCTTCCCTCTGAGCACACGCGCGTAGAAGCGATCGCATACGCAAGTTACGCCCACATATGTAAACGGTGTTCAAACCACACACATGAGGTATCGCTGCAATTGTTGGAGCAAGAGCAATAATTCTCGTCCTGGACCTCCTCTGTAAACTCTAAACTGGAACCTGTATACATTTTTAAAGCGTCGCCTATGGAGATTTTTAAGTACCAATGTTTGTCGCCATTCCACGAGCGTGCACAATTGTGGAGCCTGACATGTTGGGTATTTACTTGACGTAACCTTATCTTTCACATTGAAAAAAAAAAAAAAATTGGGTTAACTTTTTACTGGTTTATTTCATTCAAAAAAAAAAAAAAAGAAAAGCTTATGTAGGACCGCTGCGCAAATACGGCGTGACATAAGATATTGCAATGATCTCCATTTTCTCTAGGATCCCTGCGGAAAAAAAAATATAATGTTTGGGGGTTCAAAGTAATTTTCTAGCAAAAAATACTGATTTTAACTTGTAAACAACAAATGTCAGAAATAAGCCTGGTCCTTAAGTGGTTAAACTAAACACATTGTACATACATGACATTAGGGAATTATTCTCCTAGCAGTTTGACATTCCCTGGTGCATATATTTTTGTTCATTTGAAGCCAGAAACAAAATGGTGTTGCCTTCTGGCTGTAACATTTGTTAATTTTCCAGCCGTCTCCATGTTCCGTGGCTATGGGTTCGTGCAGTATGAACGCAAAGAAGATGCAGATGCTGCTTGCAAGGGTGAGAATGGTCGGATTTATAAAGGGTATAGATTAGGTAAGGCAAAACTACGACGTTTGGAAAAAATATTTGTTTAAAGGATGCCAATTTCTTTTTAACTATTAAATTACTTTTGCCTTCTGTTATCACTATATATCATTTGTTTGAGGCCTCATGTACCCTGGACTTAAAGCGGTATTAAACCAAAAATGTATTGCAGCTTACCACTCATTTAGATGTGGTGGCTGTATTCTTTTTCTTTGGCTTTTTCCTCTGTTTTTACCTGGTGATCGCCAGTAACACACCTCCTGTATTATGCCTCGTACACACGTGCAGATTGTTGGCCGAACGATCGGCCGTCTTTTGTCCAAGGTCTGTCGTGTCTGTTGAAAACTGCAAAAGACTGCACACGAATTTTGTCGGCCAACAACAGCCGACTGCAGAAGTGATGTCATGTGATGGTTAACTTTCCTTGTCTTTTTTCTTTTCTGAGCATGCCCAGTCTTGCAAATCTGCTGTCTGTCGGCCGAATTCTGTACTGACTGGCGAACAATCGGCCGTTCTGGTGTCGGCATACAAAAATTTTAATGCTTGCACGACAGATTCTGTTCGGCCGAAAGTGCGCTGTCGGAAGCATCATACTAACAAGCTGAAAATCGGTCGTCGGCCGACAATCTGCACGTGTGTACGAGGCATTAGTGAGACACAACTCATGGAGGAATGAGCAAAGAAATCTAAGCAAACAGCAGCATTGTCAGTCTAGGGGGGGGGGGGGGAGTGTTAAATGTATTAGCAGATTTAGACCCGCTAACAAATTGAAGCCAAACTCCAGCTCACACTTTATAATTGGTTACAGCAAACAAGATTTTTCATTTTGGGATGAAGGTTTTGCAAGAATAAATAAAAAACTGATCATTTTTAGTCATTTTGTCTCATCCATGTTAACCGATACATTTTGCGGGAGAACTTGTGCTGTAAAAACAGACTTTCTGGCTAGATCACAAGATGAAAATAAAAGAAAAAGAGCCTAAAAAGGAACTACAACATAATGTTTGCTTTTTGGTTTAATACAACTTTAGATGCCACTTTTACAGGTATTTTGTGTTTTTTTTTTTTTTTTTTTTTTTTTTTTCCAGCCTGTAAAGGCACCTCTATGTAAGCCTATGCATTCATGCACACATAGGTGTTTGCAGGTGTATTAGAAGAGGAATGTGTACAGGTTGGAAAAAAAAAGAAGTGGAGCTGAAGAGCAGATAAAATGCTGAACATGCCTAAACTAGTGTAAATGCATCTAGAGTTTGAGTGTTATTGCTATGGAAAATGCATGTGTGATGCGCATTTTTTAGGCTGCTTTGCTCCTCCCAGGATTTCTGGTGTTCATAGGGGCTAAACAAACGTCCTGTGCGTATGAGGCCTACAGGGAATTTCAGTTGTAAATAGGAATTACCTGTCTGAGATAGGATTTTCACTTTTACTATCTGGCTCAAAATATTGGTAACCTATTTAGTGTTTAGATACATTGGGACACGTAGGAGAATGTTGTATCAGTATTGCAGCAGAATACTAGGTAGGCTTTGTGCGCTGCAGGTGTAATCTGGCGTTCCAGTTCTCTTGGACCTACAGGATGGGTAGCAGCTTTCTGTGATACTTTTTTTTTATAGGAATTTTCACAATCCAATGAGGAATTTCCATATCTGTAAATCCTCTTCACATGTTGATATGTTATAAATAGCAGTCAGGTATGATATTGGGATGTATAAGTTGGAGGGTGGTCATTCTTTATGAAGTAGTGTAACTGTATATGGTGCAGAATGTATTAAAGGCTCTAGGCAAATCTCAAAATTTGGTTATACAAACTAAACCTTACATTCAGTAATAAATGTGGAAGGTTAAAAAATTATTCCCTTGTGTCGTCTGTTTTTCGATACATTGTTTGCAAGAAACCAAAAATGTCCTAAAAAGCCTGTCGGGGTTGGGGGGGGGGGGGGGGTTGGAAATTTTAATATATAAAACACTGCAGTACATTTTCTCCATGTTTCTAACTTAAGATCTTGCAAGTGCGGGAAAATAAATGTTCATGTGTCAGGAGTGCAGCCTGCTTCTGATTTCCTTCTGTGGGTGGACACCACATGCCCTTTTTTCTACACTGAAATTGCAACGAAAAGGGTCGGTCCTGACCAGTTACATGTTTGAACCACACTATCTCTCCCTCCTCCTCTCTACAATATACAGATTCGTTGCTCTGTAGTCCAATATGAAAACCAGGACTACTTGAGATAATAAAAGCGCAAGACTGCTTTGAATTTCTTTTACACAATCAAGAGCTGTATTTGCACTTCTCAAACTGATATATCACACACTTTTAATGGTATTAAAATTTTCAGTCTATACAATTGAACAATCTGTGTCAGACTATGCTTTTTTTTGGGGGGGTGCACTTTTTTTGGGCATGGTTCCCTCCCCTATGCACTTGGTAGTAATTTAGCTGAAGCACGCATGGAAAGGTTTGCAGATGATTGCAGTGATTTGTAGTGCTTTTAAATATGGCATAATACAAAACAAAATCCCTCAAGTCCGTACAGTGATTTTGCTGTATTGCTAACCGAACATTATTTTAGTTTTTATCAGTCCACTTTATAAATGTTCAGAACTATTTTATTTTTTTGTGCCACCAATGCTTAAATCTTTTTGGGTTATTCAAATTTAAAAAAAAGACAACATGCATGAGTCAAGTAAAATAAAGAGATTGTTCAATGTATCAGAGTTTTTTTGGTTTCAGCTTGAAATAAAAATAAAAAAAATACTGTCTATGCCGAGGGGCTCAGTTGGAATAACAAACAATCAGATGTCGTCAAGGGCATTTTAAAACTCTGTGCTAATTGTATTTGGACCTTGGAATGAAATTGGTAGTTTTACGTTATTGTGTGAGCAGAAACGCCTGGTGTGCAAACTCTGCTTAAAGGACTCAAGACTACTAGACTTGCAAACTGCTTAAATAATTAAGTGATCTTTTAGATGGCAACAGTTGAAATGATAACCGCGTTGCGATCTAGATTTTAAAGGAAAATGTAAAAAAAAAATTCAGTATGTTTCAATTTGGATTCACAACATTACCAGTGAAAACATAGCAGTTATGAGAAATACATTTTATATTATGACCTGAGTAAGTTACTACTATTACATTAGTTTGATTGAATTTCGTTGCCTGCTTCACCGTATAAACGTTAAACTCCTAATGTATTTATTTTTGTTAAACTGATCACTTGGCATGCCAAATTTATACCAGTCCTCACACTGCTTCTAGGATAAATAGTTTTATTGCTAAATTTGATAATTCAGGAGGCTTGTAATTTTTGTAGGAAAAAGCACATATTACTCTTACAAGACCAGTGTGCCTCAATTTTACATGCTGCATATCTAAGGAGCAGTCAAAACTCCACATTCAAATCTACTGTAGCTCTGCCTTTTAGGGTTTACGTTTTTCAGTATTTATTTGCTTGGTGGCTTTTAACATTCGTGTCTCTGTATTAAGAAGTTTTCTTGTGGGTTTTACCATTCATTTTTGTTCAATATATCAGGTATTTAAGTAATTTAGAAACGGCCACATTTATTTAGATGTTTGAGTCCTAGGGTAATCTTTTTCCAAACCTAAATAAAACCGTGTGATTATGGTTGTATTTATTGAGCTACAGATTGCTAGCAAACAAGGAACGTCTCCAGTACCTAGAAGGGGCATAGCACAATGATTTGTTACTGTATATGGATTAACTAGGCTTAGGTTATTTGCCCTGCAAAGGTTTGTTTTGCTACAGCAAATGGTAAATATAGTTGCACTATGCTCAGATGCTACCTCTTTTTATCTCCATTACTATTCTCCCAGCCTTACCTGCTTAATAGATCTCTAAGATGTTCCCACATAAACAAAAAATATATAATCCAGAGGTATTTGGCCAAACTATGCAAGTTTGTGTCACTCCCACAAAGGATGTTAAGCTTCAGTGGTGTACTCAGTTGAAGTGTAGAGTGGCTCAGATCTTGTAAGGTTTATAATTGCCTACTATCCATGGTGTTGGGCTGTTTGTGTACCCTGGCCCTTGTGCTGTGGTCTTTTGCATTTTTATTTTAAGCCAACTTTAAAAGCTGGGTGGTAAAATTTTGATCACTACTGTTAATAGATCATGTCCTTGTATCGTTGGAAGCCTCAGACTGTTCATATTTTTGTGAATTTCACTATATATGACCTTAACTTTGGGAAAAGTTTAATTCACGCAACCTGCTTCTTGGTACAATCAAAGGGACTGCCATTTAAGCAAAAATGGGGTAAAATGGTAAAAGTGATCGCATTTTTACAAGGCATAAATCTCCAAGAGTGGAATTAATAACGGTATGCTTCATTAATAATTACAATACTTGGTCTCTTGTTGATTTGTTACAGTAAGACGGGTTCATATATTGATTCTACTCAACACTAAACCTTATGTGCTGTTCATTGACCATTCGCCAAGCCTCCCCCCTCCATCCCTGGGCATTCAACCTGGTCACGTACGGCATAGACATTTCTTAACTAATAATTTTGAAAACGGGGCATTTTTCCCCTCTTAACAAAACGTTCTCATAAAAACATGTTGACCAGTTTGCGGCTGTATTACTCTGCATCAATAAAAACTCATCCTACTGCGGATATATACCGTTGTGCCGGCTTATCTTTTGGTTATCGTAAAATCGTCGTCTAGGCACATTTATATTTGTTGACAAACGTCTAAACTTGAAAAATATAAAACCAAGACTCTAAGCGGGAAAACCATGCTGTGTGGTTCATCATGCGTACCTTGAAAACCTATTTCATTTTATGGAGCCCTCTCCCCAGTCTGGACGCCCTAATAATTTATTGCATTTTTAGAGTTTTCTTAAATTTGTTATAAGTGTATGCTGAGCTGATCTTCCTGACAACCTACAACTATGTTGTAAGATGAGTGTTGGTAAAGTATTTTGAGATGTCCTACAATTTCTTGCGATATCTTGAATTCATGTACTGTAGATCAGGGTACTTTATACTGACTGAAAATAAACCTTCTTTGTAATCCGTTGCCTTAGTATCTGTTTTTATTTGTTTGATAAAATGTTTTCTCCTGTTGCACACTATTGAACAGATGGGTTAATTGTGCTTTTCAGATATTAACAAAGCAGTGGAAAGAAGAAATATGAATAAGGGTCCGTCCAGGTCCAGCCCGTCACGAAGGTAAAGTACTTGCGAGTTGTTCATGGACTGATCCTAAGTGGTCCCAGGAAGAACTCCTGCAGTAACTTCACTTTGTTGCAAATCCCCTACCTGGACCTCATCCCATAAAATGTTCTTCCTTCTTTTGGATGTATTTATGCCGAAATAATATCCCGGATGAACACTACAGTCTTGGATTAAATACGTACGCGTTCTGCTGCTTTGCTTTTTGCTCCATCTATGTAAAAACAACTTAAAGGAAAGTGACATTCTGTTTTAAATTTTGAAGATTTCAAATATCGGATTTAAAAAGTGCCACTCCTGTTAATCGATTTCCAGAGTAAGAGGTGCTTCTTGGTTGCCTCGTCTGCATCAGTTTGCGCCGCATCCAAAACAATATTTCCTATCCTTTAATACCATATATCCATACATGTGCCCTTAAAGTGGTAGAAGGGGAACTAACAAAAATAGCAGCTGGGATCCCATCTACATCTTGAGCTAGACCGAGGCTGTCACTGGGTTTCTTGCTATAGCCTCTCAAATGTTTAATTTAACATACAGGCTTCCTAGCATAGTAATTGACATTCCATAAAAGTGCTACTATATAATACAATGCAAAACCAAGTGCAGTGGAGGCTTTCACATTAGAAATGATATTTAAATGCAGAAGGGATTACCTTTTGGTCTAGAAGCTGCATTAAAATATGGTTCTACACTAAAAACATTTGCTACATGTGTTTAATACAATGCAGCATGTTTTTATTCACCTTTTTTTCCGATTAGTTTGTTGACAAGTTATTAGGGATAAGCAAAATTAAAAGATAATTTCCCAAAATTTTTATCAAATGTATAATTTTTGAAGGAAGCTAAGCAGAAACAATTAAGTATTTTTAACGGTGTAACGGCTCATTAAAGGGTAACTATCCCTGACCTGTTTGTACCAAAAGACTGTCCTTTTAAACTTTATTTTACTTTTTTGCAAAGCAAGAGGGGAAAATGACATGGGAAGGTGGTACACTAATACACAGAATGCTAAATGAAATGCAATAAACAACCCCAAACATCTCCTACCCCACCAACCCAAAAAATAAAAATAGTTCAAGCCCTTGGCCTCGAGCCACTACTCCACATTAGCATACTACCAAGCACATATAAAAATAAACATTTTAGGCCTGTTCCTTACAAACACCTGAAAACACATTTTCTAAAAACTGAAACCCTAAAGAATAAACTGGAGGCGGTTGCATTTTTTTTTTCCACACGCGAATTGTGATGCTGCTAATATTGCTCAACTTTTTTGTTAAAATTGCGTCGAGTAACTAACTAGATACAAAATATGTCAAGTCTAGAAATGGCAAAAATTGTCCATAGACGCCGTAAAAGCCCATACAGCTCTCTATTTTGCATTTAACCATGAATGACTGCCCTAAAATGATTTCTCCTTTTCGGCTACTTTTGCGCAGCGATACCTAATGTGTGTGGCACAAATCGTTTCCATCTGTATGTGGGGTCAGGGGGCTTACAAATTTTCTAGGTGTTTTATGAAACGTAACTATCGCAAGGGAGCTGAAAAGCCCTGTCTTAAAGCATAGTGAAGATGTTGGCTTTAGAGATTTTGGTCACTAATGTGACATTAATGTGCCTAATGTCATTTCTGCATGCTATTGAAGTCGGTGGAGCACATACTGTGCGCCATTAACTTCTTCCCTAGCCAGAGCAGCCATATGTTGATAGCTCTGAACCTGAAAGTGCTCAGAGGGCTTCCAGGTTCTTACTTGGGCAGATCAGCAGATGATGTTCACTGATCTCTAACCTGGCACCTGCCATTGAAGTCCCGAACACCCAGGAGGGGCAGGTAAGCCTGGGTCACACGGCAGGGGAAATGGAGTTGACACATTCCTGGCAGTGCAGCCACCCATATCCCTTCTACTAGAGAACCAGCAGCCTGCAGAGAAATGGTAAACAAACTGTTTCAGAAAAAGGGTTAAAACTTGAAAAATTTGGGACTTTGGTAATTTTTGCAACTAGATCGGTTGCACTAAAATCTTTAGGCTGCATTCACACAGACGTCTACATTTCAGAGTTTAGCTAAGTTTAAAATACTTTTCTAAAAGCAGCCGGACTCACAATGCAAAGTAAACATGTTATTAATACATAACAATTAGCAACATTTAGTTGCAGACCGTTTAGCTGCATTTAGGAAAAGGGAAATGCTGTGTCCAGGATCGATTATCTGCAGCCAAACGTGCACTGTGAAAATCCGGTGAAAATAAATCGCACATGTCCCCTTTCTTTTCCTGAGATGTATGTATTAACACACGCAATGTCAGTGCTGGGATCTTCCCGGCTGTGCCTTTGTATTCTGGCAGGGTGAAAACCAGCATCCAATCAGTGCTTGCAGCAAAAGTCAGAATACCATAGCCCAGCAGTGGAGATCATATCGCCACACAAACCTGGCTGGCTTGTATTGGTTTGGCAATCGGTCAGGTTCTCTTTTTTTTTTTTTCTTTATTTGCGTGTGACCCGCTTGATTTAAACAAAATAAACTTGTGTATCCTGCTTCATCCGATGGTTAGTTCTGGAGTCCTTTCAGTTGGAATGTATCTTTTTGTCAGTAAGCATGTGTTAGGTTTGTAACATTTGGGCATGCATATCTAGGAAAACAGTTTCTCATACATCCACTTGCCACTGACCTCAATGATGTTGTTTTGAAGTTTGTGTGGCATTTGTGTACATCTCCAATGTAATTAAAAGTCATGGTTTCAAGCGCAGTAAACCGAGAACCGCTGTCACCTGCTGGAAAGACAACAAAAACCCTTTTGTTCTAATATGTTCTATTCCAATTGCTATTCCAATTGAATGTTTAAAACTACACTATATTCTCTTCCTTTTACTGAGCGTTTAAAACTTGGGTTTGAGTCCAGCCTCCAATTTAACACAATCATTAAAAAGAAAAAGTTGAATTTGGTGTCTTACTGAACTCGTCAATCATGTATCAAAGATTTAATTTCACTGCATAAAAATGATTAACAGCAGTATAGTAAATGTCAGGTCTGTTGTTGCTCTTGACCTGATTGCTTGACTCTAAAAAGACAGTAGAACTCCTCGATCCCGTTTAATTGTAGAACTCCTCGATCCCTTTTAATTGATGGAACTAAAGTATAGAAACTTGATTTCTATACTTTTTTGCTTTCTGTTACTTTTGAAACCTAAACTAACAACTGTTTTTGGTGCTTCAGAGATTTGTATGGCTTTGGAGAAGGCCAGGAACCAAGACATGACCGCTCCCGCTCCCCACTGCGCTCTAGCCCAAGAAGAGGTAGTAGAGAACCACGTGACAGAGATTCAAGAGCGGCTCGTGATGGGCGAGATGGACGTGAGCCAAGAGACATAAGAGAGCCCAGAGATCGTGACCTTCGAGATTTGAGAGATGGTCGTGAAAGGGATTTCCGTGATGCTCGCGATGCAAGAGACCTGAGAGATCCTCGAGATACGAGGGAGCTCAGGGATGCGCGAGATACAAGAGACATCAGAGATGCAAGAGACAGCAGAGATTCTCGTGATACAAGAGACCTTAGAGATCTCCGAGATACAAGAGACACTCGAGAGTCCAGAGAATACAGGGACCTTCGTGACACAAGAGACAAAAGAGATGCTAGAGATCTTCGTGTGCGTGATACCCGTGATTCAAGAGATGAGAGAGATCCATTGTTCGAACGATACAGGGAGGCTCGAGACCCAAGGGATCCATTATACAGGTTTGAATTTTTTTTTTTCTAAAGGTTAAAAACTAGAATATTTCTGACTTGCACTATATTCATGATTGCATAAGTACCACAATTGATTATTTCTATTTAACTTGAAGCACATTGAAACTGAAAGAAAATCTCATTTTACAATATGCACTCATTTGAGTGCGCTGCTTTGTTGGCCTTACCCATTTTTAAGTATTTTAGCAGCACAACACCTAGACTTGAGACACAGTATTGAGCTCCGTCAGGAAATCTTGAAATTGTTCGTTTTTAAAAGTTTGCATGCGTACTTGCAAAACTGCCATATTGCTTCTCAGCATTAGTGGCAGGTGAGATTCCCTCAAGGGTAAGAGCTGCTTTTATAATTTGCTCAATCCTCCCATTCTCCTGTAATTTTATTAGCCATTTGTTACTTGTCTTACTAAATACAGCTGTCAAATGAAAAGCCAGACCCTTTGGAGAGTGATGTGCTATGTCCTTGAATGAAATGTAGAGAAGGTGTTAAACCTTTTGACTGCTGACCTATGCAGCTAGCAGAGATCAAACCAGAAGTCCGAGAATTGCAGTTTCATAGGTTTCGTTTACATGAAAATTGTCATTTTTTTGCACAAGATTTATTTTTAATTTTATTTTTTGCCAAAAAGAGTATCCAGAATAGGTCCAGAGGATTAAATGTTCATTAACTGTTTAAGTCTGATCTACTAGTTGGTGTGTTTTGAAAAGTCACGTGGCAAGAATTGTTTGTGTTGTCTCCTAATACTGCTCTGCTTTATACCATATAATTAAGGACTCTCCTGGTGTTTTTGTTTAGCAGTTATAAAGAACAGGTCTGTTTTTAATAAACTTATCACTAACATGTCCCCCCATACAACTATGTCCAGTATATTGAGACGAGACCAGCACAGCACCCACCCAGCTCACCAGTGATTTAAGAATGTCATTGGAAAGTGGCAGAGTGGAAAGCTTGAAACTTTTTTATTATTAGCCAGTCTTTATTCCTTTTAGCGCCCATTGTTTCATATCTAATAATATAGCCAGATTATTGTTAGCAAGGCTTAAAGTAGTTGTAAACCTCCAGTCATGAAATCTGAGCAAAGCACATATTTGTAGTGTTTTCTCTATCTCTCTCCAAGTGTTTCTATCTGGTGCTTCCATCCTCTGTTATCAGCATGAGTCACTTCTGAGAGGTTTCCCCAATACATTTTGTGTTGGGGCGGGGGCTCAGCAGTATAGTAAATGTCAGCTTGTCTATTCAGAACAGTTTTTCTGTTGTGTGGAGAGGGGGTGTGTTGCTTTCCTCCAATCAGCTCTCACACACTGCAGCCTCTCCACACCCTCCTCTGGGCTCCTTACCGATGAAGAAAAATGTAACACTTTACTGCCCTTTTGAAGGGGTGTAGAGAAGAGAAGACTGCAGATAAACAAGTAAAACCTATGTAGGAGGATTTTTTTTCTCTGTATCATGTGGGTCTACCTGAGGGTTTACAACCACTTTTAGGTCTGATAAAAATTATCCTGTCCATAGACAGCTCTATTCCATTTGCTTTAAAATCAGGTGGCAGGTGAGGAACTATACTGTAATTTAATTTACTTTTACATTGCATGCAAAGTACAATACATTTTTGCAAAAGGGGAAAGTGAAGATAGGTGTTATGTGCGTGTTTTGTGTTTTTTTTTTCTTTTCAATAGATGTAATGGTATTGCCATTCTACAGAATGCCGATATAGGCCGTGACACCTAGTACCATTAAACCTGGCCCATTCGTGTGTCTTTACCATTTCAACCCTAGGAACATAAGCTGTTCTAGTTGAATGTCATGCCTAGTGATGTGCTGAGAGGCTTAACTATTGTCTGGTACTTATGACATAAAGTAAGGCTTGGTTCACATTTCTGCATGTGGTTGCAGGAATCGCAGCAAAAACCACAGCCACACGCAGTGAAAATGCACTGCTCTGTGGAAATGCAAGGAGCTGCTATTTATGTAAAAAAAATAGACCATGAAATTTCCCTGCTGCTGCGTTTTTGAAAAATTGCATGCACCATTATCCCCCAACCCCCCCCCCCCCCCCCAAAGAAAAGCATGGCGCGGCCTGCAAAAATGCTTAGGTGTGAACCTAACATTAATCCTTTAAATTACAAGGTCTACCATGTTGTACACGTGGTGGTTACATTACTTAATTTAGGGAGGTCTCATTGCAGCCCTTGATTTCACCAAATTGTTGGACAGGAATGCATATGGAGTATGAAAGGTTGGACAGGAGATAGTCAGACTGCAGGCATGATAAAGGCATATTTGCAGACTGGGGATATGCTGCAGGTGACTGTCCGAGACTGGCAACACAAAACAAACTGCTAGAGAGCCCCCTTACAACTACCTTAAAAAAAAAAAATCTGGCACCACTTTGATATTCCTTTCAGTATGGTGCAATATATAGTCAGTGAAAAAATACATAAAAAGAGAAAACCATTAACTGCATGAAAGTGTGAAGAAAATAAACTAAAACTTTTAGCTAGTACAAACCAGTTTAATAGTTTCCATTACTGCCCTAGAAATAAACTCCTAGACAAAACACTGATTATTCGCTATTGGGGCACAATGGCTGCAAAATAAGGAATATAGGGCTGTGGGTTTGGCATCGGGGTCTTTTAATTTCAACATCATTGCTTTCTACTGAACTTTTACTGTTGTATATAAATGTTGAATCTGATGCTTCCTGTTGAAAGGTTTCTCAGATTGGCGTTTTATTTCCTTCAGAGTCGACGACATTGCTGATAAATTTCGCCTTGATGATTTCTATAGAAAGAGAGATGATTTGTTTGATCGGCTTAGGGACTCCCTCGATAGGTTTCCAGAAGGTGTGTATATTTTCTTTCTCTGCTCTATTGAATGTTTCAAGCTGTTTTTTATTCCCTGATGTACCTTACCAGATGGTATTGTAAAACGTTTCAAAGAAACCTTGTCTTTCAGAAAATGTCTGGGTCTCTCCTGTTCTGGATGCATTTTCCTTCTATACTGCTTAATAGGTCTATGTGTAACAGAATACACCTCTTGCTGCTTCCATTGTGGTAGATTGCCTTAAACTTAAAGGGCTGTATATCAAATGTTTTAGAAGTTGTAAACCCTAACTGAATTACATTTTGCTTAAGCATTGCGTCCTAAATGTTTCTCTTTTGTTCATTGATGGACACAGCTTCTGATCTTCTCAACCTTTGGGTTATGCTGCCCCTACAGGAGTAGGACATTAGCCCAAGTCGCAGCGTTCCTCCTGCCCGACAGCCCTCCATTTTGATTGAGAGGAGGTTCTGTCTGGAGCGGTGCCCGCCTTGGTTCCAGGTATGGTAAGTAACTGTCACCCCCTGGAGGGTTTTGGGGTGGACGTGGGCCCCTCCATGGGTCGGTCGGCCCCTTGGCTTCCCCTCCTTCCAGTTAGGCACCCCCCTCATCGGTCCGGTGGTCTTTGTAGGCCAGCTCACCTGCCATCCAACACCCCCCCCCCCCTCCCTTTCCTTCATGGACGCTGGGGCTATGGGGGCGGCGTGCGGTGACCGGGCGTTCTACTGTGGGGGCTGTACCTGGTGGAAACCCTCTAGTTTCCAGATTGAACAAGGCAACCATGATTCCGGTTGAAGATTTCCTGGCCTTTAAGGACCCAGCTGACAGGAAAGCGGAGGCTGTGGCCCGCAATATGTACACCCTGGCTGGTTCGGCACTTAGGCCGACATTCACCATTGCCCTGTTGTCGCAAACTCTGAATGAATGGTCTAGGCTTTTGTGCCGTGACTTGGGAGGGGAAGTAGCTCCCCCCTGCCTTTGCTGAGCTGGCGGACTATCTGGTCCAGGGGCTGCAGTTTATCTGTGATGTCTCTTTAGATACGGCTCCCCTAGTGGCTCTTCGCTCTTGTTTCGGCAGGGGTCTTTTGGCGTGTCTTTTGGCTCAAATGCTGGTCTGCGGATCAGACTTCCTAAAAGGCCTTGACTGATCTTCCCTTTCAAGGAAGATCGCCTGTTTGCTGCTACCCTGATGACCTAACTAAAGGCCTCGTGGGGAGGAGAGTACCTTTCTTACGCAGGCTACTAAGGGCAAGAACCCTCATCGTAAGACGTGGACCTTCCCTGTCTGCTCATGCAGTTTTTTCGTCCCTCAGGGTCTGACATGGGATCAGAGCCCTTTGAGGCCTCCTCTGGGGGATCCAAGCGAATTTGGTCTGGCAAGTCAAGAGCGGCTTCTCCAGACCCACGGACAAGGCCCCTTCAGCATGAAGGTGCGCTCTCCCCACTATCCAGGGGTGTTGCAACTGTCCTCGGTCTGCTTACAGTTTTTTTGGGGCGGTGGAAGACCTTTTTACTTTAAAGGGGTGATGGCCCCGGTTCCGACTTTGGAATGTTTTCAGGGGTTTTACTCAAACCGGTTTACAGTCCCCAGGAAAGAAGGCAAGGTGCATCCAATTCTGGACCTCAAGACGCTGAACTGCTTCGTGTTGTGCGGGTGCAGAATGTCAGAATCTAGTCCGTCCGCACGGTGGTTGCTTCCCTGCATCAGGGGGATTTTTCTTGCCTCCAACATCAAGGACGCTTACCTTCACATTCCAATATGTGTTGGTCTCCAGCGCTTCCTCCGCTTTTGCCATGAGAGAGGAGCATTATCACTTTGTGGCGTTACCCTTTGGTCTCGCTTCTCTTCCTCGGGTCTTGGCCCCTGTGCTAGCTTTATTACGCCAATGGGGGATCGCAGTACTGGGCTACTTGGACGACCTCTTTCTGCGAGCGGAGTCTCCTACTGCTCTGGTGCTTTAGCCAGAGTGCTCCTTCCTCTGGACAAACTTCAGAAATTGCAGGCTGCAATTTGTCTCCTGCTGTTCCATCAGTCCGGACTTGCATGCTGTTGGGTCTGAAGGTATCTACCTTTTGAGGTGGTTCCGTTTGCACAGTTCCATACGAGGTCCCTGCAAGGGAGATTCTGGCCAAATGGGACAATAATCCGCTCCTCCCCTTGTATTGGACAGTGGTCAACACTGATACCTGCCTGTCCGGCTGAGGAGGCACAGGGGTCTGGACACTGGAAGAGATCCAGACTACCAATCAATGTCTTGGTACTCTGAGCGATCAGACTGTGCCTGGAACAGGATCGTCTTCAGGAATGTCCAGTGCGCATTCAATTGGAAATTGCCATGGCAGTGGCTTATGTCAATCACCAGGGGGGCAAAAGAAGTGTCCTGGCGACTCTGGAGGTAGCCGGCTATCTAAGCTGAGCAGAACGGTTTGTTCCAGCCCTCTCCGCCGTACACATTCCCGGGATGAAAACTGGCAGGTGGATTACCTCAGTCAGCAGGCGTTGACCAAGGGGAGTGGTACCTTCATCCGGAGGTGTTTCATCAGTTGTGTCTCCATTGGGAAACCCCCGAGGTGGATCTGTTGGCGTCACAGCTCAAACGAAAGGTGCAGAGGTTTGTGGCTTGGTCACAGGTTCCTCTGGTGTATGCCACGGATGCGCTGGTGGCCCCGCGGGGTCAGTATCGTCTGATTTAAGTCTTCCCTCCTCTCAAGCTTCTGCCAAGACTTCTACGCAGGATTGGGGCAGAAGGGATTCCGATTATCTTAGTGGCCTCGCAGGTGCGGCTGGTCGCCGACGTTCCTTGAAAGCTTCCTCCTAAAGGGAGGATCTGCTGTCCGAAGGACCAGTCTTCCATCCTGCTTTACAATCGCCGGCTTTGACGGCTTGGCTGTTGGAAAGGCAGGTGCTGATTGATAGAGGTTTGTCTGAGTCGATCAATCCAACACTGTGTTAAAAGCTAGGATATCTACTTCTAGGAAGATCTACCATCGTAGGTGGAAGAACGTACATTGAATGATGGTTCATCCTCGCTCTTTATTTCGGTGGCTCAGATCTTGACCTTCAATGGGGGTTTGAGCAGAAACTGGCATTGAGTACTATCAAGGGCCAGGTGTTGGCCTTAGCGGTCTTCTTTCAATGGCCTTTGGCCACTCACTTCTTGGTGCATACATTTTTCTTCAGGGAGTTAGGCACTTGATTCCTCCAGTGCGGTCTCGGTTGCTGCCTTGGGCCTCAATTAGTGCTCTGTCCTCCAGAAGCCTCCTTTTGAGAATCTTCAGGAGATTCCCCTGCTTTTGCTGTCCCGAAAGGTGGCCTTTTTGGGGGCTTTCACCTCTGCGCGCAGGGTGTCTGAATTGGTGGCATTACCTGTTGTTCACCTTACTTGGTGGTTCAGTGGTAACGTGGTTCTTCGCCCCTGTCCGTCGTTCCTTCCTCGGGTTGTCTCTGATTTTCATTTGAATAAAGACATTGTGTTGCATCCCTGTGTCCCAGGCCAAAACATCCAAAGGAGATTGCTTTGCATGCATTGGATGTGATTCTGGGCGATTAGGGTGTGCCTGGCAGCTACGGAGTCTTTTAGGGAATCAGACTCACTATTTGTGCTTACGGATGGGCCTCGGAAAGGGTGGCTTGCCCGCTTCCTCTGTGACCATTTCCAGATGGATCAGACAGTCTGACCGTGGTTCAGGCCTATTCCATCAAGGGTTAGGTTCCTCCTTTTGACTGTCAAGGCGCACTCTATTAGTGCGCCTGGTTGCTCCTGGGCTTTTCATCGTCCTGCATCAGTGACCCAGGTTTGCAAGGTGGCCACCTGGTCATCGGTGCACACTTTTACAAAGCTTTTATAAAGTGGATGTGTTGGCATCTGCAGTTGCTTCTTTTGGCTGCAATGTTTTGCAGGCTGTGTTTAGAGGACCTGGTCCTCTTTGAGGGTGTTTTGTGTGCGTTTATTTATTTATTTATTTTTTTTTTTCAGGTGAGCTCATTTTGGTTGAGCTCCTTTTTTACCTGGTTGGCTATAGTTAGCCTTGAAAATTTATTTTTTGCTGTTCCCACCCCTCATGTTTAACACTGCTTTGGGATATCCCATTGGTTAAGAATATCAGGAGCTGTATCCGTCAATGAACGAAAGAGAAAATGGGATTTTTGGCTTGCCGTAAAATCCATTTCTCTGATGATCAATGACGGGACAACTCACCCATCCCTCTGTGGATGTGTGCGGTGGAGTTGTAATTCTGGCACTGCTTGTAACAAAGCAGAGTACCTATAGCAGAGAGGGCGTATACCCCCTGGGACTGCCCATAGGCTTAGCCAGAACTTTTTTCTGCCTAGTGTCCTACTCCTGTAGGGGGCAGTATAACTCAATGGTTAAGAGGATATGGAGCTGTGTCCGTCAGTGAACCTCAGAGAAAAGGATTTTACGGTAAGACAAAAATCCAGTTTTTTTCCCCACTGCTTATTTACATGCATGTAACCAGCAATAATTGCAAAGCTTTTCTCAGGGCAAGTTTCTTGATAGTGAGAACAGTGGACCATATCTACGCATGTTGAAAGTGCCAGTTGTCTTTTTTTTTTTTTATTGTCTACGTGTCAATAGAGGACCGCAATTCTTCTGAGGCTTGTACAGTGTTGTCATCCTATTAAAGGAAGTGCCTAAATATAGACCTTCTCCATGCCCACTCCTCCCCTGGGGACCCCACATAACCAGTGGTTCGGGACTTACTGCAAATGTGTTTGTTACCAGATACCTACGTATTAGGTACTGCCTTAAGTGAATTTACTTATATGCTGCCGAAGTTTTTGTGCACGTGATTCTTCCTCTTGTTGCTTCGGTTTCTACGACAATGTACCTCATTGGTTGTTTTTTGTTTTGTTACTGCTTTATTTATCAATAAAACTTTTCTGTTAAAACATAGACCTTCATGATCACCAGATATTATTTTTAATGAAAGTGAAATATTATTATGATAAAGCATATGAGATTTTACTGATTGGGGTAACATTAACTCGTAAATGTGTTGATCTGTGTAAGCAATGTATACATATTTTATAGAAAGGAAAATCTTTTAAATTATAAATGCTTAAAATAGTGTGCTTTTATATTTAGATCGATTAAAACGTGAGGAACGACGCCGTGAAGAATTGTACAGACAATATTTTGATGAAATTCAAAGAAAGATTGATGCTGAGCGCCCTGTTGATTGCTCTGTTGTGGTGGTTAACAAACAGTCAAAGTAAGATTGCAGATATGGTTTATCATCTTTCTTTCAGTGAGACCAGTGGCTTACGTTGACTAACATAATTGTCTTTTTATCCCCTCACCACCTTTCCTCCAGGGAATATGCAGAAACTGTGGGGCGTAAGGTCCGTGACCTTGGTATGATGGTGGACCTGATCTTTCTAAACACAGAAGTTTCACTGACCCAAGCCTTGGAAGATGTTTCTAGGGGAGGCTCACCTTTTGCTATAGTGGTAACTCAGCAACACCAGACACATCATTCTTGCACTGTGAACATCCTATTTGGAACCCCGCAAGGTAGTCCCTCTGGTGTGTGTGTGTGCTTTATTTATCTTAAAGTTGTGGGAGGATAAATGTTATATTTTTGTAGCATTTGAAAAGTAGCCATTTGCCAGAAATTGCATTGAAGTCACCAGGTTACTGCTAGGGACAACCCAGTTTTTTATTTAACTGGACTTTTTGTACACTTAGGGCCCTTTTTATAAGGGTGATTAGCTTTCTGATGTGGGAGGAGCTTTGGTCACACGCACAGGTTGTGTGCAAGCAGTTGCATGGCCAGAGTTGTATCCTGTGCAAATCAGTGACCATAGCTGACACTGTTCAAATGCTATCATTCTTTTGAGCGATTAAAGGCAATAAGGAACTCCCATGTTCGCGGCACAGACACTTTGCATTCTGGGCCAGTGTCCTCTGGTTGCATGCAAACTGGACACACTTGCATTGTGTGTGTGTGTGTGTGTGTGTGTGTGTGTGTGTGTGTGTGTGGTCATAACGGTACGGCTGGATCCAGATGTGCTGCTTGCCTGCATCTAAAAGCAGCAGCCTAATTGAGAGGGCCATGCACATTTTAACTGAATGCTCCGTCAAGGCTGATATTACTAGGGCAATTTTTAAGTAGCAGCTATAGATCTCTCCACATGTTTTCTCTTGATTTTTTAGCTCACTAAAGAGTTACTTTTGTAGCTGTTGCAATGTTCTTGTATACAGCTACAAATTGCAGGTGTGCCTTGGTCAAGTGCATTAGCTGCATTGAGTAATATGATGGATAGTTACTTCAGCTGGAAATTCTGTTGACAGCCCTAGCCTATTCTTCGTGTTTGAGGTACAAAATTTCATTGACTGCTTTTTGTTTTTTTGTTTTTGTTTCTAGTAGCAACCTAGTTTAATGCTCAAAAGTATCAAAAGTACTGCCTTCTTAATAAAATCCGGTGTTCAACTTTCTTTCATCATTTGCATCTCAGTGCTGCTGATTCTCTTTTAGACTTCTTTGCATCCTATGTTAGGCCTACATACAGGGCTGTATGGCATTTTAGTGGGTGTTTTGTGATGGTGACAACAGTGGACCATGCCTGTATATTAAAATGGCCTCTTGTAGTCCTAGAAAAGCCAGGGTGAGAACACTGTCGGGAGACTGGAGATCCCGCTGGTGAGTTTGTGTGTAGCTGGCTGTGTTGATTCAGTCTCTGCCCCTAACTAAGCTGTACCCCTCTGACATGTTTTGCCCTTCCTAGGGCCTCCTATCATTGATCTATGACTACCAGTGGGAAATCTGTGGAGGGCTGTCTGTTTTTATGTTTTTGCTGTACATACCAAGCTAGACATGCTTCTGAGACCTGCACCCGGAGCAATAGGCCTTCCAAGAGACTGTGTTTTTTTTTTGGCATATAGACTCACTGGCCATTTTTTTTTAGGTACACCTTAGACCTCCTTTTGCCTTCAGAACTGCCTTACTTCTTTGTGGCATAGGTGTTGGAAGCCTTTCTAAGAGATATTGGTCCGTATTGACATAATCGCATCACGCAGTTACTGCAGATTTGTCAGCTGCACATCCATGATGCGAATCTCCTGTTCACCACATCCAAAAGGTGCTTCATTGGATTTAGGTCTGTTGACTGTGGAGGCCATTGGAGTACAGTGAACTCATTGTCATGTTCAAGAAACCAGTGGTGAGATGATTTGAGCTTTGTGACATGGTGCATTATCCTGCTGGAAGAAGCCATCAGAAGATGGGTATACTGTAGTCTAGTCATAAAGGGATGGACATAGTCATCAATAATACTCAGGTAGGCCGTGTCGTTTAAACAATGCTCAATTGGTACTAAGGGTCCAAAGTGTGCCAAGAAAAAATCCCCCACACCATTACACCACCACCAGCCTGAACAATTGATACAAGACAGGATGGATCTATGCTTTCCTGTTTATGCCAAATTATGTTCCTACCATCTAAATATTGCAGCTGAAATATTTTTTTAATCCTCTGTTGTCCAATTTTGGTGAGCCTGCGCAAATTGTAGTCTGTTTCCTATTATTTTTAGCTGACAGGAGTGGCATCCATTGTGGTCTTCTGCTGCTGTATCCTATTTGCTTCAAGGTTTGATGTGTTTTACGTTCAGGGATAGTGTTCTGCATAACTTGGTTGTAACGAGTGATTGTTTGAGTTACTGATGCCTTTCTATCATCTCAAACCAGTTTGTCCATTCTCCTCTGACCTCTGATATCAACAAGGCATTTTCGTCCACACAACTGCCGCTCACTGGATATTTTCTCTTATCGGGCCATTCTCTGTAAACCCTAGAGATGCTTATGCATGAAAATCCCAGCGGATCAGCAGTTTTTTAACTTCTCACACCAGCCTGTCTGAAACAAACAACCACGCCACGTTCAAAGTCACTTAAATCTCCTTTCTTCCCCAATCTGATGCTCGGTTTGAACTTCAGCAAGTAATCTTAACCACGTCTAGATGCCTAAATGCATTGAGGTGCTCCCACGTGATTGGCTGAATAGCAATTTGTGTTGCCAAGCAATTGAACAGGTGTACCTAATAAAGTGGCTGGTGAGTGTATATCCTCTGTATATTACACAGCGCTCTACTTGCCTTTTCTACTGATGTGTTTCATCATCTTAAATAGTAGATTGCTTTTTCCGATGCCTGTAGAATAGAATAAGTGTTTACATTATTTACTGCATTTTCATATAAATGCATAGGATCCATGTCCACAAATGTTGTTTTACAGTGAGTGCTTCTAGTAAGTTCCTGTGTGGGCTTTTTTTTTTTTGATAAAAGCGCTACAGTAGTACTTTATAGCCTAAACATTCTTCAGCTTTTGCCAGAGTGGATGAGGGGTAGATATGTTTCTGCTGCTACCCATGGCCCTATTGGTGGAAATTTCACGTTTGTTTCAATCTGTTTGATGCATTGTCAGTGGTACAGATGTTGAGAGGGGAAAAAAAGGGAACGGCATTTAGAAGGCTAATTGAGAGGTTTTAGATGCCTCTTTCTACTGAGAGTTTTTTTGGGGTTCTTTTTTTTTTTGTCCTAGAGCTGCATGACTCTGGATAAAATGAGAATCACAATTTCTCTATCGTAAAATCCTATACTCTGGAGTCCTTTGACAGACGCAGCTCTCAATGCTACTTCACTATTGGGTTATGCGCCATCTATAGGAGTACACTGGGCAGTGAAAAGTTTTCACTCGACACGCCTATAGGCGTTGTCCCTCACGACATAACCCCAGACACACTGTGCTCTCAAATCTGTTTCTTGCTGCCTAGCTAAGTTGTAGGACCTAGGTTTCCCGCTGGGACTCCGGTCTCATTTTTTTTTTTTTTTCTTTTAAGAAGGTTTTTATGTTCATTTTACTTCACTCACTATCATTAGCTAGCAGGTTGTGGTCCGCCCAGGCCTCGCCACGACAGAGCCCCGGTGGATGGGGACAAGCCTGCGAGCAGATGCCTCACCGGGACTCATCGACCTGGAACGCCCTGAGTCGCAGCATACCCCTCTTTGGCTGGCAGCACCCCCACTAAGGGTGGGAGACGAGCTGTTTCGGAGCGGAGCCCACCTGGTCCATGGTATGGTGAGTGATGCAACACCCCCAGCGTCCCTGAGACGGACCTCTGAGGGGGAGATTTGGGCCCACTCCTGAGGATAACAGGCCTGGGTTTCTTTGAAAGATCCCCCCAGGCTTATCAGGACAGGCCCTACCTGCCCCGCTCCCGCTGGGGGTGCTATAGTCGGCGCCTGACACGTTGGGGGGGTGTAAAAGATGTTACCTTGTCCTGGGGGGGGTCCCTTGAGGTGGATTCCCGCGGTGGCCTCATGTCTGGGGTCCTGAGCGCTTGGTGCCATTTTCGGCCGCCATTTTAAGTGTGGGCATAGGCTCTCTGTAAGGGCAGCGGCCATTTTCCCTAAGCGTCCTATACTTTACTATTGGGACCATTTTATTATAGCCTGAGGCTACACGGGGTGTGCGGCCTCTAGTGGTGATATGTAACTTCCTCTCAGACGTTTTCATGCTGGAAATTATACTACAGAGCAGCTACTTCTCAGAGGTGATAAAGTAAGGCGTTTTGTTCCTTTGGGTATTCCTCGGGCAAACTTGGCTCAGGACAGCTGTTAAGGGGGACTCTGCATACATCGCGGTACAGCGGTGAGGACCGCGATCGCGATTTAAAGGGCCAGTGCACCTTTTTTTTTTTTTTTTTTTCCTTTCTAAATCTTGCAAAATGGAGTCCCAAGGTAAAGACAATCCCCCTTTGAGTTTATTAGTGTGCATGGCGGGCCATCCGGATCGCAGTCTCTCTTGAAAATGGATGATGAGCCCACACAGTCAGGACAGCGCGTAGTTTTTGCCTCCTGCAAAAGCCCAGAAGTCGGGTCAGGTGTTCCCTTGTCCTTAAGACTTTCATGATATGGTGAATGAGCAATGGCGCATTAAGCACGTACTAGTGATGCAAAAGCACTTTAAATGCTGTTATACCTTTGCTGACTCAGTCTCAAATAAGGTGGATCACCCTGTTTCCAGAACAATTGTACTGTGGCACCTGTAGAAGTCTCCCCGGTGTTTACGGACCTGATGGACCGATGGGTGGAATCCCTTTCCTGCCACCTGCATTTGCTGGCGGGCTCGATAATTGAACCTGTATTCGCATCCGTCCTGGTTTCTCAGACGGTTACAGAATGGGTTGCCGTGCTTAGGGGTAACTTGAACGCTGAGACAGTTCCTCTGGCTCTAAAGAGCTCACGGACCAGATTGCCCAGGCCCTGGTGTACCTGTGTGCTGCGGCCCGGGACGTGGCTCCTCTGGTTGCTAGAGTGTCAGTGGTGGGGATTGCCATACGCCGCATGGTGTGGCTGCAGAGCTCATCGGCGGACCAGGCTTCTAAGAATGCCTTAACTGATCTCCCATTTTTTGGGTGAACGCCTGTTTGGGGACGCCTTGGATGAGTTAATCAAGGGCCTAACGGGGTTAAGAGTTCTCTGCTACCCCAATCCTCAAAGGCAAGGCACCTCGCAGTAAGAGGGGACCCTCTTTCATAGCTCACAGGCCTTTTTTTTTTTGTGCCGCAAGGGCGCAAGCAAACGGTAAATAGTTCAGAGCCTCTGGAGGAAACAGGAAGGCTTGGTCGGGTAAGCCTGAGACTAGCCGGTCTGTTTGGGCGGACAAATCCTCTTCTACGTGAAGGGGCGTCCTCACCCAATTCTGGTTGGGGGTGGGGGGGGGACGTCTGCGTTACTTTCAAGAACCCTGGACGTCTCTGATTCAGGACAATTGGGTTCACAGACTAATTCGTTCAGGGTACAAGATCGATTTTCGGTTTTACCCAGCAGACAGGTTCTTTTCATCAAACCTCCATCTATCTTCCCTGGATCGATTGAAGGATCTCAGGGAGGCAGTGCAGACTCTCCTTGCACGGGGAGTGATTGTGCCGTTTCCTCAGCAGGAATTGTTTTGAGGTTTTTATTCAAACCTGTTCAGTGCCCAGAGAGGCAGGAAAGGTGCATCCAATTCTGGACCTCGAATCACTGCACCGCTTTGTGCGAATGCAGAAGTTCGGATGGAATCCATTTGGTCGGTGGTAGCGTCTTTATCAAGGGGACTTTCTGGCCTCCATAGCTGTAAATGATGCGATCTGCGGTGTTCATCAGCGGTATCTCCATTTCTCAGTGGCGGAGGAGCACTTTCAATTGTGGTATTACCGTTTGGCCTAGCCTCTGCCCCCAGGGTCTTCGCCAAGGTTTTGGCCCCAGTGCTGGCTTTGCTACGCAGAAAGGGGATTGCGATCCTCCGATATCTGGACAATCTCTTGTTGAGGGCAAGCTCTCATGTCACCCTGTCGGGTGATCTGGCATTCACGGTTCAGACACTTTGGGAGTTCGGGTGTACCATCAACTTCCAGAAGTCTACGCTGACTCCGGGCATCTGGCTCTGGGCATGATCTTAGACTCCTCTCAGACGAGGGTCTTTCTTCCAGAGGAAAAACTTCAGACCTTGCAGGGCAAGAGCAGGTTGCTGATGGACAACGGTCTCTCCTCCCTGCGGACGTGTATGAGGTCCTTGGGGGCTGATGGTGTCGACCTTCGAGGCGGTCCCATTTTCTCAATTTCACACACAGCCTCTACAGAGATCCTTGTCAAGTGGAGGAGGGACCCGCAGTCCTTGGACATATGTCTGAGTCGTCTCATGAGGTCGGAGCTTTCTTGGTGGCTTCTGTCGCCCACTCTGAGCCAGGGCAGGTTCTTTCTGCCGCTGTTGTGGACGGTGGTCACCACGGATGACAGCCTGTCGGGCTGAGGTGGAGTACGGGACAATCTTTTGGTCCACGGAACTTGGTTGACAGAGGAATTTTCCTTACTGATGAAAGTCCTGGAGCTAAGGGCGATCAAACTCTGCCTGCTCCATTGGACGCCTCAGCTGCACGGCTTTCCGGTTTGGTACAATCTGACAATGCCAAGGCTGTGGTCTACAATCATCAGGGGGGCACCAAGAGTGTCCGGGCGGCCAGGGAAGTGGCCAAGATCCTGATTTGGGCCGAGGCACATGTTGCGGCTCTCTCCGCTGTTCACATTCCAGGTGTGGAGAATTGGCAGGCGGATTACCTGAGTTGTCAGGTTCTGGATCAGGGGGAACTGTCCCTACAGCCAGAGGTTTTTTTGTCTCCTGTGTACCCGATGGGGAATTGCGGAGGTGGGTCTGACCATATAGGTAGAGCGGTTTGTGTCCAGGGCTCGAGACCCTCTGTCTAACCCCACAGACTCATTAGGGGTGCCTTGGAACTGATATCGGCTGATTTACGCCTTTCCTCCTATACAGCTCTTGTTAAGATTCCTCCGCAGGTTGGCGGTGGAACAGGTCCCGGTGATTCTGGTGGCCCCAGCCTGGCCTCGCCGGTCTTGGTACGCGGATCTGGTAAAGATGGACGTCAATCCTCCCTGGCGGCTGCCTCAGAGGATCTGCTGTCTCAAAGGCCGATCTTCCATCCCGCTTTACGGTTGCTGGCTTTAACGGCGTGGCTGTTGAAGACCAGGTGTTGAGAGACAGAGGCCTCTCTGATTCTGTGATGCCTACCTTGAGAGCTAGGAAGGCTACTTCCAGGAAGAGTTATCTTCGTTCTTGGAAGCTGTATATTGCTTCCTCGCTCCTTTTCGGTGGTGAGGGTCTTGGCCTTCTTACAGAAAGGGGTTGAGCAACACTTGGCTTTAGGTATGATTAAAGGTCAGGTGTTGGCCTTAGCCATTCACTTCCAACGCCCCTTAGCGTCTAATTCCTTGATCCACACCTTTAATCAAGGGGTGCGTCATCTGGCTCCGCAGAGGAGATCCCCTTTGCCGCATGGGATCTGAATTTGGTTTTGTCAATTCTTCAACGACCTCCCTTTTGAAAATATTAGGGAAATAGCTCTGCCTTTGTTGTCTCAGAAGGTTGCCTTTTTTGTGTCTATCCCTTCTGCCCGCAGGTCTGAGTTAGCGGCTCTGTCCTGCCGTTCGCCTTATTTGGTCGTTCATAAGGATATGGTTGTTCTACGACTTAATAAATCTGTTCTCCCTACGGTGGTATCTGCTTTCCACCTCAATGAAGATATTGTTTTGCCTTCGCACTGTGCGAAGCCCAAGCATCCCAAGCAAATTGCCTTGCATTCGCTGGATGTGGTTCAGGCGGTCAGGGTTTACCTGTCAGCCGCGGAGTCTCTTCGGACATTTGATTCTTTGTTTGTCCTTACTGAGGGATCTCGTAAGTGTTCGGCAGCGTCTGCTGAGACCATATCAAAATGGATCAGGCAGACAATTGTTTAGGCCTATTCATTAAAGGGTCCGGTTCCTAATTTCCCTGTGAGGGCATATTCTACTAGAGCGCTAAGTGCCTCTTGGGCTTTTCGCCGTCAGGCTTCTGTTGCTCAGGTGCGTAAAGCGGCGACTTGGTCGTCTGTGCACACTTTTACAAAATTCTATAAAGTTGATTTGTTGGCATCTTCGGCTGCTTCCTTTGGCCGCAAGGTTTTGCAGGCTGCTGTTTGCAAAGAGACTTGGTTTTCTCTTTACGGGGGTGAATTTTTGTTTTTGAGATAAGCTCCTGTTGGTTTGAAATTGAACTTTTGTCACCCAGTTGGCTATGTTTTAGCCTTGGATGTACGTTAACAGTTGGTTGCGTTCTTCCCACCCCTCATGCCTACACTGCTTTGGGACGTCCTAATAGTGAAGAAGCATTGAGAGCTGCGTCTGTCAAAGGACGATAGAGAAAATTGGATTTTTGTAAGAACTTACCGTAAAATCCTTTTCTCTGAGTCCTCTGACAGACGCAGCTCCCGTCCCTCTACTTTGGGATTGGTTGTGTCTTTCACTGCTTGCTACGAAACTGATTTGGGAGCACAGTGTCTGGGGTTTTGTCGTGAGACACAGCCCCTATAGGCGTGTCGAATGAAAACTTTTCACTGCCTAGTCTACTCCTGTAGATGGCGCATAACCCAATAGTGAAGAAGCATTGAGAGCTGCGTCTGTCAAAGGACTCCAGAGTATAGGATTTTACGGTAAGTCCTTACTAAAATCCAATTTTTTTTTTGCTTAGAATAAAGATCACGATTCTCGGGGTAACATCTTTTACATTCTACAAAAAAAATTGGGCTTGATTTACTGCTTTTTTTTCTTCATTAAAGTGTATTTTTTTCCCAAAAAACTTTGAAAGAGTTCTCCGCAAATAGTGTGACATTTAAGATTGCAACAATTGCCATTTTATTCTCTAGGGTCTCTGCTAAAATGTGTGTGTGTGTGTGTGTGTGTGTGTGTAT
Organism: Pelophylax lessonae; assembly: GCF_965119305.1. NCBI lineage: Eukaryota > Metazoa > Chordata > Amphibia > Anura > Ranidae > Pelophylax > Pelophylax lessonae. The sequence goes on along the minus strand of NC_138778.1, from coordinate 58,875,452 downwards.
GTGTATATATACATATATATGTATGTATGTTTGGGGGTTCGAAGTCCTTTTTCTAGCAAAAAATACGGATTTTAATTTGTAAGCAAGAATTGTCAGAAAAAGGCCTGGTCTTTAAGAGGTCAAACTGACCTCCCCTACAGGTGGAAGTTCATTCCATTGATCTAAAAGAATGAACTGATACATTATAAAGCATCGTGCAGTTCTATATCCTGTTGTCACTGCAACAGGATGTTAGAATGAGTCACACAAATTTAAATTCCATGTGAACTTTTAGCTAATGGATTTCCTAACTTTTTTCAGTTCCTTCACTTGAGTAAACTAAAAGTAACAAACTAACATCAGTAGAACACATCCAGCACAATCTGTTTCTGTAGAATTAGTGTGGTGCAGTCCTTACAATGGCTTTTTAAGTAGAATATATATACCACTTTGCTTGCCAGATGAGGATACCTAGGCTTGCTAAAAGGTCACCCTGTCACCAGGCATTGCAGTGTTGATTTGCCATATCTCCACTTCAAGAATGGGAAGAAAGAACAAGTGCTTCAGGCAGCTCTGCTCTGTACTCGTTTTGGTTTTTACATCTTCAGAAAGTGCAAATATATTCAGTAATGTGATTGTATTGTTTAAAGCATGTTTTGAACTGCTAAAATTTGACCTTCGGGAAGAAGTAACCTTTCACAGTGGGTGTGCCCCCTTTAAAACTGTTTGTTTTTTTTTTTTTTTTTTTCAACCAAGCTAAGGCTCCATTCACACTTGCACGACTCCACAAAGTTGTGCTGACTTTGGAGTGCAACTTTAGACGGGTCATACTTGGATACGACTTTGGCTTTGACCAGTACTTATGGACAACTGCCGCATTTTAACATTTTGCTATGACTTTCATGCAACTTTTGAGGGTTAACATTGAAGTCTATGGAACTAAAGTTGCATGAAAGTCAGACCAAAGTAGTGCATGAACTACTCTGAAGTTGCTGCAACTTTAAGTCACACATATATGAATGGTAATTATTGGAAAACTTGGGAACGACTTGTCATGCGACTTTGATGTCCAAAGTTCAGGGACAAGTCGCACAAGTGTGAATGGAGTCTTAGGGTTTTCACCCTTCAAATCTCTAATGAAAACATTGCTAGGACTTGCACCATATGCTTGTGTCCTGTTCAGTTCACTGTGCTGAAAAAAGTAGAACATGCTGTAGCCCACTGTGGTGAAAAATGCATGACCTGTCACTGACATTTTAATGAAGTTAAACAAAGTAAATGGTAAGATTTACTAAAACTGATTCACACAAACTGGTGCAGCTGTGCATAGTAGCCAATCACCAGCTCACTTCAGCTTGTTCAATTAATCTTTTACAATAAAACAGGGCTCGGAAAACCCCAGGTACCCATGGCGACCAGAAACTGCGTCCTAGTGCCAGGGCTGCCGCCAGCCCACTCACTGCAACTTCTGATGCCTCGGACACGCTGCTCAGAGTTCCGGACAGCTGATCCTTTGCTCCCTACCCTGTCAGGTCTTCATGTTTTCCCCGGAGGCATGAAGTAGTCTGATGTCCGGCTGCGCGTGACATGGGAGGAGAGGGGGCTGGACTCCTCTCAGGCGGCCCTCCTGCTCCCCAATGCCTGAGCAAAGTCCAAGGATTAATGGCTTTTCTCTGGGGGAGCACTCTTCTGCTCGTGCCACATTGCCGCCAAGCTGGTGGAGGATGGAGCAAGGGGGGTACCTGGGCTGTGTGTGCATGCTGCGACATGCTGAGCCAGTGTGCTATCCAATAGTGCACTTCTTGAAAGGTTTACGGTGTGCTTTGAGGTGGAGGATGGGAGATGAGGCAGGTGGATATGCTTTAGAAGAATCCTTTTATGTCCTCTGATAAAGCCCTGTTAACAATTGCCACTCTTTATGTACAGCTGGACTCCAGTATTTTATGGTGACCAGAAACGCACCAGAGCAATGAGTGGAATCACCCTGGGGGACACATGTAGGCAGGAAGTGGCGGCAAAGAGGCAGCAGAAGATCAGCAGCGTTAGGGTACTTCTTTCATCTTTTTTTGTATTTTATTTAAAGTGTCACTAAGGCTTCAGTAGATGTGCAGTAGATGCAAGCTTTTGCCACCGCTCAACAGACACCCTTAAGCTAGAATAGGCAGCAGAAGAGGGTGTTTAACATGCCGCAGTCACGATGCATTTGAATAATGAGTTTCCCCCTATAACAGGTTTTTAGTGTCATTCTTTTTGGCCAGCCTATAAACCTGACAAAATGGTGTTGCATTGGAGTTGACGGGCCCGCTCTGCAGTAAGTAAGTTAGGGGGGCGCAAAATACTTGCCTTTCCCTGGGGCGCTGACAATCCACACTGCTAAAACTGGCTCCTAACTTTTTTTAGCTGGCCCCTAGATTCAAAGCAAATTTGTCAAGCCCTGCAATAAAACCTAGAAGCTGATTGGTTACATTGCACAGCTGCACCAGTTCTAGTAAATCCCCCCCCCCCCCCCCCCCTCCCCCCAATGAATCCTTTCTGATGATGTGTTATAATGTAACCGCTAGTGTCAACAAGCCCTGAGACAAAAAGTATGCCATGTGAGTTGTCAATTTTCTGATTTTTTTTTTTTTTTTTTTTTATTCTTTATTAATAATAAACAAGAGTTGCATATTTGAGCTCTATACCTGAAAGTTGCAGTATTTTGTGGTTATTTGTCTTGAAGTTGGTATGTCATTTTTATTTTTACAGAACATCGGAACATGCCAATTGCTGATGCAATGCTTCTTGTGGCGAGAAGCTTTGAGCGGTACAAAACAGACTCACGCGAGAAGGAACGTGAAGACATTGCACGGCAAGCTGCCAAGTTGTCGGCAGAAGCTATATTAAGAGAGCGTGGTGCTCTAGATGAGGGAATAAGGGGGGGTCATCCTCCTGGAATAATGACAATCATAGGCTTGTTGGCAGACAATAGATATGTGACAGCTGAAGAAATAGACAAAGTCATCCTATATTTACAGCAACGGAAAGAGAGATTATTGGCCATGGCTGGTGACTCCTTAACATGTAAGTTTTATTGTGTTTAATTTGTGCTGTGTGTGTGTTTGTTTTTTTTTTTTTTTTTTTCCCTCTGATTTAATCCCACAAAATTTAATTCACATAATCTTCCTGATTTGCAGCACAACTCTCGAGACAAACTGCACCAGCAACTTCTCTTAATGCCCAATCTTCTCTTGCGGGCAGTCAGACACTCCAGCTGACTCAACAATTAAGCTCTGCTACTGCAGCACCTCAGACAACGAGCAGCTCTCAACAAGAGCTGCAGGCTAAAATTCTCAGTCTGTTCAACAGTGGAGGTTCTACTGCATCTAACCAAGTCAACCCTGCAGGGTCAGCTGTCTCAAACCAGAACTATGGCAATCTATCCAACACTCAGCAACGACCAGCAGCATCGATGGATGCAGGAATTCTTGGTCCACCCCCACAAAGATCTCAGCAAACAGCAAATCAACTATCTAATACCATGGTTGCAGGATTAGCAGTTAGAAGTGCAGCACCTCGCCCTGGCCTATCTCCTCAAATGCAGAACCTGTTTGGACAACTTCAAAATCGTGTCCAGGGACCTGGCAGTGTTCCAGGTCAAAGACCAGGAACATCGTCTGGTATAAATGTTGACAACCCTAGTGTGCAGAAGGCTTTAGACACACTCATTCAAAGTGGGCCAGCACTCTCTCATTTGATGGGTCAGGCAGTAGGCCAGGCTCTTCGTGGTGCACCAACGCAACAACCTAATATGGCATCATATCCCCGTCCCTTTTAGTGGATAGGTGCCATGTACATTGGTCTCCTTGTAGACATAATTTAGTAGTGCATTTCATAATGTAAGAAATTGATGTATTCCTTTCCTTCACCATTTATTGGTTAATAATTTTATATAATGCAGGCTCTAGCTAAATGTTAAATATTGTTCTCCGTCATGATCTACAAACAAGCTCTGAAGACCTTCTCTTCTCTCTGCTCATCCTTGGTCACCAAGAAGCTTGCATTTGTGAAACGGTTTAGTGAATTGTAATTTCCAGCACTGTTATGTTATTACTTGGAACTGTATTTCGTTGCAGCCTTTTTTTAAATAAAAAGTTCCGCCAAAAAAAAAAAAAGCTTTCTTCTAATGATTGCAGAAGGAAGGGTGGGGGGCGTTCAGCCTGTCTCCATACCATTTCTTAGGTGTCCCGTTCACTGGTAATCCATTTCTCATCAGTACATAAAAGAAAAGGAGTTCATCTACCTTTTGCTGGATTCCTTTAAATGTGTAAAGATGATACAATTTTAATCTCCGTTTACTAAACTTTTACTCATTCTTGTGTCGTGCACAAGCATTTTACTTAAAGTTCATTAGTAAAGAAAGAAAATTTCCCCTGGTTGCGGGACTTTTCAGGCACTCATAGAAAACTTTTTCTCATTTTCTATGAGTGCCTGAAAAGTCCCACAACCAGGGGAAATTTTCTTTTTGTCAAACCTAGGGATGTGGCACCACCTATCAGGGACCCCACTGAGAGCAACTCTTTCTAAAGTTCATTAGTATGTTTCTCTGAGCTGCTAGTCAGGACATTGGAGTTGAATTTCTAAAGGCAAATACTGTGCAGTTGCACTCATTTTCCCCGGAGCTTAGTGAATGTGGTGAGTGCAAAGATTGGATTGCACATGATTGTATGATGGAAATCAGCAGAGCTTCACCACACTGGGGAAAATGAGTGTGCAGCTGCACTTGCAAAGTGCACAGCTTATTTTCCTTTAGTAAATCATCCCCATTGAGTAGAAACCAAATTGTATTTTTTTGTGGTACATTGCAGTTCACCTCAGCCCATATTAATGCATTAGAGTCCTGTCTAATTTAATGGGGTGAGTTGGTGCCCATTCACAATGAATAGTCTTCCTTTATGTAATGCATGTAACATGTGGCATAATATGCATTAAGGTGCATATGGTAATAAACAACAAAGGTCTGAGGGGGCCCTTTTTAATGGTGGGATTTACCACTGAATAACATGGTATCCTTGACACCTAAAGGCATATTTACCTTTGGTCAAAACACATCAATCCCCCCTAGTCACACTTGATAGAACCAACTTTTTGGCTTTACTCGTTTTTAAGGTAAATTAGCTTTTCATTATCTGTATTCTGCAATATTTCCTTATTCTTGGCAAAGTACCGTACTCCAGGTCTCCTAGTTTTTTTTTTCTTTATGAACCAACCTGATTGGTATATTGTCCAACTGGTGAGACCTGTTACACCAGAGGGTACAAAGTTACATAGGTTGAAAAAAGACAAGTTCATCTTGCTAAAACAATAAAAAAACAGCGAAAACCCAATCTCATATACACAATCCTAAACCCGCAGTTCATCCAGAGGAAGGTGGGACAAAACCCCAGCAAAGCATGATCCAATTTGCTACAGCAGGGTAAAACATTAATTCCTGATTCCCCGAGAGGTAATCTGATATTCCCTGGATCAACTTTACCTATAAATATTAGTACCCAGTTATATTATGTACACCCAGGAAAGAATCCAGACCTTTTTTAAAGCCATCTAGTGAGCTAGCCAGAACCACCTCTGGAGGGGGTCTTTTCCACATTTTCTCAGCTCTTACGGTGAAGAAACCTTTCCGTATTTGGAGACGAAATCTGTTTTCCTCTAGATGTAAAGAGTGCCCCCTTGTCCTCTGTGTTGACCTTAAAGTGAACAACTCACCAAGTTCACTATATGGCCCCCTTATTTATTTATACATGTTGATCATATCCCTCCTTAATCTCTTCCCAAGAGAGAATAAATTCAGTTCCTCTAATATTTTCATTGATCAGGTTTGTTACACCAATTGGGTTTGCATACTTGTACAATTGAGACTTTGGATCGAGTTTGCAAAACCGTTAATCCCACTGGGATGCCATACTTTAAAATGGTTATAAAGACAAAAGGGCTTTCTTTTAATTGCATTTCCTGCAATTAGGTAAAAAAAACTTTTCTCCAACAATCCAGAATTATGCTACACTGTACTCTACCTCTCAAAAGCGGCCTACCTATTGCCCTTTATACATTTCAGCATAAATTCCCCCTCCTCTGTGGAATTTTACCCTGTTGTTGCTATGTAGTTATGTGATTGCATAGGCAGAAAAGGGGGAAAAATATATATATTTAAATTGTGATTTATGATTAGATGTATGGATGTCAATGGGGAGGCAGCATTTAAAAAGTGTATGGGATATCCTAAACTTCACAGCCCACTGAGATAAAACCATCCTGCCTCCTCCACCCCTTGACTTTTTAATTATTAAATTAAAAAAAAAAACAACTTTATCCTATCCTTAAGCCTTTTTTACATCGATTAATAAAAGCTGATGAATTGTATGTGTCCCTTAGCCCCGGTTCACACTAGGGCGCACCGCGATCTCGGAGGTCGCCCCTGCAAGTAGCGTCGCTCATATGTGAACCGGCGCTTACTTCCTCCGGGAGTTACCTTCCTGTGCTTCTTCCAGTGCCAGATACTTAGGAGGTTTTCATGTGTGTGCTCTTCTGAGATTGGCTGTGTGTATCTATAGACAGATGCTCTGCCAGTAAGCAATGTTCCTGCTTATGCTTCACAGGAGTTTAACAGCAGCAGGAGTCTGTAGAGACGTCGTAAGCCATGTTCCACTTTCTTGTCACGGGAGTTTGACAGCAGGGGCAGCCTATGGACACACACTTTCTGATCACATGAGTTTGACAGAGCAGAAGCCTATGATTTCACTGCTCTTTGTTTTCTCTGTGAAAGCAGGAAGTGAGGGCAGTGGTGTCAGGAGCCAGGTACATGAATGGGGGTGGGTGGGTGTTAACCTTTTAATACAAAGAATGCTTTAGGATGAAAATAAACTTTAGAACCACTTTAATTTAATATAGAAGTATACTTACTGTACGGAGGGGGAGATGTAAAACACTTGTGAACCCTGGGATATTCAGCTAGCAGAGATAGATCCAAGAGGTCATAGAGAATTTCAGGTCTTGGAAATCTGAAGAGAGTCATGATGGACTGAAGGAAATGCATCAAAATTTGAACAAATTGTCAAAGCAAAACACATGACAGAAAAAGAACACAAGGGTGGTTACCCTACTGTCCTGGAAGCCTCATGTAAATATTTACCTGTAAGCATAACTGCATTTTCCAAATCTTCTTTAGGGAGGGCATATAAGCAGGGATATAGATAAAGACTATCAGTGCAATGAAGGTCAGTGTGCTTTATAATGGATAAGGCTGCATTCACACTTGAGCGTAGCGTTTTACCGTGATTTTCAGGCGTTTTTCATTGACATCTATCAAAAACGCTGGTAATCAGCCCAAAAAGAAGCTCATGTACTTTTTCAGCTACAGGCGTTTTGCAAAACGCTCAGATGTGAACAGGGGCCATTTAAATGAATGGGGTTTTACTTGTTGGGCGTTTTTGTAACGTTTTTTTTTTTAGTGTTTTTGGAGCTGAAAAACACTCAAAACGCCCAGGTGTGAATGGAGCCTGAAGAAATCTAACAATTAACTCCAGCTATCACTCACTGTGTTTTCACTACACAAATAAACATCAATAACAAAGAAAATGTGCTGTGCCAGATTATTACATAAATAGCGAATGACCCAATAACTAAATAACTTGAGTAATACACAAATGTGCAAATAAGATCAATAAATTACCCCAAGGTGTGTCCATCAAAGGAATAATAGTATAATAAAGAGTACATAGTTGCTAATGTGAATAAAAATATAAATTAATACTAGGGATGAATCAATGCAAAAAGTCTAAAAAAAATTAAAATGAAAGCACAACTCCAGTCTTGTCCACCTCTGTGGTGATCAGATTAAATAAAATGCTCCTTTTTCCACCGCCACCAAGTAATCAAGCCTCACCTTATCTGACCCAAGAATCACCAATGGGTCAGATGAAGCAGTTCCAAGGGATAGTGGATCGATGAACTGATGGAAACCTTGAGCAGAAAGGATTATCCCAGGACCTGCAACGCATCACTCGCAATCCACACCGGGCATATGTACAAAAGACATCTAGTGCTCTCTGATATGATGCAAATATATTTATTGAAAAGATGTTACACTTACAAACACAGCACTTCAGCAGTGTGAGCTATATCGACTGTATCCGCGTTATCAGCAGGGAGGCGATGTGACGTGTGCCTGACAAGCTCCGCCCCTATACACGTTATGTCGAGTGTTAAGCGTTGACTTCATCATCTTCATTCATATAAGCAGGGGTGTCAAACTACCAAGTCACATCATGCTTCTGCCTCTGGGAGTCATATTTGTAACTGCAAAGCCTCATGGGACTTGTAGTTCTGCAACAGCAGGAGGGCTGCCAGTTTGACACCTGTGGCATATAGGAAGTTTAGCAAGAATTAACCAGACTAGGGAGAGACAAAACCTAAATATGTGCACAATGTTTACATTAAAGTAGTGGTAAAAACAAAAATATACCAAGCTCTGAGGAAGAGAGCTTGCCCCTTGAAATACGTTAATATCCTGCACCTACTGGGATCTGCTGTATGTGTTGCAAAAGATGTCATATCGTACATTCAGTCCAGGGAACGGGAAAGCACTATGAACCCAGGGCTAGACAATATATGTGTGATTTTTAACTCTTTTTTTTTGTGAGTGTTTTAATAAACATTTTCAACAATTCAGTTGTGTTCTAGGTTGGTGCAGCCTTTTTTTTTTTTTTTTTGCTAGGGAGGAACAAAAGGTATCCTTCAACCAGATTGACCATGAGTATTAAAAAATCGAATGGACCTATCTATACGAACCTCTCACCAGACGGAAAACAACGGCAGGAGGCCTAAACGGCAGGGGAAAAAAGACTGCCATAACAGAAAATTTGACAACAGTTTCTCTTTCGTTCATTGACAGACACAGCTCCTGATCTTCCTGACTTTTGGGTTATACCGCCCCCTACAGGAGTAGGAAAAAGAACTTGACTATGCCTATTGGAAGTCCCAGGAGGTATACTCCCTCCTCTCTGCTATAGTTACTGCTTTTTTTTCTGACTAGTCAGGAGTAAGGACCTAGTTCCTTTGCAGGGATTTCTGGTCCTGGCAATTTTTTATTTTTAGATCGGGAAAAAAACAGAAAAAAAAATAAAATCTGTGAGATCTACAATCAACTGCTGGACTGGGCGACTGGCTGGATAATCTAGATCCAGTGATCACCCCAGTCTGGCCAGCGAGCACACACAGACCTTAGCTCTGCGCTAGGTCGGCTGCGACCTAGTCCCATGGGATGAGGGCTGGTCGGTGAGCTGACAGCCCCCCATTTCGATGATGATGAGGTTCTGTCTGGAGCGATGCCCGCCTGGTTCCTGGTATTGGGATTAGCTATTCCCCCTGGAGGGTTTTGGGATGGAGGCAGGTCCCTCCCTGGGACGGTCAGACTCCCAGGTTCCCCTCCTTCCCATTAGACCCCAGTCCCCCCCCCTGTCTGATGGTTCTGTGGGTAATCTATCCCCCCTCTCCACCTGCGGCGGAGACACCAGTTTCCTTTGCCACTCACAAGCAGTCTAAAGCGGCAAAGGTTTGTCCTTTCTATTTTGACAGATTTGTCGCAAAAGAGTGGGTACGTCCAAAATGTCCTTTTTGAGGTCCCGAAGCAATTCGCAATGAGGTACACATTTGAAGAGTCCTTCCTTAAGAAGTGGACTGTTCCACCAGTGGTGAATCCTCTGGTTTCCAGGTTGATTAAGGCAACCGTGATTCCGGTAGAAGAATCGCCGGCCTTTAAGGATCCGGCTGCCAGAAAGGCAGAGGCTGTGGCCCGCAGTATGTTCACTGTGGCCAGCTCAGCACTTAGACCAGTCTTCCCCATTGCCCTGGTGTCACAAACTCTGACTGAGTGGGCTAAGCTTTTATGCCGTGACGAAAGGTGAGCAGCTCCCCCCTGTCTTTGTGGAGCTGGCGGACCAGCTGGTCCAGGGGCTGCAGTTTATCTGTGATGCCTCTTTGGATGCGGCTCCACTGATTTCTAGACGGTTTGTTTCGGCAGTGGTCCTTAGGTGTGTTTTTTGTGGCTCAAATGTTGGTCTGTGGCCCAGACCTCTAAAAAAGCCTTAACTGATTGCCTTTTTTGGGCTACCCTGGATGACATTAAGAGTCTTACAGGGGGGGGGGGAGAGCACCTTCCTTCCGCAGGCTAGTAAGGAACCTCGTCGCAGGAACATCCTCCTTATCGGCTCACAGGAAGTATTTTCGTCCCTCAGGGTCGGCTGACAAGGGTTCAAAGCCTTTCAAGGCCTCTTTGGGAGAATCCAAGCGAACTTGGTCTGGCAAGTCCTAAGCGTGGATCTCCAGACCTGGATCTGCATGAAGGTGCGCCTTCACCCGTGCCTGTGGTGGGGGATCGTCTTCGCTGGTTTTAGGACCCGTGGACCTCTTTGGTGCAAGACAAGTGGGTCCACGAAGTGATACGGTCAAGGTACAAGATCGAGGTTATTTCTTTCCAATGTGCGTCTGTCCCTGGACTGATTACAAGCCCTCTTTGGGACGGTGCAAGACCTGTTCCTTCAAGGGGTAATTGTTCTGTTTCCAACTTCGGAACGTTTTCAGGGGTTTTATTCAAACCTGTTCACGGTCCCGAAGAAAGGCAAGGTGCATCCATTTCTGGATCTCAAGGCCCTTAAATGCTTTGTGCGGGTACAGAAGTTCAGAATGGAGTCTGTTTGCATAGTGGTGGCATCCTTGCATTGGGGATTTTCTTGCCTCTATCGACATTAAGAAAGCTTACTTACATATTCCAATAATTGTCTGTCACCAACACTTCCTCCGCTATGCAGTGGGAGAGGAGCATTATCAGTTTGTGACGTTACCGAGGAGCATTATCAGTTTGTGACGTTACCATTTGCTCTTTCCTCTGCTCCTCGGGTCTTTACAAAGGTGTTGGCTTCGGTGCTGGCGTTGTTACATCAGCAAGGAATTGCAGTGCTGGGCTACCTGGATAACCTTCTCTTGCGAGCAGGGTCTCCTACTGCTCTGATGGACAATGTGGACATCAATATACCGACTCTGAGGGAGTTTGACTGGCTTCTGAATGTTCAGAAGTCCTGCTCTGGTTCCTTACACAAAACTGGACTATCTGGGTCTGACTCTGGACTCTGCTTTTGCCAGAGTGTTCCTTCCTCTGGACAAACTCAAGAAGTTGCATGCTGCAAATCATCTCTTGCTGTCCAGCAGGTTGTCTTCCCTCCGAACTTGCATATGAGGGTGCTAGGACTGATGCTTTCTACCTTTTGAGGCAGTCCTGTTTGCACAGTTTGATAGGAGGTCCCTGCAAAGAGGATCTTAGCCAAATGGGACAAGTGCCAGAAGTCTCTGGACAATCATCTGGCTGATGAAAAACAAAAAGGTGTCTGATCTGGTGGTGGTTTTGCTTTCCAGCTCTTTGCCAGGGCAAATCTTTTCTCCCCTTGTATTGGACAGTGGTCGCCTTGAATACCAGTCTCTCCGGGTGGGGAGGTGTCCTGGATCGGGACTCCGCTCAGGGAGTTTGGGACACTGGAAGAGTCCAAACTCCCACACCGTGTCCTGGAACTCCGAGCGATCAGGCTGTGCCTGCATCACTGTACACATCCCCTTCCAGGGCTGTTTGGTGCGAATCCAATCAGACAATGCCACAGCCGTGGCTTATGTCAATCACCAGGGTGGAACAAGAAATGTATTGACAGATCTGGAGGTAGCAGAATGGCACAACCTTTTTTTTTTTTTTTTTCCCCAGGCCTCTCCACCATAAACATTCCAGGGGTGGAAAATTGTCAGGATGATTAGCTTAGGTGGCAGGCGTTGGACCAAGGGCAGTGGTCCATTCATCTAGAGGTGTTTCATCAGCTGTGTCTCCGGTGGGGCATCCCGAGGTGGATCTGTTGGCATCTCGGCTCAACAGGAAGGTGCACAGGATTGTGGCACAGTCACTGGTTCCGCTAGCAAATGCCACATACGCGCTGGTGGCCCCCTGGAGCCAGTATCGTCTGATTTTACGTTTGACTCTTCTCAAGCATCTGCTGAGGCTCTTGCACATGATTGAGGCAGAAGAAATTCCGGTCATTCTGGTGGGCCCAGATTGGCCTCACTGGTCTTGGTAAGCCGACCTGGTGTGGCTGGTCCCTGACGCCCCTTGGCGACTACCTCTCGGGAAGATCTGCTGTCCCAAGGGCCAATCTTCCATCCTGCTTTAGAGTCCCTGGCGTTGATGGCTTGGCTGTAGAGTCCCTGGCGTTGATGGCTTGGCTGTTGAACGCCAGGTGCTTAAGCATAGAGGCTTGTCTGGGTCCATTATTCCCACATTACTGAAGGCTAGGAAGTCTATTTCTAGGAAGATCTACCATCGTACGTGGAAAGCGTACATTTCATGGTTTGACTCTCTTGGTGTTCACCCTCGCTCTTTTTCGGTGGCTCAGGTCTTGACCTTCCTTCAAATGGTGGTTGAGCAGAAATTGGCCTTGAGTACCATGTCAGCCTTGGCAGTCTTCTTTCAATGACCCTTGGCCATGCACTCCCTGGTGCGTACTTTTATTCAGGGGGTTTGACATTGACTCCACCGCTGCGGTTCCCACTATCACCTTGGGATCTCAACATGATGCTTTCAGCTCTACAGAAGCCTCCCTATGAAAATATTCAGGAGGTTCCCCTGCTTGCGCTATCCCAGAAGGTGGCTATCACCTCTGCGTGCAGGGTGTTGGAATTGGCGGCGTTATCTTGTCGTTCCCCTTATTTGGTGGTCCACAAAGATGAGGGGATTCTTCGCCCCTGTCCGGTGTTCCTTCCAAAGGTGGTCTCTGGTTTCCATCTGAATGAGGACATTGTGTTGCCTTCTGTGTGTTCCAGGCCCAAACATCTTAAGGAAATTGTGTTGCATTCCCTGGATGTGGTTTGGGCTATTCGGGTGTATCTGGCATCTACAGGGTCTTTTAGGAAGTCAGACTCCCTATTTGTGCTTACGGATGGGCCTCAACTATCAAACTATGTTTCTTCTGCAACCCTTTCTAGATGGATCAGACAGATGGTGACTCAAGCCTATTCAATTGAGGGTCAGGTTCCTCCTTTCCCTGTGAAGGCGCACTCCACGCAGTCGCTCAGTGCTTCTTGGTCCTTTCGTCATCAGGTGTCAGTAACGCAGGTGGGCAAGCGTCTACTTGGTTGTCAGTGCACCCTTTCACACGATTTTATAAAGTGGATCTTTTTGCATCGACGGAAGCCTTTTTTGGCTGCAAGGTTTTGCAGGCTGCTGTTTAGGGGGCTTGTTCCCTCTTTGGGTGTGTAATGTTTTTTAGGTTGGCTCTAGTTGTTTTGGTTGAGCTCCTGGTTGGCTATGGTTTAGCCTTGGGAATTTTTTTTTTCTTGCTGTTCCCACCCCTTATGTTTCACACTGCTTTGGGACGTCCCAATGGGGTCAAGAAGATCAAGAGCTGTGTCTGTCAATGAACGAAAGAGAAAATAGGATTTTTGATTTACTGTAAAATCCATTTGTCTAATGTTCAAGGATGCCTAGTGTCCCCCTCTTGTAGGGGGCATTATAACCTAATAGTTAATAAGAGATGGCGCTGTGTCCATCAGTGAACCGCAAAGAAGGATTTTACGGTAAGCAAAAAAACAATTTTTTTTTTCCACTGCCTATCTCCAAGCTTGAAACCAGCAATGCTTGCAAAGCTTTTCTCAGGGCCAGTTTCCTGATGGGTATATAACCTAATTTCTCCTCTTTGCTAGACATAGTCATACTATAATTGAATGTTAATAAAAATTACCTTTTGTTTTCAATCTGCAGTGCTGTCATTTTCTGTAAAATGCAGTATGGTAACCTAGAGACATTCAGTACACAGATGATGTACAGAACGCCCCCAGAAATGTCATTTTCTGCTTATGTGATTGGCTTTCTGATTTTCCCAGAAGTCTGCACTAAGATACAAGTCAGATTTTGGGCATGCTTTGCAACAAAAATGTCATTTTTGGTAAGGGAATTTACATCTAAATAGATTCAGACCCTGCCTCTTTCCTCATTAGAATCCTGTAAGTGCAGGAGCTGATTGATAATAATAAAGTCACTCTTCTTCACATTCACTTTGCACATGGACACAGACAAACAGCTATTTTTCAGAATAACAAAAGATAGGAATCTGCTACAAAGTTTGTTTAAAGTCATTGCAATGAACATTGATCACCCAGAGGGGAACGTGTTTTTCTCAACAAAAGTGGAGTTACTCTACAAAGCTCTGCAACAACAGACTATCACAATATACAGGTCCTTCTCAAAAAATTAGCATATTGTGATAAAGTTCATTATTTTCTGTAATGTACTGATAAACATTAGACTTTCATATATTTTAGATTCATTACACACAACTGAAGTAGTGCAAGCCTTTTATTGTTTTAATATTGATGATTTTGGCATACAGCTCATGAAAAACCAAAATTCCTATCTCAAAAAATTAGCATATTTCATCCGACCAATAAAAAAAAAAATGTTTTTAATACAAAAAAAAGTCAACCTTCAAAAAATTATGTTCAGTTATGCACTCAATACTTGGTCGGGAATCCTTTTGCAGAAATGACTGCTTCAATGCGGCGTGGCATGGAGGCAATCAGCCTGTGGCACTGCTGAGGTGTTATGGAGGCCCAGGATGCTTCGATAGCGGCCTTGAGCTCATCCAGAGTGTTGGGTCTTGCGTCTCTCAACTTTCTCTTCACAACATCCCACAGATTCTCTATGGGGTTCAGGTCAGGAGAGTTGGCAGGCCAATTGAGCACAGTAATACCATGGTCAGTAAACCATTTATTAGTGGTTTTGGCACTGTGAGCAGGTGCCAGGTTGTGCTGAAAAATGAAATCTTCATCTCCATAAAGCTTTTCAGCAGATGGAAGCATGAAGTGCTCCAAAATCTCCTGATTGCTAGCTGCATTGACCCTGCCCTTGATAAAACACAGTGGACCAACACCAGCAGCTGACATGGCACCCCAGACCATCACTGACTGTGGGTACTTGACACTGGACTTCAGGCATTTTGTCATTTCCCTCTCCCCAGTCTTCCTCCAGACTCTGGCACCTTGATTTCCGAATGACATGCAAAATTTGCTTTCATCCGAAAAAAAAGTACTTTGGACCACTGAGCAACAGTCCAGTGCTGCTTCTCTGTAGCCCAGGTCAGGCGCTTCTGCCGCGGTTTCTGGTTCAAAAGTGGCTTGACCTGGGGAATGCAGCACCTGTAGCCCATTTCCTGTACACGGTGGCTCTAGATGTTTCTACTCCAGACTCAGTCCACTGCTTCCGCAGGTCCCCCAAGGTCTGGAATCGGTCCTTCTCCACAATCTTCCTCAGGGTCCGGTCACCTCTTCTCGTTGTGCAGCGTTTTCTGCCACACTTTTTCCTTCCCACAGACTTCCCACTGAGGTGCCATGATACAGCACTCTGGGAACAGCCTATTCGTTCAGAAATTTCTTTCTGTGTCTTACCCTCTTGCTTGAGGGTGTCAATGATGGCCTTCTGGACAGCAGTCAGGTCGGCAGTCTTACCCATGATTGCGGTTTTGAGTAATGAACCAGGCTGGGAGTTTTTAAAAGCCTCAGGAATCTTTTGCAGGTGTTTAGAGTTAATTAGTTGATTCAGATGATTAGGTTAATAGCTCGTTTAGAGAACCTTTTCATGATATGCTAATTTTATGATATAGGAATTTTAGTTTCTCTGTCGCTCATTGACAGACGTAGTCTTCTTGATTCACAAGAACTGGGTTATGCTGCCCTCTACAGGAGTAGGACTAGGCAGAAAGAAAAAACGTTCTGGCTCCACCCTAGGGGCAGTCCCAGAGGGTATATCCTCTTCCTGTCTGCTACAGAGAATCAGTTTTTTTCTGTCTAGTCAGGAGTAAGGATCTAAGTTCCTTGCTGGGATCTTTTTGGTCCTGGCAAGATTTTTTCTTTAGAAAAAATATTTTTTAGGTAGTTTTCTCCAGTGTTTTTTTCCTTTGAGATCTTCAAGAAAAACGCCGGACCGGGCGACACTAGTGGTCACCCCAGCCGGCCTACGAGCGCGCGCAGACCATTGCATTGCGCTTGGTCGGCCGCGACACATTCAAGTAAGTATGCGGGGCCGGGCGACGGGCTGGATGTTGAGATCCAGTGGTCACCCCGGTTTCTGCCTACGAGCGCGTGCAGACCAGAGCTCCGCGCTGGGTCGGCCGCGACGGAGTCCCATTGGAGGGACTGACCTTGCGAGTTAAAAGTCTCGCTTGGACGCCAGGAACCACAGAGTCGAGGCGTCCGGAGTGGTCCACAACCCCCCACCCCGGTGGAGAGGGTATTGTGAAGAGAGGGTGCCTGTCGGTTCGGTATGGTGAGTAAACGTTCCCTTTTTTCCTCGTTATGAGGCAGTATGAATTATGGGCCCCTCCATACATGATCAGTATATATCTGACACTAAAAGTCCCCCTTGTAAATACAGTATGTGTTTGGTGGGAAGTGGACTTGGTTTGAGAGCTAACACTCTACCCAGCAGACTGTAGTATTACAGCAGACATAGGAGGTATAATCCTACCTTAATTGTAGTGTACCTCCTGCAGATCGATAAACCGCCACTTAGCAGAGATGCAGGTGGATTTGCTGGGAAAAACGATTTCGGCGGTCCGCCGCCATTTTGCCGTAGACCAGGTGCATGTATGTCCTCAGGTCACGCCGGCCGCCATGTTTTTGGAGTCTATTGTCTCCTGTATGGGGGCGGCCATGTTTGATGAGCCCAGCTACCTCGTGGAGAGCTGGGAACGCCGGAAGGCGTACACAGGGGGGCGGAGCCACGTCCTTCTACCCTGGAAAACTAACACAGCTCTTTCCAGTCTGTAAAAGACAGACGCTGACTGCAGTTGGTTGGAAACTTCTCTGCATCGGGTGGTGAGCCTTGGGGGTCCCTCTCTCTCTCTGTGGGGATCGAGAAGCAGGTACTCTGAGGGGCGCTATTGCGCTAGGGGGAGACACATAAAAAAAAAAAAGAGGTATTTTTTTATCCTGAAAATGTTAATTCAGGACACCTTCTGGCAGAGGTGTCCTGAATTAACATGGACCCTGCCACTCATGTATCTCCACCGGATCCCCTCGAGGTGTCTGCAGGATCCTCCAGCACCCCACTGATGGTTGAATCATTGTCAGCTATTATGGAAACTTTTGTGTCCCCGGTGGAAGTGGCTTGTCATTGACAGGGCGCAAGAAAGCGACCCCCGCCTAACCCCTTATTATCTGAAACTTAGGATTCAGACTCTGAGCCTATTTCTGCAGTTGCAGGTACTTCATCTGGGATTGGTGTCTCGGGTACTGTCTCTTCAGACAGTGAGGAGGATGTTTCGGCATCAGCCATAGCCCGAGAGGAAGCGTTGGTAAACGCACTCATTGTATCTGTTCAAGAAACCTTAAGATTACAGGGTATTCCGTCGGAAATAGCTGAAACTGAAATCCCTTTTGGGACTAAAAAACGCATGAAAATGGCGAAGGTTTTTCCATTGCCCAAATGTTTTTGGCAATCCAATCAAAGAGGAATGGAGTCTGCCAAAACGCACCTCTGCTATTTCTAAACGCATTAACTGGCGTTATCCGTTGAGGAAACCCTCCTTAAGAAATGGACAGAACCACCTGTGGTGGATTCACCAATTGCTAGATTGAATAAAGCCACGGTTATTCCTTTAGAAGACGCTCCGTCTTTTAAAGATCCAGTGGATCGCAAGATAGAAGCTATGTCTCGCACCTTGTTTTCCTTGATTGGATCAGCTTTCAGACCAATAATTGCTATTGGTCTGGTTTCGCAGACTGTAACTGAATAGACCAAGTGGTTACGCCGGGACTTAGAAGAGGTCCCTCAGGCGGTATCAGATTTGTTGGAACAAATGATACAGGGGTTACAGTTTGTGTGTGATGCGGCGTTAGACGCCACTCCATTATTGGCGCGAGCATCAGTTTCAGCAGTGGTTCTCAGGCGTACACTGTGGCTAAAAGGTTGGTTAGCCGACCAAGGTTCCAAAAAAGCATTAGCTAATATCCCCTTTTTTAGGAGAGCGTCTATTTGGAGCCAACTTAGATGAGATCATTGAGGATCTCACGGGTGGAAAGAGCACCTTTTTACCGCAAGATGTTAAAGGTAAAGGAACTCGTCAAAGACGAGGGCCTTCTTTCTCTGCTCACAAAAAAGTTTTTTCGTCCCGCGGGTGAAAAAATTAAGTCCTCCAAAGCTCCTTCAGGAGGCTTCAGGGGACGTTGGTCGGGCAAGCAAAAGCCCGCCCCCTCCAGACCTGAAGATAAATCGTCCAAAGCCTGAAGGTGCGCCCCCACCCATAATTGGGGTGGGGGGACGTCTTCGCCGGTTCCCGGATCCATGGCTTTCCAGAATCCCGGACAAGTGGGTTTGCGAAGTCATAAGGTCAGGGTACAAGATCGAGTTTCGATCTCTCCCACCGGCGCGATTCTTCCCTTCCAATATCCGACTATCCCCGGATCGTTTAGAAGATCTGCGGAGAGCAGTCACGGATTTACTACAACAAGGAGTGGTAGTCCACGTTCCTTTGACAGAACGTTTTCAAGGGTTTTATTCAAACCTATTTACAATACCCAGGAAAGAGGGCAAAGTGCGTCCAATTCTGGACTTAAGGGCACTCAATTCCTTTCTCGACATAAGGAAATTCAAGATGGAATCCATTCGCACAGTAGCAGCCTTCCTGCATCCAGGGGATGTCCTAGCGTCCATAGACATCAAGGACGCCTATCTTCACATTCCCATTTTTCGCAGGATATCAGCGGTTTCTACGCTTTTCCGTAGAAGAGAACCACTATCAGTTTGTGGCGTTACCTTTCGGTTTCGCCACGGCTCCTCGGGTCTTCACGAAGGTGTTGGCCCCAATGTTGGCACTACTGCGCCAAAGAGGCATATCGACTCTAGGTTACCTAGACGATCTCCTGCTTCATGCAGAGTCTCTTCAGACCCTGCTACAAAACATAGAAATTACTATAATTTCTTTACAGGAATTCGGGTGGCTGGTGAACCAGCAAAAGTCATTTCTGGTTCCCACCCAGAGGCTCGAATATCTGGGTCTAATTCTAGACACAGTTAGGACAAGAGTTTTCCTTCCGGTAGGGAAACTCAGAAAGATTCAATCAGCAGTCCAGTTGTTACTATCCAACAGCTGGTCTTCCCTTCGGGAGGGTTCTGGGGTTGATGGTGGCTTCCTTCGAAGCAGTCCCATTTGCCCAGTCCCATACCCGAATTCTTCAGCAAGAGATTCTTCTCAGATGGAATCGGAATCCGGAGTCCCTGGACTATCGGATCCAATTGAGCAAACAGACCAGAGAGTCTCTGGTCTGGTGGCTTCGGTCTCCGATGCTCAGCCAGGGAAAGTCATTTCTGCCAATATATTGGACGATAGTGACCACGGATGCCAGCCTATCCGGATGGGGAGGAATTCTCGGTCAGTTATCCGTTCAGGGACTTTGGTCCCCGGAAGAATCCAGGTTACCGATAAATGTATTGGAACTGAGAGCGATCAGACTTTGTCTGATTCACTGGACCGAGCAGCTCCAGGGCAGCCCGGTTCGGATCCAGTTGGACAACGCCACGGCCGTGGCTTATGTCAATCACCAGGGGGGCACCAAGAGTGTCCGAGCGGCCAAAGAAGTGGCTTGCATTCTTCGGTGGGCGGAACGATTTGTTCCAGCTATCTCTGCGGTGTTCATTCCGGGGGTGGAAAATTGGCAGGCAGATTTTCTCAGCCGTCAGACTCCGGATCAGGGGGAATGGTCCCTCCATCCAGAAGTTTTCCACCAGTTGTGCCTACGTTGGGGCACCCCGGATGTGGATCTGTTGGCATCACGATTCAACAGAAAAGTACAGAGATTCGTGGCTCGCTCCCGCGATCTTCTAGCAGAGACCGCAGACGCACTGGTCACCCCGTGGGGGCAATACCAGCTAATGTATGCCTTCCCTCCTCTTGGGTTACTGCCAAGACTTCTTCGGAGGATAGAGGAGGAAGGAATTCCAGTAATCCTGGCAGCTCCGGACTGGCCTCGTCGAGCTTGATACGCCGACTTGGTCAGACTGGTGGCGGACGTCCCGTGGAGACTTCCTCTCAGGGAGGATCTACTGTCTCAGGGACCGATCTTCCATCCTGCTTTACGATCGCTGGTTTTAAACGGCCTGGTTATTGAGACCCAGGTGCTGAAGGACAAGGGATTGTCAGCTTCAGTTATTCCTACTCTAGTTAAAACAAGGAAAGCGACTTCCAGAAAGATTATCATCGTACATGGAAGTCTTATATTGTGTGGTGTGAATCCCTTGGGTTCCATCTACATCTTTATTCGGTAGCCCGAATATTGGCTTTTCTGCAACAGGGAGTTGAGCAGAAGCTGGCCTTGAGTGTTATCAAGGGTCTGGTTTCAGCATTTGCTATCTTCTTTCAGAAGCCTTTGTCTACTCATTCCTTGGTGCGGAATTTCATCCAGGGGGTGCGACACCTGGCTCCGCCAGTGCACGCGCCGTTACCATCCTGGGATCTTAATTTGGTGCTGTCGGTTCTTCAGACACCTCCCTTTGGAAATATCAGGGAGATTCCCTTGCTTACTTTATCCCAGAAGGTGGTCTTCTTGGTGGCTATCACTTCTGCACGCAGGGTGTCAGAACTGGCTGCATTATCCTGTTGTTCCCCAGATCTGGTGGTTCATAGGGATAAGGTTGTTCTTCATCCGAATCCATCCTTCCTTCCTAAGGTGGTTTCAAAGTTTCATTGAATGAGGACAGTGTATTGTCCTTCCTATGTCCTTAGCCCAATCATCCTCGAGAATTTGCATGGCATTCCTTTAATGTAGATCGGGCGATCAGGATATATTTGAATACTACGGATTCAATTTGTAAGACGGATTCACAGTTTGTGATCACGGATGGCCCTAAGAAGGGGTTGCCTGTTCTGCTGCGACCATCTTTAGATGGATCAGACAGACGGTGGTATAGGCTTATTTTATCTAAGGGTCGGGATCCCCCCGTTCCCTGTTAAGGCGCATTCTACTCGGGCGCTTAGAGTTTCCTGGACCCTCCGCCATCAGGCGTCAGTGGTTCAGGTTTTCAAGGCGACTGTTTAGTCGTCGGTTCATACCTTTACAATATTGTATAAGGTTTATGTGATGGCATCGTCAGATGCCTCTTCTGGCCGCGAGGTTCCTGCAGGCCACTGTTTGAGGAGACTGTTAGTCTACCTCGAGGATTTGTGGGGTAGGTCTCATCTGTTTACTCGATGAGTCCTTTGATACTTCTGGTTGGCTCCGGTTGGGCCTTCTAGTTTGGATTTTGATTTCGGTCAATCCCACCCCTCTTTTGTGGCACTGCTACTGGATGTCCCAGTTCTTGTGAATCAAGAAGACTACGTCTGTCAATGAGCGACAGAGAAAATTGGATTTTTGTAAGATCTTACCGTAAAATCCTTTTCTTTTAAGCTCATTGACAGAGGTAGTACCCGCCCCTCTATCATTGAGTTGGGTTGGGTTAAATTCTCTGTTGCTGCTTTGGGACAGAACTGATTCTCTGTAGCAGACAGGAAGAGGATATACCCTCTGGGACTGCCCCTAGGGTGGAGCCAGAACGTTTTTTCTTTCTGCCTAGTCCTACTCCTGTAGAGGGCAGCATAACCCAGTTCTTGTGAATCAAGAAGACTACGTCTGTCAATGAGCTTAAGAGAAAAGGATTTTACGGTAAGATCTTACAAAAATCCGATTTTTTCATGAGCTGTATGCCAAAATCATCAATATTAAAACAATAAAAGGCTTGCACTACTTCAGTTGTGTGTAATGAATCTAAAATATATGAAAGTCTAATGTTTATCAGTACATTACAGAAAATAATAAACTTTATCACAATATGCTAATTTTTTGAGAAGGACCTGTATGTGTAGGAAATCATCTAAAAGGTAATACTCTGGTAAAGGATAAAACTCACTACAGCTTGTGTGAAGGCACACAGCATTCCATATAAAAAGGCTTAAGGGTGCATTTATTTTAAAACGTACATAGCTATCCATAGAGCAAAACTGCTGGTACATTTGTTCTGTCCAAATAGGGAAAATTGAATGTTCTCCTAGTTCCTCTACAGATCAAATATTAATAAAGAAAAAAAATACACTATGGGGGAGATTTATTAAAACTGGAGCACTCAGAATCTGGTGCAGTTGTACATGGTAGCCAGTCAGCTTCTAACTTCACTAGGAAAAAGCTAGAACATGCCAAGGACCTCACTTATTATCTCAAAAGATGGCAAAATTATTAGTCAACTAATTTACCATCAGTCACTCTACCGCCATCTCACCATGCAATAAATTGCTGTGATCTAAGTAAAGGCCCGTACACACGTACCGATCGTCGGCATACAAACGTCGGTGGACGAAGGATCTGCCGATTGTACGCGTGTTAGTATGGTGCCTCCGACAGATGTCTGCGCACAATCCGCGGACAAAAGTCTTTCGTGCAAACATGAAAATATTTGTATGCCGACACCAGAACGGACGATTGTTCGCCTGTCAGTACACAATTCGGCCGACAGACCGCAGATTTGCAAGACTGGGCATGCTCAGAAAATAGAAAACACAGGGAAAGTTAACCATTACATGACATCACTTCTGCAGTCGGCGGACAAAATTCTTGTGCTGTCCTTGTGCTGTCTTTGCACTTTTCAGCAGACACCGACATCCCGGGGAGAAAAGAGGAACATTTGTAAGCCGACCATCGGTACGTGTGTACGGGGCTTTAGGCTGGCCATACACTATACAATTTTCTTGTTCAACTTTCCTTTAGATTTACCAAAACCATGTAATATAGGGTCAAACCTAAACACTTTCAATTTGTATGCAGTCAGGCAGGCCCTTGCACTACATAGTTTAAGGTAAATCTAAAGGAAATTGAATAAGAAAATTGTATAGTGTATGGCCAGCCTAACTCAACAAAAGCGTGAATAAAACCTGGGCTGGCAGAAGCCCAAAAGGATGTTACTAATTGGACCATGCAGCATATATGGTACTAGGCTCTATTGAGAAAAATGTTGAATATAAAAGTAGTCATACAAAAAAGAGCATAAAAACCACTATCCACCACCACACTAAAAATGAAAAGACAGCGCTGTCTCCTCAGCACAGCAGTTGATCATCCGGCCGCACATACACCTCCATCTCACCATCTGTTGGATCTAATAGACCATGGGTGTCGCACTCAGTTTCATCACAGGCTGAATCAGCATTATGGTTGCTCTCAAGGGGCCAGTTGTAGCTGTAAGACTAAATTTATCCAGAGCTTTTTTCCTCAGAGAATAGGTGCAGGAACTCAACCATGCCCACC
Source organism: Pelophylax lessonae (assembly GCF_965119305.1). Lineage (NCBI taxonomy): Eukaryota > Metazoa > Chordata > Amphibia > Anura > Ranidae > Pelophylax > Pelophylax lessonae. The sequence goes on along the minus strand of NC_138778.1, from coordinate 58,852,085 downwards.
CTGCCGAACTACATCAAACAGTGGGTGCAGACAAATTGCAGTGGGAGGATCTTAAAGGGACAATACCAGAAGTGCGTCATATACAGACTTTAGTGGCGTGCAACGTATATAGTGTAGACTTCAGGGGCATGCAACGCATATAGTGCAGACTTCAGGGGCATGCAACGTACATAGTGCAGACTACAGGGGCGCACAATGTATATAGTGCAGACTTCAGGGGTGTGCTTTGTACAGAGTGCATGGTTGAGGAGTGTGCTACATACAAAGTGCAGGGTTTAGGGGTGTGTTATACACAATGATCAGGGTTTAGCTCTCTTTCACAGGCTATCCACATCTCACTTCCACCTGTTGTGCGTTACACGTTTGAGCATATTATTCTTAATGAAGTATAACGAGTTCTTTTTAATCACTATTTACCACTTTACGACCGCCCGCCGCAGTTATACTGCGGCAGGCAGCCGCTCCTGGGCAAACCACTGTAACTATACGTTGGTCGCTTGCAGGAGGCTAGGGGGCCGCCCCCGCTCATCAGTGGGGAAGCTGATGCAGCAGGCAGGCGGCTCCGATTGCCGACTGACACCCACAATCGTTCCCCGCTGAGAGAGAACGGTCAGCTGTTGTAAACACAGCTGACCGTTCTTCCTGGAATGATCACAGAACCTCTGTGATCCTTCTATATAGGAACGCAGGTCTCTGTGATATTTTCACAAGCCACGCCCCCACTATTAGAAACACGCCCCTAGGTACACATTTAACCCCTTGATCACCCACAGTGTTAACCCCTTCCCTGCCAGTGTCATCATTGCAGTAACTGCATATTTTTAGCACTGATTACTGTAGTAATGTCACTGGTCCCCTCAAAAATGTCAGGGGTCCGATCTGTCAGCCGCAATGTTGCAGTCCCGCAAAAAATCGCAGATCGCCGCCATTACTAATAAAAAAAACAATAAAGATGACATAAATCTTTCCCGTAGTTAGTAGACGCGATAACTTTTGCGCAAATTAATCAAAATACGCTTATTGTGATTTTTTTTACCAAAAATATGTAGCAGAAAACAATTTGGCCTAAAATGTTAAAACATTTTGATTTTTAATTTTTTTTTTTGGGAATGTTATATAGCACAACGTGAAAAATATACGACCACGCAATTGTCCGTTAAAGTACTGCAGTGCCGAAATCGCAAAATATGGCCTGGTCATTAAGGGGGCAAATCCTTCCGGTCCAGAAGTGGTTAATTTCTTTTTAACAGCATATATATATACCAATGGCCTTCCTTTGAGCTAGTTGAGTATCTGGAGCATCAGCATTTGTGGGTTTGATTATACTCTAAAAGTGGCCAGAAAAAGATAATTTTCTTCTGAAACTTGACAGTCTATTCTTGTTCTGAGAAATGAAGGCTATTCCATGTGAGAAATTGCCAAAACACTGAAGATTTCCTACCTTGTACAATGGTGTGTACTACTCCCTTCTGGACTTCTAGGCAGAGTGGCAAAGAAAAAGCCATATCTGAGACTGGCCAATAAAAGGAAAAGATTGATGGGCAAAAGAACACAGACATTAGACAGAGAAAGATTGGAAAAAAGGTGTTATGGACAAATTAAAGTTTGAGGTGTTTGGATCACACAGAAGAACATTTGTGAGACGCAGAACAAGTGAACAGATGCTGGAGGAGTGCCTGACGCCATCTGTCAAGCATGGTGGAGGTAATGTGATGGTCTGGGGCTGCTTTGGTGCTGGTAAAGTGGGAGATTTGTACAAGGAAACGGATTTTGAATAAGGAAGGTTATCACTCCATTTTTGCAATGCCATGCCATACCCTGAGGACAGCGCTTGATTGGAGCCAATTTCCTCCTACAACAGGACAATGACCCAAAGCACACCTCCAAACTATGCAAGAACTATTTAAGGAAGAAGCAGTCAGCTGGTATTCTGTCTGTAATAGAGTGGCCAGCGCAGTCACCAGATCTCAACCCCGTTGAGCTGTTGTGGTAGCAGCTTGACCGTATGGTATGTAAGAAGTGCCCATCAAGCCAATCCAACTTATGGGAGGTGCTTCAGGAAGCGTGGGGTTAAATTTCTTCAGATTACCTAAACAAATTGACAGCTAGAATGCCAAACGTCTGCAAGGCTGTAATTGCTGCAAATGGAGAATTCTTTGATGGAAGCAAAGTTTGAAGTACAAAATTATTATATCAAATAAAAATAATTATTTCTAATCTCGTCAATGCCTTGACTATATTTTCTATTTATTTGCAACTCATTTGATGAATAAAAGTGTGAGTTTTCAGGTAAAACATGAAATTGTCTGGGTGACCACAAACTTTGGAACGGTAGTGTATGTAGTATGAATTCTGTGGGGTTTTTTTTTCATGTGGGTGGGGAAACGGTCCCGTATGGAGTATATCATATGGATTAATCCCAATTCTCGTTTATTTTTTCTCCTTTGCCTCATGACCTATGATTCCCTCTATTAAGGTTATATCATATAATGTATGGGGGCTGTGTTCCTTGCATAAACAAAATAAAATTTGGTTAGAGTTGAAGCGCCTGAACCCCCAGATTGTAATGCTGCAAGAAACACACTTTACGCCTTCTTTCATCCCCAAAATGCTTTTGTACATTTTTAATCAGTGGTATTTAAGTACAACACCTGTTCCAAAAGCTAGGGGGATTTCTATAGCTATCCACAATAATTGCCCTCTTTTAATTAATGATGCCCATATAGACTCTGCACATATCTACATCCACAGCCGTCATCCCCCAACAGCTTCCTCGCATCTCCACCTACCCATCCAGTGTAGGCGGCTCAGCCTCTTACTTGCAGGGAGATCATTGGTTGATATCTTTGAACCCGGGCACAGATGGGGATCACAGTGCAGCTTACTACTTGATGCCCCATCCCAAACTGCAGGACAGGCTGTGAGAACCACAGAGAAAAAAGCGGTCCCTGTTAAAACAGAGGGCTTCGGATTCTGCCTGTGGGCCTTGTGTTTGACACATGTGCAATAGATGAATAATGACTTGCAGGACTAAGTGAGGGCTGCTGGGACATAAAAGGGGGAAATCCACCAGTCATGTAAGGTACCTAAAGAGGAGCTCCAGGCTCCTGCAGAAAAAATTCAAAGTCAGCAGCTACAGATACTGAAGGTGCTGACTTTTATTATTAGGACATTTACCTGTACAGGAATCCAGCGGTGTCTTATCCTGAGCAAATTTTTGAAGTGTCTATCAGGTGCTGCCACCGCTATCTCCACTAAGGGAAACTGGCAGTGAGGACTTGCGGCCTCACACCTGGTTCCCTACTGCGCATGAGCAAATCGCACTGCCCTCTGTGAATAAGCTGGCTGTGGGGGAAGGAGGAGGGGGGGGGGTGCCGAACTTCCAACTGAGTTTGGCGCGGTGAACTCAGCTGGAAGTGGGAGCGGATAATTGTCAAAATTAGGTACCCGCCACCCCCCCCCCCCCCCAAAAGGAGCCAATAGGGGTGGGGGGGAGGCAGACAAGCGGAGCTTCCCCTCTTGGGAGGATCTCCACTTTAAATAACAAACAATGCTCCTGTGCCAGGAAGTCTCCACGCAAGTCTCAGTCAAGGGGCCACCTAGGACCAAACTCTGTTGGGTTCAGGCAAATCGCATAAAAGGTCTCTTTTCAGTCTGGAAGCTGAGATACACAGTCCAGCTAAGTAAAGCATTTATACAATACCAGTGTAATGGGGAGTGGTAAGAATAGTTCAGACCGATATAGCTCTCAAACAAGCTGAGAAGCATAAAGTGTACAGCAGTAACAGGACAATGATTCCCTGAGACGAACGTAAGAAGGGGAGAACGCCAGACTGAGCTATACATGCTATACATTGTGGGGTCTGGACCACGGCTCATCCAGACCAATGGAGTCCAGCCATCTTCCAACAGCATCAACAGGGAAACACAAGAAAGCCGCAGTACTCTGGCGGCTCGCCTGGTGGCAGTATAGGGTGCGGCTCTCACTGCCAGGACCTCCCGTCTGGTTCTCAGCTTACGATGCCCCACTTAGTCACGAGGGAGATATGCTAGCCAGGGCAGCTGCCGTGCGTGGTCGCCCAAGCTAACACATGCTCCTGGGTGAGCTGTGGTCAGGACCCCACAGTGTATAGCTCACTCTTGTGTTCTCCCCCTCATACACTGGTCTTGGAGAATTACACTTTATACTTCTCAGCTGTTTAGGAGCTACACTATATTACCAAAAGTATTGGGACGCCTGCCTTTACAGGCACATGAACTTTAATGGCATACCAGTCTTCGTCCGTAGGGTTCAATATTGAGTTGGCCCACCCTTTGCAGCTATAACAGCTTCAAATCTTCTGGGAAGGCTGTCCACAAGGTTTAGGAGTGTGTCAATGGGAATGTTTGACCAATCATCCAAGCGCATTTGGGTGGTCAGGCACTGATGTGGATGAGAAGGCTTGGCTCGCAGTCTCCGCTGTAATTCATCTTAAAGGTGTTCTATTGGGTTGAGGTCAAGACTCTTGGCTTTAGTATGCTGACGCCTTAGGAGTTCCCTTCACTGGAACTAAGGGGCCAAGCCCAACCCCAGAAAAGCAACCCCACACCATAATCCTACTTCCACCAAATGGTTTGGACCAGTACACAAATCAAGGTCCATAAAGACATAAATGAGCGAGTTTGGGGTGGAGGAGCTTGACTGGCCTGCACAGAGTCCTGTCATCAACCTGATAGAACACCTTTGGGATGAATTAGAGACTACGACCCAGGCCTTCAAATATTCCTATAGACACACTCCAAAACCTTGTGGACAGCCTTCCCAGAAGAGTTGAAGCTGTTATAGCTGCAAAGGGTGGGCCAACTCAATATTGATTCCTACAGACTAAGACTGGGATGCCATTAAAGTTCATGTGCGTGTAAAGGCAGGAGTCCCAATACTTTTGGTAATATAGTGTATATCAGTCTGAACTATTCTTACCACTCCCCATTACGCTGGTATTGCGTAAATGCTTTACTGTGTATCTAAGCTTCCAGGCCGAAAAGAGACCTTTTATGCGATTTGCCTGAACCCAATAGAGTTTGGTCCTAGGTGACCCCTCAGCTGGGACTGGAGTGGAGACTGCCTGGCACGGGAGCGTTTTTTGTTATTTAAGTACCTTACATACCAGGTGGAATTCCAGCAGCCTGGCTGCCCTCACTTGGTCCTGCAAGATAATATTAGTCTGTTAGATCCAGTAGATGGTGAGATGTATGTGTATGTGTGGCCGTATAAGCAGCTGCTGTGGTGAGGAGACATTGTCTTTTTATTTTCAGTGTGGATAGTGGATTTTATGCTCTTTTTTTGTATGACTTTTTTTATATTTAACATTTTTCTCAAAAAAGCCTATATATGTTGCATGGTCCAATTAGTAACATCTTTTGGGCTTCTGCCAGCCCGGTGTTCCGTGAAAAAACCATACCCGGGAGAAAACCATACCCTCGTCACTTCCGGTGCACCTACGGAGGGTATAGATTTATCACGGTCAACGGTCCCCCCATGCATCCCTATGGGGCATTGGATGTGAGCGGAGACATGTCCGCTGACATCCGATCCGTCAAATCTGGACGGATGGAAACCCTATTTCTCTTACGTCTTCTGACAGTCGCCGCCCACTCATACAATCTGCACGTCTGGGTATTGGCCTTCTCCACAGGAGTAAGCTAGGCAGAAGATTTTGTTAGAATATTCACATAAACTTTCTATAGACACACCTACAGGGGACTGTCCCTATGGTCAATACCCCCAGCTAGCTTCATTCCCAATTCAGTTTGCTGCTGCCTAGCTTAGGAGTAGGCTGGCTTTTCCCTGACTGGGCCTGCGGTCTCAGCCTTCTTTCTTCTTTTTATTTTTTCTCTCTAGAAAAGTATTTTCTCTTACGTCCTCCGACAGTCGCCGCCCACACATACAGTCTTCACCAATGGGTATTGACTTTCTCTCCTTAGGAGTAGCTAGGCAAAAGACTTGTTAAAACAAAAGCATTTACATAGACACACCCATGGGGGCTGTCCCACTGGTCCAATACCCCCCTGCAATAGCCATCCCAATTCAGTTTGTCTTCTTCCTAGTTCAGGAGTAGATAGGCATTTTTTCTTTACTTCACTAGCTGTTTATTTTGTCAGCGTTAGTTGGATCTTCGGATGAAGATGGCGTTTGCGGAGCTGGGAATCGGACTGGCCTTCCGGGTTCTCCAGGACAGAGGGTCAGATGGAATCTCAGCCCGCCATTGAGCGTTTAGCAGGCTATGTGTTCGCCCTGGCCTCGCAAACGACCCATCCCTGTCCTCAGGGATGCAGCCTGTGAGGTGGCTACCTCACCAGACACAGCCATGGTTCGTCCGTGCATTGTCCTGCGTTTTTGGCTGGCGGCACTCTCCTGCCATCTGAGGGTGGGCGGTTTTCCGTTTGATATGAGGCACCCCACGCCATTGGGTACAGGTAAGTACACTCTGTGTGGGGCCTCTGTCTGGGGTCGGCAGTCCTCTGTGTCTGTGGTGTCCCCTATGTCTATGTCTGTGCGTTTTTTTGGGCTCCCTGATCCCGGCCCCTGCGTGGGTTTTTTCTCTCACAGCCAGCGCTGTGTGGGGTTTTGGGGGATCCCTCTCCTGTGTTACTTTGGGTGCTTGGAGGTACAGACACGTGCGGCGACCACTGCGGGGTTAAAAACCGCCGGTCCGCCATTTTAGGTGTGGGCGGCATGTCTTGCTTCACTGTGGGCGCTTATACAGCATTGTGTGTAGTGTATTTTGACGCCTTGCTGCGCCATCTTGTGTGTGGCAAACTATCGTTCCGAGCACATGTCGGCGGCCATTTTGCCGAAGCCTCCCATTACTTTACATAGGCATCCATGTTTCCTTAGCCTGCAGCCTCAGTTCAGTCTCTGGCAGTGACATCACTTCCTTCCTTCACTCAGGAGCGACTGACTGCGGTGGTAACACACTTGTGGGGCTCTGTTTTGCTGTCCTTTCTTTTCCTCCCTTGTGCAATCTTCCTGGCTTCAGTTTGTCCCTGCGGGGGGTCTGTGTTCCACAGTCTTTGTAGCGGTGTGCTGCGGGGTCCGCGGCGCGCTTAAAGGGCCAGTACCTTTAAAAAAGAAAAAAAACTTTTCTCTTACGTCCTCCGACAGTCGCCGCCTCTTCATATTCGTCACATATGGGGTATTAGACTTTGCTCCGAAGGAGTAGCTAGGCAACAGAATATGTTAACAATAAAGCTTTAACATATCCCACCCTCAAGGGGTGGTCCCCTCAGTCAATACCCTCCTACTTCCTGCAACCATATCTCAGTTTTAATGTCTAGCTTGTCAGGAGTGGCTGGCTCTCTCTGTGCTGGGACTTTCTGTCCCAGACTCTTTCTTCTTTTTAATATTTTGTTTGAGTTTTTCTCTCTACCTTTATTTAGCTGTTATTTTGTCAGCGTTAGTTAGTTCTTCGGACGAAGAGGATCATGCGGACTGGGTCTCGGGCTGATCCCCCTGGTCGCAGGTCGTGGGTCAGTGGCTTCCCAGTCTGCCATCGAGCGTTCAGCCAGGTAACGCTCCTGGCACGGTGAACGACCCATCCCTGTTCGGTGCAGGGATGATTGGTGAGGTGGCTACCTCACCGGACGCTGTGCGGTTTCTGAACCGCCATTGTGTGCGTCTTGAATTGCGACTCTCCCTGCCTCATGTGCAGCGGCTTGTTCGCCTGTGCGGGTTCCCCACGCCATGTGAGGTAAGTGTATCTATGTGGGGACCTGTCTGTCTGGGGGGGGTCTCAGTCTGGGACTGTGTAACCTGCCTTTAATCACACTGCTTGTCTCCCTATATCTCGGCTGCATGCTGTGGGCTGCAAGGGGGGGGGGAGCTGTATGACACTGAGTATGTCAGGCTGGGCAGTGTGAGGAGCTGTGTGCTGTGGGGCATGTTTTTAATGGCATGTTGGGGCATATACAGCGATCGCTGCGGCGATCTAACATGTATCCATATAATGGGATAATATTGTGTGTGATTTTATGCACTGTGGAGCGGCGATTTCGGCGCCAAACGGCGCCATTTTACCGGCGCCCGCTCCGGCCGCATGGTTTACATGCACGGCGGCCATTTTCTTGTAGCCTCCATAGGCTTACATAGAGCGCCCTGGCAGCATCACTTCCTCTCTCCTGGAAGCACCGATCGAGGCAGCAGCAGCAGCGGAGTCTCCTCAGGTTTTATCCTTCTATTCCTGTGTTCCATTGCCTGTATTCAGTCTGTATATTCCCTGTGGGGGTCTCATTGTGCCTGAGTGTGGTGCGGTGGGCTGCGCTTGCCGCGCTTGCTGTAAGGGGGCAGTTAACCCTTGGTTGTCTGGCATACAGGGGCAATGGATTCTCAGGAGGGCAAGTTTCCCACAGTATTGGTGGAAAGCCAGGGGACCGCTGTTTCCCCCCCAGGGGGGGATTTGGCCACGATTGTGGCTGGCCTTGCTGCACAGGTGCAAATGCTGGTGGCTGCTCAATCTACTAAACGGCCCAGAGTTGCTCTGTCCTCTGATTCTGAGGGTGAAGGTGATGGGGCTGTTCTGGCGGGGACCCCCCTATCGGGGTCCCGCTCCTCTCTTGATCTAGTGGGGTCTGAGGTAGAGGCTGAAGTTGAGGGGGTTGATAATTCTCCCCCTGGCTCGCCTGAAGAGCTTGCAATCATGGATGAGTTGATTGCTTCCATTAAGCAGACGCTACGTTTGCAGGACGAGGTGTGTCCCCCAGCTGCCTTGGCGGCTTATGGGACGCAGAGAAAACGCAGGACGCCGCAGGTTTTTCCCTGCAATGCTGATTTTCAGCGCGCTGTTAAGGACCAATGGCGCGATTTGCGCAAGCCTTTTGCGGTACCAAGTAAATTTAAGCTGCGTTATCCTTTCTCGCCTGCCACTGATGAACGGTGGTGTGTGCCTCCGCCAGTGGATCATGCTATTGCGGTTTTGAACAAAGCCACTGCGATCCCTGCAGAGGGATCCCCTGTTTTCCGTGATGCCACGGATAGGAGACTGGAGTCTCTTGCCCGTCATACTTATTCTGTTACGGGTTCTATGCTTAAGGCTCTGTTTGCTTCTCTCATGGCGGCCCAGGCGATCGCAAGTTGGACGCAGATGCTTAGGCGCGTCCTAGTGGCCGATTCGGCCTCGGCGGCGACCCTGGATATGGTGGATCAGATCCACCAGGGTGTCATGTATCTGTGTGATGCGGACCTGGACCTGATTCCGTTGGCCGCGCGTGTGCACAGCGTGGCGGTGTTGTCTCGCCGCCTGGTTTGGTTGAAATGTTGGTCGGTGGACCAATCTTCACGTAAAACCTTAGCCAATCTGCCTTATGATGGGTCTCGCCTTTTTGGGGAGTCCCTGGATGTGTTGATTAAGGGGATTACCGGGGGTAAGAGCACTCTCTTGCCCCATTTCCCCAAGGCTAAGGGGGCTTCTGGGAAGAAGCATGCTCATTTTCGGCCCCCTCAGGGGTCCTTTCGTGCCTTTCGGCCGCACTACAAGGGCAAACCGTTCAAGGGCCAGGGCTCTCAGAAGAAACCCTGGTCTGGGAAACAGAAGTCCGGCCAATCCGGACCTGCGGCCCATAACAGTTCGGCCTGAAGGGGCGCCCTCACCCAGTTTTGGGGTGGGGGGACGCTTGCTCGGTTTTCTTCAGCCCTGGTTGGCCCGTGTGCGGGACAGATGGGTTCTGGAAATCGTTCGATCTGGTTACAAGATCGAGTTTCTCTCTCGGCCAGAGAGCAGATTTTTTCCCTCAAATCTACAACTGTCTCCAGAGCGCCTGCGGGATCTGCACCTGGCGGTGCGGGACCTGAGGGCTCAGGGAGTGGTGGTTCCGGTGCCTCATCGGGACAGATTTCGGGGGTTTTATTCCAATCTGTTCACCGTGCCCAGAAAGGAGGGCAAGGTTCGTCCTATTCTGGACTTGAAAGCTCTGAACCGCTCTGTGCGGGTTCGCAAGTTCCGCATGGAATCCCTGCGCTCGGTGGTGGCTGCCCTGGTTCCGGGGGAATTCATGGCCTCCATCGATTTGAAGGATGCGTATCTTCACATCCCCATATTCGAGGGTCATCAGAGATACCTTCGATTTGCCATTGCGGAGGATCACTACCAGTTCGTGGCGTTGCCCTTTGGGCTCGCCTCGGCTCCGCGGGTCTTCACCAAGGTGCTTGCACCGGTTCTGGCATTATTGAGAGCCCAGGGCATTTCTGTCCTGGGGTATCTGGACGACATTCTGATTCGGTCTGCGACCAGTCAGGGTCTGGAGAAGGACCTGTCTGTCACGATGCAAACTCTGCAGGAGTTCGGTTGGACGATAAATGTTCCAAAGTCGACACTGAGTCCGTCGGTTCGTCTTCCCTATCTGGGAATGATACTGGACTCGGTGCAGGCGAAGGTCTTCCTGCCGGAAGACAAACTCAGGACTCTTCAGGAGGAAGTCAGGTCCCTCAGGGACGTTCCGAACTCGTCTCTGCGGACGTGTATGAGATGTCTGGGATTGATGGTCTCGGCTTTCGAGGCGATTCCTTTCGCGCAGTTTCACACGCGGGGTCTCCAGGCGGAGATCTTGTCCAAGTGGGACGGGCGACCTCAATCTCTGGATCTTCAGATCTCGTTGAGTCATCGCACCAGGGAAAACCTTCTGTGGTGGCTCCAGTCCCCGTTGGTGTCCGGGGGCAAGTCGTTTCGTCCGATCTCGTGGACGATAATCACCACGGATGCCAGCCTGTCGGGCTGGGGTGGTGTTCTGGGCGTTCTGTCCGCCCAGGGGACCTGGTCGGAGGGGGAGTCTTCCCTCCCGATCAACATTCTGGAATTGCGTGCGATAAGGCTCTGTCTTCTTCGCTGGACGGACCGGCTGCAGGGCTGCCCGGTTCGGGTGCAGACGGACAATGCCACGGCGGTGGCCTACATCAACCACCAAGGGGGCACCAGGAGTGCCCGAGCGGCTCGAGAAGTGGCCGACATTCTGTCTTGGGCCGAGACTCATGTCCCGGCGATAACGGCGGTTCACATTCCGGGACTGGAGAACTGGCAGGCGGACTATCTGAGTCGCCAGACCCTGGATCAGGGGGAATGGTCTCTCCACCCGGCTGTCTTCCAGATGTTGTGCGCGAAGTGGGGTCTTCCAGATGTGGACCTGTTCGCGTCTCGCCTCAACTACAAGGTGAAGAGGTTCGTGGCAAGGACGCGCGACCCTCGGGCAGACGCGTCGGACGCGTTAGTGGCCCCGTGGCATCAGTACAGGCTGATGTACGCGTTTCCACCGATTCAGTTGCTGTCCCGGTTCCTTCGCAGGTTACACTCGGAACGCAGCACGGTGATTCTTGTGGCACCGGACTGGCCTCGCCGGTCCTGGTACGCAGACCTCGTGAATCTGGCGGTCGACGCCCCCTGGCGTCTGCCTCTTCGGGACGATCTACTGTCTCAAGGACCGATTTACCATCCTGCTTTACAGTCGCTGGCTTTGACGGCCTGGCTGTTGAGACCGAGGTCCTGAAGGAGAAGGGTCTCTCTCCAGAGGTTGTTCATACCTTGATCAACGCGAGGAAGTCTTCCTCGGGAAAGGTTTATTACCGTACTTGGAAGGCCTATTTTGCCTGGTGTGAGTCCAGGGGGTTTTCACCCCGCACGTACTCGGTTTCCCGTGTGCTGTCTTTCCTTCAGACGGGTGTCGATCAGCGTTTGGCGCTGGCTACGATAAAGGGTCAGGTGTCTGCGCTGGCCGTTCTGTTTCAACGTCCCGTGGCTTCCAACTCCTTGGTTGGCACTTTTATTCAGGGTGTGCGGCATCTGGTTCCTCCTAGGAGGGATCCTTTGCCCCCTTGGGACTTGAATCTAGTCCTGTCTGTGTTACAACGTGCTCCTTTTGAACAGATCAGGGAGATATCGTTGTCTATGTTGTCCAAAAAGGTCGCCTTTTTGGTGGCGATCACTTCGGCTCGCAGAGTGTCGGAACTGGCGGCTTTGTCCTGCAAGTCTCCGTACCTGGTTGTTCATTTGGATAAGGTGGTCTTGCGACCTAATCCTTCTTTTCTGCCGAAACGAGTTTCGGAATTCCATCTTAACGAGGATATTGTTTTGCCTTCGTTGTGCACGAAGCCTAAACATCCAAAGGAGGTGAGACTACATTCTCTGGATGTTGTTCGGGCGATTAGGGTTTACCTTAAATCGACTGAGTCTTTTCGAAAGACGGACTCCTTGTTTGTTCTTCCAGAGGGTCCTCGGAAGGGCATGGCGGCTTCCGCCTCTACCATTGCCAAATGGATCAGGCAGACCATTGAACGGGCCTATGCCTTGCAGGGGAAGGTTCCCCCTGTGCCTGTGAAGGCGCACTCTACTAGATCTCTGAGTACGTCTTGGGCCTGTCGTCATGGGGCTTCTGTAGCCCAGGTGTGTAAGGCGGCGACTTGGTCGACCGTACACACTTTCACAAAATTCTACAAAGTAGATGTTCAGGCATCGGCGGATGCTTCCTTTGGCCGCAAGGTTCTTAGTGCGGCTGTTCCCTAGGGTCCCTTGTTGGGGACTCCTGGCTGTTGGGATAAGTTTTTGTATCCCCTGGTTTTTTGTCTTTTCCTGGGTTGTTGCTCCTGTTGAGCACTTATTTTTGCTGTTGCCCAGCTGGTTTCCTTCCTTTGGTAAGGTTCCTTTCTTTGATGTGGAGACTGCGTTGCCTTTCGGCGCGGATGCGTTTCCCACCCCTCATGTTTGCACTGCTTTGGGACGTCCCCATATGTGACGAATATGAAGAGGCGGCGACTGTCGGAGGACGTAAGAGAAAACGGAATTTTTGTAAAATCTTACCTGTAAAATTCCTTTCTCTGAGTCCTCCGACAGTCGCCGCCCCCGCCCCTCTTTTGGGGTTTGAATGTATACTCTACTGCTATTCCACTAAAACTGAGATATGGTTGCAGGAAGTAGGAGGGTATTGACTGAGGGGACCACCCCTTGAGGGTGGGATATGTTAAAGCTTTATTGTTAACATATTCTGTTGCCTAGCTACTCCTTCGGAGCAAAGTCTAATACCCCATATGTGACGAATATGAAGAGGCGGCGACTGTCGGAGGACTCAGAGAAAGGAATTTTACAGGTAAGATTTTACAAAAATTCCGTTTTTTGGTAATGGAATCCCAGGACAGCAAATTCCCTCCAGCCTTGGTAGGGGATTCAAGTTCCTCTGAATCCTCTACCCTGACTAATTTGGCTGCTGTATTGGCGACTTTGGTGTCCAAAATGGATGTGCTGATGACTGAACGTGCTGCTAGAAAAAGGCCTAGGATTTCTTTTTCTTCTGATTCTGAATGTACAACAATGTTGCTGTAGGTAGCGTGCCCCTTTCAGGGTCTCGCTCTTCTCAGGACCCGCAAGAGTCTGAGGGGGAGGCGGAGGTTACAGGGGTGAAGGAACCCCCCCCCCTGGGACGCCTGAGGAACGCGCAGCTATGGATGCGCTGATTTCTGCCATCAAAGAAACACTACATTTAGAGGATGAGCCCAATCCTCCGGGCATTGTGTCATCTTTTGGTACACACAGGACCTGCAAGACGGCGCAGGTTTTTCCTTGCCCCGCTGAGTTTCATCACACTGTGAATGAGCAATGGCGCAATTTGAAACACACCTTCACTGTGCCTAAAAGGTTTCAACTTCTCTACCCTTTTGCGTCTATTACGGTTGCACGCTGGTGTGTGGCTCCTCAAGTGGATCACACTGTGGCCAGATTGAACAAGGCTACTCTGGCTCCCACCGAAGATACTCCGGTATTTAGGGATCCTACGGATAGGAAGCTGGAGTCTCTTGCCCGCCACACCTATGTGGTGGTGGGTTCCATGCTAAAGCCTATTTTCGCCTCTGTCATGGCGGCTCAGGCTGTGGCGGATTGGACCAAGGTGCTCAGACGCACTCTCGTGGCTGATTCTGCCCCCCCTAATACCGTGGAGATGGTGGACTAGATTTATCAGGGGGTCATGTATTTGTGCAATGCGGCCTTAAATGAGGCCCCATTGGCTGCGCGCCTGTCCAGTGTCGCGGTGCTTAGCCGTCGACTGATATGGTTGAAGAGCTGGTCGGCTGACCAGAAATCCAGAAAGGCGGTGGCTGATATTCCCTATGCGGGGTCTCGCCTTTTTGGTGAATCCCTGGATGAATTGGTTAAGGGAGTTACTGGGGGCAAGAGCACTCTGCTGCCCCAGAATCCTAAGGGCAAGTTTTTTCGCGGCAAGCGGGGTCCCACAAATCAGGGGTCCTTTCGTGCCTTCAAGGCACAGTACAAGGGGAAACCCTTCAAAGGCCAGGGTGGCCAGAGAAAACCCTGGGCCGGCAAACCTAAATCAGGCCATGCGGGTGCAGCTGCTCAGTCCGCCTCTGCCTGAAGGGGCGCCCTCACCCATTTCAGGGGTGGGGGGACGTTTGCGCGGTTTCCTCCAACCTTGGCTGCTCCGAGTTCCGGACAGGTGGGTTCAGGAAATCATTCGATCAGGGTACAAGATCTAATTTCTTTCACGGCCGGCAGACAGATTCTTTCCCTCAAATCTTCATTTGACCCCAGGGCGGTTACAGGACCTGCATCAAGCCGTACAGGATCTCTTCGCTCAGGGGGTAATTGTCCCGGTGCCTCATCGGGACAGGTTTCTGGGTTTTTACTCAAATCTGTTCACTGTGCCCAGAAAGGAGGGCAAAGTGCGTCCAATTCTGGACTTAAAAGCTCTGAACCGCTTTGTGCGCGTTCAAAAGTTCCGCATGGAATCGCTCCGCTCAGTGGTGGTTTCCCTGAGTCCGGGAGAATTCCTGGCCTCTATCGACCTGAAGGATACGTATCTACATATCCCCATTTTCGAGGGTCATCAGAGGTACCTCCGGTTTGCTATCGTGGAGGAACATTATCAGTTTGTGGCGTTACCCTTTGGTAAAGACCCTTGGTGCCGAAGCGAGACCAAAGTGTTGGCGCCTGTTCTGGGCCTGTTGCGGGCACAGGGCATTGCGGTCTTGGGATATCTGGACGATCTCCTGTTAAGATCAAGTGCCAGTCAGAGCCTGATGTGTGATCTGTCCACTACGGTCCAGACGCTTCAGGAGTTCGGTTGGACCATCAACGTTCAAAAGTCGACCTTGTCAAATGGCTGACCCATTTGATCCACCATCTCCAGAGCAGGCGGAGTCAGCAATCAGAGTGCGCTTAAGCGCCTGGGCCCACTCCACAACAGCCTGAGAGACCATTACCGAAGCGAACACGGGTTTCAGCAAGGAACCCGCTACCAGATAGATGTGGCCCATTGATCAAATAGGTCAGGCTTTTTTATACCTGTGTGACGCGGCCTTAGATGAGGCCCCTTTAGTCGCACGACTTTCAGCGGTCGCAGTTGCGATTTTTCGCATCGTTTGGTTAAAAAGCTGGTCCGCTGACCAATCTTCCAAGAAGACAGTGTCTGACATCCCTTATGCGGGGAGTCGTCTTTTTGGGGACTCTCTGGATGAACTGGTCAAGGGGATCACTGGGGGCAAGAGCACGCTGTTGCCCCAGGTGTCCAGGGTGGACTCTAGTGGCCAGAAGTAGCCTTGGGCGGGCAAGTCAAAAGCCGCCCACACTGGCACATCGGCTCAGTCCGCTTCGACCTGAAAGGGGCGCCCTCACCTGTTTCAGGGGTGGGGGGACGTCTGCGCTATTTTCCCGAACCTTGGCTGGCCAAAATTCAGGACAGGTGGGTTCAAGAACTCATTCGGTCAGGGTACAAGATCGAGTTTCGATCACGCCCAGCAGACAGATTCTTTCCCTCAAATCTTCATTTAACCCCCAGTTGCTTCCGAGATCTCCATCGGGCGGTTCAGGATATTCTCGCCCAAGGGGTGATTGTCCCGGTTCCAGAGCGGGACAGATTTCGGGGTTTCGAATCTGTTCACAGTGCCTCCGAAAGGAGGGCAAGGTGCGTCCAATTCTGGGCTTGAAGTTTCTAAACCGCTTTGTGAGGGTTCAGAAGTTCCGAATGGAGTCCCTCCGGTCTGTGGTGGCATCCCTGAGTCCAGGGGATTTCCTGGCTTCCATCGACCTCATGGATGCGTATCTACACATCACTATTTACGAGGGTCATCAGAGGTACCTCCGATTCGCAATAGCGGAGGAGCACTATCAGTTTGTGGCGTTGCCTTTCGGCCTCGCTTCGGCTCCAAGGGTTTTTACCAAAGTTGTGGCTCCTGTTCTAGCTTTGTTGCGGGTGCAGGGGATTGCCATCCTCGGTTACCTGGACGATCTCCTATTAAGGTATTAAGGTTGAGCTCCAGTGCCACTCTGTTGCGCGATCTGTCGATCACGGTTCAGACGCTCCAGGAGTTCGGGTGGACCATCAATATTCAGAAGTCGACTTTGTCCCCTTCTGTTCGCCTCCCCTACCTGGGGATGATTCTGGACTCCCCCCAGGCGAAGGTCTTTCTTCCGGAGGACAAGCTCCGGATCCTGCAGGACGAGGTCAGGTCCCTCAGGGACAACGAGTTCTCCTCGCTTCGGACCTGCATGCGGTCCCTGGGCTTGATGGTGTCGACTTTCGAGGCGATCCCATTTGCACAGTTTCACACGAGATCTCTTCAAGTGGAGATTCTGGCCTGGTGGGACAGGCATCCTCAGTCCTTGGAAAGGAGGATTGCTTTGAGCCCCCAAGTCAGATCGGATCTCACGTGGTGGCTCCAGTCTCCGGCTCTGAAGGAAGGCAAGTCCTTACGTCCATTGCTATGGACTGTGGTCACCACGGACGCCAGCCTGTCGGGCTGGGGTGGAGTTCTGGGCAAGTTGTCTGCCCAGGGCACTTGGTGGGAGGGGGAATCCTCCCTGCCGATAAATCTCTTGGAACTCAGCAATCAGGCTCTGTTTGCTCCGTTGGTCGGATCGTCTTCGGGGCTGCCCAGTGTGTGTGCAGACGGACAACGCAACTGCTGTGGCTTACATCAATCACCAAGGGGGCACCAGGAGTGCCTGGGTGGCCAAGGAAGTGGCAGAGATTCTGTCCTGGGCTGAGACGCAGGTCCCGGCGATTTCGGCAGTTTACAGGCGGACTATCTGAGTCGCCAGACCCTGGACCAAGGTGAATGGTCCCCCCACCCGGAGGTGTTTTAGATGCTGTGTGCACGGTGGGGATCCCCGGACATGGATCTGTTCGCGTCTCGTCTCAACAACAAGGTGGGAAGGTTTGTGGCAGGAACGCGTGACCCTCTGGTGGACGCCTTGGACGTGTTGGTGGTGCCTTGGAATCGTTATCGGCTGATTTATGCCTTTCCCCCGATTCAGTTGTTGTCCAGATTCCTCCCCAGGTTGGTTTCGGAACGGAGGTTGGTGATTCTGGTGGCCCCAGACTGGCCGCGTCGGTCTTGGTACGCGGACATCATGCAACTGATCGTCAAGCCTCCCGGGCAGCTCCTGCTAAGAGACTATCTTCTGTCTCAAGGGCCGATCTTCCATCCTGCTTTACGGTCGGTGGCTTTGACGGCGTGGCTGTTGAAAGCCAGGTCTTGAGAGACAGAGGTCTCTCGTCGGCGGTCATTCCTACCTTGCTTAAGGCCAGGAAGGCCTCCTCAGGTAAGAATTATCATCGTACCTGGAAGGCTTATTTTGCCTGGTGTGAGTTGCAGGGGTTCCATTCACACTCCTTTTCAGTGGCGAGAGTGTTGGCTTTCCTGCAAACTGGTGTGGAGCAGCGTCTTGCGCTGACCACTATTAAGGGCCAGTTGTCTGCGCTGGCCATTCTTTTTTAGCGCCCTTTGGCGTTGAATTCCTTGATCCGCACCTTCATTCAAGGGGTGCATCATCTGGCTCCCCCTAGGAGGGCACCCTTGCCTCATTGGGACCTGAATTTGGTTCTGTCCGTTTTGCAACGTCCTCCCTTTGAGAACATCCGGGAGATTCCTCTGCCGGTGCTGTCACGGAAAGTTGCCTTTCTGGTGGCGATCACATCTGCTCGCAGAGTGTCGGAGTTGGCGGCCCTGTCTTGCCGCTCCCCCTATCTGGTTGTTCATAGGGATAAAGTGGTCTTGCGACCTCATCAGTCCTTTCTTCCGAAAGTGGTTTCTCAACGAGGACATTGTCTTATCTTCGCTGTGTGCGAAGCCTAAGCATCCTAAGGTGTTTGCCTTGCATTCCTTGGATGCGGTAGGGGCGATCAGGGTTTACCCGTCGTCCATTGAATCCTTCAGAAAGTCTGATTGTCTTTTTGTCCTTCCTGAGGGACCTCGGAAGGGTACGGCTGCGTCTGCGGCAACCATTTCAAAATGGATCAGGCAGACGATTGAGCAGGCCTATTCAAATAGGGATCAGGTTCCTCCTTTCCCTGTCACAGCGCACTCTACCAGAGCAATTAGTGCATCTTGGGCCTTCCGCCATCAGGCGTCGGTGACTCACTCGGTGTGCAAAGCGGCAACCTGGTCGTCCGTGCATACCTTTACAAAATTTTACAAACTTGGATGTCTTGGCATCAGCGGATGCCTCTTTTGGCCTCAAAGTTTTGAGTGCGGCAGTGCCTTAGGGGAGACAGGGTAGTTTTGGCCTGTCTCCTCCTGTTGGGGTTTCCCCCTTTTATTTGTTTTCTTGGGTTTTCGCTCTTGTTGAGCTTTCTTGTTGCCCAGTCTTTATCTTTCTGGTTCAGAAAAGGTTCTTTTCTCTGACCTGGGTGCTGCGTTGCCTTTCTTGAAGGTTACGTTTTCCCACCCCTCACATCTACACTGCTTTGGGACGTCCCAGACGTGCAGATTGTATGATTGTCAGAGGACGTAAGAGAAAATAGAATTTTTGTAAGAACTTACCGTAAAATTATTTTCTCTGAGTCCTCTGACAGTCGTCGCCCCCCGCCCCTCTTTTGGGGTTCGTGGATCTCTATACTGCTTGCTACCAAACTGAATTGGGAATGAAGCTAGCTGGGGGTATTGACCATAGGGGCAGCCCCCTGTAGGTGTGTCTATACAAAGTTTTTGTGAATATTCTAACAAAATCTTCTGCCTAGCTTACTCCTGTGGAGAAGACCAATACCCAGACGTGCAGATTGTATGAGTGGGCGGCGACAGTCAGAGGACTCAGAGAAAATAATTTTACGGTAAGTTCTTACAAAAATTCTATTTTTCCATCCGTCCAGCGGATTGGATGGGAACGGACCGACGGTCCGTTCCCATCCTATTCCCCCATAGACCATAGAGATGCATGGGGAACTGACAGCTGTGTCTCCGCACACAGCGCAGAGACACAGCTTTCATCCTCCTGCTCAGCGGGGAATCGGCGGATTGATCCCCCGCTGAGATAAACGGAGTTCGTTCGACGGACGGACAGTGTGAAAGGGGCCTAACTGTACAGTATGGGACATGGCTTGTTTTCATAGACCAGGAGTATATGCAGGCTACCTTCAGTTGAATAGATAACCTTACTAGGGCAGCCCCTAGTGCATGCTCATATAACCACACTTCATTTTTTGCTAGTGTCCTTAGGTGATGGACCTCGTCTTCTTTAAAGAAGTTATTTCTTTCTAACCATTTATTTTTTCTTCTAAAACTTCTATCAAAATCTAGCAGTTTCTGGATCGGTAAGCCTTAGAATTATACCCTAGGGACCATACCCAAACCCCACTGTAGGGTCTTCCAGTAATGGTATATTTGGACACTGGATCCTACATTAGACATTTTTCCTTGGTATGAAGTGCAGTAAGTCGCAGGGTGCTGTACAAGTCCAGGGCCGTGGTCCATCTTTATGGTTCCCAGACCTTGAAGACCCTTTCAGATACATAGGCAGAGGAATGGGAGTTATTCCATTCTTGTGTTACTCCCTGTTGTAATTTTTTTTTGGCTCCATTTTCCTAATTTTAGATTTGGCATCCCCTCCCATTCTGATGATGTTACAACAAGCCTCCTGGCTGACACACTTCCTGCCAAGAATGCACATTTAGCTGTTCTTCCTGCTGCGTTTTTTTTTTTTTTTTTTACAGAGACACAGTCACAGGAACACAGTCAGCGCCTGTATTATCATGACTCCTGCCTTTTGGACATATAAAACCCCATTCCTTTTTCATCCCGCTCCATGGGTACCCCAGTGGGGATCCCCTCAGTTTAACAATGGGGGAAGGGAGCAAGGACAAAAAGGCTAAATTACGTGTTTTGCTGACAGCCTACACCAAACTCAGAATACCGCTAAGGGTGATATCAGTTTCCCATTATGTTCTATTTAGTCCTATTACTCCCCTCTAAAGACTCTGGCTCCCTTTCAAGCATGCACCATGCGGTCTATCTGATAAAAGCAGCTTTCTCTGCCACTATATCTGAATTCTTAAGAAAACTTTCTGCACTCCTAGAACCTTCGGTTTTCAGGGGTCTGAAATGCCACACTTCCTGTCGTCTCCCTGACTCTGTTCATGAATCACAGATGAAGTCTCCAAACTTGTTGGAGGATGAAATGGAGGAAAAGTGATGGGGATGCATATACTGTAGCGAGAGCTGCAGAGGATTTTCTAACACCTGAATTTTATTAAGCTTCAAGCCAATAATTCTCTCTATATTCTCTCTATATTGACACTGTGTGAACTAGTCTGCCTACCAGTACATGATTTCTACTGCCAAAACAAGCCATATGGGCTCTAGCAAAATCAAAAAAGACTTTTTGTGTCTCGCTGTGAGTAACCTTAAGGGAAACGTTTCTGCCTTATGCAATCCCTGCCAGAAATATCTAGCTTTGCAATATTTAATCAAGACTTCCATCTCCATGAAGATATTATCTGCTCTCCCCTTTATCTAGCTCCAAAACATGCCATGGAAATTTCCCTTCACTGCTTGGATGTTGTCAGGGTCTACTTGGCAGACACAATTTTTGTTCCCCAAATAAAGACCCTTTTTGTCCTACCTACAAGATCTCGTAGTTTACATCCTTGCCTTCTGCTTCACCATTTCCAGGTTGATCAGACAACTTCTTTCCATGGCCTACGCCTATAGGAAAAGGGTTCCTCCATTCCCTGTTGGGACTTATTTGACCAGGTCTGTTGGTGTCTCTTGGGCTATCAAGCATCTGTATCCCAGATTTGCAAGGCCATCACCTGCTCCTCTGTTCATGCATTCTACAGGTTTTACCAAGTGGATGTTCAGGCTTCAGCTGATGCAAACCCTCAACTTGTAATTGACAGCCGGCATTGGGCAGGTTGGCTAAGTATCCACCCACTGCCTGCTGTCAATCACAAGGGGAGCAGACCTAATAGGGTCTGTAAATTCCCATAGGGCTCCACCCCCCAGGTTCAAAACTCCCTGCCGCTCTGCAGTCTGACAGGTGCAGTGGTGGGGAGGAAGCACAGTTGCATTGAGGATGCAACTGAGGATGCAGTGTCCGTATCGAAACCCTGGTGTCAGTGCGCCGCCACTCAGTGCAGGACCCAGATTTATGCAAATGTCTACAACCAGTATATGAATCTGTTGACTTCTGTGTGGAGGCATGTCAGAAATTTAAAGCACTTTATGAATTTCCCTGAACGTGATTCCCAACATAAAGACACATTTGCAGCACAAAATGGTAATTTCTAATAAGGCACTATATGTGAAGTAAACATAATACCATAGGACCTGAAAGCGACAGTCCTATGCTAAGCCTGCAGACATACAGTACCGTAAGAGACAGATTTAGTGTATGGCAAGAATTTCTACATATAATCACTGAGGTGTGTATATATAAAAGGCCAGAACATTCTGCCTAATAATAGCCTTCTATTTTCAGCCTTAGCAAGCCAGTAGTGGGAATATGGGGTTTTATGAGACATTGTGGAGGTGAAATTGCTTCAAACTCTGGGTTCTGTGAGGCAATAGTTTCCAGGCAGCAGCTAATATAAATAATTAAACGAATAATTGAATAATGGATTCTTAAGCATATAGCAGACTGGAAAAAAACCAACATAAACTTTATTTTGGATAGATTAGGGGGGTGGGGTTATTACCTCTATCATGCTTTTGTTTGTCATCTGTGTCTCTTTGGAGAGAATTAATTTCCTATCCCATAGCCTAAATAGGAAGTGAAAGAAAATCCCTCTAAAGTTACTGATGCCCCGTACACACGTGCAGATCGTCGGCCGAACGATCGGCCGTCTTTTGTCCCCGGGCTGTCGTGTCTGTTGAAAAGTGCAAAAGACTGCACAAGAATTTTGTCCGCAGACTACAGCCGACTGCAGAAGTGATGTCATGTGATGGTTAACTTTCCCTGTGTTTTTTCTTTTCTGAGCATGCCCAGTCTTGCAAATCTGCTGTCTGTCGGACGAATTCTGTATTGACTAGCGAACAATCGGCCGCTCTGGTGTCGGCATATAAAAATTTTAATGCTTGCACGACAGATTATTTTCGGCCGAAAGTGCGCTGTCGGCTGTCGGAAGCATCATACTAACAAGCCGAAAATCGTCCGATCGGTCGTCGGCCAAATCTTTTCGGCCGACAATCTGCACGTGTGTACGAGGCATAAATCCCTGGTTTTCCCTATTAGAAATGTTCCCCTCTATTACTGCTATTCCTTGCAATTAAAAAAAAAAAAAAAAATGTTTACTTTCACTTTTGATGACAACATAAACATGACACACAGAGAGGATGAATCTCCCTAATGGGGACAAAGACAGCAACAACAATCTGACAGGTGTTCTTATCCCTCTCCATTCTATTTTGCCTTTAGTTATATTTTAACCTTTGAAGATTTAGTATCCTTGTCCTGCATTCCCCTTACTGCCATAAAAATAGCATCACTATTATTAAAGAAAGAACCATCCTCCTCTGCTACCCCACACCTTGAAGTAGAGAAAGTTTCCTTCTGCTTGATTTCCTTACTAGATGGATCTGTCTAGGGGTCTTGTGGGGATTGATCTTCTGAGAAACCCCTACAGCTGACAACACAGAAGTTGGGGGTCTTGAAATAGAACAGGTTGGGCAGGGGGTTTTATCTGCCTAAAAGATTGGAGGGTGGGAGTTAAATTCTATTTCACAGAAGAGGAGGTTGCTACAGTCACTGGCAGATTCCTCCTAAGGAACATTACTATGCAAGACTAATGGGCCATACACACTATAAGATTTTCTGAAGACCTTTTCCTTTAGACTTACCAAAACCATATAATATGAGGTCAAACCTAAACACTTTCAATTTGTATGCAATCAGGCCGGCCCTTGCACTACATAGAAAAGGTAAATCTGAAGGAAATCTAACCACAAAAGTTGGATAGTGTGTATCCAGCTTTACACATAGTCTTTGCCCAGGAGCTTCCCAATTTCGAGCCATAAACTGCAAACTTCTTTTAGGAATGGCCACCCTTGCCCTATCAGGGACTTTGTCCCAAAGCAAATCAGTTTTGAGAGGTAAGCAAACAAGACCCATAACTTCTCGCTGAGAAGTCTTAGAGATGAAGAGCCCAAAGTGCCCTGCCACAAAGAGCCAAACACCAATGGGCCACAGGTTAAAGATTACAGGCTTGGTGAGATATAACCGAGGTATAAACACAGGTAAAAGAAAGTAGGTACAGCTAGCTCCTGTTTACCTGTGTCCTGCTGGTTCCACTGGCACTTGTATCTGCCTGAGCTGCAGCCTGCACAGATTTCCCATCCTCCTGAGCTAAAAATGAGACTTGAATCCACAGCCTTCAAAGCCCAAAAATGACGATGCCCCACCTGAAGTTGATGCCCGATGTCGCTCAAGTGTGAATGGACAGGGTTGATACTTCCTCATTTGCTGGGGGTTCTAGCAAGAACTGGAGACACCATACATGTAAGCAGTGCAATCCTTCCCAGAGTGCACCCCAACACTTCCGCCACCTCTAGTACAGACAGCACACACATCAGAGAAAACTTAAAGCACAGGACACACAGGAGGCTGAGGGGGTGAGCCTGTTTTGGATATGGCCTTCCCCAGGCACTATAACAGTAGGGGAATCAGGCCTCCCCCTGTCCATAATGAGGAGGGGTCCTGGAGGGCAAGGTATTAGGGATAAATCTGCCACCAGTGCCTTGAAAGGAGAGGTAGGAAAAAAAAGGGATGGGTGGTGAGTAGGGACAGCCAGAAAGACAGAAGCGCTTACACCCAGATTCTAGGCAACGCGTCTCCTCTGCAGAGAGGTAACACAGATACGGACCAGTTCGGTGGAAGGGCTCCCTTATAAGTTGTTTTTGTACTGAGCTTCCTGTCAGATGGAGAAGCCTAGCTCTCATATGCTGTTCTGGAAGGCGATTTGGGAAAATAGACTACGATGCAGGTGCTAGGGCTTACATAATTGTATCATCCCTCAGCCAACAACTTATTACTGGAAGGAGATGCTGACCTGTCAGGAGGAGTTTAGCAATGTCTTCAAGATATAATAAATATCTGTGTCACTTATGCATTTACCATTAAAATCTGGCATTTGATTGGGCAGCAGCATTCTTATGTCAATCTTCCTCCAAAAGCAGTGGCGCCCCCATTGACTAGTTTATCTGAGAAAAAAATACCCATGAAGTCACAAGTTCTTCAATTGTCAATATTCTACAACAGCATTGTTTCCTTTTACCATTAACACTGATTTCTGGCTGTGAAGAAAGGCCACTAACCATGTGCCTTTCTTTCTACTTTGGAAGGTCCAAAAAAAAGAAAGTTACTGGATCAGGAGGAGTTTTCTATTTAGATGAAAAAAAATGGTACAAGGCCAAAACTCAACACAACAGGGGAAGGGTTTAATAAAATTTATTTTATTGCATTTTGTGCTGACAGGAGTCTCAAAACAAATGAAATCGGCACATTAAAGCTGTATGAGTAAGTAAGGTAGCATTCAACCACAATGAGAACCACACTGCAAAAACTGCACAAAACATGAAACTATTTTCTTTAGGATACATAAATAAAAAGCAGCCAGTATGTGTAGCAGTGTTTCATTTGGTTTGGAACAGGAATATCTGTACACGGGTTAAATCTATAGTCATAGTTATAAACTAAAGGTTAAAGCATTTTCTTTACTAGCTATCTAGGGAAATAGCACACTTGCTAGGTTACTGGGACTTACATAAAACATAGAGTGCATCAGGGACTTGTCAATCACATTGGTCGTGTGGATTCTCAAAACACATATATAAATATCCAATATGCGTGCATGTGTGTGTCTGTGTAAATATATATATATATATAGCACAAAGTGAGTCAAATCAAAACTTCAAGCTTTTTGGGAGTCCTTTACCTCTACTGAAATTAAGCTGTATCTACCAGGTTACTCTGGCTTTCATAGTGCAACTTGTTGAAATACTAATAAATTTCCCACCTGCCCATATCTAAGCTGCCGTGGTAGTGTCAAGTTTTTTTTCCCTCCCATTCCCAAATATATATATATATATATATATATATATATATATATATATATATCATTTATTTTTTCAGCAGCATAGAATTTCTGGAAGAATTTTGAGCAGATGTCCTGCTTAGTTTTGTAAAGCATTAGCTCTCAGACTCAGAATGAGGGGCTGAGCAGTGCCCAAATCTTGTCTTTATTCCTAGAGATGTAATAACTGGTACCAAAATAACATTTTCTCAAAGGTCCCTGATATGTCTGCATAGACGCAAAAAAGTGTGTGCCCAGATTCTGCCTCACAGAAATACCATCTATTAGCAAATTTGTCTAATTATTCTGGTCTCTTGCTAGATTTCTTCTCCGACACATTACCAGTCACCAAGAAACTTTTTCACAGTACACTTTAGGTCCTGGAAAACCTAGCAAGATCTAACACTGGATGTAGGCCTCTGTGGTGTTATCTTTTTATCTTTTAGGCCAAAGTTAGGTAGCCTGGCAGAGTTATAATTATATCAAATTATCATGAAGTGAGTTTGAATGGAGAGCTTTTAATCTGCTTAGTAAATATTATTTAAATCCCAACTGTCCTGTGCTGAAAATCAGTACTGATACACTGGGGGAAACAGTGAAAAGATATATAATTAACGTCTTGTGTAAATGTTAATAATTGATCCCCAGCGGAATAAAATCAGCACAGCGGGAAGGCCTCCTGTTTTTTCCTTGTGGAAGCAGTGATCTCTCTGCAGCTATCGGACACACCGCCACTTGAGAACTAAGCTTCTACACAGACAGAACAGGTATCACGGGCTGAAGTTTTTGGGTTTTTTTTTTTTTTTTTTGCTGCTGTTTGGGATCAACTAAAATCAATCAGACAAGTAAGACATTGACCATTTACCTTTTCATTGTGCCCTCAATGTACTTGGACTGTTTTTTGCGAAATTCAGTTGGGCTTTAACTTTGTACTCCTTGCCAAGGTCATTCCCTTCCTTGCCCTGTCAGTCACTTCACTCTGCTTTAGTCCCACATATGTCTACGCCAGGGTAAAACTACAAGTTTTCTACTCAGTTCTTTCGAATGACAAATAAAACATAGATGACAGACTTGTATCAGCTTCTCAGCTCAATCTGGAAGTGGTTCATTTTCCAAAAAAGATCCTAAAAAATCAATTCATCAGTAAATGTTAAAATTTTCATCCTATTCTACAAGTTTTAA
Source organism: Pelophylax lessonae (assembly GCF_965119305.1). Classification (NCBI taxonomy): domain Eukaryota; kingdom Metazoa; phylum Chordata; class Amphibia; order Anura; family Ranidae; genus Pelophylax; species Pelophylax lessonae. Next base: position 58,825,592 of record NC_138778.1, on the reverse strand, counting down.
ACAAAGACCCTACTAGATTATAATTACATGCCAATACTTTGTTGCCATTACCTGTCTGTGGACATCATTTGGAGCAAAAAGAGAACCAGTTTTTCCACTCTTAGAGGCACTTTAAGTAGCAAAAACCCAAGGATTCTTCCCAGCTAGATTAACAATATGTCATTGGCAATAATAAATAGGCAAAGCACAGCTGCATAAACCTTGCCGCCTTGAATTTAGTAAATCGGTATGCTGTTATGAGTGAGGTACGTTTTTGCACATATAACAGCATGAGTAATAAAAAAAAAAGCTCTAAAACTCACAATCATGCAAAGCTGGTGAATTCCTTACTTCACACACAGTCACATGGATTGTTTGACACTAGACTCACTACATTGGTGGCTCAAACTCAGAATGAAGAGGGGAACCTCAATTCAAGTGTATCTGCTTTTCAAACAGCAAATAAAAAATCTGAGTTGGATCAGAGGATGGCATCATGCAGTTGTTCTTTATGCTGGGCCCATGTGGTTAGTGTGTATAACAGTATCTCACGAGGTCGGGGACAGAATACGTTTATAGCAAACACCACATTTTCATTTTTAAACATGAAACCACTAGAATCAAAAATAAAACACTATATAAGCATACAAATGATATATATATATGTATATATATATATAGACTTTGCAATAATATTTTTTATCATTTATACAAGGTATTGAGGAGCTTGGGCTATTAAACAGTTATAAAAATATTTAGACTGAATGTGCTACACTTGATAAATTTTACTGTATTACATGCTCACTCTATCGTTAAATTCACTTCATTTTAAACAGCAGACCTCTGCAGTCTGAGTTATTTTCTATATTTTAACATATATATATATATGTATATATATATATATATATATATATATTTATTTAAAAAAAATTATATACACGTGGCGTTTGGTGTCGACACACACAACACCACATATAGCTGAAAGTCACAGCTCTATTGACATGGCACTATAAATGATTTCTCACACCTCAACTGCATTTTATTGGCGTGCTCATTTAAGAATATAGAGCCTACTAATAGAAAGTGGGGCTCGCCCAAAGGAACCATATGTGGGAATACATAAACATAAAACTAAAACTACCGTAGGAATTGAAACACAAAGGAGCAGTTTGACCAAATACTGGAAGACTGGCTCCTCGAAAAAAGAATAATCCTTCAAGATTGACAAATCCCAACGAAAAGGTGAGGCTTTAAGAGTGCAAGGACAATACCGGCCTTATATCACTTTAATAGATTTCCATCTAACAAAATCATAGATCAATTCATAACGTCAGCAATCTTTCCAGATCTGTCATTGGGATAGAAGTTCATGTATGTGCAGAGGGGTAGGCCAAAAAGCAAGCCCAAATCACAGCTGAAATAATGATGACTGGGGTAGCATGAGATGAATGAGACAGCTTTTTTTTTTCCAGTATCCTAGGCCATGCAGGGTGAAATAGTGGGATTAGCTCACAGTCTCTGAAAGGTGCAGTAGTTTCCCCGCCACTGATCTAGAATAACACAAACTGTTGGCTCAGTTTGCTTGTCTAGAACGTTGGTATAATCACTGTGCACCGTTCCTCTGGCACAGTTCATCCAAGGCAAGCCTATAAAGCAAAGGGTTGAAAGTAAAAGGCAGATACAATTGTTTTTTTTTTTTTTTTTTTTGCATCAGATTATTATTATTGCAACATGCTCCTCGGCATCAGACAATATGTTAAAACAGCCCTTTCTCGATTTCCTGCACAGCTGAGTGGTCTTCCGTACAGCTCTGAATGCTGCTTTCAAATTATCAACATTCCAATTGCCATTCTTTTAGGGTACGTGCAGTCTGAATGAAGAGAATACATTTTTCATGTAACCATTGTTTCTGCTGTTCCCCAAATTCCGACAAATCAAATCGCTGAAGCCGAGGAGAGAATGGTGGTGTTCAAGAAAAGGGCATAGAGAGAGGAACATTTGGAACGATAAAGCATGCTGGTGAATACCCCCCTCTCTCCCTTATCTTGCCACACCAATGCCTTAATCAACGAGATTGGTCTTTATCACCTTATGGTGAAGATGAAGGGGAATCTCCTGATTTCTGCCAGTACAACCCATGTGTTCTCCAAGTCTGTGTCAGGGAGAGATTGGTGGAACAGTGGATCACAGGATGCACAAAAGGGCCAGTATCAATAGCATCTTAAGCAGTGCGGCTCAGTTTAAGAAAGGTACATAGACTTTATGTAAAGATTCATATATAAACTTCATCAGTGGCACTCTGATGAAGGTATGAGGAACAGTTGCACTTGTGCTGGAATGGAAGATCTGGTGCTGCAGTTCACATGTAACAAGGGCATTAGGGGGGATGGAAGCAAGTGAAGTTTCTGAGCACTGACCATATGCCTCCCCACCACCTCTCCTGGTTTCTGTACCACCTCTTGAATTTGGAGAGAGGTTCGAAGGCTCCTGTTAAGTGCAGCAAAAACTTCATCTGGGCTCTTGTCTTCATGAATAAATGGTAATAACTTCTCGTCCTCCCCCACGAACTAACATAACTCGGTCCAAATGTTCTGTGAGGACCTCTAAAAATTCCATATCTGTCAAAAACAGCAGCTCAGGAACATAACAATGTAAATGAAAATGCTGAAAGAAACTGTTGGTAACATACGTTAAGAGACTGGAGGTAAATGTATTCTGAATTTCCTAACATTTTTGTATTGTAGTTTGCAACAAATATTGAACAGGCAACAATACGCTGAAAGTCTTGATGAGTTTGGAAGGTTGTTTTATATATATTAATTTTCAAATCTAGCCAGTGATAAATACCTACAGACTGAAATTACTAGTGGCTGCAGCAATAGTAGACTAACACAGACTTCCCTTTTACTGCAAAATTTTAACCAGTTCTGGACCGGAAGGATTTGCCCCCTTAATGACCAGGCCATTTTTTGCGATTCGGCACTGCGTTAATTTAACAGAAAATTGCGCGGTTGTGCGACGCTGTCCCCAAATAAAATTGATGTCCCTTTTTCCCCACAAATAGAGTTTTCTTTTGGTGGTATTTGATCACCTGTGCCATTTTTATTTTTTGCGCTATAAACAAAAAAAGAGCGACAATTCTGAAAAAAAAAACTATATTTTTCACATTCTGCTATATAACATTCCCAAAAAAAAATGTAAATATCAAAATTTTTCATCCTTTTAGGCCAATTTGTATTCTACATATTTTTGGTAAAAAAAATCGCAATAAGCATATTTTGATTGGTTTGTGCAAAAGTTATTGCGTCTACAAACTAGGTAGGGGAAAGATTTCTGTAATTTTTATTTAATTATTTATTTATTTTTTTACTAGTAATGGCGGTGATCTGCGATTTTTAAAGGGACTGCGACATTGTGGTGGACAGATCGGACCCTTAACTGACATTTTTTACACTTTTGGGGGGACCATTGACATTACTACAGTAATCAGTGCTAAAAATATGCACTGTTACTGTAATAATTACAAGGAAGGGGTTAACCTAGTTGGTGATCAAGGGGTTAAATGTAAGCCTAGGGGCGTGTTTACTAACTGTGGGGGGGGGGTTGGGCTTTTGAAATGATCACAGAGACCTGGTATCCTACATAGGCATCCCCCCTGCCGAGTGGAGGCGGGAGCGCCCCGCCGGCGGCGCGCGACCGTCGTAACCATATGGCGGTTTGCGCAGGAGGGCTGCCTGCCCCAGTATAACTGCGGCGGGTAGTCCTTAAGTGGTTAAAGGAGATGTCAAGGTGTTTTCAGGCCAGCCAGTAGGTATCCTGTAATGTTTCAATTGTGTGCTACAGCTACCTACAGTCTTCTTGGTTGTTGTTACAAGGTTTTTAACAACTATAATGGGTACAAAATACGTCTTTGAAGGACATGGTACTACTAGCGAGAATTCAGGTTGACACTGAAATAAAGAAAGCTATTCTTACTTAAATGCACTGGTAAAGTGGGATCTGGGAGGTGAAGGAGATGAGGCAAGACCCTTCTTAACCCCAAACTCTTTTACCTCCCTCCCATTCCCCTTTTGTTTCCACTTTCTTTCCACTACTCACTACACTACTAAAGCACCCACTCAATACTACCCCTCATCTAACTGACAAAACTTCACAAACTTTAATGGACGCCACTGTTAGATGAAACTGTTCTGCCTCTCATATCTAATAAATACATGCCAAAACTCTTTTGAGACATGAAGTACACAATATTAAAGTGAGCATTACTACATACAAATACGTTTTGGTACCTTTCCCATCACATCATACCTACCCTATATCAGTGTATATGTATACATCTCAACACCTTGTCCTAAGGGCTCGTTCACACTTGCTTCAAAATGTGGCATTGGACATGCTTTTTTAAATCACTCTGAATACCAATCAAAGCACCTGTCACTAAATAAAATTGTAAGCTTACAGTCCTGTTAACACGTTGTGTTTGCTTTGTTTCAAAAGTTATACCCCATGTGGCTTTCTTGGTGCTTCAAAAAGTCTTCAAAGTCTCCAAAGAAGTCTATGATATAGCTCACTTACAGCACTTGCAACTTTTGAGAGGCATTTATTCAGCTTTAGTTTTGCTTTGTTTTCTAGGTATTGCAGGCATGAGATTTCCCTGGATTTACTGGTCAACCAACAAGCGAACCGGAAAAACATCATCAGCAGCCACATCCAGTTCATGTGTATATAGTCTGGAAGTTTCTGGTGCAGACGTCACATCTGGTGTGCAGCGTGGAGAAGCAGGAAGGTGAGCATGGTCCGGACTGGAGCGGAGGAACTAGCAACTTGCACGTGGTGTGCAACATGGGAACGCTATAGCAGAAGGTGAGCAGGGACCAGAGAGAGAGGACTGATTGGCAGAAGATTAGCAGAGCTGGGAGTACTACTAAGCAGGGGATCTGCTGAACAAGGGTTCTAATAAGCTGGGGATCTGCTAAACAGGGGTACTAATTAGCTGGGGATCTGCTGAGTTGGGTTCTACTGAGCTGGGGTTCTACTGGGCCCCTTAAAAACAAAACTAAAATCAACACACACACACAGGGCATTTGCCAAGCTTCACTAAACCTTCAAAAAAGCATAATCGAAGCACCACAAAAGCATCACAGAAGCATTACCGAAGCATCAAAAACACATCAGAAAAGCATGTTGAAGAGGTAGGTGCTTTAATGTGTGTTAAAGTCGAAGCAAGTATAAATGAGCCCTAATATTTGCTCTGAATGTTGATTGAATTCTGTGAAAATCATGTTTTTAACATGTCTTGAGGAAGGATAAATGATTGCAGGAAAGAAAAATGCTCAATTCCCCCATCAACACAGACAATGTTGACAGGGGAGTCCCTCCTGCAGAAGCCGCCCCCACCGGGAAACACAGTGATTATAACAGCTGCTGGCAATAATCACATGTGAAATCCGGCAGGTTGCTTGTACCAAAGGTAATCGGTCAACCTGGGTACATTTATTCTGCCTATACTGTAGATGGTTTGAATTTTGGGCAGTCAATGGCCAGCATAAGGTAAAGAATTTAAAACAAACTAAACACATGCCTGAGCATCATAGGATGCAATGACATAACTTTAGTTCTTTACAAGTACCCCAGGAGCCTCACATTTTTTTTTTTTTAATTCAAATGTAGACTTCCTGTTTGGAGTACAGATACTGTATACCCACTACAATCCAATACTCAAAGCTTCTTTAGAAAAGGAAGGCACTGTAATGTGGGCAGTGGTTGTCTCTGCATGTCTGTGCTACCACACTGATGTTCAATTCTAGCATTATAAATAAAAAGCTTCAAGGGTGCTTTTGAAGGTTGCTGTGAGAAACGTATGTACTGGCACTCGGGATGCTGGAGGTTATATGCCTAATTTGTTTGCTTTTTTTCTGTACATGTATAGTAAACAGCAGCGGTACACCAAATCTCTTTAATGTTTTCTCACCCTGCATTGGAACTTAGATAGGTTAAAAAAGGATACAGTTTTCATCTCCTTTCCTATTGCGAGGTGGACCTGGCATATTAAGAAGAACAAGTTTTGCATCCTGAGATTTTTTGACTATGACTTCATTCAATTTCACCGCTGTGTGCATCCTTCGAACATTTGACTGGTTCCTGTGCAAAAAAAAATAAAAAATCACATGCTGTAAAACATTAAAAAAATGTGTCATATAAGAAAATCAAAATGCCCTGTAATATAGATTTTAATAAGGATTTTAAATTGAAAGTTTAGGGGAAAAAGACTTACAAGTTCTCCCACTCACTTTGTTTGCAAAAAGAAAAAAAAAAAAAAAAAAGAACAACTGTTAGCCACAAAAGAAAACTACAATTACTGTCGTTACCTATTCAATCTTCTACATTTTTCTTAAGAAAATGTATAGTACATCAGCATGCCAGTAAACAAAGTAAGATTAAAGTGTGTGGGCAAAACGAATACAAAAATTATATTACATCGCTGCAATACAATCACATTAACTCACATTTTATCCCTTTAGTACAGAAAACACCTGTTGATCTGAGAGATATCCAATGTGCTCCTTAGGCCGGCCATATATGGTTTGAATCTCAGCCGATTCCTGTGGAACCGGCCGGGATTCCAACCATTAATGGGCAAGCTGAATGTACTGAGTTGACTGATCAATTAACTTGGGTACAACCAGCCTGCCGGATTCTCTTGCAATTTTCGGTAATGGCTGCTGTAGCCACTAGCGATAATCACTATCTTCCCCTGGCAGGGATGGCTTCCCCCGCCTGGAGATGACAAATGCTGATTTCGCTGTCAACACTGTCTGAGTTGATGGGGGAATTGTGCCAATTTCCTTCCTTCAACCCGTGGTTGCAGGAAATAAATTTGCACCGTGTATGGTCTGCTTTAGTCCTTGGCTGCTGGATTACAGAACTTCACCTATCCCCTGCCTTGCTCTGTCCCACTCTAACTACATACATTATTATTGCTGCTGTCTTGACTTTCAAGAGCCTGCTCACACACACTGTGTGTAGATAAAAAATATTTTAATAATAGCAAACCAGGTCTACGGAATTAAAATAGTTCTAAAGGCTGAACGTTCTTAAGGCTGAATGTTCTTCTATCATTCATTCTATGCATGAAGATAAAAAACCTTCAGTATCCAGCCCGCCCCCCCCCTCTTATAAGTACCCAAGCCTGATCAAGATCCAGTGATGTGCACGACAACGGCTGCTCTTTCAGGTCTCTGCCTCCTCATTGGCTGAGGGACAGCAGCGGAAGACATTGGCTCCTGAGGCTGTCAATCACCACCAATGATGAGGGATCTGTGTGCCTTATAGACACACAGAGTGGGGTTTAGGAGTGAGCATGCACAAGTGGCTCCATAGCAAGCAGCTTGCTATAGAGGCACTCAGAGAATGGGAGGTGCCAGGAATATTGAAAATACTGAAGGAAAAAAATAAAATACCATCACATAATGTACATATATATGTTTGAAAGGCCATTACGAGAAAAAAAAAAGACAAAATAAGACTTGATAGAAGGATTATTATTGCTCACAACAACCATGCTAATTGTCCATTGCTACATGGCAAATTGAAAAAGATTTGACTACATATAGTGGACACCATAGACTGGCTGAGACAGTTCTACTTGAAGTATTTGACCGTGACCTTAGGAAAAATCATGAAGCCAACTTTTTCAATGTGGATGCGTGGCAACAGAATGTATAGGTCAAAGGTTTCAAAGAGACAAACAGATCGCAGGACACAGTGAACCTAACCTCATACCAGTTTTCATAAAGGCCATATTTTGAAATCGGAAATACCAGAGGTAATCTAACCAATTAAAACTTTTGGTAATTTTACCAAATATTTGATAAAAATATACAAGAAATTCTGATTATTCCTTTGGTAAAGCAAGCAGAGTGAATGATTTAGTTATGCTTTTGCAGCCTATAGTTAAAGTGGTTGTAAAATGGAATAAAAAATGAACAAAGCATATCCTTCTATAGTGTATACTTGCATCAATACAAAGCATCTAGTGTGATTTCTGTCTGTGCCCCCCCCCCTTTCAGCACAAAGAAGGTATCTGATAGCCTCCACATGTTTCCCTTTAAGACTGTAGGGGGGGGGGTGTTCATTCCATCCAATCAGGATTCAGATTACACTCAGCTCTCTGCTCTATGTTATGCAGTGTTTGATGTAATCTTTGCAGACAGTATATTCACAGGAACTGTACCGGGTGATTGGAGGAAAGTTAATGTGATACCAATATTCAGAAAAGGGCTGAGGGATATTCTGGGAAACTTTAGGCCGGTCAGCCTGACATTAATTGTATGTAAATTATTGGAAGTGATGATATATCCAAGAACTTGCTAAGGTCAACAGTATCATCAGCAGTAATCAGCACAGGTTCACAAAAGGACATTCTTTCCAAATCAATCTGTTAACATTTTACGAGGAGATGAGCTGTGAGCTAGATAGGGGGAGACCTGTGAATGTGGTGTATCTGGATTTTGCTAAGGCATTCGACACAGTTCCCCACAAACGCATAAAATATAAAAACTAAGGTCTGCAGGCATCGACCACAAGGTTTGTTCTTGGATAGAAAACTGGTTACATGGGCGTGTCCAAAGGGTGGTGATAAATAACGCGTACTCACACTGGTCTGGAGAGGTAAGTGGGGTCTCCCAAGGCTCAGTCCTGGGACCAATTTAGTTTAATTTATTCATCAATAACAAAAAGGATGGGATCATTAGCTCAAACTCAGTTTTTGTGGATGACTAAAAAATAGGCAGGGCAATAACTTCTCATCAAGATATAGAAATCTTACAGAATGACCTGAACAAAATAACAGAGTGGACAACTACATGGCAAATGAGGTTTAAAGTAGAGATATATAAGGTATTGCACTTGGGGGCAGAAAACATAAACACAAATTATGCTCTAGGGGAGAACCTCTGGGGGAATCCAGGATGGAGAAGGATTTGGGGGGTTCTAGTAGAAGATAGAATAAGCAATAGCATGCAATGTCAAGCTACAGCTGCCAAAGCCAGCAGAATATTAGTATGCATAAGGATGGGGATATATTCCAGAGATAAAGCTATAATCCTGCCTCTTTATGAAACCCTGGTCGGCCCACATCTGGAGTATTCTGTCCAGTTCTGGTCGCCAAACCTCAGAAGGGATGTGCTGGAACTGGAGGGAGTCCAAAGAAAGGCAACTAAACTAATTAGGGGATTGGAGGACCTGAATTACGAGGAGCAATAAGCGCTTAATTTATTCTCCTTGGAGAGGGGACATGATAGCGATTTACAAATACATCAATGGTGATGCCAGCATAGGAAAAAAACAATTTAGTCTCATGGAGTGCAAGAGGACATGTGGCCGCACAATGAGATTAGAGGAGAGGTGGTTTAACCTTAAGCTGCGTAAGGAGTTCTTCATTGTAAGGGAGGTAAAAATGTGGAACTCTCAATTGGTGGTAGCTGCAGGGAGTATGGCTACTTTTAAAATACTCTTGGACGTGCATCTCACAGATCACAACATTCAGGATTATGGGAAATTATCACGTCACTGACACACACACCTGCACAGGTTGAACTGAATGGACTGTTGTCTTTATTCAACCTCAACTACTATGTAACTATATATGAGATCACTGCCCCCTTCCTTCTTGATCAAATAGCATTTGATCTCTGTACTTTGAATTGCTGTTCAGGAGAGAGGGCTTCGGGTAAACAAGTACACATTATGTAGGAGGATTTATTTCCAGCTACTTCAGTGCGTAGATGTAAGAGTTTACAACCACTTTAAACAAAAATTGGCATTTTAACTGGAGTTTGTCACAAAGCTCTAACAAAATAATCAAACCTGTCTATGAAGGGATTTAAAGGGAATGCATAGCCTTTTAAATTTTCATGTATACGGCAGTTTCTATTTTTTGCATATGCAAGAACTCGTGATGTGACTTATATTTTTTATTAACAAAGACGTGATTACCATGACATCACTAAGATAGTGATCACATGGCTTTGTTAGCATACAAAGTACCGATGTTAGTACAGCGATCTCCTCTGCTGTTCTATTGTGTTCCAAAAGGGACACAACCCCCCGCCAGAACACTCCGGTCCATTGGCTGAGAGTGCTAACTGGAAGCCGATCAGCGGACCTTTTTTGTTCATGCTCCTTCGACAGAAGGCGGCCAAATGGCCAGCTTCTGTTGGACTGGCTGCAGCCACCCGACATTCGTCCCGTGTGTAAGGGGCTTAAAGTGTTAGTAAACTGCGGGTATAGGATTGTGTATATGGAATTGTATGGTTGGGTTTTCTTTACTGTTTTTTGTTTTTTATTGGTCTTTTTTGAACCTGACTAACTATGTAACTTATACCTACAGGTAAGCCTATAATAAAGCTTACTTGTAGGTACTGTGAATTAGGGCTGCCACGACTCGTCGACTACAAAAATTCGTCGACGTGCGTGAAAGGCGTTGACGCGTCACGCATGACGTCACACGCCCCCTGCTCGCATTGCCGGCCGACCGCTGCATTGATTGGGGCCGCAGCAGGCTGCACTGCCCCGGCCCCCGCTGCGCTCCAGTCCAGATGGCGAGCGGCATGACATCCCGGAGGCGAGCGGCATGACATCCCGGAGGCAAGCGATGCTCTGCACACTGAGGCAGTGATGTGGTGCAATGCTCTGCTGGTGCAAAAGTTAGTAAAATGCCCTTTTTTTTTTTTTTTTTTTACTTACTGAAATGAAACATTGTCATAACTTGTCACATAATTAAAGCTTAGCCATATTTTTACAAAATGCAGAATGATTGCCACAAAACCTAAAAATGTCTTCAGTATGAACTGTCATTCTTCTATATTTCTTCTGAGTGTGTCAAATGGTGGTACAGCCACAAACTAGACATGCTGTATACAACAGCATATTCATACAATGTCATGTAGCATTTTACACATGCTTGGCGAAGCCCCTCTACTACAGCTATAGCAGTTAATTACAGGATTAATTAGCTAATCAAAAAAACACTCAATTAAGCAAAAAAATAAATAAATAAAAATAATCGTTAGATTAGTCGACTAATCGTAAAAATAATCGATAGATTAGTCGACAGACAAATTAATCGTTAGTTGCAGTCCTACTGTGAATATCTCCTAAACTTGCACTGTTTAGGAGATATTCAGAGTGCATTTAGCCAGTGACATCAAGGGCGCATGTGCTCTGAAGGTCCGGCATAAAGTGGCGGACCTTCAAACTGTAAACGCTCGCTCCGTTCGCATGCGTGGGAGTGACGTCATTGTGCCCCCGGTCACTCATGTAGCTGGAGGCTGCAAACCCAGAAGGAAGACTGGGGGAAGATGTCAGCCCTCTCAGTGCTGGAGGGCTTCATTGTAAGGTAAGTTTCTTATAATGTGCTAGTATGAGATGCACCCTAGCAAAATATGACATTGCCTTGCAAGGACATATTTTTTTTTTTCACTAACTGTGCTTTTCCACCGCTTTATGGGCTAGCTTTGTTTGTCAACCTAGTTCATCACTATGTCTGGTATGGGGATCGTACTGTATGTTTTTGTTAGAAATGTTTAGCAAAGGTAAGAAAGGTCATTAAATGTAAACTTTGTCTAAACCTCAATGTTTTACTGAAAATCTGATGTACTTTCCCTTTAATGTAAAACTTTACATTTCAATATATCTGATTAGAAACAAGCTGCAGACAACCTGAATATTATTTGTGCTTACGGTTTCATGTTGAAAAAATCTCTTATCCCTTCCGGAGTGCTGCTAGGACTTTTACTTTTGTTCTTGTCTGCTGCTAATTTTTCTTTTGTCCAGGTTAGATGTACTTTCTCTTGAGTGGTGTCTGGTTCCTCTGGAGGAGACTGAGGGGTTGAACCTGTTGCATTTGTATCATGTATTAATTGTACCTGAAGGAATCAAAAACAGTAAAACGGGAAATTTAGAAAACGACTTTGGCTAGGCAATTGTTCACAGAGGTGCCGTAGAAGGAACCATTTAAAGTATAACTAAACCCAAGAATAAAAATGTCATATATTGCAGCTTACAGTCCTTACATGTAGTAGCTGCATTAGTTCTCCTTTTTTTTAAGCTAAGAACATTTTCAGCAAATACAGAAAACACATATCGATCTTGCCAGGAAGCGGCCTTCTCGCTTCCTGTGAGCTGCACCAAAGAATTTTGTTCTTCCTAGCTAACTTTTGTAAACCACTATGCCAAGCCCCCATGTAATTGGGTTGAGGAGATATGAACATGTTTGCAATCCATATCAGGAAAGCAGCCTAGGGTGACAACCATGACTCCATAGGTAAAGTGGGGGAGAGACAAAGCCACTCAGGTCCACAAAGTGTGTTATTTGCAGGGTTACGAGGTGGAAATAAAGCAAAAGAAGCTTGGAAAAATATAACAAATGCAGTCACCACACCAAGGATTAGTGAGCTGTAATGACATTTTTGGCTTAGATACAATTAAATGATGCCAGTGTTACCTCTTCCTCAGTCTTTTCTTCACAATCTCCCACTTGCTCCTCCGGGACACTTAAATGTAACCTGGAGTTTTGTGGGTTCTTTCTTCGGATTGATCCACGAGACTCATCAGTAATGCTCTGGATCTGTATAGGATAGATTGGAAGACATCTTTAATGAGAAATTGTCACTAGCTTAAACATTGCAGGTTAAAAGGACAGGAAATGTTAGTATTTAAAATGTGTTTTTCCTTTCCATTAACTATACGCTTACAGTGTGCCTTTTGAACTTACTAAATCATTTTACTACTAACACAGATACAGTTCCTCCTCCCTCCTGCCACATCATAGCCCTCTCCTTTTATGAGATTGTCTAAATATTATCTTTGTTGGTCCAGCTCCTCCACCCTCCCCCTCCCTACATAACATTTTATGCGTAGGAGTGAGGGGGGGGGGAATACTGTAGAATGTCACCTGGGTGACTTCCATGAGTCTTCTGGGGCTGCTGACATCACATTCAAGATGGTGGCGGTCAACACCAGCCTCAGGGCTTTTGGATGTCTATAAAGGGAGGCTTTTAGAGGTAAACATGCATAAAACACATTAAATGCACATATATTCTTATGGGAAGCCTGTTTCTGAAATGAATAGTCTGGCAACAGGGTCTTGTGTGTATTTAGGCATTGTCATTCCATCATAACTGGGGATGCATCAATACCAGTTTTTTAAGACAGAGTACAAATACCAATACTTTTTCTCAAGTACTGGCTGATACCAAATACCGATAGCATTTTTTAGTGTCATGTGACAGTTTCTCTCCAGAACACCGGGTTCACATATGTGTGGTCCGTTTTGACAGTGGGATTTCAGCCCCCCTCGGGTGCGCCGCTGTTCAAGTGAGCTGAACCATGCTCAAAAATCGTACTGGACTCTATTTAAAAAAAGGCTGCGGCCAGCCCAAACATGTGTGAACCGACTCCACTGAAAAGGATGCAGGTTCACATGTCATGCGAATCAGATGCAATTCAAAATGCATGCAATTTGCATATATGTAAACCGGGTTTAAAGGCGGCAGTTACAGTCTGCGGACTTGAAGTTTTAGTATCAGTTTTACTATCGGAGCATTTGCACGAGTACAAGTACTCGTGCAAATGCTTAGTATCAGCAACTATACCAACACCGATATCAGTGCAATGCTAATCATAACCCTTTCTAGTACTGTATAAATATGCGGATCTCTACTGACCCAAATTAGCAGTTCTTGCATTTTCCAGAACAGATAATATGAGAGTATTTTTGGGTTCATGTGAGCTCCTAAGGGGAGCATCATGTTACTGATTCTAGTTATACTAAACAGAGGTTTATTATAACATTATGTTTCCCCTATTGGGGGTCAATAAAAAAATAACCAGACAGTCTACTTTTATACTGTTTTTTAAAAAAATGTTTAATAATCATCTTCCAAAATAGTAAAAGCTGCAAAATTGTGTGTTGTTAATAATAAACATTTTACAAAAAAAAAGTACAATTTGGAAAAAAAATCCAGGTAGCATAGAGAGTTGTTTGGTTTTTAGATTGACCAAAGGTTATTCATTCAAAAGGAAAAAAAAGACGAATTACAAAAAAATTTCTTCAAACTTGGCAGACTTTATGCAAAGCTAATTTTCCATATTCCAAGACCAATCTTTGAACCTTTACGAAGATACAGTATCTCTCAATAGTGAGTACACACCTCACATTTTTGTAAATATTTTATTCTAACTTTTCATGTGACAACACTGAAGAAATGACACTTTGCTACAATGTAAAGTAGTGAGTGTACAGCTTGTAAAACAGTATAAATTTGCTGTCCTCTCAAAATAACTCAACACACAGCCATTAATGTCTAAATCACTGGCAAGAAAAGTGAGTACACCCCTAAGTGAAAATATCCATATTGGGCCCAATTAGCCATTTTCCCTCCCCGGTGTCATGTGACTCGTTAGTGTTACAAGGTCTCAGGTGTGAATGGGGAACAGGTGTGTTAAATTGGTGTTATCGCTCTCACTCTCTTATACTGGTCACTGGATGCTCAACATGGCACCTCATGGCAATGACCTCTCTGAGGATCTGAAAAAAAGAATTGTTGCTCTACATAAAGATGGCCTAGGCTATAAAAAGATTGCCAAGACTCTGAAACTGAGCTGCAGCATGATGACCAAGACCATACAGAGGTTTAACAGGACAGGTTCCACTCAGAACAGGCCTCGCCATGGTAGACCAAAGAAGTTAGGTGCATGTGTTCAGCGTCATATCCAGAGGTTGTCTTTTGGAAATAGCTGTATGAGTGCTGCCAGCATTGCTGCAGAGGTTTAAGGGGTGGGGGGTCAGCCTGTCAGTAGTCCGACCATACGCCGCACACTGCATTCAATTGGTCCGCATGGCTGTCATTCCAGCAGTAAGCCTCTTCTAAAGATGATGCACAAGAAAGCCTGCAAACAGTTTGCTGAAGACAAGCAGACTAAGGACATGAATTACTGGAACCATGTCCTGTGGTCTGATGAGACCAAGATAAACTTATTTGGTTCAGATGGAGTCAAGCGTGTGTAGCTGCAACCAGGTGAAGAGTACAAAGACAAGTGTGTCTTGCCTACAGTCAAGCATGGTAGTGGGGGTGTCATGGTCTGGGGCGGTATGAGTGCTACCAGCACTGGGGAGCTACAGTTCATTTAGGGAACCATGAATGCCAGCATGTACTGTGACATCCTGAAGTAGAGCATGATCCCCTCCCTTTGGAGACTGGGCTGCAGGGGAGTATTCCAACATGATAACGACCCTAAGCACACCTCCAAGACGACCACTGCCTTGCTAAAGAAGCTGAGGGTAAAGATGATGGACTGGCCAAGCATGTCTCTGGACCTAAACCCTATTGAGCATCTGTGGGGCATCCTCAAACGGAACGTGGAGGAGTGCAAGGTCTCTAACATCCACCAGCTCCGTGATGTCATCATGGAGGAGTGGAAGAGGACTCCAATGGCAACCTGTGAAGTTCTGGTGCCCAAGAGGGTTAAGGCAGTTGTGAGTTTCTATTTAAAGAACTCAATACTGAATACTGGCAATTTGGAAAACAAGGTAGATCTGTTTAATTTTCATGGTGCTGGAAAATAATGGTGGCCATACAAAATATTGACACGGGCCCAATTTTTACATTTTTACTTAGGGGTGTACTCACTTTGGATGCCAGCAGTTTAGACATTAATGGCTGTGTGTTGAGTTATTTTGAGGGGAAAGCAAATATTCACTGTTATACAAGATGTACACTCACTACTTTAAACTGGAGAAAAGTGTAATTTCTTCTGTGTTGTCACATGAAATTATATAATAAAATATTTACAAAAATGTGAGAGGTGTACTCACTTTTATGAGATACTGTATATGCATTGGGACTTCACATATGCAGCTGCTTGAATCCCATTTCTTTTAGCAAAAGAGCTAATAATCCACAGCAACCAATCAAAAGTAATTTTATTTATGCAAGACTGGAACATGAAGGATTTGTTCTTGTTTACTGTGGATATAGCTTTTCTACACATCGCACCTTGCACTAATTTATCAAGTCAATTTACAGATACGCCCCTATGTAACTTGGTTGACTTAAGTCTGGTACACACTATTATTTTTTTTTTTTTTTCGTTCAAGCGTTCAAAAAAAAAAAAAGAAAAAAGGAGGATCTGCTGTACTAACAATGCTATAGTACAACAATCTCACCCGCTGAGCTATTGTGTCCTGACAGGGGGCAGCCCCACCCACCATTGGCAGAGAGCGCTGATTGGATGCCGATCAGCAGGCCTTTTTTGGTCGTGCCCTTCGACAGAAGATGGCTGAACTTCGCTTTCTGCTTCTGTTGGACCGCCTGCAGTACACATGGGCTGAATGTTGGCCGGTTTCTATTGAACCGGCCAAATCTGCCTGACATTCTGCCCATGTGTACGGCCCTTTCGTTGTGTCGAGAGGTCAGCAAAGTGAAAACATCAACACCTGCTTTCACAATATTGACTAATAAATACTATTATGAATTATAGGTAAACACAACTACCCTCAGATGGAGGCAGCCATATGTAATAAATACAACCAGGATGCTGTACAACTGAAAAACGTATGTAATGATAAAGCCTTCCCCAGCAGTAAATCTTTCTTCCCCAAGACCACTAAAGTTCCTATGACAGTTCAGGTCATTTGACAAGTTTTTTAAGTTACAGGAATGCCGAAATATAGCGTGTTTTCGGAAAAAAAACAAAGTGATTTTAATGGGTTTTCTAAACCAGGAACTGTTTTGGCTTTCTCTTCACCTGAATATTTTAAATTTGTAATACATTTGATTAGTGGCAAGTGATTATTACTTCTGCCTGGCAGCACTAGGGTCATTGGTTCAAAACCCCAACCATGGCACTACATGCCTGGAGTTTGCATGTTCTCCCTGAGCCTGTGTGGGTTTCCTCCCACACTCCAAAAGACATGCTGGTAGGTTAATCGGACCCTGTTCAAATTGACCCTAGTATGTGTATGTATGAATGTGAGTTAGGGACCTTAGATTGTAAGCTCCTAGAGGGCAGAGACTGAGGTGAATGTATATATATATATATATATATATATATATATGTAAAGCGCTGTGTAAATCGTTGGTGCTATTTAAGTACCTGTAGTAAATACATTTATTCTTTATTTAACATGTTACCTCTCTCTCCCGTTCTGTTTTGGTAAGGTGCATTTGCTTCAAGATTTGTGATCGTTGTTCCATCACGAGAGTCTTCTCATATGTGTATGCAGAAATATCGCTGTCATGCTAAAAAAAAACAACATATATACATGCATGTTAAATAGAGTCTAAAACTGTGATGAATATTTTCTGGATTTCAGTCATTTGTACAGCATAGAAAACATAAAATACATGCTTGTGTAAAAAAATATATACTTTATATGTCAAAAATGTCTTTTTTTTTTATTAGAGTAGGGTACAGTAATTAATACCTATTTTTTTTTTTTTTTTTAACTGTTTGGGAGGTTTTACCCTTTTTGCCTGTCCTGAGATACATTTGACCAGGGCAGGAAGTGACGGGATCTTACTAATAAAAACTTGGGAAAGGGTCTAAGGGCTCTTTCACACGGGCGTTCCTTTTTTTTTGCCCGATCAGGTCCTTTTTTTTTTTTTTGTAACGGACACGGATGACACTTGTGTCATCCGGTCCGTATGTCCGTTTTTCATCCCATCCGTTTGCGGATGAAAAACTGACATAATGCATGTCTATGTAAATACGGATGTCTGGGGATGACACCACTGACATCCGTTTTTGCTTCAGTTCCGTTTTTTGAAAGGAAGAAAAAATAGGGTTCTCCTCCATTCAAAAAAACTGAACTGAACTGAACTGACAAAAAACGGATGTCAGAGGATGATCATCCGATGACATCCGTATTTACATAGAGATACATTATGTCCGTTTTTCATCCGCTAACGGATGGGATGAAAAACGGACATATGGAACGCCCGTGTGAAAGAGCCCTTACTCCCTACTCTAATAAAAGTAAGCATAGATGTCTCAAAATATGGCCCATGGGAGAGTATGGGAAAATGACTTGATTCCTCCATTGTCCATTGTGTTCAGGCAGCTGGGGCACTGATAGGATGCAGTCACTGTTTGGCCAATCATTTTCCACTTTTCAATTTAAAATTGACTGAGCCAGGCCAAAAATGATCAGCCAAGCAGTGACTGCATTCTACCAGATGGCACCTGCAGGCAGGGCTGGCCCAAGGCATTGTGCTGTCTGGGTCCAAAATTAAATGCTGCCCCCAAAAACAATCACGCCAACCAAAAGGCCCACACAATTTTATTTTATATCATGATAATTAAAACTAAAATTACATTTATCAGGAAGTAATATTTATATGCAACAGCACCTTGTCTACATGCCCAATTATATGACATACCATTATATTCAATTCCAAACCACAAACTCCAGAATTATTTAGTTTGTTTGAATGTCTGACGTCATTGCGCACACCACAATCACATAAGGAATGTTCCACGGAGGAAACCCTCCGCCTCCTCATACTCATCAGTTTGCCCTACAAGCGGCAGTATGAGATGGGGAAATGCTGTAAACTGATGACACACAAAACTGCTGGACAAAAAAAAAATTTTGGGCATCAATTTTCTGCCCCTCTCAAAGTGATGCCTGGATCCAATGGACCCAGTGTGACCCATGGTAGGACCTGCCCTGCCTTCAGGACCACTCACAACTCAAATTTCAACCAATTACCCAGGAACCAGATAAAATTAAAGCCATCTATTAGGGCCTTTAACAAGCTGTTATATTACTTTTTGTGTCTCAATTAAGGCACATTCAATTAATTTCCTGTCCCAGTGACAGGAGGACAGGAAACGAGAAGAAATTATCCCAATGGGCACACAGGCAGTAATAAAAAATGACAGAAGTTTTATCCTTTCCCTGTGCTTTTTCTCTAAAAGTTAGAAATTTGTTGGAGTCGGGTTTTACCAGTGCTTTGCCCTATCTAATTACCACTAAAAATTAATATTTACCATATACCAGTCCGTTGGGTTATTTCTCTACAGGTAATAAATACTTCTATATAATGATTCTGCAATAGTGATTCTATAAGTTTACAGCAGATGGGCCAAACGCATGCTGTAGTCAGGTATGTAAGCAATATAGAAGCTTAATCGTCTCATGTCTTATGTTACATCAATGTTATTTTCTTTAATAAAACTGCCACACTATGTCACTCATTGTGTTGTGTGTGAGTTATGTTAAGAAATGCATGTCTGTTTTTTTATTCTACAGATACAATTTTCTATAATTGAACTAAACAATCTACACCTTTTACTGACTGAATCACAAGCACAAGTTAAAATTTAAAGTAGAATTTCAGACACACATCTAATACCCACATAAGTGGTTCACCTGCCTAAGAATATTTTATTTGCTCAGCTGATTTTGAGATGTACACACCTCTGCCACACCGCACAGCCAGGAATATGACTCTATGCTTACTGCTTTCTGGATGTCCTTCTTGCCAACTGAACAGAGGTGATCCTGTTGATGCTTTGCGCATTGAGCAAAATGGAGGTAGAGGGTGACATTGCTGACTTGGGAGTAAGTGTGTCTCCTGTTTAAAGATAAGGGCTTGGCTCCAAGGTGGAACAAGAGTTGTGGCCTATGGTATAGCGTGCAACTGGGATCATGGGTATGCTAAATTGGTGAGAGGATTATCAAAATTGTTAAGCCTAGTACACACCACTAGTTTTTTTCCGTTCAAACCAGCGGGTTGAATGAAAAAAACTGACAGCTCCCGTTGGAGCGACTGTACTAACAATCCAATGTTAGTACAGCCATCTTCCCTGCTGATCGGAAGCAAGTTGGCTGCTCGTTTTCCAACATGCTCGTCCGACAGAAGTTGGTCAATCGGCTGGATTCTGCCGGACTGGCTGCTATACACACGCGCCAAATGTGGGCTGGTTTTTATTGAACCGGCCGATGTCGCCCAACATTCCGCCCAGGTGTACTAGGCTTAAGCCTATATTGACACTTCTGCTCAGTTAGTAACACTCTTAAAATGCATTACTACATGCACTTCGTATTCATTTTTTGTGTCAATTTTTATAAAAGACAAGACACATTAGTGGCATACAATAAAAATGAATATGGTTTTGCTTGTTATTTTTTCTATGAATTAATGAATTATCATACAAAAATAGTGGGGGGTTCTAGTTTTTCTACCACGCCAAGCTGGTAAACTGTCACTTTTGAAGATAATATTTTTTTTAATGTTCCTTGAAAGCATCCTTGCATTCTACAGCAGGAAACATTATGGATGTGAATTGGCTCTTACTTTGTATTCTGCCTAAAGTTGAACTCTAGGAAGATATAAAAGACACATTTTTGCATCTCTGTAATAATTAATAAATCATTACATGTGTTTTTAAAATTGCAGCTAGTGTAGGCACCCACATTTAATAATATTAGCTTCTTACAATCTCCTGTACAGCAGCACTCAGACAGGGACAGAGAAGAACAGGAGTAGGTGCCAATCAGGTGTGCTGTATACATGGTGATTGGAGGAGAGAGCGGAGGGGTGCCTTTCAGTGGGGGCCTTTCAGTGGGGGCGCAGGGGCGCCCCCCCATCCATGCGTCCGGGCCCCTAATGTACATGCAGGGCACCGGACACATGGATTCCAAAGGGTTTTTTTTTTTCTTTATGGCACATGATTAGAGCCAGAGGCTCTAATAGGCTTCAAAAAAGAGCCCACCAGTTGTGTGACAATAGCGAATGAATATTCGCTATTATCACACTGATTCTCCTCCCAACCAATCAGGAAGCTGGTCCTGAGACCCGTTTCCCAATTGGCCGAAAGGAGAGGCCATGCTATTGGCCAAGGAGGAGGGAGGAGACGCAGGGGAAGCCACCGCCACCTGCCTGCCCTCCACGTCAGTCCAGGGTGAGTGAGCCGGGGGGGGGGGGGGGGTATGGTGTGGTCTGCCTGCCACCCCCCCCCCCCTGGCCCATGGAGCACCAGCTGCCACTGGTGACTTCATCACCCCTCCGCTGCTCTTCTACCTCTTTTCAATCAGAAATTATGGGAAGTGGAGATGCTACTACTGTATTGCCAACTAACAAAAATGGCATCTACCTGGCTGTGTTGTCTGGTAAGACTGTAGATAAATCTCAGGTCTAGATGGACAGAAATATGGGTAAAGTGACTCACTTATAGACAGTATATTTATCTGTTTGCCTAGTGTCCAGCTTTAATAGTCTAAAGCTTGTGTTATGACATACAACTTTAAATCAACATGAGCAGCCATTGGCATCAGGTATATTTTATATCTGAGCAGAAGAAGAGAGTAAGAATCACCATTTCCACCACTTCCACTTCCGCAGTAATTCTCAGATGATACAAGAAGGTTGTCAGATCTTTCTTCATCTGGATACTATTATCATCCATTTGAGCCACGGTGAAGATCCTCATCGTGCATCTCTTCCAGACCTTTGTGGAGAGGGCACATATAATGGTTCACTTGAAGCAAGATTATAGTCTTTTCATTGGTAGCTCTGGGTTATTGTGTTAACAAGTATAATGGCTGAATTACGTTTACATTAAATTGCACTCCAGTAATTGTAAGAGAAATGAAAGAGAATAATGAAATAGAATCATGCCTGATTTTTTCTAGGCTAACCCACAGTGGTCATTAAGAAAGTGCCAGCAATTATTTATATATAACAGAAAATGAGATAATGATCACTATACATACAGCCTGTGTAAGATGTACCTAATGCTGTCCCATTTTCTTTAAAAGGCCCAAGACAGTGAATTGCTTCTTTTGTAATATCCTGTTACTACTTTGTTTTGTACCTTTGCATTTAATCCTAAAGAACAGATAGCTGGCCTTTTAAAAAAGAGTTTATTTCTTCAAATAAAACTTACATTAGTCATCCCTGTGGTTGGTTGTTTTATTAACGCATACCTAAACCCAAAAACTAAAAAAGTATAAATAATTATTTTTCTTTTTTCAGGCTTTTTTTTCTTTATTTTCAACTGCTGATCCTGCCAGTCTCCACACTTCCTGTCCTAGACTGAAAAAGTTTACTCACCGTACTGTATGCTATGGATGAACGCATTATTACCCTAGGCTGCTCTTCTGGTTTGGACTACAAATTCCCCTTTTCTTCTACATTATATATAGGAGAGGGGTTTTGTAGTTTATGTAAGATAGCTGGGAGGGCTGATAACATTACATGAGATTTCAGCTCAGTGCACAGGATTTTTGGCAGGATCAAATGGTATTTTCTATACTTGCAAAAATGTACCTGAAAAATGAAAACGAATGCAGCCATCAAAGGATTGGTAAGCTGCAATACATTACATTTTTGTGTTGGGTTGAAGCTGAGTGTCAGCATAATCTGAATAGGAAAAAGGACAGTTACATAGTTTGTGAGGTTGAAAAAAGACATCAGTCCATCCAGTTCAACCTATGAAGTGTGTGTGTTTGCCGTTAACCGTACATTGTATACCCCTGTATGTTGTGGTCTTTAAAGAGGAAGTAAACCCTCATAAAAAATTAGAAAAAAAAAACCTGTAAAGACAAAGGCATAATGAGCTAGTATGCATCGCATACTAGCTCATTATGAAATGCTTACCTTAAAACGAAGCCCCCGCAGTGCCGCCCGCTAAGCGACAGGGTGGCCAACATGTCGAGCCGTCCTGCTTCCTCGTTCGCATCCTCCGGCCATTTGATTGGCTAGGGGGTGCGATTACATCACACCGTTCACGGCATAGGGCTCTGAAGGAACGGCACGGGTGGCCGTTCCTTCAGAGCGCATGCGCCGATGACGTCATCGGCTGCATGCAATGTAAATATCTCCTAAACGGTGCAAGTTTAGGAGATATTTATATAGGTAAGCCTTAATATAGGCTTACCTATAGGTTAAAGACTTTAAGGTGAGTTTACAACCTCTTTAAGGTGCCTATCTAATCGTTTTGAAACTATCGATGCTCCCTGCTGATACGACTGTTTGTGGAAGAGAATTCCACATCCTTACTGCTCTGACAGTAAAGAACCCTTTACGTATTTTAAGGTTAAACCGTTTTTTCTCTAGTTTTAGCGAGTGGCCACATTTCTTATTGTATTCCCTTTCTCTGAAAAGTTTATCCCTTATGCTAGCTAGGGTCATCACCAGTACAGTATTTGTACATTGATATAATATCCCCCCTCAAACGTCTCTTCTCCAGAGAGAATAAGTTCAGTGCTTGTAGTCTTTCCTCATAGCTAATGTCCTCCATTCCCCTAATTATTTTTGTTGCCCTTCTCTGGACTCTCTCCAGTTCCAGCACATCCTTCCTGAGGACCGGTGCCCAGAACTGGACAGCATACTCCAGATGTGGCCGGACCAGAGTCTTGTAGAGTGGGAGAATAATTTATTTTTCTGGAGTGAATCCCCTTTTTTATACATGCCAGTATTCTGTTGGTTTTGCTTGTAGTGGCTTGGCATTGCATGCCACTGCCAAGCCTGTTGTCCACCAGTACCCCCAGTTCCTTTTCCATCTTAGATTCACCCAGAGGTTCCCCCCCTAGTGAGTAGCTTGCTTTCGTGTTTCTGACGCCCAAGTGCATTGCTTTACATTTTTCAACACTCAGGGTCAATCTGGCCTCAGTTCAGGCTCCATATATCATCCTGTTTTTATCACAAAACTGCTGCACAAGGCAAGCTTTGTCCTTGATTTTTTTTGTCCTTTTTTTACCTTTACCGACCATATGGACCATTTTTCAATTGCCCTGAAGAAGGGGGAGTCCTTTTTGTCAAAACAGATTGGCTATATCTGACATTCTTGTTCAATAAATGTTTTAAAGGCTAAGTTCACCTTTGGAACATGTTACATGTTTACCCATGTTTAGGATGTAACATTTAACATGTTTTAGTACCTGCCCCGCTCACCCTCCTCACCCTTCCCTTGTGATAGTGATGGCAGAGGATCCTCTCCTTCGCAACCACTGTCACATTTTAAAATCTTTGCGGCTCTGCTGCGCCCTGCCTGCACAGCTGCGTTATTCATTCACTGGTATCTGTGAATGAGTAAACAACAAGTCTCTTCTTCCACCACAGCAGACAGGTTGTAGTTCTCAATGAATGACGAGGGTGCTGATGAGCACCCTTGTAGTTTATTGACACTTCCTCCAGCTTTCTAACAGAAATCCCTTACAGAGGTACAGAGAAAGAACCTAGAGGAGGTGTCTGTGGGGGCCTGATATTGCACCTACTATCCACTGATTGCAGATGCAGTGCTCTGTAGGCTCCATCTGATTATATTACTATTAATATATTGTATTAAGTTTATGGTACTCTGTTATATGGTTTGACCTAGTGCGGGTTCACACATATGCGATGTGAGACATCGCATGTGATTCGCACCGCACTGCTATGCAAATCACATTCCATGTCTGTGCGATGCATGGCTGTATTTGCATCGCATTTGGACAAAAGTGGCGCAGGACCCTTTTTTTGGTCCACACCAGAATCAGATTGAATAGGTGTTCATACCTATGCGATCCGATTCCTGTACGAACTGACAGTTCGCACTGCGATATGCGAACTAATCTGGGGGTGTCGTTAACTTTGTATTGCCACTCACAGCAGTTCGCATATGGCAGTGTACCCCAGGACGACGTCTTATGTGATGAAATGCGTTGGGTTGGGTCGCGACGTGCTGATGTCACCTGTTTGTTGGTTGATCCCGGAAGGATGGGCGCAGCGGTGAGGCGGCCGGCTCCTACAATTTATCCTATTGTACGATATTTCCTTTGACACTGTTTTTATTGGTTTAATAAAACTTTTGTACGTTTTACACTATGGACCGTCTTATTCTTTTT
The DNA here is from genome assembly GCF_965119305.1 of Pelophylax lessonae. Taxonomy (NCBI): domain Eukaryota; kingdom Metazoa; phylum Chordata; class Amphibia; order Anura; family Ranidae; genus Pelophylax; species Pelophylax lessonae. The sequence goes on along the minus strand of NC_138778.1, from coordinate 58,800,715 downwards.
GGAGACCTACTGGCGGGTGATGCTTCCTTGGTCGCAAGTTGAATTAGTATACACAAGAGGATCAGTCCCATTGACTTCCTCCCTGTGGCGATTTGACCTTTAAGGTCTCTTCCATCTGGTAAGCAGGTCTTGTTTACGGTGGTGGATTTATCAATGGCGGTGGATGGCACCATATCACGTGTGGTTTGCATATGAAGGTTTTAGTTCACATCGATCACCATTTCTGTTGTTTACGAAGATACGTGACTCACATTTATCACCATTTTGGGACTATTTTAAGTTTTCTTCACATTTTTATCAGTTCATTGTTTTGATTGATATTTCCTTTTGGTTCTTTCTATATTATCACTGGTTCCAATTTTTTTATTCCATTTTTCATTACTTATTGAACTCTATATTCATTTCTATATATTTATTTTATACATTTTTTTTCGCTCACCATTTATCACTGTTTGTAACAACTTGTTTATTTTTTTATTATTTTTTTGGGCAGTGTGAACTGCCTGCGAGTCGGGTTCGATGCAGGATTCCCGCATCAATGTGAACCGGCACTAACTGGCACAGGTAAACATTGTTTCCAATGTAATGTTTTCACTACCCAATAGATAAAAAAAACACCTAAATTCTGAGGTTTAGTTCATCAAGAGATCTCTTTATGGCAATCTAACTATTACATGAAAATAAAAGTAGAGAATGCAGTAAACCAAATACATACAATAAAACACCTCAAATTGTCTGCACCTCTTTTTTTAACGAAAACTTGAAAGAAATGTGCAGACAATAATATATGTTTTAATGTATTGGGTTTACTGCATTCCCCACATTTATTTTCAGTGTATTTGAATTTAGGTAATGTGGAAATTATAGAATGTTTGTTGGAGAAATATTAAAGAATAGTGTAACTTATTTTATACAGCAATGGGAATATAATGGCAATACATGCAACCATAGGGAAATATCATGCAGATACAGTAAATAGTCCCCTATATCTAATAATTATTATTATTTTGATGGTCACTATTACATACAACTACAGATCATTACCTTATGGTGACGTAAGAGGAATGGCAACAGCATTAGCATACCACCATCATGGACAACCCACCAAACATCGATATTGCCTTCAGAAAATCTCTCTGGATTTGCGGGAAACATGCTAACATTCTTGGCAACGATCAGAGCCAGGTGAGCTGCAGTTGTTTCCCTTACAAGCTCTGAAATAAATGAAAAGGGAAAGAGGAAGGTGTTGGCAACAACTCCACATTTAAATAAATTGTAATGAATAAAAGATTAAATTCCATACCAATAAAGTCTCTCCAGGTCTGGTGATCTTCTTTTTGCCTCCAATTCCGTGGCCATCCTACAAGGACGGTGTTATGCTGTAGTCCTCCAAGTCCACTGGACTGAATTAGATGGGAAATACCATCCCGAATGTTTGAAGAAGTGACTACTTGACAAAATCCCTTTACCTTCTCAGCTTCCATAAGGCGCCGGATAGACTGGTTTGATAAACAGTAAAATATAAAATTTGAACAATGCCTAATGGAATGAGTAAGCATTATAATGTTTTTTCCACTTTTATTGCTGTCTTCCCCTGTTTGGGAGAATGTCTATTTGACCTGTGTCAGATAAAACATGAAACCAAAAAAATCTTCGCAATTCCTATTTGGTGCGTATTAATAGGTTGTGAAGGAATATCTCCCTAACTGGGATATTTGGAGAAAAACATTTTACAGATTTAAGAAGTGTTAAAACATCTGTCAGGATCTTATTGCTGTGTCTACATATGAGAGCTTTCCTCAAACTTTCTGCCCACGGCACAGGTGTCTGACAGAACAGAGAGAGAAGACAGATCTCCAGCTGGGACACAGCACAGACAGTATTTAATATCCTTCTGAAGTTTTAACCCTTTACAAATCTATCCATAATGAACTGAGGTTTCGCTGGAGTTGGGCTTTAAACAAGCCACCAAAGTGTATAGTGTATACCATAAAATACATCTTACTTCTTCAGCACGCTGAGATTGTGGATGATTCTCCAAATAGGTTCCTTCTAACACTGAGCCAACAATAGTCAAACCTTTGCCTGCTTTCAGCTGAGAGGTCAAGGAAAGAAGCTGAGGATGAACAACGTTTTGATCCTGATCCACACGGACCAGAACAAGTAACTGAGGTCTACAAAGAAGAAGGCAACTATTAAAATTTCATCCCAAGTAACTTTTTTGATTTTTTTTCTTAGTATTATTTACAGAAAAACATCATACTGTAGTAGGTAGGCAGCCTACACATACCTCCAATTTTTGGTGTGTGGGGGACCCTCTTCCAACCTTAGAAGAGCATATCGAGCAGCACTAAGTGACAGGCCACGAATTCCATCTCCCCACTCCTTCTCAGCCCTGCACACACAAATATCATGTAAAAATATTTTTGTTGCCTTCCTCTACTGAAGACACACATAATAGTTCACCATTAAACATGGAGATGGGTGCACTTTCTGGGCTCTGTTTAAAGGGAACATGAATGTAAGTTATCAGGAAAAGAACTCGCTTTACTCAACCCGATGGGACCCGATATCTGTGTGCAAGCGGTGCTGCAGTAAAGGCTCCGTATGCCTTATGTATCCATCTAAAGAGTAAATACCGGCACTCGTTCTGGGCTTGTAAATATTCTTTATTAAACTGCCAGATAAAAGTCACAGATGCAACAGCTCTACTGCACTAGCCCTGTTGCATCTGTGACTTTTATCCGAGAGTTTAATAAAGTAGATTTACAAGCCCAGGACGAGGGCTGGTATTTACTTTTTAGATGAATGGAAATTAGGTGGAAATGTTAGAAGGCTTTACTTAATTCTTCTAAAGTGCACCATTCTTGGAATATTGGTGCTAAGAGTCAGATGTTGCTATATTCAAATTTTACCATTTTTTAAAGGCTAACTCCACTTCTATGGGAAAAAATATATAGCAATTTAAAAAAAAAAAAAAAATAGCATATTCGAATGCAACACCAGCAATGTTGTTATTGAATGTTATTAAAAATTAGCTTTCCTTTTCAGTCTGCAGCGCTGTAATTTTCTGTAAAATGTAATGCAATATGGCAGCCTGGAGGCATCCTCTACACAGTTGGTGTACGTAATGCCCCCAGAGATGTAACTTCCTGCTTATGGGATTGGCTGACTGATTTTCCCAGAAGACTTAACCACTTGCCGACCGCCGTACGACTATTTACTGCGGCGGTCAGCCCCTGTGAGGCTCTAGGGAGCTCGGTCACCCCCCCCCCCCCGCGCGCGCGTGTGCCCGGCGGACCCGATGTACGTCGGTCACTCGCGATCGTCCGTTAACACCGGGAGAAAGGCAGGCGGCTAATGTAAACAAAGCCGCCTGTCATTCTTCCCTGTGTAAGAATGGAGATCAAACGGTTCTGCTATATAGGACCGCTGATCTCTGTTCTTACACATCAAGCCACATCCAATCACAGTTAGAATCACGCCCCTGGGGACACACTTAACTCCTCCCTCTCAAAAAAGTTAACCCCTTCACTGCCAGTGTCATTTTTACAGTAACAGTGCATATGTATAGCACTGATTACTGTAGTAATGTCACTGGTAACCCCAAAAATGTCAGTCAAGGGTCCGATCTGTCCGCCACAATGTCGCAGTCCCAGAAAAAAAATCGCAGATCGCCGCCATTACTCGATAAAAAAAACAACAAAAATTACAAAAATCTTTCCCTTAGTTAGTAAACACAATAACTTTTGCGCAAACCAATCAAAATACGCTTTTTGGGATTTTTTTTACCAAACATATGTAGAATAAAACAAATTGACCTAAAATGTCAAAAAATTTTGATTTTTAAATTTTTTTTTTTGTGAATTTCAAAAAAATGTGAAAAATATTGTTATTTTTGCAAAATTGTCGCTCTTTTTTTGTTTATAGCGCATAATCAAAAAATCGCACAGGTGATCAAATACCACCAAAAGAAAGCTCTGTTTGTGGGAAAAAAAGGACGTCAAATTCGTTTAGGTACAGCGTCGAACGACCGCGCAGTTGTCCGTTAAAGTCACGCAGTGCCGAATCGCAAAATAGTCCCTGGTCAGGAAGGGGGTAAAATCTTCCGGGGCTTAAGTGGTTAATGAAGATACAAGTCAAGTTTTAGGCATCCACTGCAACCAAAAAGTAATTTTTGGTGGGATGCTCCTAAAGGGCTAATTACTTATATGTATGGTGTAGGTATACATATGTAGGTATGCAAGCACTGCAACTTTCCTCATTAGAGTCCTGCAAGTGTATCAATTTGCTCAATAATGAAAAATTCACCCCTGTTCAGAATCAGTATCTGAAGGACAGAGAATGACAAGCAGCTATTCCTTTAGTGGAGAAACAGGTACATTGAACACACAGAGGAGATCAACTGGGCTTCAGCACACAGTCCTGCTCCCAGGATCACCCCCCCCCCTTGCATAACTGCTACAAAGTTACCATTATATGTATACTGTGTGTGCAATTGGTTTAAATTCACTCACCCTCGGTACTCAATGTACTTGTAGATTAGACCAGCGACTAACATAGCTACAAGAGCATAATACCAAGAGCAGATAAACATGAGAGAGAGGCAAAGACTCATACCAAGGAAAGAAAGGGTCCTGTAAGAGAGCAAGCCATAGAAAGCATTATTATTTCAGGAACTTGATCCAAAGAACAAGAGAACATCTATTGATATGGACAGCTGGGTGTGGAGGTCTCTAATTTAAGGCTTATATCAAATTAAAAAAAATGATCTATTCTTATTCAGTACAGTTGGCCTTCACTCACCAATGATAATATTTGAAGCGAGGCCTCCAATTCGGAGTCCTGAGCAATGTCTGCACTGCACAGGCCAAGTTAACAAACATGTAACACATCAAGAAAAACCTGTAGTTATAGGAAAGAAGAAAAAGAGACAGAAGCTAGAAAATTAGGGGAAAGAAGATGTTAAAGAAGAATCCAAGAGTAAGTATGGAAAAAAAAGAAGACGTGCTAACAGTGAGACCAAAGATACAGGTGACATACATGGAAAGAATAGGTGCAACTTCATCCAGCGATGCAATGAGGATGCCAATTTCACAGATACAAGCGGTTAGTAAGAGGGCCCACGTAGGTTCTCCATTAGCCTTGCCATGACCAAACACCTGTGTAAAGAGAAGAGAAAAAACATTCACCTTACTATATTAAGGTTTATAATGGAATAAAGCACATTATTATTCCAATAGACAAGGGGTCTATTTCTAGAAGTTTTTTAACAACTTCCACTCAATATTCACATATTTCCTAATGGAATCCAAATGTAAAAATGTGTGGATCTTCACTGAAAACATTTTGACCCCTAAAAAAGTCACAACTACAGATGTATCTCATAGGCATCCAAACCATTCCAAATCTTTTCTTTTGAAAATCTTCATGAACATTTGTGCATAATAGTTTACTTTTACTTTTTTTCAATCATTTTTTGCTAAAGATGAACTTCAGGGAAATAGTTGATAACTGGTGTGATTGTAGGTTACATGGGTGCCAACGTTACAGAAATAGGCTATCCACCAAATTTATCATGGGAGCATGGGACTTTCCTGGCACCAAATATGATTAAAAAACAGGAAATATGTATAAAACCAGTTTAGTACATAAGTTATGCAGAACATAAAACCATATCTCAAGAAGTCCCTTTGCAGTGTGCGAGAAGCCATGTGGGGGACACAGCAAATGTGGTGCTCTGGCTAGATGAGATCAAAATTGAACATTGTGGCCTAAAAGCAAAACGCTTTGTGTGGCAGAAAACTAACACTGCACATCATTCTGAACACACCATGCCCACCGTGAAGCATGGTGGCAGCATCATGTTGTGGGGATGCTTTTCTTCAGCAGGGACAGCAAAGCTGGTCAGAGATGATGGGAAGATGGATGGAGCCAAATACAGGGCAATCTTAGAAGAAAACCTGTTAGAGTCTGCAAAAGACTTGAGACTGAGGCGGAGGTTTACCGTCAGGACAATTATCGTTAACATACAGCTAGAGCTACAATGGAATGGTTTAGATCAAAACATATTCATGTGTTAGAATTAGAAAGTCCAGACCCAAATCCAATTGAGAATCTGTGGCAAGACTTGAAAATTGCTGCTCACAGCCGCTCTCCATCCAATCTGACAGAGCTTGAGCTCTTTTGCAAAGAAGAATGGGCAAAAATGTCACTCTCTCCCAAAAAGACTTGCAGCTGTAATTGCAGTGAAAGTTGGTTCTACAAAGTATTGAATTGGGGGGGGGGGGGGGGGGCTGAATACAAATGCACGCCACACTTTTCAGATATTTATTTGTAAAAAATGTTGAAAGCCATTTATCATTTTTCTTCCCTGTCACAATTATTTAATTATGTGCCACTTTATGTTTATGTATCACATAAAATCCCAATATAATACATTTACATTTTTGGTTGTAACATAACAAAATTTGGAAAATTTCAAGGGGTATGAATTATTTTTCAAGGCACAATATTTCATGGTTTGGTTTGTTATAGCAAATTAAATTCACAATGTGATCCACATTATATTACAGTCTGTGCTCCACCACAGTGCCTACCACCTGTCACTTTGACCCACACTCAGGTAAGGTTATAAACGCTTTCCCAGCCACACTGGTTTGAAAATCTGCAGCAAATCCTTCAAACAGCCTCAGATAGCTCATCCATCTACTAGTCCATCTAGCTCCACCCCCTCCACAGACTGACAATGCTGCTGTCCAGACTTTGCTATGTTTCTCCTGCACCTTTTCCAAAGACAGGAAGTGTGTTACCGACTAGATTCCCAGGTAAAATTAAATAAAAAAGCCTTCAAAGGAAAACGTATGCAGCCACCACATCTTAGGACTGGTAAGCTGCAATATATTGGGGAGAGATTTACTAAAATTGATGCACACAGAACAGGGGCATTTTTGGAAACGAGTGGGTCTGTATGCAAGATCAAGAGTGTGACATAAAGGAGCGGGGTCTTCTGATGACGTCACTGGGATGCTACGCCCCTAATGGCTATAGAACATGGTGCGCAGACCCGTAGCTGGCATAATCATCGGAGGAGGACCGGAGAAAGAAGAATAGTGGAGAGGAGAAGAGCGAAGGGGATAAGACCAGAAGAGCAGAGCGGAGAAGACCAGATGAAGATTTTTAATAAACTTTTCAAAACGTCTCCTGTCGTTATTTACATACACTGCCTTTTATGGGATGAATGGGTAGGGGTACAATGTACCCCATTCACATAGGGAAGGGGTCCGGGATGTGGGGGGCCCCCTTGTTAAAGGGGCTTCCAGATTCCGATAAGCCCCCTGCCCGCAGACCCAAACAACCACCGCCCAGGGTTGTCGGGAAGAGGCTCTTGTCCTCATCAACATGGGGACAAGGTGCTTTGGGGTGGGGGGTGCAAAGCCGCTCACTTATCCCCTTTCCTGGCCTGCCGGGCTGCATGCTCGGATAAGGGTATAGTATGGATTTTGGGGGGAACCCCACGCCATTTTTTTCGGCATGGGGCTCCCCTCAAAATCCATACCAGACCCTAAGGGCCTGGGGGGGGGACCCGCCTGCCGTTTTTTCCCCATTTTAGCGTGGAGTTCCCCCTTAGGATTCTCAGAGCGCAAGTCGGATCACCCTGATCCAACTTGCGATGTGCCTTCCTTTCAAATCAATAGGCTCCCATAGGAAACCATTGATTTTCACATAAAAAAAAAAAAAACGTTTAAAGTGGCTTAACACTGTATAAGCAACATTATTCAGCCTTTAGCAGCGTCAGACGTTTTTACAGCTTGACGCTGCAGCTCCAGAACGCACTGGTCCTGGGTTTTTTTTGCAGCTTAAAAACGCCTATGCCACTTGTAGCTCCTAAAAGCCCTAGCTATTTTCTATTTATTTATTATAATTATTATTTTTTTACACACAGTTGTTTTTTTTCTCTCTGCAAGGAGAGAGAGAGATACAATGTATCTCTCCTCTTCATTCACATAGAGAAACACAGGGGAGGGCTTCACTGTGATAGCCAACCAGAGTGATAAGTCAACAATCAGGCAACCTGGAATCGGGAGTTCCAGGCACCGATTGTTAGTACAGGAACCCCGGGCTCCTGCTGAGACATTGGCACATTCCCAGCATAAAGACAGATAAGCATATATGCGATCCCATGGAAAAAGCCCAGTCCAGTGGGGCCATCTATATGTGTACTGTTGCTGTAAAGGGGTTAATAACAAAATCGGAAGATCAGCACAGGAAAAACAAAAATCGAAACCTTGTTTAACCTTCCTAGCGGTATTCCCGAGTGTGACTCGGGGTAAGATTTTAGTGCCAAAAGCGGTAACCCCGAGTCACACTCGGGGTAGCGCTAAGAAGATCGCTGGATGCTGGAGGAGGTTTTACTTACCTTTTCTCCGGGATCCAGCGAAGACTGCGAGCGGTGTGCGGCGGCGGAGCTTCCTCCCGATCGTCTGCGAGCCCCGGCTTCCGTCTCCGGCGACGTGACGTCCGCCGGGGGGTGGAACCGGCGGCAAATTCGAATGTAAAATGCACCAAACACACTGATATCGTTCAAAATAAAATAAAATCACATTACATTACCCCCCAGTGCCCTTTCCTGCAGTTTTACTGTACTTTTTATGTAAATATATGTATATATATATATACATATATATACAGTATATATATATATACGTATATATATATACACATATACATATATATATATATATATACACACACATATTATATATATATATATATATATATGTATATATATATATATATATATATACACACGTATATATATATATATATATATATATACACGCAATTCTTGTGAATGAGCAGCCCAAACCAACTGTATACATTATATATATATATATATATATATATATATATATATATATATATATATACGTATATATATATATATAATATATGTATAAATAATATATGTATACATACATATATATATATATATAATATGTATAATAAATGTATACAGTTGGTTTGGGCTGCTCATTCACAAGAATTACATGCTTTCAGCACCTAAAATAATGGTACCGCTTTCAGCACCTAAAATCCAAAAGAATCATACCGCCAGGGAGGTTAAAAAATGTTTTTCTTGCTGCCTTCAAATATTTTTTTCTTTTGCAATCTCACCTCATTGAACAATCTGAAATTGTATTTTTTTATACTAGTCAACTTTTTGTACTCATGTTGGACACCTGTGACTTACTCTGAGGAAAGGCACAATGCCATCTCGAGATATGGCCTGCAAGAGTCTTGGTGCTCCTGTTAAGCTCTGTAAACCAGCTCCACATGTAGAAAAGAAAGACCCGATCACAATAACCCAAGGAGATGGCCAGGCCAGTGTTCCCACCACTAAATTTCCATTAACAGCTTCTCCAAACCTGCAAGAGAAAGTCAAAATAAATTCGGCATGAGAAGATACACATTAAAGTACATGATTTTTCACTCATCAAATTATCTCTAGGACAAGGAGCAGATCTTTTTAGAAAACTTTTCTGTGCTAAATAAAGGAGCATTTAAAATGTAATATCTGTTCAAGAAAGACACCACATCGAACAAGAAAAGCAGAAAGTGGAACAGAGTGTAAAATGTAAAAAAAAAAAAAAAAAACAGAGAGCTACGATGTGTTTGCAAATATCTAAAACAGCCTGTTTCAACCAGGGTACCCTAGGGTGTCTTCTTTGTTCCTCAGGGGTGCCCTGATAAAATGCCTTAAAAATTGCCCAAAAATTGTCAACAAGCTAGAGAACGGATCAAGCCTGTCTTTTACACAAAGCCGCAGATTTTTATTGTGAAGCATTACAGCCTTGGGCACTATGTGGGTCAGCTGCTGGTTGCAATTAACAAAAAACTTCCTTTACCTTCTCTTTCTGAGCCAATACCACCTTCACATGTGTGTTAAACGCTCCCCCCACCCTGGCACTGCAGCTCACTGTGGGAGGGTTTAGCAGTAGAGGCACTGAGCAGGAGTAAAGCCCCGTACACACGATCAGATTATCGAACGATCTGTCGTCTGTTTTTTGTGGCATGCTAGTCTGATGTGGAAAGTGAAGAGGTTATTTTCATATGAATTTTCCCGTACGACAGAATTTTACTTCAGAAGTGATGTCATGTGTTGGATTGCTTTGTATGTGTTCTTTCGTCTCTGAGCATGCCTAGTCTTCCTCTTAAGATTTTTTTCCTTCGAAATATGTACTAATGAGACGAAAATCGGACTTTGTATTATGGACGACAAAAAATTTTATAGCCTGCACATCAGGATTTTGTCAGCCGAAAAGTCGGAGTTGGCTGTCGAAAGCACCATACTAACAATCCGAAAATCGGCAGATCGGTCGTCGGACGAATTTTCCCTACAGATTTTCTTATCGTGTGTACGGGCCTTTAGTGTGGCCAGATGCTGATTGACAAGCTAATTAGCATTGACAATGCTGTTAGCCACACCCCCTGCAGCATCTGATCTTCCAATTTCAGTGCAAGCAGCCTACATCAGAATGGTAAATCTGCTCATAATTCAGGAGAAGTGAACACAAATGCAAAAAAAAAGTTTTTTTTTTTCTTTTTATAAATGAAAAAAAAAGAAAGTTTTAGAATACTCACTTGTCTTGTAAAACGACCCCTTCAATACAAGCGCCAAACAGAATAACAGAGGAAATATCTGCACAGTTGTAAAGGAAACATTTCCATCATTTCATTTTTTTTCCAACTTTTTTATTTGGTATAAAATGGTGGTACAAGTAAATACACATTAAGAAAATGCATTGTAAATGAGAATAAAAGTTAGAAAATTAAATTACAATTGAATAAAGGAAATATTGAGCTGGGTTGTATAAAGAACATAGTAGATAAAAATTATAGTGTGAGTGTAATAGTAAAAAGTTATTACTATATATGTATAGTGATACGTATTAAATGAGCCATGTATGATCAGATATTAAATTAACATTAAAATGGATACAACTAGTTATCTAAAAGTGGAAAAAGTACATCAGAATGGTTGAACCAAGGATCCCATACTTTGTTGAAGTGCATGGTGTTATACAATGTGTGAAATATTTTTTCCATAAGGTTCATGGTATTTCCCATCAATTTCAGGTGCATTTCCATCATTTTAAATGTGGTTGTGAATGTTACACATCAACTTTCATATGTTTTGTCAGAAGAATACAGTGTTGTATTTGAGGAGGTCCGTCTGTAAAATCTATTTTGTGACAATGTAGGCAAGGGAAAAAAATGCTTAGGGATATCTTTACAAATTAAATCTTAAAGCTTTGCTAAAGGTTATTTTATTTAATTAAAATAAAAAACATGTTATACTTACCTATTCTGTGCATTTGCAATCAAGATATCAAGGAAATTCTATTAGATATACTTTTGCACATTTGATTTGCAATCAACTGTTGCTGTTTTACGTTGAATTCATGGACAGGATATAGCCACAGGGACTTAACAACTTGGTGGGAGTGTGTGGTCAGACTATGGCATCCGTGTGAGAAGAAATATCTATATGCTACTGACTTTAAAAGAATGTACATTATGCACAGATTATATACAAACTGGATTCTGACACTTACTAAGGCCCCTTTCACACGTGTGCGACCTAAAAGTCACGCGATTTACCGCAATTTTGACTGGACTTGAAGCAATACCTATGTGTTTGGACCTCAAAATGCATTAAAATCCAAAATCTGTCCCAAAGTAGTGCAGGGACTACTTGAAGTCGTACAGATATGAACGGTACTCATTGGAAATCATACGACTTGTCATGTACGAGTCAAGTATGACTTGTCATGTACGAGTCGAGTACGACTTGTCATGCGACTTTGCAGTCCCAAATCGCAGAACAAGTCGCACAAGTGTGAAAGGGGACAAAGTGAAATCTTTTTCTGGCCATGGCAATGGTGTTTTACATGATTACATGACATCAATGACTACCTATGTACAGTATCTCGTAAAAGTGAGTACACCCCTCACATTATTGTAAATATATTATTATATCTTTTCACGTGACAACACTGAAGAAATGACACTTTGCTACAATGTAAAGTAGTGAGTGTATAGCTTGTATAATAGTGTAAATGTGCTGTCCCCTCAAATAACTCAATACACAGCCATTAATGTCTAAACCACTGGCAACAAAAGTGAGCACACCCCTAAGTGAAAATGTACAAATTGGGCCCAATTAGCCATTTTCTCTCCCCGGTGTCATGTGATTCGTTAGTGTTACAAGGTCCCAGGTGTGAATAGGGAGCAGGTGTGTTAAATTTGGTGTTAAGGCTCTCACTCCCTCGTACTGGTCACTGGAAGTTCAACATGGCACCTCATGGCAGAACTCTCTAAGGAGCTGAAAAAAAGAATTGTTGCTCTACATAAAGATGGTCTAGGCTATAAGAAGATTGCCAAGACTCTGAAACTGAGCTGCAGCATGGTGGCCAAGATTATACAGCGGTTTAACAAGACAGGTTCCACTTAGACCAGGCCTCACCATGGTTGACCAAAGAGGTTAGTGTACATGCTCTGCGTCATATCCAGAGGTTATCTTTGGGAAATAGATGTATGAGTGCTGCCAGCATTGCTGCAGAGGTTGAAGGGGTGGGGGGGGGGTCTGCCTGTCAGTGCTCAGACCATACGCCACACACTGCATCAAATTGATCTGCATGGCTGTCGTCCCAGAAGGTAGCCTCTACTAAAGATGAAGCGCAAGAAAGCCTGCAAACAGTTTGCTGAAGACAAGCAGACCAAGGACATGGATTACTGGAACCATGTCCTGTGGTCTGATGAGACCAAGATAAACTTATTTGGTTCAGATGGTGTCAAACGTGTGTGGCGGCAACCAGATGGGGAGTACAAAGACAAGTGTATCTTGCCCACAGTCAAGTATGGTGGTTGTAGTGTCATAATCTGGGGCTGCATGAGTGCTGCCGGCACTAGGGAGCTACAGTTCATTGAGGGAACAATGAATGCCAATATTTACTGTGTCATACTGAAGCAAAATATGATCGCCGTCCCTCGGAGACTGGGCCATAGGGCAGTATTCCAACAAGATGACAACCCCAAACACACCTCCAAGACAACCACTGTCTTGCTAAATAAGCTGAGGGTAAAGGTGATGGACTGGCCAAGCATGTCTCCAAACCTAAACCCTATTGAGCATCTGTGGGGCATCCTTAAATGGAAGGTGGAAGAGCCCAAGGTCTCTAACATCCACCAGCTCCGTGATGCCGTCATGGAGGCATGGAAGAGGACTCCAGTAGCAACCTGTGAAGCTCTGGTGAACTCCATGCCCAAGCGGGTTAAGGCAGTGCTGGAAAAGAATTGTTGCCACACAAAATATTGACACTTTGGGCCCAATTTGGACATTTTCACTTAGGGGTGTACTCACTTTTGTTGCCAGCGGTTTAGACATTAATGGCTGTGTGTTGAGTTATTTTGAGGGGGCAGCAAATTTACACTGTTATACAAGCTGTACACTCACTACTTTACATTGTAGTAAAGTGTCATTTCTTCAGTGTTGTCATATGAAAAGATATAATAAAATATTTACAAAAAATGTGAGGGGTGTACTCACTTTTGTGAGATACTGTATGTGGCAACACTTCAACGTAACTGCTCTATAAGGACAATGATGCACTTAGGGCTCGTTCTTCACACAGGTGGCAGTAAACAAACAACTTACTTCTTGGACAAACTTTTTTTTACTTGATGGGTATGGGTTTTCAGTAGAAACCACCTATTGATGACTTTTTTTGGCAAATAAACTTGTGTGCCCGATTTTAGATATATAATTTTGTACTACACATATACAGATAGAGACTAAAAAAATTTCAACCTTTTGAAAACTTTTGTCCTCTTTGACTCACAAATTCTCCTTCCTTTGTTTACTTATTAGGCTTCATGTACACACAGCCTATTTTGATTGCTGGCCGCCAGGAAAACGTGGCAAAATTGCGGCAAAATCGCACTACAATTTTGCAGCAGGTTGCTTTTTCCAGTTTGAGGGAGGTTGAAGCTCCTCTAACCGCAGCAGCTCCTGATCTTTGGTAAAACCTATGTTTACATTGACACATAGGCTTTTATGGAGTTGAGTTTAGGAACTTTGGCAAACAAAACTCTAAAAGCACATAAACTCAAGTTTAGGAGCTGTAGTGTACATGGAGCCTTAGGACCCATGTACACACAGAGTAGGTTGATCAGCAGCTGCGGGAAAATGTAAAACGTCGCAAAACCAAGCCACAATTTTATCGCGATTTTGCGGCCGGGGGTCAAAACGTTCGGATCCTGAATGTGATTCTCCTGCATTCAGGAGAGGTAGGTTAAGGGAGATTGAAGCTCCCTTAACCGCAGCAGCTTCTAAACTCTTGTAAAAACCTATGTGTGCATTGACACATAGGCTTTTATAGAGTTGAGTTTAGGAGCTTTGGCAAAAAAACGGCAAATGCTCCTAAACTCAAGTTTACGAGCTGTAGTATACGTATAGTATAGTTCTGTCCTGGGACCAATCCTGTTTAATTTATTCATAAATGATCTAGAGGAGGGGATATCTAGTACAATCTCAGTATTTGCAGATGATACTAAATTAGGCATGCCAATATCTTCTATGCAGGATGTGGAAATCTTGCAAGCAGACCTGAACAAAATAACGGGGTGGGCAACTACATGGCAGATGAGATTTAATGTAGAAAAATGTAAAGTAATGCACTTGGGGGCCAGAAACCAGAAAGCAAGCTACTCACTAGGGGGGGAACCTCTGGGTGAGTCTAGGATGGAAAGGGACCTGGGGGTACTGGTAGACAACAGGCTTGGCAGTGGCATGCAATGCCAAGCCGCCGCAAGCAAAGCCAACAGAATACTGGGATGTATAAAAAAGGGGATTCACTCCAGAAATAAAGAGATTATTCTTCCACTCTACAAGACTCTGGTCCGGCCACATCTGGAGTATGCTGTCCAGTTCTGGGCACCGGTCCTCAGGAAGGATGTGCTGGAACCGGAGAAAGTCCAGAGAAGGGCAACAAAAATAATTAGGGGAATGGAGGACATCAGCTATGAGGAAAGACTACAAGCACTGAACCTATTCTCTCTGGAGAAGAGACGATTGAGGGGGGATATGATATCAATGTACAAATACTGTACTGGCGACCCTAGCATAAGGAACAAACTATTCAGAGAAAGGAGATACAATAAGACACGTGGCCACTCACTAAAACTTGAGGAAAGGCGGTTTAACCTTAAAGTGCGTAAGGGGTTCTTCACTGTAAGAGCGGTAAGGATGTGGAATTCTCTTCCACAAGCAGTCGTATCAGCGGGGAGCATTGATAGTTTCAAAAAACTATTGGATGGACACCTTAAAGACCACAACATACAGGGGTATACAATGTACGGTTAAAAGCAAACACACACACACATCATAGGTTGAACTGGATGGACTTATGTCTTTTTTCAACCTCACTAACTATGTAACTATGTATACGTGGAGCCTTATAGATTTAAAGAAAATCTTTACTTAGAGGCATGGACACAAGTCCTGCTGATCTCTAAAGACTTGTAAAGCTCAAACTGGTTTAGAATGGAAAGCACCGAAGTGCAATACTCCCTAGCCCCCCTTGGAATATGGGGCCCCCGGCCGCTGCCCTTATAATAATCTGCAACTGATAACCACCATCATCAAAGGATACACACAAAAGATGTGGTAGCAATTGCCATAATAGTTCCTATAGGGATTGATTTTTGGGCATCACGGAGATCTCCAGACCTATTTGATCCAGCCATAATCCCTGTAATGGAAAAAAAAAGTAAGAAATGCAGATGCAACAATGACATAAAATGTGACTTTCAGAGAGGAGGCAGTGTATAAAATAACATGCATTTGGCATGATTTAGTCACACCCCGCTTTTCACACATTTACTCATTTTGCACCCCAGTTGTGCCTTAATTTAGCCGAAGGTGGGAAGGTGTTTTTGCTCTTTGTTATAAAGCCCCGATACCTTCCTTCGGCTAGATTAAGTAGCTCACAGCCATGTAGAAAGAGACGTTCTTTGTGGGTGAATAACATTTGCAGCGACTGATAAAGGATGCCATTCCTGTAGCTAGAGTTAGAGGTGCTTGCTTTCAAAGAATTTGCTTATTAAATCACCAGGCAGAAGTGATAACATGGGTTCTCATTAAAGCTCAATTAACTCAAACTGTGAAAAGTGATTAAAAAAATATTGTCAGGCGGAATATTCTCGTGCTCAAATTACATCCTCCTACAGATACTTCTCTCCTAATCAAACGCAAGGCAGGTGGGGTCGAAGTAAACTGCAAGCTGCTGAGTATAATGAAGACGGGAACGGAGATTGTATCTCCTTGATAAGTCAAACACCCAGGAAGCCATGTCATAAGAGGTGGTAATCAGTTACAACAACTTATCCATTGCACTGTAATCCTCTTTTAACCTAAATTACATAATTGTCATAAAATTGTTTATGTAAAAGAGTTTTGAAACATTCATGGGTAAATATGTTAAAGGCTCAGGGTTAGTGATGAGCTCGGGCGTGTTCAGACTAAGATCTTTGCCAGGAGGCTGTGACCTGTATAGGCCAATCATCTGCAGCCAATGCATTCACCTCCTCCCTTGCTTCTGCACATTGCAAGGGGCATGAATATGAGCGGCTGTCGGTGGGGGGGGGGAATGCACAGGCCCCAGATGGTTGACCTGTACAGGTGGCAGATTCCTGGTAGGCTCGTACATGTAAGTTTGGATCCTAGTCCAAACACACCCAAGCTCATCAAATGACTAGAACAGCTGGTGTCCAAAATGGTACATCTTCAAACCCGCAGCTGACTTCTCGCCTGGAAAATGTATGTAAACCCTAAGGCCTCATGCACAACTGGACTGGACTGGAAATCCCTTCGTTTTTGATCTCATGCACAAGGGCCTCCTGCATTTATGCAGGGGAAATTGATCTGAAATGTGCAAACAAACTTTATACTTATACTAATCCAGATCCTTTTTTCATATGTCTACATCAGGGTTTCTCTTTTAAACAATTTTATTGAAGAAAAGGGAAAAGTAGCACAAAGGAACATCGGCATTTGGTGTAGAGAGAGTATGAACATTTCTCAAAGAGACACATAGAAATTGCATTATAACCTATAAGCAGGTAATAATAAGATCAGATAACGTGGTTTAATAGTAATATCAATATTACAGGATAAATGATAACCACAAAATTCAGTAGTGGTCGAGGTTGCGGTGTGTAAATGTGGTCTCAAGTACAACCTGGGTAAGGGGCCCAGGCATACTGGATACACAGAGCAGGTACAGGAGTGTAAGAGGCGAGCGGAGAGAAGAGGGGGGGGGGGTGAGAGGGGTAAGGAAGGAACTAGGGGGAGTGGAAGAGACAAAGCAGGGGAGGGTATAGCAGGTGCCCGGAAAGAGTCCCGGTCCACCACAGGAGGCCCAGGGGGCAAGCAGGGCATGGTAGCGCGAGGACTCTTTTTTAAAAAGTACAAGGAAGTCGTCAAAGCCTGGAGGCAGGCAGTCGTCAATCCATGGCCTCCAGAGTCTTTCATAAGGGATTCGTTTGTCCAACAGGATCACCTCTTTTTTTTTTTTGAGAGAGACTATAAACCTATCTGCTCCACAAGATCAGGGTTTTTCAACCAGGTTTCCATGGAACCCTAGGTTTCCTCCAGAGGTTGCTAGGTGTTTCTTGAGCAATGGGCAATTTCTGCCTCTTAGATAAGTTCCCACTGACACCATTGATCTTTTTAGCTATCTGTACACAGTAGGGGGTAATTCTTCCCAACAAGTGTAAGGAGTATTCTTCCCACTGACCATCACACTAATGTATCATGATTTGTAGATATAGTAATTCTTAGCAGGGGTTCCCTGAGACCAGAAAGTTATTTCAAGGGTTCCTCTGTAATAAAAAGTTTGAGAACGGCTGGTCTAGATGAATGTGTGTTTGCATGTATTTAGCTGCAGAAAACAAGGCTATTTGCCAAATGTCTGTTATGGGCTCTCTTTTGGTGTGTTAAGTAAACCATTGAAAGCATTTTGTTATATCTGTTTGATAAATGCAAAAATGATAACTTTTGATCCTGACAGAAATCTTGCAAGCTCTTACTTTCCTATGCATGCTACCTCTGCAGCATTCTTATGTCAGCTTTGTCCCTAATTCTCTCTGTGGACTACAAAACACCTCCTCCATGTTATGGAGGAGAGGTGGAGTAATTCTGTAGTCCTTCCTAGGGTGCCAACACTGCTCCTCCATAAATTCAGCATGGTGTTGTCACTCTAGAACAGAGAGCAAGATAGCCAGGTTAAAATAAACGCCTGAAAAAATCCTAATGCAGCCATTACACCAAGTACTGGTAAGCTCCAATACAATACATTCTTGTTCATAAATTTAGAAGCACTCTAAAACAATACAAGAAAACGACCGCCTTTAATACTGGTGCATCATTTTGACTAACTGCTAACCTGATGTTCTAGGTTCAGGATATAATCCAGATAGTGCTAATAAAACAGCAACAGATTTTAGTGAACTTTTGGCAGTTTGCACTGAAACATTTGCAAATTTGAAGAATACATCCATGAATTTCAGGTGCTAAATGTACATTTATTCTGTATAAATGGGGCAAAAAATGAATGTTATTAGGCTATTTCCTGTGCTGGTTAGATGTTTTTTGTTGATTTTAAATGGAAAATACTGTATTTTGGCCACTAGAGGGCGTAAAGTACCATAGGAATTGTCTGTGATACCCTAGGATTTTTCTATGATACTTAGCTCCTCTCTTTGATGCCCCTGAATGTTGCACGTAAATTTGCGCAAAAATGCTTGCATGCACATGGCCATGTTAAATAACGTGCAGCTGCATTCATAGACATAAAAAAAAAATGCCAGGCACCCTTAGCAAGCTGCATTTTTTTTATCTCACGTACATAAAGCCTGCATTTTTATCCCTTATGATTACCATTTTCTTTTATTTTTATGCATTTGTTACACTTTAGCTGGAAAACAGAATGCTATTAGTATGAGTTCATGATTAAATGTGAGACCTCAAGGGGCTTCTCAGCTAGGACTTGTGGCACAAACTAAATAAAGCTAAGATAACATACAGCCGGAGGGGGCTGTATGCATGTTGAGTTAAATTTGCAATGGCCGCTTGTCTATAAAACTCAATGTGGCCGTGACATTTAATCCGCTGACACCAACAACAGGGTATAATTCTATTGTCAATGCCAACAATGTGATACTATTCAGCCCACTGACATTAACAATAGGCCACTATTCCTTCCAATGACACCAAGGATAGGGCACTATTCCTCCCAATAACACCAAGTATAGGGCACTATTCCACCCAATGACACCAAGTATAGGGCACAATTCCTCCCAATGACAGTACGTATAGGGCACTATTCCTCCCAATGACACCAAGTATAGGGCACTATTCCTCCCAATGACAGCAAGTATAGGGCACTATTCCTCCCAATGACACCAAGTATAGTGCACCATTCCTCCCAATGACACCAAAGATAGGGCACTATTTCTCCTAATGACACCAAGGATAGGGCACTATTCCTCCCAATAACACCAAGTATAGGGCACTATTCCTCCCAATGACACCAAGTTTAGGGCATTATTCCTCCCAATGACACCAAGGATAGGGCACTATTCCTCCCAATAACACCAAGTTTAGGGCATTATTCCTCCCAATGACACCAAGGATAGGGCACAATTCCTCCCAATGACAGTAAGTATAGGGCACTATTCCTCCCAATGACACCAAGTATAGGGGACTATTCCTCCCAATGACACCTAAGATAGGGCACTTTTCCTCCCAATGACACCAAGTATAGGGCACTATTCCTCCCAATGACATTAAAGATGGGGCATTGTTTACTCCCCTGATGCCAAGACAGTTTTTACTCCCACTGGCCACAATCTGGACCTCCTACAGTTTGAAGAACAGTCAACTGGACCTTTGTGTGGAAAGTCTTGAGACTCCTATGCTACAGAATGGTTGTGTGTTACAGCTTCCTTCCACAATGCAAGTCTTCACTGAAAACAATGCCCTTCCTGTGTGGCTGATATCTTATTTGAATAGTTATTGAGAGACGAGTAGCATAGTAGCAAGGAGATCTCACTCTACTGGCAATCTCGACATCCAAAACAATAAATTGGAGGAAGAAGCTTTTCAAAATGTTAATGTTTTATCAAAACTGCAAAAATATCTCAAATAAATGCTTGCTGAAAACAAACTTTATTTTCAAGTAGACATTAAAGTAAAAAAGATATTTCCATACAACCAATTTATTTGTCATGGGACTTTAAATGTTGGGACCAACGAAAAACTTGTTTCCAACATTGTTTGATAAATGAATAAATAATCCATACAAAAAGAGAATAAAATGGTAACAAGCTGATTTGTAATGAATCCATATTAATGCATTTCATACATAATTTAATATAGTGTTGACCATATACAATACAACTGGCAACACATAATTAAAACAAAAATTGGGAGGGATTGGCGTTTGGCCCCTCTTTTGCACCTTTTACACACTTACCATATGTTTGCCCTATTCACTGTTATATTGCAGCCTGCATTGCACATTTTTTTTTGTTGCTTATTACCCATTTGATTTCATTTTTCATTTATCACTATATGCATACTAAAGCCCCGTACACACGCAACGATTATCGGCCGACCGATCGTCCGTCTTTTGTCCAGAGTTGTGTTTTGTTGGTTGAAATGTGCCTAGACTGCACACGAATTTTCTTGCCCAACAAAATTCTACTTCAGAAGTGATGTCATGTGTTGGTTTGCTTTCTTTGTGTTCTTTCTTCACTGAGCATGCCCAGACTTGCTCATCAGATTTTTCCCTGTCCCTGTTTTTCACTGACTGCACGAAAATCGGCCGTTATGTTGACGGCCAACAAAAATTTTATAGTCTGCACACCAGATTTTTTTGGCCCAAAAGTCGGAGTTGGTTGTCGGGAAGCATCATACTAACAAGCCGAAAATCGGCAGATCGGTCGTCGGACGAAAATTCCCTGCCAATTTTCGACGCGTGTGTACGGGGCTTTAAACCCCTTTTTATAGCAACTACTTTGGGTGCCATCATAGATTGCCCACCCATATTGAATCTGCTTCCTGTTTGTCCCCTGAAATTCTTTCTGAGTCACACTTCCGCAGCTCCCGGGTGAGACTCCCCTGGCAATCACCCTTTGGAAATATTGTCATATCCATTCTTAGTTGATTTGTAAGTATTGTAGCCTCTCTGGCAGCTTTTGAGGATGGAATTTCCCTATGTATTACGAGATACCATTACGTATGCTACTGTACATGCCTGATGTTTTATCTTACAGATACTATACATAAATCTACTACTGAAGAGTGGACAAAGAGTCACGAAACGCGTCGAGTTTATGGAGGCAATTTTTGTTTTAATTATGTGTTGCCAGTTTGATTACATGTGGTCAACGCTATATTTAATTATGTATGAAATGCATTAATATGGATTCATTACAAATCAGCTTGTTACCATTTTATTCTCTTTTTGTATGCATTATTTATTCATTTATCAAACAACAATGTTGGAAACAAGTTTTTCTTTGGTCCCTGTGCCTCATTTATAGTCCCATGACAAATAAATTGGTTTTATGGAGATATTATTGAAGGGATGGAGGCACATCACTGGGTCACATTCTATATTGTTACACTAAAGTAAAAAAGATGTAGGTGCCGGTAAAGGAACTTGCGGAAGTTACATTGATGGAGCATAGGTGAGTATTTGTGGACTTCAGTACCCCTGAATCTTTCTGGGATCTTACACACTCCAATAAACACTCAAATGTTATAATTTTTTCAAATATGGTTGTATCCGGGTATGGATCATAAGTCAGTTTTCATAAATTGATGTAGTCATGTTTAAAATAACAATCCTAGATGGCTGTATAATAGTTGTATCAGATTATCTGAACGGGAGATATTCAGTTGCGGGCAATGTACTAGGAATCTTGAAACATAGAGATGACGGCATGTAGGAAAACTATTAACTGCCATTTTGGCACCTCCATTGTAACCTATAACAGTACCTAACACATAACAAAAGGTGACATAGCAAAGTTGCATAAGTGTTACATAGCTACATTTATATTCAATGAAACTTCACACAGCTGTGAATGTTAAAATTGATGTAAGGACAATGTATAATATAAAAGCAGAATTAACTTTTGATATTAACCACTTGCCGACTGCCTATTTACTGCGGCAGGTCGGCTCTATTGCGCCACTGGGGGGGGGGGGGGGGGCGCGTGTGCACCGCCAGAGGCGTGATTGCATGCTGATTGGACACAGGGGATGCCAATCAGCGGGTCTTGCAAACCCAATGTCTGCTGGCCACCAGCGATCGTTCACCAGGAGAGGGAGAACCATGGTCTGCCCTAAGTAAGCAAGGTAGATCGCCATTTTGACAGGGGAGAAGATGGAAATCTTGTGTTCCTGCTAAGCAGGAACACGGATCTCTGTCTTGCCCCAGTCAGAGCAACCCGCCCAAAGTTAGCAAGCGCCCCCTAGGGACACATTTTACCCTTTGATCGCCCCTGATGTTAATCCCTTCCCTTAGTACAGTAACAGTGCATATTTTTAGCACTGATCACTGTATTGGTGTCACTGGTCCCCAAAAAAGTGTCAGTTAGGTTTCTGATTTGTCCTTATCGATGTTCCTAAGCAGAATGTATTTTCATGCAGACTGCCCTAGGTAATGCCCATATGTGATGCTGAACCCCTATGAGCCAGGGGCAATAAGACTGGGGAGGAAAGAACTAGGTGATGCTAGATGTTCTTTAGCCAGGAAAAAAGGCAGCCTGTATATGACTTGCAGCAGCTTATAATGCACATTGTGAGAAGCCCACAGAGTGCAGTGAAATCAGACTAAGCAATTTTAGTGCAGCAGAAAGCACAGAGAGAAAAAGTTAAATAAAAAGCTTGAGATTTATTAATAACTATATGCAGGAAATATAAGATCCATAGGTGTGTGCAGCCTATTGCAATAGAGTGTGCACCCCAAAGTTTAAACACACATGCCTTTCTCTGCAACCTCAGCTGCACTGGACAGTGAATGAATGGGAAGTGCTCTGTGCTGAGCGGCTTCCTGTTCTCTCACAAAGTGAAGCACAGTAAACACAGTTTACTATGCTTCAGTGATTAATAAACACACAGAGCGAGTGTGTTCACTGCGTTCATTTAGAAAAGGAAGGCACTGGTAAATGACATATTTACTAGCCCCTTTCCCGCTCTCCATCCTGAAACATCCCCCGCAGTAGCTGGGGGGAGAGGAGAGGAGCCAGCAGCACTGCAGGAAGCCCGGACAGTAGGGGGAATTGGCACTGCATGGAGTGATGCACACACCTTTAAAAAAAGCAGTGGAGAGGCGATGTATGAGATGATATTGTCTTTCCTCCTACTTTAATAGCAACACTTTTACATAGAAGTCTTTTTATAAAATATTTGTTGCACAAACATCAGAAGCATTGATGCAAGCTGAACTAAACGTTACCATATATTTTCTAAGAGATGAATTCCTTTATCATCAACTCCATCTAGTGGCCAAAATGCAGTATAGTTCTTCCACTGCAGAAAATCTTACCTGCATTTTGGCCACTAGATGGAGCTAATGATACATGCATTAATCTATTAAAAAAAAAAAATAAGGCAACATTTTAATTTAGTTTACAAGAATGCTTCTGATATGTGTGCAATAAATGTTTTATAAATAGATCCCATGCTGTAACTTATAACTTTGTAAGATTTAGCATGTAAATGTATGATTTTAATATTTTTAGTATATGGACATGTAGTCAGGGTTACAACCCCCTTTTGTTTTTTATAGACCTTTGCCAAAAACCTGTTTACAAAGGCAGACCACCAATCTGCCTCTCTCGGGAATGATCGGCGGGTCCCGGCGGACTCCGGGTCCACCCGGACCCACTGATTGGCTCCCGCTGTGTCCAATCACAGCGGTAGCAGCTCGTCGGCAGCAAGCGTGCGTGGCACAGACCCGGAAGCACAAAATGATGTACCTGTACTTGATTTTGTGTGGAAGAGCCGCCGCACCGCAGTATATGTACAGGTCGGCAAGTGGTTAATATAAAAGCAATCCTAGCGGCTTATTAGCCACTGGATTGCTTTTACAGGCCACGGGAGCGGTCTTCCCCCTCACGCCGCCTTCCGGTGCCTCTCCGGGCTGTATCATGCAATTTGAGGAGCCCGGCACTGAAGCGGGCGGTTGCCCCAGCATACCATAGAGGTTTTCAGAAACCAGATCAACTCCGATCACCTCTATGGTATTAGGAACTGGACGCGACCTGTATTTTGCCACTTCTGGTCTTTTGTTTACTAGCTTTTACAAACAGCGGATCAGACCGATCTGGGTCTGATCTGATGCAGTTAAGGGAAGAGGAGACATCTGGGGTTTGATAGACCCCAGATGTCTCAGTAAAGAGGACCTGTGATTGTTGTCACAAGGGATGTTTACATTCCTTGTGACAGCAATAAAAGTGATAAAAAAAACTATTTTAAAAAGACGGTGTAAAAATTTAAAATAAAAACAAATGAAATAAATAATTATTTAAAAAAAAAATTGCAAAGCGCCCCTATCCTCCAATGCTTGTGCACAAAGGCGAATACACGCGTCAGTCCGGCACGCATACGTAAACGGGGAATCACACCATACTTGGGCGGTATCATTGCAAACATTAAAGCGAGAGAAAAAATTCTAGCCCCAGACCCCTGTTTAACTCTAAACTGGTAGCATGCAAAGGCATTTAAAGCATCGCCCATAGAGATTTTTAGGTACCGTAGTTTGGCGCCGTTCCACAGGCGTACACAAGTTTAAAGCATGATATGCTGGGTATCTATTTACTCAGCATAACAACATCTTTTGTATTTTACAAAAAAAAATGGGTATTATATTGTGTTCGTGTGCACTAACATTCATTAAAGCGTATTTTTTCCCAACAAATTTGCAATCTGCTTATCTGCTTCCTCCCCCCCCCCCCCCCCGGTGCCACTTTTGGCAACTTTCAAGGTTGAGGGGGGAACAGGTACTTGCTTTTGACAGGGACCCATCTTCACTTCTGTGATACTCCGCCACAACGAAGTCCATCCTTCCTCCGCCGCCGAGCCAGTTAGAAAGCACAGCGCGCTATGCACAGTAGGGAACCGGCTGTGAAGCTGAAAGGCTTTACTACCGGTTTCTCTCACCACAAATGGTGGCAGCAGCCAAACTGAAAATCTGCTGGGGTGCCGACATCATGGGATCCCTGGACAGGTAAGTGT
This sequence comes from Pelophylax lessonae, assembly GCF_965119305.1. Taxonomy (NCBI): domain Eukaryota; kingdom Metazoa; phylum Chordata; class Amphibia; order Anura; family Ranidae; genus Pelophylax; species Pelophylax lessonae. The sequence continues at coordinate 58,775,340 of NC_138778.1, read as the reverse complement.
TCTAATATTAAAGATCAGCAGCTACAGTATTTGTAGATGCTAACTGTTAATTTTGTCGTGGGGGGCGGAACTCCGCTTTAAAAACGGAAAATTGTATACTTACCTGACACTAATTTTCTTTTCCTGATTCATAAGCATGACAGCATATACATATGGGTACAGGCTTTGCCCCCTGCCCAATCACAGTGCCAGCTATATTATAAAAATGAATCACTTCCCTCAAGGCGGCATTATCATAACTATACTCAATGTGAAGCCCCAAGGGAGGGACCTGTATGCTGTCATGCTTATGTATCAGGAAAAGAAAATTACCGCCAGGCAGGGGCGTAACTACAGGGGTTGCAGGGGTTGCAATCGCTACCGGGCCCCATGCTCCAGGGGGCCCGGTAGCAAACCAGTGGGTGAACTTCCAGGATCGCAAAGGTCGCACTTGCGACCGGACGCTGGCATTGCACCACTGTGGGGAGGCCCCAAGATTGCAGGAAGGGGGCCCACAAGATTGCAGGAAGGGGGCCCACTGCAGAACCTGTGAAAGAATCCTGCTGCGGGACCATAATAAAAGGCCATGCAACGAGTGTAAAGAGCCCAGGATTAGTGGGAAGAGCCCTGGGCTTGAAGGTAAGGGCCCCGGCCAGGGGTCTGGGGGGCCCTTCATGGTTTCTTGCATCAGGGCCCTGAAGGTTCTAGTTACGCCTCTGCCGCCAGGTAAGTATACAATTTCCAGTTTTCCTGACACAAGCATGACAGCAGATATGTATGGGATGTAGCACACCACAAACCACAAGGGACGGTAACGCTGAAGTATTTTATTAATCATTAGCTCTGGCTAATACAGAACGACCGAACTCCACCGTAGTCAAGGTCGCTGAATCTACTTTATAATGAGCCAAAAATGTGCTGTACTTAGACCATGTCACAGCTCTGCATATTACCTCTGGGAATACTCCCCTAAATTCTGCCCACAAAGCTGTCAGACTTCTCGTCACGTGGGGTCTCACTCCTATCGGAGGTTCCAGACCTTTTGCTAAGTAAGCTCTCCTAATGGTTTTGACCAACTACAAAGCCAGTGTTCTGCTAGATGCTGCCAGCCCTTTTCTCACACCCCCTGGGATGACAAACAAATTCTCAGTCTTCCTAAAAGAGACCGTCTTCAGCAGATATAGTTTAAGAGTAAAGCCGACATCCAACTATTGTGCCAGAGTAGTTAACTCATTTTGCATTAATTTTGCATTGTCGGAAGGATGATATCCTGCTTTCAATTGAATGGCCTATTCACTTTTGGGCGATGCAGAGGGAGAGTCCTTAACACCATTTAGTCCAGGAAGTGACAACGATAAGGAGGTTTATAGCCTAGAGCTTGGATATCTAAAATCCTTCTTCCCGATGTAATGGCCATGAGAAACATTGATTTTAATGTTATATTTTATGATAAAGATGACTGGTAAACCAAAAAGGGTGATTGAGACTTTAACTCTGAGCGTGTTTACATGCAGGCCCATATCCAGACCTAGGTTAAAACAAAAACTGGCGCACGACGGGGAAAGAGCAGTACTAGAGACCTCACAAGTTTCACTAATTGGGCAGGGGGTCAAACCAAAAACGGAAGAAAATTCAAGCAACAAATCCTCAACAGGATAGTTCATAATCTGGAAGTCCATATAAAAGGTCCATAGATATATGAAATCCCAGAAACACACTCCGTAGGCAGCTCTTGTGGCAAGTAGAAGATGCTTGGAGCCAACTGAAAGGAGAACACAGGCACCACTCTAAGTGCAGAATCTTGAGATTTATTATAAGAACCAAAAAAACGGTACTCACAAAGGGAGCAGTATGCAAAGCATCATTGTGTATGTAGATAATCGCTCCGGTGTTTTGATCAGGATGGCTTGAGCGCTACTACTTCTTCAAAGGTTTGGGAGAAATTTGCCACCACCAGATTCACAAGTCTTAGACTTTTTCCCGGCAGGTCTGGATATGGAAGGAGAACACAGGCGCCACTCTAAGTGCAGAATCTTGACATTTATTAAAAGAACCAAAAAACGGTACTCACAAAGGGAGCAGTATACAAAGCATCATTGTGTATGTAGATAATCGCTCCGGTGCTTTGATCAGGATGGCTTGAGTGGTCGCGGTATGCAGGCTGTAATCGGTGGTAATCCATACTTCCTGGTCGCCGGGACACTCTGTTGCTGATCCGTCGTCACTTCCGGGAGGCGTGATGCCGCTGGCGACGCATTCTCGGAGCATGCGCTCCTTCCTCATGCCGATCCTGAGGAAGGAGCGCATGCTCCTAGAACGCGTCGCCGGCGCCATCACGCATTACGCCTCCCCGAAGTGACGACGAATCGGCAACAGAGTGTCCCCGCGACCAGGAAGTACGGATTACCACCGATTACAGCCTGCATACCGCGACCGCTCAAGCCATCCTGATCAAAACACCGGAGCGATTATCTACATACACAATGATGCTTTGTATACTGCTCCCTTTGTGAGTACCGTTTTTTGGTTCTTTTAATAAATGTCAAGATTCTGCACTTAGAGTGGCGCCTGTGTTCTCCTTCCATATCCAGACCTGCCTGGAAAAAGTCTAAGACTTGTGAATCTGGTGGTGGCAAATTTCTCCCAAACCTTTGAAGAAGTAGTAGCGGCTTTTGCCTATAGCAAAGTCTCGATGGCTGAGGCTGTACAACCTGCTTTTCTTAATCTTCGCCTCAATCTCCAAGCCGCTAACTGGAGCTTGGCTGGATCCGAATGGATTACTTGACCTTGTTGAAGAAGGTCCAGCACATTTGGAAGTAGAATTGGGGGTTCCGGAGCAAGAGACTGCAGGAAGGGAAACTACATATCCCATGATGCTCAACTACACTGCAGAGTGCATGAGCATCATTGGGAAATGTAGTTCCAAAACATATGGGGTGCCAAGGTTCACCATCACTGCACTAAGTAGTTCTGAGAGGCTGGAATATTCATGGCCGTGAGGTCCGCCAAATTCCGTTGAGCCCAATTCATAACTCCCGCTAGGAGTGTTTGTCCCCTGATTTGATTCCGGAATGCTTTTAAGGCCTAAAAGGCTACTTTCAGCTCAAATATATTGGAGACTTCTCTCCATCCCTTTTTCCATCGACCATGGGATAGGAGCCCGTTATGATGTGCTCCCCAGCCTACTGCTGACCTATCTTACGTGATCACCATTGGTGAACCCGGATTCAGTTAGTGGAAATTTGACAATGGCATCAGCCACCAACAGAGAGATCGCTGCATTGGGCAGGGGGGAGAGCCTGTACCCATACGTGTATGCTGCCATGCTTATATCAGGAAAAAACGTTGTGAACTTACTGTGTGACATAAAAAATTGCAACACTCACTATTTTGTTATCTAGGACTTCTGCTTAAAACATATATAATATTTTGGGGTTCTAAGTAATTTTCTAGCAAAAAAAATGATGACTTTTACTTGTAGGAGAGAAGTGTCAGAATAGGCCTGGGAAGCAGGTGGTAAAGCATGTGTTGACAATGTTTTCATACAATCTTGTTGATTTCATTGGGAAACACATTAAAGTGATACTAAAGGAAAAATTATTATTATTTTTTTTAAATAACAAACATGTCATACTTACCTGCTCTGTGCAATGATTTCCTCAGAGCAGCCCCGATCCTCCTCTTCTCAGGTCCCCTGTCAGCACTCTGGGCTTCTCCCCCCTGCTAAGTGCCCCTATTGCAAGCCACTTGCTATGGGGGCACTCGTGCTTGCTCCTGAGCCGGCTCTGTATGTCTGTTTCCTTCTTGCTGGCTTTAATTGACAGCCAATGGCTCCCGCTGCTGTGTCTGAGCCAATGAGAAGTGAGAGAGCAGGGAGAGCAGCTGCTCTCGTGCATAGCACTGGATCGAGATCAGGCTTAGGTATGCATTAAAGGGGGACTGGGAGGGAAGCATAGAATGCACGAAGGTAAGAAAACCTTCAGCTTCTAGAACAACTTCAAGAAAAAAAGCAATGGTGTGAATTCACCCTTAGAAAATTGGTGTCCCCATTGAAAGGTTTCCCCTCACCTTCTGTCCCTAAGGCTGGCCATACATTATACAATTTACCTGTGCAATTTTAGATTTAGAAAAACCATATAATATGAGGTCAATCCTAAACACTTTCAATTTGTATATAATCAGGCAGGCTCTTGCACTACATAGTTGAAGGTAAATCTAAAGGAAATTGAAAACGAAAATTGTACAATGTATGGCCAGCTTAAGACAACTCAAAATTTTTGGTTTTCCCGTCACTTGTGCACTGGATACATGTTCACCAGGACCAATAGTGGGAATAAATCTCCCCAAAGGTGACACTGAAAGCAAAAAAAAAAACAGACAGAGGCTCCAGACCTTCCATATCCAAAACTAAAAAAAGGATTTTAATGGCACAGGTGCAATGGATGGATAGGATGACATCACACTGTAGATGAACTTTATAACTTATCCTGCCCATATACAGTATGTTACCATGTGCAAAAAATATATAGTACAAATGCCTGACTGGATAAAAATTTAACCCAATAACTGCTAGGCAAGCAGTGGAACCAAAGACAGAGTAGGCTCAGAAAACAGATGCTGCCCTAGGATGTACCAATCTGTTAAATAAAGGGAGCCCACAAATTATAAAAAAACAACTTTATTTTTAGGATGAGACCTACAGGTTGTCAATTCCTAGCCAGCATTTCATGGAAACCAGAGTAAGTTTTAACTTTTGACTAGAGGAGTCAGTAAGGGTAAAGTACAGTAACTAAAATACTTTTTTCAAGGCATTCATATTTTTATGCTTGCTTTCTACAGGTGACGTCAGAAGGGGGCGGTGCCACTGGGTAACAAACATAACCAGGTGCCCCCCCTCGATTAAAAAAAGAACTGTCAGAGCTTAAGATCGGGCAAATGGCGGGTAGCCTCTGAGGCAAACCGTTTTTTATTTTTTTTCTATTTTTTGGGTCTGGTGGGCGGCGTGATTGACAATGTATTTTTAATACCCCAGATGATGTCTAAGCAGACGAAACGCGTCGGGTTGACTTCTGTCCATGCTACCACTTGTTGATGCTATTTACAGATCCGGATTTAAGCAGTTTTTATCTACCTCACTGTAAGTGTTCTAAACTTTTAATAAATACCCTTTGCTTATAGTTTTACACTATGTGGAGCCTTTTGTTTCCTTTCTTTGATGATTCATCCGTTATGGAAGAGTATTCATCTTGAGGTCTACATTGTCTGCATTCATTTGGATTAATGATGGTTTATGCAATTTTTCCAAAGAAAATACAAAGGCGACTGGTGTGAAAGGCCACTCGTTGTCCTCCCTGGCCTATTGGGTGTATATACACCAAAGCATGAGTTGACTCACTAGGCATACGACAAACTGAGTCCACTCACTCTGGTAACCTCCATATATATATATTGGTGGTGGATGGTGTCACAGCAAATTTTCAGTTATTCACTTCTGGAATACACGTCTGAAGATTTTTCACTTTATTCAAAAAGGGCTTTTTGCCCATATTCACTCTTTTTTTTATTGTTATTATTTATTTTTTTGTATATGTATTTTTCACAATGTTATGAATTTTCACATGTTAATTATCTATGAGCGCTACACATTTCTATATCAATGTATTTTTAATAAAGGACTAGTCAAAAGCTGTGCCTGCTCGTAAGCTTTTCATATATGACTCCGTTCCTAGGTTAACGACACATGCTGACGCTGGAATTCGACATCTACGCTTTGATGACCTCTGCTTAAAAACTGAAACACTTACCGGTGACAGATGGAAAATAGATTCCCACAAGAAGGGTGAAGTAAGTCGTCATGTCAGTAAATACATATGGCTGGTCCAGGTTAACAGGTTCTCCGGAGGGAACAGAATGCAATCCACTTTTCTCCACAATTAGGTCTTTGGGCAAATAATTTGACCACACATTTTCTACGGAGTAAAAGGAGAAAGTTGAAAGATAGCATATGTTGGACCCTTCCATATGAAGCTTAAAATAATATAAAAAAGAATGTATGTATACTTGTGTGTTTGTTTTTTACACAATCGTATCTTTAGGGATTCTATCATTCATATAAACAATATCTAGTTTTATATTCAAAGAAAAAATGTTAAGGAGCACCCGTCATCTGCCCCTGACACAGGAATGAATAGACTATCTTGGTACCCAAGGCTAACAATGAAATATTAAAAATAATAAACTTTTATGAATTCCATAGTTAATCCCCCCCTCCCTTCCTCCCCCTCCCCCTCTCTTTCTTTTGCCTTCTTTTATTTTTCTTCTTTCATTTCCATCACCATTGTCCTAATTTTTTTTTACTTCTTTCCCCCTCCTCGTATCCCCCCCCTCCGTTTTGCTCCCCCACCTCTCCTTCCCTCTTTTTTCCCATTTGTTTCCCCCATATGTTTTTCTCTCCCTTGCCCCCCCCCCCTTCCCTTGCCCTGTGCCCTTCTTACCCTTCTTCTTACTCCCTTTTTTTTCTTTTCACCCCTCTTTCTTCCCCCCCACCCCCTTTGCCTTTTTATCTATTCCTTAATGGTACATTGGCAATTATTACCTAAAGAGTTCTTCCAAAGAAAACACATTATTGAGATTATTAGGCCCCTTTCACACATTACGGTCCGTCGGCGGACTCCGTTTATCTCAGCTGGGGATCGATCCCCCGATCCCCCGCTGAACAGGCAGATGGCAGCTGTGTCTCCGCGCTGTGTGCGGAGACAGAGCTGTCAGGACCCGCTGTTCTCTATGGGGGAATCGGATGAGAAAGGACCAGTTTCCATCCGTCCAGATTTGACGGATCGGATCGGATGTCAGCGGACATGTCTCCGCTGACATCCGATGCCCCATAGAGATGCATGGGGCATCAGTTCAGATCCGCCAAAAATACGGACAGGCGGATCTGAACGGTCTGCCTGTGTGAAAGGGGCCTTATACTTTATATTTACTTTCAGTATTTGACCACGTGTGTCTGCTTTACTGCCCCAGTGCCCGCCGTGGGGGAGCGCGCTCGGGCAACCCTTATCCTCACTGCTCCTGTTTGTCTGCTCTTTTGGGTAAGCAAACAAATTCTTCCCTTTTCCCTCCCTCATATACCATTTTTTTAATCTATCATTACATTGTTTCTTTTACTGTATTGTTATAGATGAATTGTGTAATTCCTCCTCTAGAAGCGCTCCTTACCGCGAAACATGTAGAGCACATGTGTCAAACACAATGCCGGGGGCCGAATCCGGCCCGCCAGGCCAATTCATGTGGCCCTCGCACCTCTCCTGCAGCTGCAGCACCCCCCTCATTTCCGCCCTCCACCTTGTCTCAGCAGTCAGCAGCAGCAAAGGGGGACAGCACTCTTTCACCAGACCCTGAGCCCCTCTGGGCAGCCACAGCAATCCCCTCTCCACCTCCCTTGGTCTCAGGATTTAGCAGACTCCGGCAGCTGAGTCCAGCCCCCCTCTGGTCCTCCTCCAGACCCTGCACTCCCTGTTTCTCAGATCTGCCCCCCACTTTTTCCTGGAAGCAGCACAAGGTAAAGGGGGGAGGGTGCACTGTGATATAAGGGAAGGTGGAGGACTCTTGACTACTGATGGTAGGGGGGGGGGGGGGCTCTTGCCATTCGATGAAAGGGGGGGTGCTCTGGGCATCTAGTCTTAAGAGTAACTAAATACCATTAGCAAACAACAGCTTGGAACATTAAGAATGTTTTTTCAAGTTTTTTAATTACTATACTTTATTTCTATGGACACGTGTCTTTGTTTTTACCTATGGAATAATAAAAGTTTATTATTTTTATATTTCATTGTTAGCCTTGGGTACCGAGATAGTCCATTCATTCCTATGTCAGGAGCACATGAGGAGTGCTCCTTAATGTTTTCTCTTCGATTTCAAGAGAAACATACCCTACACTTATTATTATTTTTGTTAACCCTTGAGGCCTTAATCATAGAGATTGACCAATTATCGGCAAAGCCGATATATCGGGGGCCGATATGCACTTTCCTCGATATTTCGGAATCGGCCACCAAGGTGACCGATATTGACGATATTTCGGAAAAAGTGCTTGCACCGGAGTGATGCCTGCAGCTAGAGGCATCACCCTGGTACCGGCGTCCATAGCTGATGGTCGGCTGTCTTGTAATGACAACCGATGCGGCTGAGAAGCCGCTCGGCTGTCATTACAAGGAGCGGGAGGGGACGCCCCCTCCCGTCGCCTTCCGCGGCTCGTACGTGTCTCCCGTTTCAACGGGAGACTAGGGCAACCAGCCTGCATGGCCACCGAAGAGAAGACCGGATCAAAGCCGCGTTCAGCTCTGATCGGGTCTCCATGCAAAAACCCGGAAGTGATGTCATGAGTGACATCACTTCCGGGTACTGTCTTGCGCCAGATTAAAAAAAATGACAGCATTCAAAAAATCCATATTTGGCGTATTGAATGTTTTTAATTGCAGAGGAGGGGTTTGGGGTCTTTTAGACCCCCAGATCCCTCCACAAGTGTACCTGTAAAGTAAAAAAAAAAAAGATTTTTTTAAATGTACAAAAATATCCGCCAATATCGGCCGATACCGAAATGCATTGACCAAAATATCGGTATCGGCAACGAAAAACCGATATCGGTCGATCACTACTTAATCATAGCCATGGAAGATTACCTTTGTCATCTTTATAAATCGGTTTTAAAGCCTTTAACCACCACTTTTCCCCGGTAGGGGTTGGATGATGTCACGATGCAAGCATTTCGAAGCACCACGGTAAATACTTTCCCAGAGGGTTATTATAATGTTGGATTGTTTACACATGTGAATACAGTTTGGTGGGCTACAAGTACTTGAGCAACGTGAGTGTATTACCTAGCATTTGTGAATAAATGTATGGATTAAAGCCATAAAAGCACTATAAGCAGTGGTTTTCTCTTTACACATATACAGCTAAATGGAGGCATAATCAGGACTAACTACATGGTGTGAAATTAGCCAGTTACAGTTGAATAATCCTAGGAACAGGAAAGATCTATCCAAGTCCCCAGGGGTGGGACACAAGTGTGTTGTGACCCTACTTAACTGTAAGGTCATAAACCTAAGGTGAGAGTCTATCCGATGGAGGGTGCACATATTGCATGCAGTCTTTTGCACGAAGTGGTGAACAAACAGTGCAAGCTGAAGATTGGAGATTGATATACTGTTGAATAGCATAGCACAGCACAAGCAAATATTGATGGATTAATGGGACTTTTACGGACTATCATATATTACATTATATATTTTGGTATTGTTTTTGATTTTTTTTCTTTTTTTAGCAATATGATATTATTATTACTATTATTATAATATAGGATTTATATAGCACCAACAGTTTGCACAGAGCTTTACAATGTTAGATATGTTCACAATATATTGTGTAGCGCGGCACTTATTGGTTATAGATATTGATAATGCACATATATGAGTGTGGTGGGTTCGAGCAATGCACTATTTTTTCATTGGTCTAATTAGCAAATACATAGCAGCTCACAAGATTACATCTACATTAATGAACACTAGTGTTTCTTAAATTATTTTTTGCTCATTATGTCTCCTTATTTCATAACAATGATCAAAACTATCAATTTATCATTGTCAAGACATTCCCAAAGTCTGTGAATTTTTACCTTGAATTAGGCCACTGGCAACTCCTGGGATGCCTTGAACCTCCGTCACATTGTTTTGGGAGAAGTACAGGTCACACGTGGCATTCAAGAATGGCGAGGAGCAGAAAAGAGCCCACAACTTGCTGGTGACAGTCTCGTTTCCGGTGTCAATAAACTTAGCACAGATATCAAAACCTTTCCTGGATAAAGTGCGATTGCCAAGGATACAGATTCTGGAAAATGCACACAAGACCTTGTATTAAGTAGGGCATAACTGATAACACAAGGGTGAAGTATGAAAAAGTTGAAGAGCATTATCGTCTACAGCATGACATTTTTCTTTTAATATTATGCGCTAAGAGCTAGAATTATTGCTTAACTACTTCTGGACCGGAAGGATTTGCCTCCTTCATGACCAGGCCATATTTTGCGATTCGCCACTGCGTTACTTTAACAGACAATTGCGCAGTCGTGCGACACTGTATCTAAATAAAATAGATGTCTTTTTTTCCCCACAAATAGAGCTTTCTTTTGGTGGTATTTGATTTCCTGTGCGATTTTTATTTTTTGCGCTATAAACAAAAAAAGAGCGACAATTCTGAAAAAAAAAAAAAAACAATATTTTCCCTTTCTGCTATATAACATTCCCCAAAAAAAAAAATGTAAAAATCAAAATTTTTTAACATTTTAGGCCAATTTGTTTTCTGCTACATATTTTTGGTAACAAAAATCGCAATAAGCGTATTTTGATTGGTTTGCGCAAATGTTATCGCGTCTACTAACTACGGGAAAGATTTATGTCATTTTTATTGATTTTTTTTTTTTTTTTTTTTTTTTTACTAGTAATGGTGGCGATCTGCGGCGGACAGATCGGACCCCTGACTGACATTTTTGACACTTTTGGGGAGACCAGTGACATTACTACAGTAGTAATAGTAGTAGTAGTTACTGTAATAATGACACTGCCAGGGAAGGGGTTAACATTGTGGGTGATCAAGGGGTTAAATGTGAGCCTAGGGGAGTGATTCTAACTGTGGGGGGGCGTGGCTTGTGAAATGACCATAGAGACATCATACATGTGATCCTATATAGAAGGTTCACAGGCGCTCTATGATCATTCCAGGGAGAAGAACGGTCAGCTGTGTCCCTTTCATTACATATATATCTATTATGGTCTGGTCCCACCTCATTCAAAGTCCCAACTTTGCTTTTATTTTCTTGCTTTCATGCAAACAGGGATGGAGACTCCGGTGGTCAGGAGTCTCATTTAAAGTCCCAACCCCCTTCCCCCATAACAGCTGTGTTTACAACAGCTGCCCATCCTCCTCTCTCAGCGGGGAACGATAGTGGGTGTCAGGCGGCAATCGAAGCTACCTGTCCACTGCATCGGTTTCCCCCCTGATGAGCGGGGCGGGAGTGTGCCGCCAGCGGCGCTCACTCGCCCCCTAGCTCCCTGCGCGTGACCGATGTATACCTATGGCGGTTTGCGCAGGAGCGGCTACCTGCCACAGTATAACTGCGGCGGGCGGTCGTAAAGCGGTTAAAGTATAATTAAAGGCAAATTATTTTTTTTTAGTTTTGGGTAGAGCGGAGAGGGATTAGAACACCTGTCAGTCTTTATTGCTGTCTGTGCCCCTATCAGGGAGATTCACCCTCTCTATTTGTCCTTTATCATTGAACATGAAAGTAAAAGAAAATCCCAACTATTGGGTTGTGCCCAGAAAACCTTCCAATATGGACACTAGTTCTGGTGATCTAGGGGTCCCCATGGAATTCACTTCATTTGAAGGGCTTTCCTCTCACTGCCTGTTTGGCTATGGAACGGGAAGTGAAGGGAAATCTCCACAATAGGGCACTGATGGCGAAAAAAAAATGTGACAGGGTTTTATAACCCTTCCTTACTCTAGCCAAAAATGGAAAAAAAAAAGTTTTGCCTATACTTCTGCTTTAGGCTGCATTCACACTGCCACACGAAGTGGCGGCAGGGTCCGGTGCGTCCCTGTTCACCTTTTCAGGTTAGATTTCAGTCCCAATTTTTCGCTGAATTCGGGACTGCAACAGACCAGAAGACAAACAGGACTCCTGTGCAATTCGCACCGGAGTCACTCCAGGGATATATGAACCGGCTTCATAGAGAGCAGTCGCAGTCTCCTGACATGCGAATTGGATGTGGGGAAACTCGCATCCAATTTGCAATAGTGTGAATCCAGCCTTAAGGTGCTAGCCTAGGTAGCCCATACCAGCTGACGAAAGTTACTGAGTTCTTTCAGATATCCAGATTATTAATTACATTACCTATCATATTTCCCTAAAGTGGTTGTAAACCTCAGAAATGAAATGTGAACAAAGCCTATCCCTCTATAGCAGTGATGGCGGACCTTGGCAGCCCATATGTTTTGGAACTACATTTCCCATGATGCTCAACTCCACTGCAGAGTGCATGATCATCATGGCAAATGTAGTTCCAAAACATCTGGGGTGCCAAGGTTCGCCATCACTGCTCTATAGTGTGTACTTGTCTTAATCCAGAGCACTAAGTATTATTTCTGTCTGCTGCCCCTTTCCTCTGCTATTTGCATGAGTCACCTCTGACAAGTATTCCTGACAACAAAAGAAAAAAGGTGAGGGGAGGGATCTCCAGTACACAGCCTGTGAGTGACAGCCTCAGCTCTCTTCCTGTGTGCTTTGCGAAGGAGGGTGTGTCCCTTCCCTCCAATCAGCTCTCAGAGCTCTCCTCACTGAGCTGTGCAGTATGTCATTTCAGCTCTCTTTCCCCTTTTTTTGACAGCTCAGACAAACTTTATAAATTCTGGACTTTGAATGGATGTAGAGAAAAGAAGACTGTAGATAACTGCAGAGATTTGTTTCATCCCTGTTTATCACTTGAGGCTAGTCACTTTACTGTGTACATGTAAGGGTTACAACCCTTTTAAGCCCTAATGAAGGGGGCGATGTGTGGCCCCCAAAACATGTTGACTTTTGCACATATTACATGTGTGGAATAAAATCTTACTTTAGGTATGTACAAAGATATTGCAGAGATATACTGCATTTGTTTTGTTTTTTTCCCTTGAAATGTGTTTCAATTTGAACATACGGCCCTATTTAAACTTAGGAGTGTACCTAAATGAGATGCTTCCTGACAGCAGGCTTTCTATGCTGGGGTTTTGAGGGATGATAATTTAAGAGTTTTTCTTATGCTGTTGAAATTCCTGGTTGGCATAGAGGTCAGTGAGGAAGGGGGGCTGTGGGTAATTTTTCGGTTGAGTTGCAACACATACAGAATACCACTCCTGGTTGGGACAAACTCCCTGCCTCTCATTTAACTGCTTCCTTACCACTGGACGTCATATGATGGTGTCCTGGGCTTTGAGTGGGGATATCTGAATGATGGGTACAGCTTCAGGCACCATTCAGATATCATTTTTTCAGCCAGCGATTCCCTTCACCATAAGAACAATCATAGTGGCTGTTCAGCCGCTTGATCGTTCTTACAGGTCTCCGGTGCTTCAAACGGCTCGCCCGTACGATCGGCGAACCGGAGAAGGAATCAGCCAGCGGCGGAAGTGTCATCACAGAGACTGAGAGGACCAGATGGTCCTTGCAAGTCTCTAGGACTCTCGGAGGCCCGGGCGTGACGTGATGATGTCACAGGCGCGACGTGATGACGTCACACCCATCCTGGCAGTTTTTAAAACTGCACTGATCTCAGCTGAATAGCTGAGATCCTTTTTTTTTTTTTGTTTTTTAATTTCAGGCTTTCTAGCCTGTAGGAGAAATCTGAGGTCTTATTGACCCCAGATCTCCCCATAAAGAGGACCTGTCATTCATTATTACTTCTACAAGGGATGTTTACATTCCTTGTAATAGGAATAAAAGTGATCCAAAAAAAAAAAAATAAATTAAAGGGAAAGTATAAAAAAATAAAAATAGACAAAAAAAATAATTCCCCCCTTTCCCCGCGTGCTTGCACGCGGAAACAAATGCATGCGTTTGATGCGACCACATATGTAAACGGCGTTCAAGCCTTATATGTGAGGTATCGCTGCAAATGTTAGAGCAAGAGCAACAATTCTAGCCCAAGACCTCCATTGTAACTCTAAACTGGTAACCAGAAAAAATGTTTAAAGCGTCTCCTATAGAGATTTTTAAGTACCGAAGTTTGGCGTAATTTCATGAGTGTGTGCGATTTTAAAGCGTGACATGTTAGGTATCTTTTTACTCGGCGTAACATCATCTTTAACATTATACAAAAAAATTGGGCAAACTTTGGTGTTTTTTTTTAATTTATAAAACTGTTTTTTTCCCCCAAAAAAAAATGCGTTTGAAAAATCTCTGCGCAGATACCGTGTGACGTAAAAAGGTGCCCTAGGGTCTCTGCTAAAAAAAAAAAAAGAATATATAATGTTTGGGGGTTCCGGGTAATTTTCTAGCAAAAAAATTATGATTTTTACATGTAGGAGCGTTGTGTCAGAAATCGCGCGCTATGGAAGTGGTTAATGAGTACCAAGTTGTGACAGGGTCTCTTTAAATCCAGAATATTCTTGCAACTTAAAAAACAAGCATGGGATTTTTTTTCCACTAGCATGAAATCCTTTATTTATTAATGCAAAGCTTAAGTGTGGTAATCACAGCAGTCATCTTTCATCCCTCTCGTAACCAATAAAAGATGGTTGTCAAGGATGGTTGCTATGGATTGCAATGCAAAATCTCTCTTTGCACTGCTGCACTAAATAAGCATCTGTGAACGAGAGGACAAATTTTAGCCATGCAGGTTGACTCCACATTAACCAGCATTATATACATAATTTATGAATTCCCTAGAGAGTGCAAAGATTAATATACTCAATAGAGTAAGAAATTAATTATTAACACAATAATGGTGGTTTTGAATGGACAATGTAATATCTCATTACAGGCTACCCATATATACCCCAGACAAATATGTCTTATTCTAGGATATAAAGGACAACCAGTTCCGCTTGTGATAATGGTGGTGTTATTATGTCTTTTATCACCTTTCTATCTTGACTTCCCACCCAGGAGTTAACAACAGACTGTTTAGCGCTGCAATTTCCTGGGCGATATCCTGCTACTTAGTGTTGTCTTCAGTACAATTTTTGCATATATTAAGTAATTATGTCAGACCTTGCACCAAGGAAGACATCTGCTTCCCTTAAAATAGAAACTACAAACAAATCCAATTACTTTAATCATAATTGTGCACAAAAGTTCTGATACTCTCCTAGGGAAATGCATTAGGCTTCTTGTGGGCACAGAAAAACAGTTTGATCTTTGTGGCAGTCTGCCACTCCACGCTAAAGAACAGAGCAAGAATCATTCTGCCTCTGGGTATAGTTACTGATATCTTACAGAATGGGAAGCGTGAGAATCTCAGTTGTTTTTTTTTTTTTTTTTCTTTTAATTTAAACAGTTTCTCCAAGCAACTGCATGCATCTTTGTTTCTAGGCTAGCTATCTCTAGAAGTGAGAATCCTGCCCGGGCAGCTTTTTTTTTTATAGAGCAGATGTCAAAATGCCTCTTGTCCTTATTGTTTTTTGACCGCTTGACTCAACCGATTGTCCTCATGGATACACAATCACAAAATGGTAAAACAATGACAAAGACTGATAACTGTCCTATTGAGACAAAAAGGTGAATTACATAATGGAGGACTGCATGGAAAACCAAACTGGGGGGGGGGGGATGTTGTGATGCGTTACACGAGTGTGATTTACTCATAATAAACATGTTTTAAAAGAGCCAATTAACACTTTTGCAACCAAAATTTGTTCTTTCACCTGGAAATAAAATTAGTTTATAATTCGTCACAATAAGAACAGGAATGGGTTTTCACACTGGGAGCGGAACTGGGCTGTCACACTGGGAGCGAGACTAGGCTGTCACACTGGGAGCGGGACTGGGCTGTCACACTGGAAGCAGGACTGGGCTGTCACACTATGAGCAGGACTGGGCTGTCACACTATGAGCAGGACTGGGCTGTCACCCTGAGAGCAGGACTGGGCTGTCACACTGAGAGCAGGACTGGGCTGCCCCACTGAAAGGACTAGGTTGTCAAACTGGGAGCAGGACTGGAATGTCACACTGAGCGCAGGACTGGGTTGTCAAACTGAGAGCAGGACTGGACTGTCACACTGAGAGCAGGACTTGGTTGTCACAATGATATCAGGGTTAGGCTGTCACACTAAGAGTGGGTCTGGGCTGTCACAATGAGAGTTGGACTGGGCTGTCACACTGAGACCATGACTAGGATGTCACATTGCAAGCATAACTGAGTTGTTACATTGAAATCAGGACTGGGCTGTCACACTGAGAGCAGGACTGGGCTGTCACACTGAGAGCAGGCCTGGGCTGTCACACTGAGAGCAGGACTGGGCTGTCACACTGAGAGCAGGACTGGGGTGTCACACTGAGAGCAGGACTGGGCTGTCACATTGAGATCAGGAATGGGCTGTCACACTGAGAGTGGGACTAGGCTGTCAGACTGAGAGCGGGACTAGGCTGTCACACTGAGGGTAGGACTGGGTTGTTACACTGAGAGTAGGACTGAGTTGTCATACTACACACATGATTGGATTGTCACACTGAGCACAGGACTTGCTCAGTGTGACTGGGCTGTCACACTGAGAACAGGACTGGGCTGTCACACTGTAGGTGGGACTGGGCTGTCACGCTACGAGCGGGACTGGGCTGTAACAATGAGGGCAGGTCTGGGCTGTCACACTGAGGGCAGAACTGGGCTGTCACACTGAGAGCAGGACTGGGCTGTCACACTGAGGGCAGAACTGGGCTGTCACACTGCAGGTGGGACTGGGCTGTAATGCTGAGAGCAGGACTGGGCTATAACAATGAGGGCAGGTCTGGGCTGTCACACTGAGAGCAGGACTGGGCTGTCACATTGAAAGAAAGATTGGATTATCACATTGAGAGCAGGGCTGGGCTGTGTCAATGAGATCAGGGTTGGGCTATCACACTACGAGTGGGTCTGGGCTGTCACAATGAGGGCAGGACTGGGCTGTAACAATGAGGGCAGGTCTGGGCTGTCACATTGAAAGAAAGATTGGATTATCACATTGAGAGCAGGGCTGGGCTGAACCAATGAGATCAGGGTTGGGCTATCACACTACGAGTGGGTCTGGGCTGTCACAATAAGAGCAAGGTTGGGCTGTCACACTGAGAACAGAACTGGGTTGTAACTATGAAATCAGGGTTGGGCTGTCACACTAAAGGTGGGTACACACTATAAGAAAATCGGGCGAACGATCATCCGGTGTTCCTCTATGTTTTACAGCAAGTTGAAACCAAGGATGGAAATAATGTACGAAAATTCCCGTACCACAAAGGATTGCGCAGGTAATGCACAGTCTTTTGTATCTGATTTTTCTCGTATGAAAACCATACAAAAACAGTACACATTGAATGAAAATCGTTAATTCTGTTTACATATTAGAAAAATTGTGGAGTTTGTCTCTTTGGAAATTTTCGTTTGGAAAATCTGAATCTGATGTTGAAAGTTTTGTACACACTACACAAAAATTGAATGATCATGCCTCATACAGAATTTTTCTTCCGATTTTCCTATAGTCTGTACCCTAGTAAAGAGTGGAACTGGGCTGTCACACTGAAAGCAGGATTGGGTTGTCACACTGAGCACAGGACAAGGATAGATAAAAAAAAGATTAAAGACAGCTGAGATACTAAAGTACCATGGCTCTTTTTTACACAACAGGCCTTGTATATGAAAATCTTGACATGGAAATGTGAAGATGTAACCTCGAGTAACCAATTAGTGGTTTTAATACATGTTCCAAACTGTGGGACACTTGGAATTTGATTGACAGTTGTTGGGAAAAAAAGCCTTTACTTTCCTTATACATTGATTCAAGGCACCTCATTGTCAATGAAAAGCTGGAGTCTGGGAATCCCATCTGAAAATTCAAATATAAACTTACGGAAAATCTGGTGGGTCAAATGCAGACTTAATGACCCCAGCGTAAATGGCCAGAATGGAGAGGATCACACAGCCCAGGAACACAAGAGCAAACTTGTTGACATATTTCACTCCCACAAAGACTACGATGGCCATGCAGGTAAGTACACATGTGCCATATACACGCATGTTATTCAGGAGGGCAGCAGCTTCTTCACTGGCTTCTTGAGCTTTAAAGATGGCCATACCAGGAAAGAGATACGTCTGGTAAAAATAAAAAAAGAGATTGATCAGATTTACACTGTGGCTAGTGCCCATCCTCCACAATACATACTTCAATTCCACCTCCAATTGACCATGTCAGGCACTAAAAATATCCAAATGACATTTCCCTGCAACAGATCAACTAATAAACTCGCCTCTCCAGCAGCCCGTGTATCCTACCTTTGTTTTTTTTTTCCAGCACTACAGCCTCCACCAGACTTCTAGCATTCAACATCTCCATGACCTCTACATTACTACAAGAGGGACATAGGGGGTCAGATGATGAAACTGTAGTGTGTGGCAGGGGACACAGGCATCCAACATTCCTGGAAGTACTGAAGGCAGAAGAGTATGATGGAGGCTACAGTGTTTGAACTAGGGGAAAGTAGATGACACTGGCCATCAGTAAGTATCAAAGCCCTTCTACTGCATAGAACTAGCATTGGGAATTTTTAGGCAACTGGCTGGGTTGCTTTAATCCTATAGCTAAACATAAACATAACCCCCCGACACCAACCTTAAGCCACCCCATAACCAATAACCCTTAAAACCCATACTCACTTTGTCTTTGCCAAAAACTTGGGGCCATTCTATGCAAGGATTGCCTACCCAGTTCCTTTCCCAAAATCAAGCACTACCATGTATCAAAGCTAAATAAATTGAGACCTACAGTGTTTTTGCAGCACTTCATTGTTGTTAATCCTTATCAAATGGGAGCCATCAATGGTTGTGCAATGGCGCTTTTCCAATGCATGGAAACGAACGGTTCGGCTCGCTTTTGTGCTTTTCCACTGCTGGTAGCACATGGTATGGTGTAGGAACGGTTCGGTACGGTACGGCGGCGCTTTTCCACTGCATGGAACCGAACGGTACGGTTCTCAAAAACAGTACCTACTCGATTGTGGTTCCAAGAGGTACCATACCCGGTACCATATCCCACAATCCTTTGCATGCAGTCACTACTAGCCACTGATTGGTCAGAGAATCCCACCACCCCGTTGTTATCCCACCCACTTAATTTTAGTACTACTTTAGTGGAAAAGCAAACCATACCGTACCGTACCGAGCCGTTCCAACACCATACCATGCGGTACCAGCAGTCGAAAAGCAAACCGGGCCAAGCAGGGCCGAGTAGAGCCGAGCTGGTACTTGCAGTGGAAAAGTGCCACTTGTCTCCCTGTGCTGTAACTGTGACCATGAATGTCACAATGAAATTATTAACCAAGATTTCTGGACACTATTTGCATACCACTGTGATAGATTGCCCTTTCCTGTATCCAAAAATCCCCCCAACATGCCCAATTAGAGATAGACAAGAACTGCTTTCATAATCAATAGGAGATGTCTGAGGATAGGACTCAAAACAGGGACTTATTTTAGCTGTTACTCACCAGGAGGATCTCAATGGTTCCCAGGATGTACATGGCTCCAGCAAATGTGGTTCCCAGGTAAAAGCACAGACCCACAGCACCTCCAAACTCCGGGCCCAGCGAGCGAGAAATCATGTAATATGAACCTCCGGCTACAGATAGACAAGAGTCTCAGGTACACATACTGAAGAACATAGGTATAACACTACAATTTATCACAGCAGCACACCTCATACCACTGCAGTAATTATCAATGCACTGCATTCTAATAGCACTGCACCCAGGTACTGCTGTTCTTTAAAAGTATGAGGCTTCTGTTTTGAATACTCTACCACTATTCTACATTATAACACAAAATATTAGAAATAACACTTTCTACGCTAGTACCTTAAGACATATTGCTACATCAATTACTATTGTGCTGTAGACATCATAGAGGGTTTCCTCAATTGTATATAAAAAAGCTAAGCAATATATACAGTATATATCTCTGCCTTCTACACATCCCAGGAGCCCTGACCCAAGTTGTTACCTGCAGCAACACTACAGGTGATAAACAGCACTGCAGCACATCCTTTCACATAACATAACAGCCACATTACTGCATATCTGAAAGGGCAAACTTAGTCCACCAAGGGAATGTAAACTGGGCAAGGAATATAGTGACCCCTCCATGTTATTAGGTTGGAGGTATCTAGCAGAGGTCTGCTTTTGGTTAAAGTGGTGAATTCCTTTAATTAATAAATACATAACTCCATCAGCAGCTATACCCCTGTAGGTATGGATAGCGCTTGTGGACATAGGCCTATGCCATGTGCTTCCCCTCTAACTCAGCTATGTTTAATATTATCACCATTCGGTGGAAATAAACCCAGCTTAAGCAGACAAGAATAAAGGAGTAACTGACTTTTAAGATAAATGCAAGGCCAAAGAACTATCATAATGTAAAAAGTTGGCAGAGCGTAGACGCTATGCTCCATCAGAGAGGAACCACAGGACAAGCACCTGTGTGCACGTAGCCTTAATCTGATTGATACAAAGCGTCTGCATCGAATATAAAGTCTCCAACACCCCCACACACACTGCTTCTGCATCCAGCAGTACTGTGTACCCCCACCCCCAATCCCTCCCACGCACTGCATCTCCCATTTATTGTCCATCTCTGAAATTCCCCCTACCTGGCACAACTCCATTGGTAGCGATGGCGCTCATTGAGATAGCAGTCAGCATGGTCTGCAGAGCAAACACAGGTAGGCGCCATGAGCCTGTACCCAACGCATAATGGAAGGGAGATGATGACAGGAGCAGTGCATAATAAGGGGGGAGACATGAGACGCAATGCATCATGGGAGGATAAAAGAAGCAGTGCACCAATGAAAAGAATTTGTCTCAGGTACAGTGCGTGGTAGGGTGAAGATGTCAGACGCAGTGTAATGTGGAGGGGTTTTTTGGTGCAGTGCACAGTGGGAGAAAATGGTATCAAATGCAGTGCACAATAAGAGGATGTGATACTAGATGCAGTTCACACTCAAACTAAAATTGCCCGAGATGCAACACCCTCTTAGACAACATGACCTGAGATGTTGTGCACACAGCCAGCTTATGTAAAGGGTCAACTCACCCAAAAGTGACATAGCTGTGACATAGCTGTTATGGTTGGACCCTAGGTAGCTGAATACCCACTGGCTTCTTATATTGCTCGGAGACTCTGGCAAAGAGATCATTGTTTCTAAACGCCTATCACTACAATTGCCATGGGCATCTCCAATTAGCTGTAGAATCTGGAATTGTTTTAACTATAAAAAATGCACCTGGAGGAGTTCTCCATAGGACTGCAGTGAAAACTCAACAACAGAGTCTCCAAAAGAAGCCAGTGGGGGGATTCAACCCAACACCAAGGTCCTTTAATAACTGAGTTATCCGTTTTGGGTGTATTGACTCTTTAATAAGACAAACAGCAATGTGCAATGTGCAGTAACCCACAGCAACCAATTACAATGTGTACTAGTTCTAAACTGATGAAGAGTGAAATCTGATTGGTTGTTGTGACCTACTTGATCACATTAACATTGCTCTTTGCACTGACTTGTTAAATAAGCCCATTGATGCAATATCAGATGCAGTGCAACCTCAGACCATGTGATCTGAACTGCAGTGCACCCTCATTAGGGGCCTGGTGCGTCATACCGTCAGTACTATGACCTGTGTAGAAAGTCTGAATGTGATTGGCCCACTGTGGTGAAATACTTGCAGTTCATAGTCTTGACAGTCTGATATCACACCAGGCCCTGTCTTTATTTGACAAAGTGCACTTTCACAGGATATGAGATCAAATGCAGCATACGATCGGGGGGGAGAGTATGATTTCAAATGCGGTGGAAGATGTAATATCAGATGGAGTGCACAGCTGAAAGATAATTGGACTTGTTTAAAAAAGGCTCAAAGCCAAGTACAATAACCTACAACCAATCACATAGCCTGATAGATGCTTCTTACTGCTGACTGTAGGTCAAATATGGCTGCTAAGCTATTGCACTTTGTATATTGCGCAGCTTTATTAAAGAAGCCTAAAACCGTCAGTAGTGCACAGATTAAACAGACTGGGATGATGGTTTTTTTTTTTTTACGGAAGCATGAAATAGCCAGTGATTAACTAATCAGACAGCGTGGGTGGCTGTAGGATATTCAGACAGTCAAAATATGTGATACTGTGTCAGTCACAGCAGATGTTAGAGGATACAGCTGAATCGGGTGTGCGGTGAGTAATTGGATTTTATATCAAGCACAGAAAGCACTTACAGTGATGTCCCAATTCAGTACACAGTCAGATGTAGCATGTACAGAGGGAGGACTGATCGTGTGACCACACAACACACAATGGAAAGTCAAATGATCTGATATCGTATGAAGTGCACAAAACAGACAAAAATGAACTGTAGTCACAAAAAGTCGTGTCAGGCACTGATGACGTGAGATGAGGAATAGAGGATGGGATAAAGAGAGGAAACAATGGCACATAAAATGGGATATTGCACTCGTTATGTGATGTCAAGGGATGGGAAGCAAGATCAGACAAGGAGAATGCAGCTTTACATTAGGATGCAATATTGGACGTGACGTCATGCCTCTAAGAATGTAATTGGAACAATAGGCTCAACCCACTAAGCTTTAACGGATTTGCTATAACGATCATTATTTTCAGCCACGTGACTGCTATTTTCAGCTATCGTTGGCTACAAAAAATGGTCGTGATGGCAAACACATAGATCCAACCTCATTTGGAGGAGCTGTCCCTTTTTTTGTCCCTCTTTCCTCCTTAGTGGTCCCACTTTCTTATGTATAGATCTCTAAAATAAATGTACTAATTAACCACAAAAAGTATAAAGCTCCATTGACATGTTGCATAAATCAGTGCATTCCTGCACCGTGAATCATAAGGAATCACAGGTGTATGGACACAGCCTCAACCATGCTGCTTGTACAAATGAATGACAGGCCGGAAGTAACTGCATATACATAGTTACATAGTAGTTGAGGTTGAATAAAGACAATAGTCCATCCAGTTCAACCTGTGTAGGTGTGTGTGGCCGTAATCATCTCTCATACCCCTGAATGTTTTGATCCTTGAGATGTACGTCTAGGAGTCTTTTAAAAGTAGCCATACTCCCCGCAGTTACTACCATTTGTGGTAGAGAATTCCACAGTCTTGTAGCCCTTACTATAAAGAACCCCCTGCATAGCCTGAGGTTAAATCGCTTCTCCTCTAATCGCATTGTATCCTCATGAATTCCTTGCGACTGAATTGTTTTTTTTTCTATATTGAGATCACTGTTGAGGTATTTGTAAATCGCTATCATGTCCCCTCTCAGGCGTCTCCTCTCCAGGGAGAATAAATCAAGCGCTTGTGCGCGCTCTTCATAATTATATGTCCGCATATAATTGCATGTGGAGTGATTACCTGCGGTTAGGGATAGATGATCACGCCTGGATGTAAACTGTCTGCGTTCAGGGTAATTCATCCATCTGCCCATGTGTGATTACCTGTAGACAGCTGCATACAAATGCAGCCACTGTCAGCCTGACATTCATTTGGACAAGCAGCAGGAATCTGCTGATTTGTGCTGTAAATTCTGTGTTTGGCGCTAATTGCACTTGTGAATGCGGCCTAATACTACACCTGTGATCATGTGTAGACTTAGAGCGCCGCTAAAAGCTAGAGGATAACAGGCATCACTACTGGTATTCAGAAAGTGTAAGCAGGTGCCAGGCACTAATTCAGAAGTGTGGACATATGTGGGGTAAGACCAAAACAGACCCAAAGCTTCAGATGTGTATATTGCTATGTATGGCCTCAGCCAGCGCTGCTCCAGCCAGCCCCCCTGACATGTTTTGCCCCGCCTACCTCATTTGATCTCTGTAACCAAGCCCTGGTAGGTGGGGCGAAACATGCCAGGGGGCGTGGCTGGAGCAGCGCTGGCTGAGGCCATATACAGGCATATCCACATCTAAAGAACTAGGTTGGATTTGAGCAGCGTCTTACCCGACACATTTATATTACACCTATTATCCAACCTCTAAATTATTTTTGAAAAGTATAAAGGAGAAGCAGAGGTGAGGAACTGCATTGGTTGGTTTAGCCAATCAAGTTTGTGTATTTAATCATCATGTCCATGTATTTGGAGTCGTAGGAGAGTTGCCATATGCCTTCATACTTTGTGTCCCCATTTTTTTCATCTCAGAAAGTTAAAAGGTATGCAAATAATGATTGCCATTGCTTAGTGACCTCAGCCCAATATCTTACACATATAAGGTAGATGTCAAAGTGCACAGATTCATAGCAATCTATCAGAGGTCCTCTTTGCTCAGCCTCAGTTGGCTGCTCTAAGAAATCTTGTTGCTATGTGAAATGTCACATCACTGCTCCCCTCTATAATAAGCCCAGGGCTGTTTACACTAAGCCCCGGTTCACACTAGGGCGACCTGTGAGGCGACCTGGTCGCCTCACAGGTCGCCTCCCATAGGAAAGCTGCGGACCCGTTCTAATAGAAGCGACACAAGTCGCTCCGACCTAGAAAAAGGGTCCGGAGCTTCTTTGGGGCGACCAGGAGGCAACCGTCATAGACTTCAATGTTATGAAGTCCGTGGCGGCCGCTCCGAGGTCGCGGCGCGCTGCTCGCACCGCGATCTCGGAGGTCGCCCCTGAAAGTAGCGTCGCTCCTATGTGAACCGGCGCTCAGGCCTTGAGAGCAGAAGTAAATCTGGTGCTTTTATCTAGGTCTGGTGGTGCCTTCTATATTCAGTGTCCTGGGTGGTGGGTTTTCTCAAGGGAGCAATATACATTAACAAGGACTACATCTGAGTGCTTCAATTTATTGAGCCATCTAGCTCAATACAAATCTTCTCCCAGACAGGTCACCGACAAACACTAAGCTCCCCATTTTGATGCTAATGTAGATGGGGCCTACAAGGGTCACATACTGCATACAAGCTATCTGTGCCCTCATAGTAGATGGTTTTTGTTTCCTAAAATATTTCTGTGGTACATCAAAAGCCAACTGAATAATTAACTGCTTAGCCCCTTCTCTGCCAGAGACCCTGGGGAATAAACTGGTGGTCGCTACAATCTTTTGTGTCACTCGATTGGTGCAACAGTTTATCAAGTGCAAAATTTCAGTGGAAATAACTAAAGTTAATTTCAGGGCACAGAAACGCACATGGTTTCTACACTCCAGCCCCATTTTTGCACATAATTGCACGGTGCACTTTATGAGTTTTTGAGTAGAACGTAATTACCTAATTATTATACATGATTCACTATTGTTTGCGCTGTGATATATATTTTTCTTGCATTTGTGAATTTTGGGTCACCACAATTTATGAACAGCTGCATTCTAGAAATTTTAAACATTTTAATATTGTTATTAGTTTTTTCACTTATCTTTGCGCTGTATTTGCACTGCACTTTAACAGATTTGGTCATTACCATTTTGAACAGCTGCATTTAAGTTCACCAATATTTCAGTTAATATTTATTTAATTTTTCCTGAGCGCGGTACACACCTACCTACACAGAAACGCAATATAGTATCCATTTTGTTTTTTTTGTGAAACATAAAAGTTAAGGTTGTGCCGAATAAATAGATACCCAACATGACAAGCCTAAAAATTGTGTGCACCTGTGTCAAACATTGATGCCCTTTGTTCTTACAAGTCATCAATTTAGAGTTAACCATGAAATATTGGCCCTCAAATTATTGTTCTCACTCTGGTGTGTGCAGCGATAGGTAGCATGTGTAGCGCAATCAAAGTTTTTGTACGTAGGCACCCCCGATATTTGTGTGTATTTTAGTATGTACTTATATGTAGCCATGGGACTTAAAATTTTAGGGGGAGAGGGTTTTAGGTGCTCATCAAGGGTCATCAAGGGTCTTTTAGACCCCTGATGTCTCATCTGCCCTTCATGGAAGCTAATGAAAAGCTGGCAAAATGCCAGACAAACCCAGAAGTGATGTAATACACGTCACATCCAGGTTCTTACTAGGTAAGGGAAATCAGCAAATGAAAATTCTCTGGTCTTCCCTCCTCTGTCTGGGAACACCTGCCAAAGAATTTTCAGGCCTGCAAGGGGGGTAGCGGAGCATGGAATATGGGGCGTGTTTGCTTGCAGGGGGCAGAATATAACTAGGTTGCATGCAAGTGATTGGGTGGTTGTATAGCCACCTGATCACTTCTGTCTTACAGCACACATTCGGCTTGTCAGATTTAGACTCATTCCTAGTCGCTGTAGCAGCTTGGAGTGTGTGTAAAACCCCCCACTGTTGTCAACATATGGGGGCAGCAAAAAGGTCAAAGCCCAAATCCATGCACAAGAAATAAACTACCCTTACAATGGCACTCCTTCACATTACAAGTGTTAAAGCTGGGTGTTTTTTTTTTTCCGGACCTGCAAGGTAAAGGCATAATGTGCTAGTATGCATCACACATTAGCCCAGTATGTGAAACTTACCTGAAAACAAAGCCCTCAAGCAATGCGGTGTCATCGCTGGAGGCAACCTCCATCTTCACCCATATTCCTTGCAGGTCCATGGACTCCGGCTGTGTGACTGTCCGAAGCTGCGATGACATCACTCCCGCGCATGTGTGGGGGAATCGTCATTCACAGCACAGGATTCTGAAGGAACGGCACGGGTGACCGTTCCTTCAGAGCGCATGCGCCAATGACGTCATCGGCTGCATATATAGTAAGTATCTCCTAAACAATGCACGTTTAGGATATATTTACAGTACCTATAGGTAATCCCTATTAAAGGCTACAAACTATTCATGGCACTTTACTTCCTCTTTAAAGGCTCGTGTTTGGCCTAGAGGTAGAGGAATAGGGTGTAATACTTACCTAATTCCTTGCTTCATCAGGATCCCTCTAGCAGAGACACTCGTTCCACATAGCCTCCTCCCTAAGTAATTCAGGAAGGGCTGGCCCTACCATGGGTCCCACTGGATCCAGAGCCAGGCAGCACTTGGAGAGGGGCAGCAAATTGACTTCCAAGACTTTTTTTCCAGCAGTTTTGTGTGTCATCAGTTTGCGGCGCGTTACAGACGGCATTTCTTCATCTCATACTGCCGCCCGTAGTGCAAACTGATGACTATGGGGAGGTAGAGTGTCTCCTCCGGGGAACGTCCCTCACGTGATCATGGAGTGCGCAATGACGTCAGACATCAGCGCACTCCATCTCACGCAGGGCAGGCTGGATCTTCTAGGGCAATGGGTAGACACAGTAGTAATAGGGGGACTGAGGACAGACAGTGGGTCTTTGGTGGACCATTCCGGTGGTGAGTTTTGGAAGATAGCAGTATATAAAATATTTTCTAAATTTTATATTTATATAAAATAATGGATGTGGGAGGCCTTTTGTTGGGTGGGATTTTTTTTTCTTTTTGGGGGGGGGGGGGGGCAGCATTTTATTCTTGGACCCAGGCAACACAATGTCTTGGACCAGCATGAATTCAGGATTCTGTCACGCTCCTACCTCTTCCACTTACAATGCAGGGTTATATATTCACATCAGCTATTATGATGCCGTCATCAAGCCAAGATGTAAACACAATGAACATTATCTATTACTATTAATGGCCTGTGGTGTGTAGGTAATAGATCCTTGTGTATGAAAGCATTCATGCTGACCAAGGCAGCTCATATTGCATTTAAGTTTTTTTAAACTGCAATGAATGAGATTGCTGCTCTAGCCAGCAAAAACTCTTCATGCACGTAGCTAGCTCATATCAAACAGACGCAATCAGTGAATTAAGATCACACACTGACAGTTGGCATGGCAACTGACACCGTCATTAGACACTGTCGGCTACTCTGATCAAAGATAATGGCGACAACACAAAGGAATGTTGCTTGGTAAATTCATATTTCATCTGTGAATTTCTACTGACTGTCTTTCACTAACTGCCATGTGTGATTCAACAGACCTATTTTGGTGCAAATACTCCTTTTTTGTTATCCTGGAAGCTGACACTGTCATTTACAAAGCTGGCGTTCCAACACTTAGAAGGAGAAGATACTCATCATCCTAACAGAAGATGGGTGGAATATACGTAGGCTAGAAACACTTACACTTCAATATTAGTTAAAGCAAACCTATTTAATTAGGGAAATGTATCCTTAAAGTGTATGCAAGCCCTTAATCAAAAATGATTTGCACCCTGTAGTGATGTAGCCGCTGGCAGGAGACTGCTCGGCAGGGGACATGCTACCTGAGACACCCGAGAGTGTTGGAAAGGAGTGTCACCTCAAGCTCTTCAAGAGAGCAAAATCTAAAGTTTAACCACTTTACCACCGGAGGATTTTGCTGTTTTACGTCCAGGCCACTTTTTGTGATTCGGCACTGTGTGAATTTAACTGACAATTGCGCGGTCGTGCGACGCTGTATCCAAACAAAATTTACGTCCTTTTTTTTCCCACAAACAGAACTTTCTTTTGGTGGTATTTGATCACCTGTGCGATTTTTAATTTTTGCGCTATAAACAAAAAAAGAGTGTAAATTTTGAAAAAATAACAATATTTTCACATTTTTTTATATAAAATTCCCCCCCAAAAAAATTTAAAAATCAAAATTTTTTTAAATTTTTGGCCAATTTGTTTTCTGCTACATATATTTGGTAAAAAAAAAATCACAATAAGCATATTTTGATTGGTTTGCGCAAAAGTTATTGCGTTTACTAACTAAGGGAAAGATTTCTGTCATTTTTGGTGTTTTTTTTTTAACGAGTAATGGCGGCGATCTGCAATTTTTTTTGCGGGACTGCGACATTGCGGCGGACAGATCGGACCCTTGACTGACATTTTTGACACTTTTGGGGGTACCAGTGACATTTCTACAGTAATCAGTGCTATAAATATGCACTGTTACTGTAAAAATGACACTGGCAGGGAAGGGGTTAATTTTATTGGAGAGGGAGGGGTTAATGTATGCCTGGTGCTTACTAACGTGTGGGGGGAGGTGACTGAGTGACACAGGGACAGATCGCATGTTCAGCTATGCTGAGCCCTGCAATCTGTCACTGTTTGTCACTTAGGAGATCCGCCCGCTCTGTTTACACAAGCGGGCGGATCTCCAGACTCGATTCCCCGATGATCGGGGAAGAGCGGCGGCGACCGCCGCCGCTCCTCCCCTGGCCCGACTCCCGCTGTGACTGAAAACAGCGGAAGCGAGCCTCCGGCAGCGCGCGAGCGCCGCCCACGAGGGGAGGAGTCCAGCGACATAGGTCTACGTCGCTGGACAGAATCGAGCCACTTTGCCGCAGTACAGTCCCAGTGACTGGTCGGCAAGTGGTTAATATCCTCTATCCACCTCTAAACTCTCTACAGGTTCTAGTGTAAATACTAACCTTTCCAGAGATCAGTATTTGCATAGGCACGCCCCACCTTGGAAAGACTTGGTAATGGTCTCTCAAACACCTAGGTCTCCATTTTTAGAGGTAAGAGGGGATCTGCTTATTGTCTCAATACCAAAAGATTTGTTTTTGGAGAGCAAGGAGGACACTTCTCCCACTACTAAAATTATATTGCAGGTTGATAACAATTTTTGTGGATTGAGTGGTGTTAGCCCTGCCCAGTTTTGTTTTTATAAACCCCACCCCTATCCTATTCTCCACAATGTACAGTACAATGCAACATTTTTAGGTGGGTGTGAAAAAACGGAATTTTTGTAAAATCTTACCTGTAAAATTCCTTTCTCTGAGTCCTCCGACAGTCGCCGCCTCTTCATATTCGTCACATATGGGGTATTAGACTTTTCTCCGAAGGAGTAGCTAGGCAACAGAATATGTTAACAATAAAGCTTTAACATATCCCACCCTCAAGGGGTGGTCCCCTCAGTCAATACCCTCCTACTTCCTGCAACCATATCTCAGTTAGAGTAGTAGTAGAGTATACATTCAAACCCCAAAAGAGGGGCGGGGGCGGCGACTGTCGGAGGACTCAGAGAAAGGAATTTTACAGGTAAGATTTTACAAAAATTCCGTTTTCTCTTACGTCCTCCGACAGTCGCCGCCTCTTCATATTCGTCACATATGGGGACGTCCCAAAGCAGTGCAAACATGAGGGGTGGGAAACGCATCCGCGCCGAAAGGCAACGCAGTCTCCACATCAAAGAAAGGAACCTTACCAAAGGAAGGAAACCAGCTGGGCAACAGCAAAAATAAGTGCTCAACAGGAGCAACAACCCAGGAAAAGACAAAAAAACCAGGGGATACAAAACTTATCCCAACAGCCAGGAGTCCCCAACAAGGGACCCTAGGGAACAGCCGCACTAAGAACCTTGCGGCCAAAGGAAGCATCCGCCGATGCCTGAACATCTACTTTGTAGAATTTTGTGAAAGTGTGTACGGTCGACCAAGTCGCCGCCTTACACACCTGGGCTACAGAAGCCCCATGACGACAGGCCCAAGACGTACTCAGAGATCTAGTAGAGTGCGCCTTCACAGGCACAGGGGGAACCTTCCCCTGCAAGGCATAGGCCTGTTCAATGGTCTGCCTGATCCATTTGGCAATGGTAGAGGCGGAAGCCGCCATGCCCTTCCGAGGACCCTCTGGAAGAACAAACAAGGAGTCCGTCTTTCGAAAAGACTCAGTCGATTTAAGGTAAACCCTAATCGCCCGAACAACATCCAGAGAATGCAATCTCACCTCCTTTGGATGTTTAGGCTTCGTGCACAACGAAGGCAAAACAATATCCTCGTTAAGATGGAATTCCGAAACTCGTTTCGGCAGAAAAGAAGGATTAGGTCGCAAGACCACCTTATCCAAATGAACAACCAGGTACGGAGACTTGCAGGACAAAGCCGCCAGTTCCGACACTCTGCGAGCCGAAGTGATCGCCACCAAAAAGGCGACCTTTTTGGACAACATAGACAACGAGATCTCCCTGATCTGTTCAAAAGGAGCACGTTGTAACACAGATAGGACTAGATTCAAGTCCCAAGGGGGCAAAGGATCCCTCCTAGGAGGAACCAGATGCCGCACACCCTGAATAAAAGTGCCAACCAAGGAGTTGGAAGCCACGGGACGTTGAAACAGAACGGCCAGCGCAGACACCTGACCCTTTATCGTAGCCAGCGCCAAACGCTGATCGACACCCGTCTGAAGGAAAGACAGCACACGGGAAACCGAGTACGTGCGGGGTGAAAACCCCCTGGACTCACACCAGGCAAAATAGGCCTTCCAAGTACGGTAATAAACCTTTCCCGAGGAAGAATTCCTCGCGTTGATCAAGGTATGAACAACCTCTGGAGAGAGACCCTTCTCCTTCAGGACCTCGGTCTCAACAGCCAGGCCGTCAAAGCCAGCGACTGTAAAGCAGGATGGTAAATCGGTCCTTGAGACAGTAGATCGTCCCGAAGAGGCAGACGCCAGGGGGCGTCGACCGCCAGATTCACGAGGTCTGCGTACCAGGACCGGCGAGGCCAGTCCGGTGCCACAAGAATCACCGTGCTGCGTTCCGAGTGTAACCTGCGAAGGAACCGGGACAGCAACTGAATCGGTGGAAACGCTTACATCAGCCTGTACTGATGCCACGGGGCCACTAACGCGTCCGACGCGTCTGCCCGAGGGTCGCGCGTCCTTGCCACGAACCTCTTCACCTTGTAGTTGAGGCGAGACGCGAACAGGTCCACATCTGGGAGACCCCACTTCGCGCACAACATCTGGAAGACAGCCGGATGGAGAGACCATTCCCCCTGATCCAGGGTCTGGCGACTCAGATAGTCCGCCTGCCAGTTCTCCACTCCCGGAATGTGAACCGCCGTTATCGCCGGGACATGAGTCTCGGCCCAAGACAGAATGTCGGCCACTTCTCGAGCCGCTCGGGCACTCCTGGTGCCCCCTTGGTGGTTGATGTAGGCCACCGCCGTGGCATTGTCCGTCTGCACCCGAACCGGGCAGCCCTGCAGCCGGTCCGTCCAGCGATGAAGACAGAGCCTTATCGCACGCAATTCCAGAATGTTGATCGGGAGGGAAGACTCCCCCTCCGACCAGGTCCCCTGGGCGGACAGAGCGCCCAGAACACCACCCCAGCCCGACAGGCTGGCATCCGTGGTGATTATCGTCCACGAGATCGGACGAAACGACTTGCCCCCGGACACCAACGGGGACTGGAGCCACCACAGAAGGTTTTCCCTGGTGCGATGACTCAACGAGATCTGAAGATCCAGAGATTGAGGTCGCCCGTCCCACTTGGACAAGATCTCCGCCTGGAGACCCCGCGTGTGAAACTGCGCGAAAGGAATCGCCTCGAAAGCCGAGACCATCAATCCCAGACATCTCATACACGTCCGCAGAGACGAGTTCGGAACGTCCCTGAGGGACCTGACTTCCTCCTGAAGAGTCCTGAGTTTGTCTTCCGGCAGGAAGACCTTCGCCTGCACCGAGTCCAGTATCATTCCCAGATAGGGAAGACGAACCGACGGACTCAGTGTCGACTTTGGAACATTTATCGTCCAACCGAACTCCTGCAGAGTTTGCATCGTGACAGACAGGTCCTTCTCCAGACCCTGACTGGTCGCAGACCGAATCAGAATGTCGTCCAGATACCCCAGGACAGAAATGCCCTGGGCCCTCAATAATGCCAGAACCGGTGCAAGCACCTTGGTGAAGACCCGCGGAGCCGAGGCGAGCCCAAAGGGCAACGCCACGAACTGGTAGTGATCCTCCGCAATGGCAAATCGAAGGTATCTCTGATGACCCTCGAATATGGGGATGTGAAGATACGCATCCTTCAAATCGATGGAGGCCATGAATTCCCCCGGAACCAGGGCAGCCACCACCGAGCGCAGGGATTCCATGCGGAACTTGCGAACCCGCACAGAGCGGTTCAGAGCTTTCAAGTCCAGAATTGGACGAACCTTGCCCTCCTTTCTGGGCACGGTGAACAGATTGGAATAAAACCCCCGAAATCTGTCCCGATGAGGCACCGGAACCACCACTCCCTGAGCCCTCAGGTCCCGCACCGCCAGGTGCAGATCCCGCAGGCGCTCTGGAGACAGTTGTAGATTTGAGGGAAAAAATCTGCTCTCTGGCCGAGAGAGAAACTCGATCTTGTAACCAGATCGAACGATTTCCAGAACCCATCTGTCCCGCACACGGGCCAACCAGGGCTGAAGAAAACCGAGCAAGCGTCCCCCCACCCCAAAACTGGGTGAGGGCGCCCCTTCAGGCCGAACTGTTATGGGCCGCAGGTCCGGATTGGCCGGACTTCTGTTTCCCAGACCAGGGATTCTTCTGAGAGCCCTGGCCTTTGAACGGTTTGCCCTTGTAGTGCGGCCGAAAGGCACGAAAGGACCCCTGAGGGGGCCGAAAATTCGCATGCTTCTTCCCAGAAGCCCCCTTAGCCTTGGGGAAATGGGGCAAGAGAGTGCTCTTACCCCCGGTGATCCCCTTAATCAACACATCCAGGGACTCCCCAAAAAGGCGAGACCCATCATAAGGCAGATTGGCTAAGGTTTTACGTGAAGATTGGTCCACCGACCAACATTTCAACCAAACCAGGCGGCGAGACAACACCGCCACGCTGTGCACACGTGCAGCCAACGGAATCAGGTCCAGGTCCGCACCACACAGATACATGACACCCTGGTGGATCTGATCCACCATGTCCAGGGTCGCCGCCGAGGCCGAATCGGCCACTAGGACGCGCCTAAGCATCTGCGTCCAACTTGCGATCGCCTGGGCCGCCATGAGAGAAGCAAATAGAGCCTTAAGCATAGAACCCGTAACAGAATAAGTATGACGGGCAAGAGACTCCAGTCTCCTATCCGTGGCATCACGGAAAACAGGGGATCCCTCTGCAGGAATCGCAGTGGCTTTGTTCAAAACCGCAATTGCATGATCCACTGGTGGAGGCACACACCACCGTTCATCAGTGGCAGGGGAGAAAGGATAACGCAGCTTGAATTTACTTGGTACCGCAAAAGGTTTGCGCAGATCGCGCCATTGATCCTTTACAGCGCGCTGAAAATCAGCATTGCAGGGAAAAACCTGCGGCGTCCTGCGTTTTCTCTGCGTCCCATAAGCCGCCAAGGCAGCGGGGGGACACACTTCGTCCTGCAAACGTAGCGTCTGCTTAATGGAAGCAATCAACTCATCCATGATTGCAAGCTCTTCAGGCGAGCCAGGGGGAGAATTATCAACCCCCTCAACCTCAGCCTCTACCTCAGACCCCACTAGATCAAGAGAGGAGCGGGACCCCGATAGGGGGGTCCCTGCCAGAACAGCCCCATCACCTTCACCCTCAGAATCGGAGGACAGAGTAACTCTGGGCCGTTTAGTAGATTGAGCAGCCACCAGCATTTGCACCTGGGCAGCAAGGCCAGCCACAATAGTGGCTAAATCCCCCCCTGGGGGGGAAACAGCGGTCCCCTGGCTTTCCACCAATACTGTGGGAAACTTGCCCTCCTGAGAATCCATTGCCCCTGTACGCCAGACAACCAAGGGTTAACTGCCCCCTTTCAGCAAGCGCGGTAAGCGCAGCCCACCGCACACACTCAGGCACAATGAGACCCCCACAGGGAATATACAGACTGAATACAGGCAATGGACAACAGGAATAGAAGGATAAAACCTGAGGAGACCCCGCTGCTGCTGCTGCCTCGACCGGTGTTCCAGGAAAAAGGAAGTGATGCTGCCAGGGCGCTCTATGTAAGCCTATGGAGGCTACAAGAAAATGGCCGCCGTGCATGTAAACCATGCGGCCGGAGCGGGCGCCGGTAAAATGGCGTCGTTTGGCGCCGAAACCGCCGCTCCACAGTGCATAAAAACACACACAATTTCATCCCATTATATGGATACATGTTAGATCGCCGCAGCGATCGCTGTATATGCCCCAACATGCCATTAAAAACATGCCCCACAGCACACAGCTTCCCACACTGCCCAGCCTGACACACACAGTGTCATACAGCTCCCCCCCCCCCCTTGCAGCCCACAGCATGCAGCCGAGAGATAGGGAGACAAGCAGTGTGATTTAAAGGCAGGTTACACAGTCCCAGACTGAGACCCCCCCCAGACAGACAGGTCCCCACATAGACACACTTACCTCATATGGCGTGGGGAACCCGCACAGGCGAACAAGCCGCTGCACATGAGGCAGGGAGAGTCGCAATTCAAGACGCACACAATGGCGGTTAAGAAACCGCACAGCATCCGGTGAGGTAGCCACCTCACCAAACATCCCTGCACCGAACAGGGATGGGTCGTTCACCGTGCCAGGAGCGTTACCTGGCTGAACGCTCGATGACAGACTGGGAAGCCACTGACCCACGACCTGCGATCAGGGGGATCAGCCCGAGACCCAGTCCGCATGATCCTCTTCGTCCGAAGAACTAACTAATGCTGACAAAAACAACAGCTAAGTAAAGGTAGAGAAAAAACTCAAATAAAATATTAAAAAGAAGAAAGAGTCTGGGACAAAAAGTCCCAGCACAGAGAGAGCCAGCCACTCCTGACAAGCTAGACATTAAAACTGAGATATGGTTGCAGGAAGTAGGAGGGTATTGACTGAGGGGACCACCCCTTGAGGGTGGGATATGTTAAAGCTTTATTGTTAACATATTCTGTTGCCTAGCTACTCCTTCGGAGCAAAGTCTAATACCCCATATGTGACGAATATGAAGAGGCGGCGACTGTCGGAGGACGTAAGAGAAACTGCTGTCAACTAAGAATGCTTTATAGAAATAACAGTGTTCATAGTTTATTGCTATCAATTAACAAAATGGAAAGTAAATGAAGAGAAATCCAAATCAAATCAATATTTGGTGTGACCACCCTTTGTCTTCAAAACAGCATAAATTCTTCTAGGTACACTTGCACACAGTTTTTGAAGGAACTCGGCAGGTAAGTTGTTCCAAACATCTTGGGGAACGAGCCACAGATCTTCTGTAGATGTAGGCTGCCTCAAATCCTTCTGTCTGTGGGCCAAACCATCACTTTCAGGACTCCTTATTCTTCCTTATGCTGAAGATTGTTCCTAAAGACAGTGGCTGTATGTTTGGGGTCGTTGTTCTGCTGCAGAATACATTTGGGGACAATCACATGCCTCCCTGTTGGTATGGCATAATGGATAAATATCTGCCTGTATTTCTCAGCATTGAGAACACCATTGATCCTGACCAAATCTCCAACTCCATTTGCAGAAATGCAGCCCCAAATTTACAAGGAACCTCCGCCATGCTTCACTGCTGCTTGCAGGCACTCATTATTGTACCGCTCTCCAGCCCTTCAACAAACAAACTGCCGCCCTCTACAGCCAAATATTTCATATTTTGACTCCTCAGTCCAGAGCACCTGCTGCCATTTTTCTGTATCCCAGTTCCTATGTTTTCATGAATAGTCATCTAGCCTG
The DNA here is from genome assembly GCF_965119305.1 of Pelophylax lessonae. Lineage (NCBI taxonomy): Eukaryota > Metazoa > Chordata > Amphibia > Anura > Ranidae > Pelophylax > Pelophylax lessonae. Next base: position 58,739,217 of record NC_138778.1, on the reverse strand, counting down.
GTTTCCACGTCGGAGGTATGATTTTTGGCCGCATTCTGGCCAGACTTTTCCAGACAGCAGATAGGTTTACCTGGGTCCCATTGGTTTCCACCAGTTCTCTGCTGATGGCACTACTGGACATATTCCAATGTCGAAAAGGAAGTAAGCATGATGTGTCTTTCATCTGCTGCATTAAGTTTCCTTGGCCGATCACTGCGTCTACGGTCCACAATATTACCTGACTTTGTGCAAGTGTACAATATGTGCAAGTGCAAGAATTGATGCCGGTTTGAAGCCAAAGGGTAATCACCAAATATTGATCTGATTTAGATTTTTCTTCCTATCACTAACTTTGCATTTTGTAAATTGATAAAAATAAACAAAATATATATTTTTCAAAGCATTCTATAGCCCCGTACACACGTAGCGATTGTCGGCCGTAAATATTCGGCTGCCGAACGATTGTCGGCTTGTTAGTATGATGCTTCCGACAACCGACAGCGACTTTTCGGCCGAACAGAATCTGTTGTGCAGGCATTAAAATTTTTGTTGGCCAACACCAGAACGGCCGATTGTTCGCCAGTCAGTACAGAATTCGGCCGACAAACAGCCGATTAGCAAGACTGGGCATGCTCAGAAAAGAAAAAACACACGGAAAGATAACCATCACATGACATCACTTCTGCAGTGGGCTGTTGTTGGCCGACAAAATTCATGTGCAGTCTTTTGCAGTTTTCAGCCGACACGACAGCCCTGGACAAAAGACGGCCGATCGTTCGGCCGACATCCGGGACATGTGTACGGGGCTTTACTTTACAAAATGTCTTTACACCTGCTTCAAAAATTTGCACAGTACTATAGAAGATAATCATTCTTTAGTCCCAAGAACTAGAAACTAGGAGGATTAAATATACTACAAAAGGTAACACAGACACAGGACAGCTCTGAATTTCTGGCAGGATCAACAAGTACTGTTTGATCTTATGGAACACTTTCAATTGTATATTTAACAATATACAATTAATAGAGCAAAAAATAGAAAGTTCATTGTTAGGGTTTCCATAAGCTTTAAATTTTCATAAAAAATAAAACATGTAAAACGTGTTCGACAAAGAGATTAAGGGCTCATTCACACCATGAGCAGTGAGCTGAATTTTTATGCATCCGATCAACGCAGATCACGTAGAAAACAATGACTTTCTTTACGCCTTGTTCACACAACAGTGTTATGTACATGGCCGTTGTGTTAAAATGCAACTAGTCTGCCTTTTAATGCAGGTAAATATAATGCAACTCGACTGAAAGCAAAGATAAATAGTTGTTAATATTTTGACCCTTCCAGGGACCTGTTACTTCACAACCGATGATGTGAAAATGCATGCCAACGCATGATGTAACACAGTGCAACGTGCATGAAAATGTATGTCAAAAGCTCATCAACGCACATACATTTTGGAAGCGTTGCAGTGAGTTTTTACATGCAGCATGGTGTGAAAGGTCCCTCGAGGTAAGATCTTGGCCATAGACCCTGTGTTGTAGCTAGAGATCCTGCATCTCAAGGTCAAACACTGACCTTGATTCGTAGATATGGTGACAATGGTACTGGTGCATATCTCCTACATAACAAACAACAATGGAGGAACCTCTAAAATCAACCAGACTTGTTCCATGGCTGCTCTGTAAATTGTTCTCTTCATTAGACATTTTGACTCTGTATATGGAGACATTATTAGTCAGTTACTCTATTTGTGCCACAGTGCAGGTGTCCTTAATTAATCTGATCATATAATCACCTTACTGCACTGAGCTCTCACAAGACGTCTTAAGCGGAAAGGCTCTCCTACAAGATTATTAGGTCACGTAGTTAGTAGATTAGGGAATCAAGTCTTCTGCTTTTGTTGAAGCAGTCCTGGCTAACTGTTCAGGTCTCTATGCATGAAGAGGCAAACCCAAGTCACAAGTACTGCAATAGTCGTTTGCTATTTCCTTAGCCAGGGAGACTAAGATGGGGGATTCCTACTAGTGTGATCGTACTACTGAAATAGCATGTAATAGCTCAATATTAAAAGCTAACTCCCCCTTCGGGACCATGTTACATATTGCACCCAGATTAAGCATGTATAATGTAACATGGTGGCAAGCAGATCCCTCCCACACCCCGAAAACGTCTCCCTTCCCCAACATTGTGTGGGGGTCACTCATCATTCAGGAGATGAACTTGTAATTCTCAATGTAATAAAGATGTGGTGATCGTAGTCTGCACTTATAGGCCAATGACACTTCCCCCAGTTTAGTAACTGAAAGGTCATACCTTGAGCTGGAGAAAGAGTTTGCAGGAGCCTGGCATTGCACCCATGATCCACTGATCGGAATTGCAATGCTTTTCAGGCTCATTTGCAAAAAAAGTAATTTCTGCAAAAATATATATACTGTATTTCCTATTTTTTTTTGCAAAAGGTGGACTTAGACTTTAAAGTGTATGTAAATCTAAACAATGATCTACTCTTAAGCCGACCATAGACGGTTCAAATCTCAACCAACTCATGAGGAAACGGCTGAGATTCGAACCATGTATGGGCAGGCTGAATGTACCCAAATTGATCGACTGATCAATTTAGTTACAACCAGCATGTCAGATTTAACATGCTGTAATAACCGCTAACAAAAATCACTCTGGGAGAACACAATGGCTCCATTGGGGCTGATGGGGGAATCAAGCGATTTTCTTTCCTTCAACTGGTGGTTGCAAGAAAGAAAATCGCTCCATCTATGGCTGACCTTACTTGCTCCCTTTTTGCCAGTAAATATACCATTAAAAGTGTTTTGTTATATCTGTTTAGTAAGTACAAAAAAACATGTTAGTCCTGCAAGCAATCCAGTGCTGACCTGTGCACTATGCACTATGTGTTATCCCAAACAATATAATGAACCCTACCAAGTTCTCCCTGATCTACATCTGATCTACTGTATGTGATGGTGCGAAGGAGTGGGGGAGATGTTATGTAGGACTAACACAATTCCCGTCCTAAGGTGACAGTTCTCTTCATAGGTACAGTACAACAAGTATGTTTTGTCGCCCTAGGACTGGAAGTATATTATTGACTGGACCATCAGTTAAAAATGATCTACGTGATGGTGCGAAGGAGTGGGGGAGATGTTCTGTAGGCTTAACACAATTCTTATCCTAAGGTGACAATTCTGTTTCTTCATAGGTGCAGTACAACAAGTATGCTTTGTTGCCCTAGGACAGGAAGTATATTAATGACTGGACCATCAGATAGAAATAAATGAATAAAAGATTATGAATGCGGTTAACACATCTATGGGCTGGTAAGCTGCAATAAATTACATTTTTGGTCTATGGGCTGGTAAGCTGCAATAAATTACATTTTTGGTCATGGGTTTAGATATGGTTTAATGGCTAGCAATTGCTACACATACTGTCGTATGTAGTAGCAACTAATATCGCAAATTTAGAGCATTATTATTATTAATGTAGAACATTTTATTAAAATGTAGATTTATGTAATTAGCTGAATTCTAGACAGATAAGAATAAAAGAAAAGAAATGCAGCCACCACATCTAAGGACTGGTAAGCTGCAATATATTACATAATTGTTTTTGGGTTAAGATGAACTTTAGGTAATAATTTATTTTTCTGAACTCACGCAGTTCCGACAATAGGTTGACAAGGCACCTGCATTGCATTCTGGGACATACCTAAGCTTCAACAAAGCAATCAGCATTTGCATACCATATATGTTTAATGTTTTGGGGCTCCCGTAGTGCTGTGGATATATACCAGCACTTTATGATGCCCGCTACTGCAAAGTAACTTTAGTTTAGACACTATTTTATATCAACACATTCGCTTTAGGCATGGGACAGGATGTTTGCAATTTACCACCCCCTTGTGCAATTCTTTCCTATTGCAAGCTCTGTCTCCTTGTACATTATCAGTTTGGCATAAGATCTTCTTTGGCAGCCTTAATTGAATGACTTCCACCTCTTTAACTTAATAACCTAGAACACAAATGGGTATTGCAATTTAAGTGCTAGCCAAATAGCGCTCATTTCAAATTAGCACTTGCAATAGAATACAAAACTAGGCGATAATTCAGGAAACGGTTCCACTTTGCTCAATTATGGGTAGGCTCTGGCAGTGGAAGCAATCTGATGGAGAGTGGGAGTGATATCAGACACAGATACTGGCAGTAAAGTCAGACGGGATGGGAAAAAAAATGAACGAATGTGAAATAAGACACTGTTATGTAATACAACATTGCTCATTCAGTCAATGTGATGTGAAGCACAAGAACTATATATGGAACGTGTCGTGATAGCCTGGCTAAGAAAACGAAAAGAAGTAGAGCTGGTGAAAAAGTTTAAAGGGTCTGTTCGCTCAAAACTGATTCCAGTTATAGGTGAATGCTGGTGAGTGCAATCATCCATACTTTCCCATATCTCTTGGGGTCTCCAGGGAAGAAATCTTCTCACCATGCCCAATATCTGCCACACTACAGAGTCTCATGTTTCTCAATGCCCATATTCTTAAAGAAAGAGTAACCAAGAATTTTTAACCTGGGTATCCATACCTCTTGACGGTGTAGGAACCCATTGATGGGAGTATGATACTGGTTTACTGAATAATTTAAAACACAATAAACTAAGATTCAGTGCATTTTTGAACCTGAAATAAAAGTAGAAAAACTGACTTGATATATCAGATTAGATGCACAAAAAATTGTTACTAACTGTACCTCCAGCAAAAAGCTTACTAGATCAGGGCTTGACAAATTTGCCTGAAATCTAGGAGCCAGCTGAAAAAGTTAGGAGCCATTTTTTTTTTTTTTAAACAAACAACCAAGCTTTATTTCCAAAAATATAACATACTAAATTTAAACATAAAGACGACTAGAACCCCACTCTCCTCTATAGCGCAATCGGATGGAAACAAACTGTCTGTCTCTTTCCATCCGATGCCATCTGATCCGATCCACGGGATGGATAGAAAATAGAACAACCATCCGTCTGTTTTTGGTGGACAGGATCAGATGGCGGCAGATTACCGCTCCATAGAGGAGACTGAAGGGCTTGATCAGGTCTGCCTGGAAAACTGACAGGCGGACCTGATCAGACAGCCCGTATGAAAGGGGCCTTCGGCTGTGTGGCTGAGGCATGGCGATGAGGAAAAAAAAAAATATATATATATATATATATTTTTATAATAATTGAAAGAAAAAAAAGAAAAATATTAATTTTTTTATTTTAATAATTTAAAAAATAAATAATAATAATAACCACACTCCCTGTCCTCTTACCTTTAAGCAAAGGTAAGTGGACAGGGAGATGAAGCCTGCAAAAACTTCCCTCTCATCTCCTCTTGGGAAGGAGATGGACAGGCATTGAGGACAGGCAGAGGAAACAGCCATTAGTGACTTCTTGTCAAACTCCCGGCCACCACAAGAGGGCGCCAGTTCCCTGTTCTCTCACTGAAGGAGGCCGAGAAGCCGCGGCCTCAATTATCAGATGGCGCAGTAGTCCGTGCACTCGGAGAGTGGGTGGGGGGCGCAAAAGGGACAGGACACCTCCTGCAGTGCACCCCAGGTGCCAGGTCGCTAATTCTAGTCGCCAATGCAACCTGGCGCCCGGGGTTTGTCGAGCCCTGTACTAGATATAGCTAGATTGTGTACTTGCGAATTGCCTTTTTATATATACACAAATATGATAACATCCTAATGATTTTATTTTGGATTTTTTATTACCAAGCTATCCATATATATTAAAGAAAGCTAATGAAATCTTTGAAGTTATACTGGTGCCCAATAAGACTGGTGAAGATGAGAATTTTTGACAGTCTGGTGAAGGGGGTATGGGAACCTATCAGGCAATACATTGGGGTCTGTAATTGTAAAAAGGTTAGGCACATCTGGCTCAGGTCTTGCTGCCACTGAGAATAAATTGCTGGTTGAATAAATACCTTTGAGCCTACACAAAACTTAAATACCTTTTTTTGGATCTGGTGACCCCTTTGAACAAGCCAAATATACCGGTAGTTCTATTGCCAACAGAAAATATATCAGGCATTAAAGTTCTCCCAAAAAAGATATTTTTTTGGTAGGTCTAAGAAAATAAACCTAAACTTAATGGAAAAATTCAAAACGACCCTTGCAGTAGGGCTCCCTCCTGCACAGGAAGGGTTAAATCCTTATTTTAGTCTATGGTACCATTAAAAAGCAGTTTTACTGAGTTATCTCTCAGGAGCTTCCACCTCTTTGTGCACTCAAAGTAAAATTGCTTTTTAATAATACCTTAGACAAAAGTGAACATTTAACCCCTGCAATGCATGGGGAGCCCCACTTCAAGGGTAGTTTTAAACCACTGACAATTTCTTATATCTCTTAGCGACTCTATTGGTAAGATCTCTGTGTTTTTGGTCTCTTAGGTTTGCACACCTATGAGAGATTCCACCTCTTCCTGTTTTTTTTTTTTTTTGCATTTGATATTAGTTAGAATATAAAAGGAGGTGCTGGAAGACACAAAAGTGGGTGGAAATACTCGAAACCCCTAGGTGGACAGGAACAGAGCTGAAAATAATGGCAGGAAGATCTCACTGTTGGATTGTCCAAAACATATAAGAAACCAGGTAGTGACTCTGCTCACCCGGTTTCACCTATAACGTAGACATCACTTTTGTGTAGACTGACCCTTTAACTTTCATGTTTTAACCCTTGCAGGGGAAAAAAAAGAGAATATGCTTATTATGAGCAACAGCTCCATTTTCCTCTGCAGTTTATTAAATGATTTGTTTGTGGTTACTTTAAATATATCTGCAATGGAGAAATAGATGTATGTGCTAGGTTATGGGGCCGGTCCTGCTCCATACTGTTCAATGTTGCTGACTTGCTGGACTGTATTGTCTGCAAGATGAAAGTAGAAAGGCTATGAAATGCATCAGAGGAGATGTAAGCGGGAGAAGATGCAGTAACATGTGGTAGGAAGATGGAATCGGGAAAGGATACATGATGATTTAAAGGTCAGCAAGAAAGAAGAACACAGAACATCAGTGATAAACACAACTTTCTGAAGTAGTGTACCTGCGCTGGCATACATTCAGTTCTACAATTATGGGAAAACTTAGCCAAAGGGCTTGAGAATCATTGACTACAACAACTTTTGCTTAGAGATTTTCTTCAGTATCCTACTTAATAGCAGATGTATTAAAATAGGTGTCAGTCAGTGAAAACTGTTACAATGGACATAGACGGGCAGATATTTCATCTAGGATTTACCTTCTGAGACATATATAGGTATTGATGTCTACAGAGTTCAAATCAATTTGCTTTTAACCGGGGTGTTCTTAAAAAAATAAAACTCCGCCACATAGTAACATTGGCTGTTACTATTGTGACCCCTGGATATTACCTACAGTGCCACCAGTCTTGGGTGAGAGCCACCAATCAGTGGGTCAGAGCCACCAGTCAGTGGGTCAGAGCCACCAGTCAGTGGGTCAGAGCCACCAGTCTTGGGTCAGAGCCACCAGTCAGTGGGTCAGAGCCACCAGTCAGTGGGTCAGAGCCACCAGTCAGTGGGTCAGAGCCACCAGTCAGTGGGTCAGAGGCCACAGTTTGTCAATTCAAGCATAATAGTGCAAACCAATTGCCAATGGTTATGTACAGATAAACTAGCTTACAAGGAAATATAAATAACATTAAGACAAGATTATTGTATGTATAGTTGAGAGGGAGGATGATCCACTGTGTGAATTTATACAGAATTTAGAATTAGTAGATGAAAAACTGCCCAGTCTATAGCCACTGGTAATATGCCAAAAACAATCATCATAAAACATTGTGTCTTCTCAGTGTGGGTCTCCTACCTGATGTGTTCTGTCAAAGAGTCTTTAAATGAATGTTGTTATCTTAGGCTACTCATTGTCTCCTCCTAAAAACCTAAGCTATTGTCCCTCCCCATCTATTTCCCTGGTCCCATACTCACGCAGGAACAGCACATGAGGACCATAATGAATGACTCCAGAATACCACCAACTCCCACCACCCAAGTAAGACGAAGAAAGAGGATGACACCAAAAATATTTTGTAGGCAGGGAAGGTACACCCCCATGAAGGTTCCCATCCTTGGAGCCTGGAAGGAAGAAAGAAAGAATGTAAGCAATTACATGCCAGATGTTTGCGTCAGCAGGATTACCCTTAGCATTTTTCTGAAAGAAACCTATTTTATAGGATTAGAAAAATCATATTGGTAAAGACAGTTTGATGTGCTATGGAATCACCCAGGTTTCAACATTATGACTAGTTATGAAAACTTTCTATCATATTGCAAATAACGCAACAAGGTAGACATTTGGTTAATTGGTTGATTCTTTTGCATTCAATTCTTTATTTGTAAAAAGAAATGATTCAATAATATATTAAATACAAATGTTTATAAGCATTTTCAGTTTGGCATTCTGATATACATATACTATATTTTTATTGTAAGGGAGCAGGTTCAACTGCAGGTGGCAGCAGTAAACCATGCACGAGACAGGGATACCCAAGAATAGTCCATCTAACAAAACATCTGCTTGTTCGAGCAACTAACTAAACTCTGTTCAGTTTCTGGCCAATCGGGAGCCCCTAATGGCTTCCTTAAAACAAACAGGCAGCACATGTACCCTTTTAGATTTCTGTCAGCAGTCAGGATTTTCACACAGCAGTTTGCTTTCATGGCAAAAAGGGCATGAGAGTCCTGAGCGAATACTTTACAGGTGCACTGTGTATGTTTTCCAAAGTTCTACAAAGCCTCTGGATTCCAGGACCCAGAACAGGAAAGAAGGCTAAAGCGCGGTCATCAAGTTCCTCCTAGAACCCTGCCCTCCTGCATGCCCTCGGGGTAAAGTGCCAATCACAGTGGCCCTTTACCATGTAATAAGCAGCTATCCTGTGACAGAGGATATTTACATTGATAATTGGGGCACTGATCATCAGTGCTCCAATTGTCAGTGCAGCCCCATCACTGTCCATCAGTGCTGCCTATGAGTGCCCATCAGTGCTGCCTATCAGTGAAGCCTCATCAGTGCCTCCTCATCAGTACCTATCAGTGCTATCTCATCAGTGCCCATCAATGCAGCCTCATCTGTGCTCATCAGTGCAGCCTATCAATGCAGTCTCATCAGTGCCCATCATGCAGCCTCATCAGCGCACATCAGTTAAGAAGAAAAATTACTTATTTACAAAAGTTTATTACAGAAACAAAGAGAACTTTTTTTTTTCCCAAAATATTCGGTCTTGTTTCGTTTGTTAAGCAAAAATACAAACCTCTGTGATTAAATACCACCAAAATAAAGCTCCACCTGCCTAAAAAAAAATAATGATAGAGATTTAATTTGGGTACAGTTTTGCATGACCGCACAATTGTCATTCAAAGTGCGACAGCACTGAAAGCTGAAAAATGGCCTGGTTGGGAAGTGGGTGCAAGTGGTAATAATGTAAAGTCTTGCAGAGCCAAAAATGATCTCCTGTCCCATTCCCAACATCCACTGTAATAAATAAATGATGAAGCATGATCTGTATTTAATTGGAACTCTTTGCCCAAAAGGTAATACCTCAATGACTCTAGTGCCCACTTTATGGCTGGGCACTTCCTTTCAACTATTGAATAGTTTCTCACGGCATGAGGTAAATTTTCAGCTAAGGTATACTACTGGATGTTCTTCCCCAATAACTTCCTGAGACAAAGACTGCTCCCAGGCCAATATCTGTTTGTACAAAAAATGTTTGACTGAAGTTAGGGGTGGTTAATACTGTTTTTTTTTATGCACTACTGCCTTCAACTTTGGAATACTCACAAAGTTAGGCACAGACCTCTGGTAGTATTCTACATTCACTAGAAAAGTTTTAAGCTGTTCTCTTCACACTGGCTGGGGTATATTGGGGGCTTTATGAACTCTCACCTAACACTCCATCCCAAATACCAGACTTCTTCCAGGCCTATTGCTCATTTTTGGATTGGTTGTTAACCCAGCCTTACAAACGGAATCTAAAACTGTCTTCTGTAGATGGGAATCCCAGTCAAGACTAAAAATGCTAACATCATCTAGATCAGTAGTTCTTAACCTTTTTTGAGTCAGAGATATGTTTCTGTGAGGGATTGCTTCTGGAAAATTGGTGGCCTAGTCTAGGACTACTAATATGTGCTGGTGTCCCCTGGCAGACTGCAACAGTGATTGAACCAGATCTACAGTAGGGCAAAAAGGGCTTAAATTATAGGCTAGATTCCCAGAGAACTTGGGAATGTAATTGGGGGTGCATTTACTTTACACTCAAGAATTACAATTGATTTTTAAATACCAGGCCAAAAAAAAAACACTGCTCAAACCGCTCTTATGTTTTTGCTATCTCTAAATAACTACCCAACACATGAGAATGGGCAATATCCTACATCATCCTTTTGTGAGACTGGGGAATCACCAGCAGCTCCACATATTGCTCCTGTTACTTCTTTAAACAATACAGTAAGTCATGGTATACTGCAAAATAGGGGTATACTAGGTTAATATCTGGTTCTTGTGGTACACCGTTTAGCATCTTTTTATATGCATTTACGAAAATGTAAATCCCACTATTGTGTAATGCCAAAATATTTCCTGGCCACTGGTATATCTGTTTTTTCTGCCATCGGGGCAGTTTCCTCTGACTCCCTAACCATGTGGGAAGTTGTCAGGTACATTTGGCATAGGGGTGTCAACACCCCTGTCAAGTTCAGGCATTATAGTCATTTCATTTACTTCAGACACATTTTCAAGTTTTTTCAATTCCTAAAACAGTGGAAAAATGACAGCACTATAATACATTTTTAACCATACCCAGACGTGCTTTACCTATCCACTAGGTGTCTCCACTGAGAGCACCACAGAAGGGTAGTCTTTAGCAGCACCATGTACAGCAAAAATATACAATTCTACCATCAAGACTGAGCCAAGCTTGGCAGGGTCCACCAGACTTGCAGGGACCAAGGCTTCCAGAGTCCAACAATGCCCCCACTAGGTGTCACTCTATTGTATTAGGACAGTCTCGATTTCTAGGTGGGCTGCCAGAACAGACATGACAAATAGTTGCATACACCCCACCCCCGACACATTCCATAGGTTTATGTAATATGTGACAATCAGCAGCCACATGTCCCAGTCCTTGGCACCCCCAGCACCTAATATGCCCCTCACAAGGAAAAAAAAACATTTGGGCTAGGAGGCATTCATATCTGGCATATTAAGAGCCTGTTAATCCCTTGAAAAAAAGGAACCATCTTACCCGAGGTTGAGGTCTTCCTTTTTCCAGGGTTTATGACTTGGAAAGCACATCCCAGAGATAGACCTTGGTAGCAGTATGTTGCTCCATAAGGGACACCAGCCCATCTACATTATTGGAGTCTGCATGTCTATTGCACCACTGTACTTTAAAGGCTCCAACGTAACAGTCACAGACTACTTGCTCCACAATCTAAGCAAGGTTGAGCACCTCCATTTGCAACCACTTGTTTGTGAGGTGGAACAAATCACACATCTACGACCTTGCAGGCTTCCATGGGTCATATTCCTTTGTAAACACACTGCACTTGGACAGTCATGGTAACCCTGACCAGGATTTCTCTTCTGAGTTTGGGATACTTCTTGGCATCCTGAGGTTGTAAGTCAAAGTGGGCCTTTTGAGTCTCTCCTATTAAAAAAGGCGCTGGCACATCAACCCACTGGTCCTCAGGTAGCTTCTCATGTCTGCAATTCTGAGGTAGGCTTCAACATCTTCCTCCATGAGACACTTTCTGTAAAGCACTTTATACCAGCTGTGGAGGTGCAGATGCCAGCACTGTGCCACCATCTGCCTCTACAACAGGGCCTGTATCTGCTGCTGTAGAGGCAGGTTCCATTGCTGCTGTTGCCGAGTAGGCTTCAGCCAGTTGTTTGCCAATAATAGCCATTTAACGAGCTCCTCTATTTTATACAACAGATGAGGGTATGTTTCTAAATAAATTCAAATAGCTATTCATCCAGCAATCTGCATGTACATTCTGTGTGATTTTGGAAAAAACAATGTTCTTAGAGAGAATAAGCAATTAAATGTAACTATTTATTGGTTACATTAATTTGCTAATTCCCAAGCATTCTCTAGAATTCTTAGATTGTATCTCTTGTTACAAAGATGTATATATTTCCAATGCCCCTCAGCTCCATCTAGTGGCCATAATGCAGTATTTTACCACTGCTCATCATAAAAGAACAGCCATTCAGTGGAGAAAATAGCCTACAGAACATTCGTTTCTGCTCAATCCCCAGAGAACGCATTTACATGCAGATCCGCTAGGCGAATTATTAGGTACATTTTTCATAAATAGACCTCTAATAGTCTGATTCTTTAAGGAACTGCCTGCATCTGGGCATAGAATTGTAAGGGGTGGGGGAGGGGGGCCTGCTTAACTGGTAGTGGCAGTGGAGAGCAATGTTCACCCAGAAATAGTCCAAGCAGGTTTGTCCTGCATTTTTATTAAGTAAGGCAGCAAACAAACATGGTTTCAATGCAGGAGGGTTTTGTAGAGCAAGTTCATAGCATAAACCATCTGCTTGTCCAAGCAGCTAAATAAGCCCAGGTTAGTTCCTGACTTAGAGAGCGGCCCCTGATGCGTTTCCCAAAACTTTTTAGCATGCTGTCAGCAGTCAGTCTTTTAAAACGCTAGTGGGCAGAGAGAGCAAGAGCCCTGCGCATCAGTCAGCTCTCAACAGGCTGCTGTCTGTTTGTTTTGGGGAACCCATTAGGGGGTACCCTGTTTCTTTTTTATTAGGGTATTTACCCTCTCTTTTTGTCCTGGTGAGCACTGCCATTGAGACAGAAAATGATGGGAAATCCAAAAATGTAATGTAGTCACCAGACTAGGAGGTGAGCAGATATCTTCCCATGGGGACAGCTGTTACATTGACAACTGCCTATGATGAGATTTCCACTTACTTTGGAGAGATTTCCTCTCACTTCCTGTTGTGCCAAAAAAATTAAAGTGAATCTTCCCGATGGGGCACTGGGATGTGTTTTAAAGGAAAAGTGCTATTTAAAACAAAGTACACTTACCTTTTTTTCTCTTTTTTTTTTTGCCTGCTTACCCCCATCCTCTATTTGTGTCCATCCAGCGCTGCAAGTATTCACTGTCCTGGTCATACCTGAGCATTACAGCCCCACATAATCAATGTCACCTTCTCTGATTGTCTTCAATCCTGGGACACAGCCCTTTAGAAGTCCATGGGGCATTGAATACTTGCATCGCTGGATGTAAATAAACTGCGAAACCAAGGTTGTCAGATCAAAGTAAGTTTGCATCTGTGGAGAGGGGAAGGGGGGTCAGGAGGAGGGTGTAAAAAGGATAAATGTACTTTGTATTAAAATGCAATTATTCTTTAATGTACTTTTTCTTTCCTACCTGATCTTTTTTTTAATGGTTATAATTAATTTTGCACTTGAAATTAAATTTTGCCTATGAGAGTCCTAGAGTGTAATGTGATGCACTCTCTGAAGAGCAGAATCTGGTTTATATTGGATTTAGACTGGATTTTCTGGAAATAGATATTTAGTGTACAGCATATTGCAGAATAACAGTAAGCATCTTTAGAAAGTAAAAAATGGAGTCTTACCTGAATTGGCTTCTTCTTTGCCCCCTCATTGTTCTCTGCTTCTTCATGCTCCCGTACACCTTGTGTCAGATTGGTATAGTTGGCCAAACCGCTAAGTAGTGAGGAGACCATAGGACTTGTGTCCATTTCCTCCTGTAGTACAAGAGATTAAAAAGGAAGCGTAGGTTAGGTAAAGCTATAAAAAACATTAAAGTGTAAAGATGCTGAAATTCTACAGAGCTGCGTATACATCATTGTGCCCCATAGTATACAGTGGGTACGGAAAGTATTCAGACCCCCTTAAATTTTTCACTCTTTGTTATATTGCAGCCATTTGCTAAAATCATTTAAGTTCATTCTTCTTCCTCATGAATGTACACATAGCACCCCATACTGACAGAAAAACACAGAATTGTTGACATTGTTGCAGATTTATTAAAAAAGAAAAACTGAAATATCACATGGTCCTAAGTATTCAGACCCTTTGCTGTGACACTCCTATATTTAACTCAGGTGCTTTCCATTTATTCTGATCATCCTTGAGATGGTTCTACACCTTCATTTGAGTCCAGCTGTGTTTGATTATACTGATTGGACTTGATTAGGAAAGCCACACACCTGTCTATATAAGACCTTCCAGATCACAATGCATGTCGGAGCAAATGAGAATCATGAGGTCAAAGGAACTGCCTGAAGAGCTCAGAGACAGAATTGTGGCAAGGCACAGATCTGGCCAAGGTTACATAAAGATTTCTGCTGCACTTACGGTTCCTAAGAGCACAGTGGCCTCCATAATCCTCAAATGGAAGACGTTTGGGACGACCAGAACCCTTCCTAGAGCTGGCCGTCTGGCCAAACTGAGCTATCGGGGGAGAAGAGCCTTGGTGAGAGAGGTAAAGAAGAACCCAAAGATCACTGTGGCTGAGCTCCACAGATGCAGTCAGGAGATGGGAGAAAGTTGTAGAAAGTCAACCATCACTGCAGCCCTCCACCAGTCGGGGCTTTATGGCAGATTGGCCCAACGGAAGCCTCTCCTCAGTGTAAGACACATGAAAGCCCGCATGGAGTTTGCTAAAAAACATCTGAAGGACTCCAAGATGGTGAGAAATAAGATTCTCTGGTCTGATGAGACCAAAATAGAACTTTTTGGCCTTAATTCTAAGTGGTATGTGTGGAGAAAACCAGGCACTGCTCATCACCTGTCCAATACAGTCCCAACAGTGAAGCATGGTGGTGGCAGCATCATGCTGTGGGGGTGTTTTTCAGCTGCAGGGACAGGACAACTGGTTGCAATCGAGGGGAAGATAAATGCGGCCAAGTACAGGGATATCCTGGACAAAAACCTTCTCCAGAGTGCTCTGGACCTCAGACTGGGCCGAAGGTTTACCTTCCAACAAGACAATGACTCTAAGCACACAGCTAAAATAACGAAGGAGTGGCTTCACAACAACTCTGTGACTGTTCTTGAATGGCCCAGCCAGAGCCCTGACTTAAACCCAATTGAGCATCTCTGGAGAGACCTAAAAATGGCTGTCCACCAACGTTTACCATCCAACCTGACAGAACTGGAGAGGATCTGCAAGGAGGAATAGCAGAGGATCCCCAAATCCAGGTGTGAAAGACTTGTTGCATCTTTCCCAAAAAGACTCCTGGCTGTATTAGATCAAAAGGGGGCTTCTACTAAATACTGAGCAAAGGGTCTGAATACTTAGGACCATGTGATATTTCAGTTTTTCTTTTTTAATAAATCTGCAACAATGTCAACAATTCTGTGTTTTTCTGTCAGTATGGGGTGCTATGTGTACATTCATGAGGAAGAAGAATGAACCTAAATGATTTTAGCAAATGGCTGCAATATAACAAAGAGTGAAAAATTTAAGGGGGTCTGAATACTTTCCGTACCCACTGTATAGTAAGGCAAGGGAAAGTTCCCCCTAGGGGGTGGGACTATGTGAGCGACCAAACATCCAAAACAATATATTGAGATCAAATTAGATAAAAACTATCATTTTATTATACATACAGTAAAAATGTGTACAAAAACTACACGTCTCACAACAATATAGAATCGCTCAAATGGAAAAGTTACGGCTTACAACAGAAGGTCACACAAACAGTCACTATGTATGACTTTTCTAATTTTTTTTTAATAAAGTTTAAAATTGTGAAAAAAACAAAACAAAAAAAAACAAACAGTAAGTGGCTGTGATAAAACATATGTTCCAAATGTACCCAACGTGTTTCAAGTGTAGGCACCCTTCTTCAGGGGTCTGTTGGTTGGGAACTTATCACTTCCACAGGTGTCATTTGTAATGACCAAGGAGCCGTGTGTTAAAAGCAATATCATACACCAAGTTTATTAGAGATGCCAGGATGGAAAATATGGAGAACTTCATATAAGTAACTAAGAAAAAGGGGTATTGTCACATGGTGTTAAAGCTTATCCTTCAAGGATCTCTGCTGGGGCTGAGAGGGTGTCCCTTGAAGGAGGGTACCAAGGAGAAGAAAGGGGGAAGACGGACAGAGATTTGTGCACATAGTGCAATGAATAGTGAATAGTATATAATAAATGTAATAATTTGTGTTAAAGGAACAAAAAACTCAAAATAACATCAAAAGGATTATAAAGGACAAACGAAAGAAAAAAGTCCCTATATCTAGAGTCCATATTGGAGGGGAAATGTGAATCTTCAACTTGTGACCCAAGTGGTTGTTAACACCATTATTAGAATATGTGAATAAATCAGCCACCACCAACATCAAGGAGGCTTACCAGAGCAACTGGAGCCAGTTTGGCTTATGCCTAATGGGTCAACACAGGCAGTGGTGCATCTACACCTGGTTAGGAAGGGAAGAGGATGGTTGCAATCACTTGCGTCACTTTCAACTCAGCTTTCCACACCACAAAGTACTCCACCATCAATGAAAGTGACTCAATGGGGAACCCACAGGTCACAGTGGGACATAAAGGTATCTTCTCAAGTTAAGTTATGCTCAGTCAATAGATACACAGAGAGAAAAGACAAAAGGACCTCCACATTGTAGAATCGTAAAAAAGAGGATTTATTTAAGGATTAAGAACACTTACAGTTAAGTGGCTAAAGGTAGGCCTTCAACAAAAAATATAGGTTGATCTCCATTTGTGCCATTGCACTCCATGTTGTCTACTGAATATTTTGATGAAGGCCTACCTTCATCCACCTAACTGTAAGTGTTTGGAGTGTCTTTATCCTTAAATATACCCTCTTTTTTACGGTTTTACATTATGTGGAGGTCCTTTTGTCTGTTCTCTCTGGGTATCCATTGACTGAGCATAACTTGAGAAGATACCTTATGTCCCACTGTGATATGTGGATTCCCCATTGAGTCACTTTCATTGATGGTGGAGTACTTTGTGCTGTGGAAAGCAGAGTGGAAAGTGAGTGCAACCATCCTCTTCCCTTCCTAACTAGGTGTAGATGCACCACTGCCTGTGTTGACCCATTAGGCATAAGCCAAACTGGTTCCAGTTGCTCTGGTAAGCCTCCTTGATGTTGGTGGTGGCTGATTTATTCGCATTTTCTAAATATTTGGACTTTTTTCTTTTGTTTTGTCCTTTATAATCCTTTTGAGGTTGTTTTGAGTTTTTTGTTACTTTAACAAAAATTATTTACTATGAAACTATTCACTGCACTATGTGTACCTGGCTATAGTAACCTATATTTTTACTTGTGTAGATATCAGTCATTGATAGTTTTTACCAGTGGCGGCCCGTCCATGGGGGGCGCAGGGGCACCACCCCTATCCATGCGTCTGGGCCCCCTAATCTACATGCATAGCAGACGCATAGATTCCTTAGGGTTTGTTTTTTTGAAGCACGTGATTAGAGCCAGAGGCTCTAATAGGCTTCAGAAAAGGGTGGGCTCGGGGCTTAGAGCACTGCGCCCTGAGCCCACCCAGTTGTGTGACAATAGCAAATTAATATTCGCTATTGTCACACAGATCCTCCTCCTGGCCAATCAGGAAGCGGGTCCTGAGACCTGTTTCCCGATTGCCCAAAAGGAGAAGCCATGCCATTGGCCAAGGAGGAGGAGGGAGGAGACGCAGGAGACTGAGGAGAAACCGCCGCCGCTGCTGCTGCCTGCCTGCCCTCCACATGTTTAGGGTGAGTAAGTGAGTGAGCCGGCGACCGGGGGGGGGGGGGTATGGTGTGCGGGCTGGTGTGGTCCAGGGGTGGGGAGGTATGGTGTGGTCCGTCTGTTGCCCCCCCCGGACCCATGGAGCACCGGCCACCACTGGTTTTTACACATACATTGACACACTTTAGATACAAATACTGCTGCACTTTTTGTTTCATATATTGTACACAGACTGTCTTCTGTTGTGTTGGCTGCTTAGTTTTTATTCCACAAGGCTTCTAGCGTGGTATATTTTGGCTATATTTTAAGCCGTAAGGCTTCACTACCTGTTTCCCTTAGTGAAGATGCCAGTGTTCTGCCACAAACTCCAATTTGCCAAAATCGCAAACCACATAACTTCCAAAGACTCTCCATTGGAGATTTCGACCACTTGGTGTTTTCACAGAACACTGGCAGCAGTGGTCCTCAACTCCGGTCCTCAGGGCCCACTAACAGGCCAGGTTTGCAAGATAACTAAATTACATCACAGGTGATCTCATTTGCTGCTCAGTGATTGCAGTATTCTAGTCTGCATCTCAAGGTAATGCAAGGTAATACTTAAAATCTGGCCTGTTAGTGGGCCCGAGGCCCGGAGTTGAGGACCACTGCACTACAGTACACGAAGAGTTGGCTGTTT
Organism: Pelophylax lessonae; assembly: GCF_965119305.1. NCBI lineage: Eukaryota > Metazoa > Chordata > Amphibia > Anura > Ranidae > Pelophylax > Pelophylax lessonae. The sequence continues at coordinate 58,720,792 of NC_138778.1, read as the reverse complement.
TGACAGAACAACGGGTAAGGAGGAAAAAACTTGTCGCCGCCTTGGAGGCGGCCATGTTGTTGGTTAGTAGCGGGCAGACTAAGAACATCCACCCATTACGTGTACCGTAGTGTATACACTGCGGGTGTTCTGTGAAAACACCAACTTGTCAAAATCTCCAATTATTGCTGCTGAAAAGTCACTGAAAATGACATGGTTGGAGATTTTGGCGAGTTGGAGTTTTCGGCAGAACACCGGCGCCTGCACCCGGAGCTGATGGACGGATCGGCTTGGGGTGCCAACACGGGATCCCTGGACAGGTAAGTGTCCTTATATTAAAAGTCAGTAGCTACAGTATTTGTAGCTGCTGACTTTAATATTTTTTTTTACAGGCTGGAACTCCGCTTTAAGCAAACAGCCAGCCTTCAGGCACCACTCCTGGAAAAGCCTTCTGAGGAAAAAACATTCCCTTTACACCTACACATTGCCTAAAACCTTAAAACATTTACTACTGTAAGAGATTTGATGTTCCAAACCTTTCTTCTACATCCCAGGGTTTGTTTTTGTATTTTTTGCTCTCTCTGTCCCATTGGGGAGATCCAACCTCCTAAAATATCCTGATCACCAATGTTACTGGGAATAAAAGTAAGGATAAATCCACAATTTTGAGCTGCCACCAGAAGAGAAATAGAAGGAAAATCTTCCAATGGGGACATTTGTTTCCATGACAACTGTCTAGGAGATTTCCCTCATTTGTGAAAGACATTTACCTCTCGTTGAGCTTATAGGATGAAAATTGAAAGGGAATCTTTCTAATAAGACACAGATGGCAAAAAAAAAAACGGTAATATTTTTTCTACTTAAGCCTCGTACACACGCACCGATTGTTGGCCGTGAATTTTCGGCCAACGTCCGATCGGCCGATTGTCGGCTTGTTAGTATGATGCTTCCGACAACCGACTCCGACTTTTCGGCTGAACAAAATCTGGTGTGCAGGCTATAAAAGGGACCAAAAGTGTGTTATTTGCAGTATTACCAGGTAAAAGGTCGCTTCTCGGCCTTTTGGCTAAGATCAAGTGTAGTATCTGTTCTTATCAGTGTTGGAATGGAGCCGGAAGGTTAGTATCGGTGGTGGCCGAAGTTAACCAGGGCGCCCCGGAACAACCGGGGGACTGGAGTAGGCCAAACCAGAGAAAGCCGGATGGTTCCAATGCCTTCCTGATTTGAATGGGTCCGCCCCTGTCAGTTTGAAGGGAGCGGGAAAGCCGGTTTCGCCAATTTTCCGGTTAGTACTGCTCCTGGATGTGATTGGTAAGGAATGGCGGATGGTGGTGGGGGAACCTTTCCTCCTGGGTTGAATCTGGCCTTGCAAAAGGCTTGTCCCCAGTTGAAGGCAGGTTCTCCCTAAGCTGTCTAAAATTCTCATGCCTCCTGATGGGATAGGGCTACACGGGGTCTGGCCGGGGGCTGAGACCGAAAAAGCCCGTGGTGTATGTGCCCCTGGGGTGGCAGCCCAGGGGTGCCTCAATCTCACTGGTGAGGGGCAGCTCACCTGAGTTTTTGTGGCACCTTGGTCACTGCACCATCACACTTTTTCAAGCACCTGCCTCTTGGGGTGGGCCTTTTGGCCAACACCAGAGGAATTTTTTATTCCTGGCCGGGGGGCCTGCCGAGGTCTTGCACTTAGGCACTACCCAGCACTTCTCCACTTCCCTTTTCCCCACTCTGTTTTTCTTTGTTGTGTGTCACGTTTGTCCCTTTTGGTTGAGCACTTTTGCACGACTTTGATGGCGTAGGTCCTCGGGCCTGCCCTGTAAGTCTTGGGAGGGGGTGGATATGGCCTTTTGGCTTAGTTCGCCGTCTCCCTTCGGGGGAGCCCCACCTAGTACTCGGGGTGGGCTGTTTCGGCAGTCCCCCTGAAGAATGGGGTCTGCCCGGCTTCGGCTGGGTGGACCAAAGTGAGTACCTCAGTCCCTGTCAGGAGCTTCGCGCCCCGGGGGATCAGGGTCAGGGCCCTTCCTCTTCGGAGGAGGGCCATGTGTACGCCTTGTGCACTTTTTGTGTGTCCATGTTTGCGTGTGTGCACTTTTTTATGCACCGGGTGTAAGTCTTTTGAGTGTGTTTCACACACCACGGGCTTAAAAAAAAAAGAAAAAAGTATTACCAGGTAAAAAAAAAGGATAAAAAAAAACCTGAATGAAGAAAATGAATGCAATTGAAAAATAGACCCGCGCTAACCTAAAGTAAGTCTAATAAGTGTGTGTGTGGATATTGCAGCTGCTGTTCACCAAGTAAATAATATATAAATTATTAATTTAACACAGCGCTTGCATGCATAAATAAAAAATGCATAAATATAATCATGTGACTCAAAAAGATATTTGGAGGCAAATATCTTTTTGAGTCACATGATTATATTTATGCCTTTTTTATTTATGTATGCAAGCGCTGTGTTAAATTGATCATCTATATATAAGAAAATGAATGCAGCCACCACATCATGGACTGGTAAGCTGCAATATATTACACTTTTTGTTTTTGGATAAGTTTAAAAAAAAAATAGATTTTCAGTGATTTCCTCTCTTGAATTGTTATCAAAGTGCACCCTATAATTAATTACTTGATCATTTATTATTTACCGGTATTTGTATTACCTTCCAGGCAAACAGTCAAACTAAAAAAAGAGTGTCAGACTGGAAGTCTCCCATAGAGGCTGTGCCATCTCCTGCCTTATTTTTGACAAAAAAACACTTGTTATTCATTCATCAAACAATTGTACTGTTAGAATTACACTAAAGAAAGCACAAAGCTTAATTAACCACTTCTGGACCGGAAGGATTTTCCTCCCTTAATGACCAGGCCATATTTTGCGATTCGGCACTGCGTTACGTTAATGGACAATTGCCCGGTTGTGCGACGCTGTACCTAAATAAAATTGATGTCCTTTTTTCCCCACAAATAGAGCTTTCTTTTGGTTGTATTTGATCACATCTGCCATTTTTATTTTTTGTGCTATAAACAAAAAAAGAGCGACAGTTCTGAATATAAAAAAAAAATATTTTTCACATTCTGCCATATAACATTCCCCAAAAACAAATTTAAAAATCAAATTTTTTTAACATTTTAGGCCAATTTGTTTTCGGCTACATATTTTTGGAACAAAAATCGCAATAAGTGTATTTTGATTGGTTTGCGCAAAAGTTATTGCGTCTACTAACTACGGGAAAGATTGTAATTTTTATTGTTTTTTTTTTTTTTTACTAGTAATGGCGGCAATCCGTGATTTTTAGCGGGACTGCGACATTGCGGCGGACAGATCGGACCCCTAACTGACATTTTTGACACTTTTGGGGGGACCAGTGACATTACTACAGTGATCAGTGCTAAAAATATGCACTGTTACTGTAATAGTGACACTGGCAGGGAAGGGGTTAACACTGTGGGTGATCAAGGGGTTAAATGTAAGACTAGGGGAGTGCTTTATAACTGTATGGGGGATGGGCTTTTGAAATGATCATAGAGACCTGTGATCCTATATCGAAGGATCACAGGCACTCTGATAATTCCAGGGAGAAGAACGGTCAGCTGTGTTTACAACAGCTGACCGTCCTTCTCTCTCAGCAGGGAGCGATCGCGGGTGGTCGGCGGCAATCGGAGCCGCCGGCCCCATGCATCGGAGTCCCTGCTGCCGAGTGGGGGTGGGAGCGTGCCGCTGGCGGCGCGCGCTCGCCTCCTAGCAGCAGGCGAACGACTGACGTAGGACTACGTCGGTTCGCGCAGGAGGGGCTGCCTGCCGCAGTATATCTGTGGTGGGTGGTCCGGAACAGGTTCATTGACAGTTGCTTTCCTCCAACATCTTGAGGAGAGGATTAGTTATAACCTCCAAACTTAGGCAGCAGATAGGGCAATCTCTATGGTGGACTTGTGCTGTTCATTTCGTTCTGAATAATTATTTTCAGGCAACTTTTTTGTTATTCGGAGATTCCGATATATCAGAATACTCGAATTGCAGTATAAACAAAGTTTACCGAATGCTCGGATTAACTAAATAAAATTCATCCGAATTTCAGAAATTCAAATTGAATTTTACATCAAATTCCAGTCAAATTCGAACTGTAAACATATTTCTAAAATCAAAGACTGTGTATTTTTACAGTACCATTTCGAAATAATGCTGTTTTTGTTAAGCCAAAGTTGATTTAACCATTGGTCAACCAGCCGCCATAAATACGGCGGCATGTCAACTCTATTACGCGAAACAACGTACCTGTACGTCGCTTTGTGTAACAGATAGTGGAGGTGTGCGCGCACCGCCAGAGGGGGAGCCAATCAGTGGGTCCGACGGACGCAATGTCCATCGGCCACCCGTGATCGCTCCCCATGGAGACAGAACGGCAGACCGCTGTTCTGTCAGATAAACACAGGGATCCTGTGCTCCTCCTATTTAGGAACACAGGCCTCTGTGTTCATCCTGTGAGTCCACCCCCACACAGTTAGAAAGCACTCCCTAGGAGCACACTTAACCCTTTGATCGCCCCTGGTGTTAACCCCTTCCCTGCCAGTGTCATTAGTACAGTAACAGTGCATATTTTTAGCACTGATTACTGTATTAGTCTCACTGGTCCCCTCAAAAGTGTCAGTTAGGGGTCCGATCTGTCTGCCACAATGTTGCAGTCCCACTAAAAATCGTACGCATGCGCAATTTTCAGTTGAAATAGCGCAGTGCCTTATTGCAAAAAATGGCCTGGTCATTAAGGGGGTAAAACCTTCCGGTTTTTCTAATCATTTGATGACGATTTTTTTTTTTGTTTGTTCACTTTGCCACATTCAAATCGAAAAAAAATAAAAATCTAAAGTTTTCGATTCACCCGATTAAAAATTTATCGAATTGAACGTTTTTCGAATCGAAAAAAAATCTGTAAATTTGAAGAAAATTTAATAAAGACATAAAACTAATTTTGAATACGAATCCCGAAAATGAATTGAGTGAATCAACCAAATTTAACGAAACAAAATAACTAGATTAACAAATCTAAACGAAACAAAACATATTTTTTCGTCATGCACATGTCTACTCTGTGGGTGGTTAAACTGGCCATACATGGATCAAAATTCAGCCATTTCAGCTGCAACTGGGCGAATCCACGTATGGCCGTTACTGCTCATGATCAACTTCTCATGAACTGCTGGAAAATTCCAGTTCAATCAGCACTGCAGCCAATAGGTTGCAGTGCTGATCTGTGTATTCTGACAGCAGGGTGGCGGGGTCTCCCCGCCGTGTCATTGTATTTTGAAACTGAATATGTGGATGGGGAACTCGGTTCAGTTCAGGGCCGGATTAAGAGCATCATGGGCTTGGTGCTGAGGATTTTGAAGGGCCTTAAGGGTGGTGCCTTGGCATGCACCCAGAGGAGGAAGGGTGCAGCCATGCATGCCTAATTCAACATGGGATGCTGTCTCTGAAGCCCATAAACACATCCATGCATCGGTAACTGTCCCTCCTTGTCCAGCCTTCGTGCTGTGTGGGGAGGTTCTGAGGGAGCTGCCTGGGGAAGCGAGCATAGAAGCCAGACTTCTGTGCAGGGGCGTAACTACAGGGGTTGCAGGGGTTGCAATCGCTACCGGGCCCCATGCTCCAGGGGGCCCGGTAACAAACCAGTGGGTGAACTTTTAGGATCGCAAAGGTCACACTTGCGACCGGACCCTGGCATTGCACCACTGTGGGGAGGCCCCAAGATTGTAGAAAGGGGGCCCACTGCAGAACTTGTGAAAGAATCCTGCTGCGGGACTGAAATAAAAGGCCATGCAACGAGTGTAAAGAGCCCCAGGATTAGTGGGAAGAGCCCTGGGCTTGAAGGTAAGGGCCCCGGCCAGGGGTCTGGGGGGCCCTTCATGGTTTCTTGCATCAGGGCCCTGAAGGTTCTAGTTACGCCTCTGCTTCTGTGTTTACAAGTGACAGAAGAGCGGTAACAGTGAATATGGCCAACCCGGGGCCTATATAAAGGTAGGGGCCTGGAGCTGCAGCTCCAATAGCCCCTACGTTAATCTGGCCCTGGTTCAGTTGCATTCCATACACTGGCTGGAAAAGAATACAAGTCAATAAGAGGATACAGCTATACCTGAGGTGTAAGGCACCAGTAGTAGGACAACCATTTAAGTAGAGCATCAAAATGTTCCCAACAGGGATAGATACCAATAAAAACTTGAAAGAGGACGTATCCCCCGCTACCAAAAGAAAAAGTTTGAACTGAAATTGGGTTTTAAAAACCTTTGGTGCAATTACACTTATATTGGAGCAACCCCTGCCCCCAACTTCCACTCCTAGTGATATACTACTCCGCCCTGATCCAATGAGATATTGATGACCGATCACTGGTCACACGGCTGGGCCCACCCATGCACTCTGCAATCCTATTCATTTGTATAAACTTCTGAATACTCCTACTTGGGATTTCATAGGCGAGTGGACTTATGGTGCACATGAGAAGGCCCTGTTGAGATTGGGGACAGTTGACCAAAAGACTGGGAGGGGTGCTGGGGGTACTCTGATATATAAGTGTATGCACCAAAATGCAGTTTAATGCTTTTAATCGCAGTAATAAAAACACTTGGGTAAATGAATATAAACCAATCCACACCATTCTTTATAATTCTGGTATATACTTTTTACCCACTTCCCGACCACCCGCCGCCTTTTCACTGCGGCAGGGTGGCTCTCTTTACTGTGGCAGGAAGCTAGGGGGCGAGCACGCGCCTTTGCCGGCGCGCTCCCGCCCCCACTCGGCAGCGGGAAAGCCAATTACCGCCTGACACCCGCGATCATTCCCCGCTGAGAGAGAAGGACGGTCGGCTGTGTTCTTCTCCCTGAAATGATCACAGAGCTCATGTGATCCTGCTATATAGGATCACATGTCTCTATGGTCATCTCAGAAGCCACGCCCCCCCACAGTTAGAATCACTCCCCTAGGGTCACATTTAACCCATTGATCACCCCTAGGGTTATCCCCTGCCAGTGTCATTGTTGCAGTAATAGTGCATATTTTTAGTACTGATTACTGTAGTAATGTCACTGGTACCCCCAAAAGTGTCAAAAATGTCAGTTAGGGGTCCGATCTGTCCACCACAATGTCAAAGTCCCGCACATCGCCGCCATTACTAGTAAAAAAAAAAAAAAACAATAAAATAGACGCAATAACTTTTGCACAAACCAATCAAAATACGCTTATTGTGATTTTTTTTACCAAAAATATGTAGCAGAAAACAAATTGGCCTAAAATGTTAAAAAATTTTGATTTTTTTTTGAGAATTTTATATAGCAGAATGTGAAAAATATTGTTTTTTTTTCAAAATTGTTGCTTTTTTAATGTTTTTTAGGGCAAAAAATAAAAATCGCACAGGTGATCAAATACCACCAAAAGAAAGCTCTATTTGTGGGGAAAAAAGGACATTAATTTTATTTGGGTACAGCGTCGCACGACTGCGCAATTGTCCGTTAAAGCAATGCAGTGCCGAATCACAAAATAGGGCCTGGTCATTAACTACTTGCCGACCGCTCACTCGAGCTCTACTGCGGCAAAGTGGTTAGTTATCGTCCAGCGACGTAGACCTACGTCGCTGGACTCCTCCCCTTGTGGGCGCCGCTCGCATGCTGCCGGAGGCTCGCTCCCGCTGTAACCATTCACAGCGGGAGTCGGGCCAGGGGAGGGGCGGCGGTGATCGGCGCCGCTCTTCCACCGATCGTCGGGTAATCGAGTGAGGAGATCCGCCCGCCTGTGTAAACAGAGCGGGCGGATCTCCTAAGTGACAGACAGTGACAGATTGCAGGATTCAGCATAGCTGAACATCCGATCTGTCCCTGTGTCACTCAGTCACCTCCCCCCACACACGTCAGTAAGCACCAGGCATACATTAACCCCTCCCTCTCCAATAAAATTAACCCCTTCCCTGCCAGTGCCATTTTTACAGTAACAGTGCATATTTATAGCACTGATTACTGTAGTAATGTCACTGGTACCCCTAAAAGTGTCAAAAATGTCAGTCAAGGGTCCGATCTGTCCGCCGCAATGTCGCAGTCCCGCAAAAAAAAATCGCAGATCGCCGCCATTAACACCAAAAATGACATAAATCTTTCCCTTAGTTAGTAAAAGCAATAACTTTTGCGCAAACCAATCAAAATACGCTTATTGTGATTTTTTTTACCAAACATAGGTAGCAGAAAACAAATTGGCCAAAAATGTAAAAAAATTTTGATTTTTACATTTTTTTGGGGAGGAATTTCATATAAAAAAATGTGAAAAATATTGTTTTTTTTTCAAAATTTACGTTCTTTTTTTGTTTATAGCGCAAAAAGTAAAAATTGCACAGGTGATCAAATACCACCAAAAGAAAGCTCTGTTTGTGGGGAAAAAAATTTTGTTTGGGTACCGCGTCGCACGACCGCGCAATTGTCCGTTAAAGTTGCACAGTGCCGAATCGCAAAAAGTGGCCCGGACGTAAGACAGCAAAATCCTACGGTGGTAAAGTGGTTAACTATATAATAATATTTTATGCAAAAATAATTAATAACTATAGATTCATTAGTGCTGCCATGCTATCTTTCATGACGTACGCACAACCATTATCTCTGCATGCACCGCGGTCTTTAGTAAGGAATAAAACAGCCAATAAATTATCATCTTCCATTGCTCTGACTTGATTACTTTTGATTGCTTCTTACCTCAAACAAAGCCATGTTTTTGCCTGTATCAATTTCCGAACTGTTGATGAATGGGGAACTTTCCTTGGGATTTCCATCTCCTGAAAAAAGAAAGATGCATCATCATTCATTTTCATTCTATTTAGAGAGCAGCAAAAATGCAAATGAGAAGCACTCTTTGGCTTGATATCCCCAGGAGCTACGTGTTTGCATATAGTCCATCTCTACATCCTGCTGATTAACAACAGAGCTCATGTATGAGCATGAGGAAAGCTCTCATTGTATCTTGGGAGCTGAATATCTGAGAAGCAGAAGAGGAAATCTGAAATGTACACAATTGCCAGGGCCGATTTATACTGCTTGCCCCCCCCCCCCCCGGGTCAGATAGTAGGACATAGCCAAGGGTCAAACTATGACCATTACAGACTATGTGATGGCTACTATTAGGCCACAGAAGCACAAGGGACATAGAGCTGTTAGGCCCCATTCAAACCGCAGCGTTTTGTAGGTTGAAGCTCAAAGCTCCAAAACACTGGAGGAGAAAAAAAATCAATTTTATTAATGGTTCACATCTCCACTCCAAGTCACCTGAAGCCAAACGCCTAAAGCTCAAAAAAAGTTCTGGAGCTTCTTTTGTAGCTCGAATCAGGCAGATTTGAGCGTTTCGGGCACATGTTTGCAAGATTTTCTGCTCAAATGAAAAAAATGTAAAAAAAAAAATAGTAATAATATATGAATAAATAACTGTAAAATAAATACAGAAATAGCAAAAATCATCATAAATAATAAATAAATAAAATAAATGAATAATATGTAATAATACATAAATAATAATTGACCCCTAACCTTAAAAAAATATAAATAGATTATTATTGTTATTATTAATAATAATAATAAAAAATAATAATACATAAACACCCAACCACAAAAAAAATACTATTACTATAATAATAATAATAATAATAGTAATAATAATTTACTTACTTTAATTTACTTAATTTTGTGTTAGGGTGTTTTGCTATTTATTATTATTATTATTTAATTTATTTTTTAAAGGTTTAGAGGTTTAAGTTAGGGGTTAATTATTTATTTATTTACTTACTACTTATTTATTGAATGTATTTATTATTAATTATTTATGATTATTTTTATTTATTTGTGTATTTATTTCACATTTATTCATTCATTTATTATTATTACTATTATTATTATTAATATTATTATTAGTAGTAGTATTAACACCCTAACAAAAAATAAATAAATAATAAATAATATATAACCCTAACCCCAAATACTAACCCTAACCCCAACTCCTTATCCTAACCCTAACCTAACCTTAACTCTAACCTCTTAGCCTAACGAAAAAAAAAATAACAATAAATGAATAATAATAATAAAAAATGAATACAAGCAAATAGAAAAGCTAAAAAAGCTGAAATGCCTAGCAACAAACGATGCAACAGATGATAGTTTTCTCTATGGCTGAATGCAGCCTTAGACACTACACAGTGGTTTCTACACTTAGGAATAGCATTTGACAAATACACGTGGATAAAGTGAATGTTTATGTAGTTTGAAAACCTATAATAGGGGTTCTTACATTTTTTATTTCAAGGGTCCAAATATAAAAAAATTTACTGTACTGTGACCAAAGTAGAACAGTCTTGGGTCACATTACAGTAACAAGTTTTATATTTGGACCCTTGAATTAAAAAATGTCAGCAAAGCTTTGCAAAGACAAGTCTAGTTCTTATTTTTTTCTCGTTTTAAAGCAAAAAGTAAAAAAAAAAAAAATCAGCTAACATATTGTTAACAAAATTAAAACTCAAATTTAAAAAAGAATAGATTCTTAAGCATCATTCCAATCATTCCAATATCACCTGGGTACCCCTAGGCTTTGCAAGGGGGAACATTTTGGCAAATATTGGGCATGGCCACACTGCGCTGACAGTGGGAGGGGCTTAAAGGTGCATAGTTAACCAAACATGAGCCTACTCACTGTATACTGTATACTGTATACTCAGCACACCTATTCCAAAGTATTTTCACCCACAAAATATGCTTTAATCACTGTGCCACAAGTGAAAGTCTGACAGGCAAACATAGACCTCAGCAAAATCATTTTTGAAAACAAAATTCTTGCCTTACATATGGTCTGGATAACGAGTGCTAACACTATATATTGCATTCACTGCTAAACTCAGAACACCTCCTCTATTCCGAACCTTTGTACAATTCATCCATCACTCACTTCTGCACCCTGCACCATTTATTTCTGTATCCCTCATACAAAACTGCTTACCTCTGTACCCTGATCCCATCACAACTGCTTACCTCTGTACCCTGATCCCATCACAACTGCTTACCTCTGTACCCTGATCCCATCACAACTGCTTACCTCTGTACCCTGATCCCATCATAACTGCTTACCTCTGTACCCTGATCCCATCACAACTGCTTACCTCTGTACCCTGTTCCCATCACAACTGCTTACCTCTGTACCCTGATCCCATCACAACTGCTTACCTCTGTACCCTGATCCCATCACAATTGCTTACCTCTGTACCCTGATCCAATCACAACTGCTTACCTCTATACCCTGATCCCATCACAACTGCTTACCTCTGTACCCTGTTCCCAACACAACTGCTTACCTCTGTACCCTATTCCCATCATAACTGCTTACCTCTGTACCCTGATCCCATCACAACTGCTTACCTCTGTACCCTGTTCCCATCACAACTGCTTACCTCTGTACCCTGATCCCATCACAATTGCTTACCTCTGTACCCTGATCCAATCACAACTGCTTACCTCTGTACCCTATTCCCATCATAACTGCTTACCTCTGTACCCTGTTCCCATCACAACTGCTTACCTCTGTACCTTATTCCCATCATAACTGCTTACCTCTGTACCCTGTTCCCATCACAACTGCTTACCTCTGTACCCTGTTCCCATCACAACTGCTTACCTCTGTACCCTGATCCCATCACAACTGCTAACCTCTGTACCCTGTTCCCATCACAACTGCTTACCTCTGTACCCTGTTCCCATTACAACTGCTTACCTCTGTACCCTGATCCCATCACAACTGCTTACCTCTGTACCCTTTTCCCATCACAACTGCTTACCTCTGTACCCTGTTCCCATTACAACTGCTTACCTCTGTTCCCTGATCCCATCACAACTGCTTACCTCTGTTCCCTGATCCCATCACAACTGCTTACCTCTGTACCCTGATCCCATCACAACTGCTTACCTCTGTACCCTGATCCCATCACAACTGCTTACCTCTATACCCTGATCCCATCACAACTACTTACCTCTATACCCTGATCCCATCACAACTACTAACCTCTGCACACTCACTCACTCCTGCCTCCTCTTTATATCACTGCACCCCTACTTCTCACCTCTGCACCCCTACACCACGCTTTACACCGCACCGCTTTAACACCACTGCACCCCTATTCCGCCATTGCTAACTTCTGCACCCCCACTGCTCAACTCTGCACCCCCTTTCCAGTACTCCACCTGCCCTCCTCTGAATCCTCCTGCACCCCTTACACCTCTCCTCACCTCTTTTTCCTTTTTGCAAGCAGTTCTACCCAATGTAGGTGGCTGTACACTCACTCCAAAATGTAAACATTGCGGGGGCAGCAGTGCAAGGTTGGTGTAGACCCATGGCAAACAGGTCCATTACACATACTTTGAGGAAGGATACTCTATACAAAGCTATGAAAACAATCACTAGGGAAATTTCCTTTGAGATGGATATTAGAGAGACAATGAGGCCCCTTTATGGAAATGCAATGGGCCTCCATAAAACATAACTATGATCCTGGTCATAACCACACAACACAAAGGTATAGGACAGAGAGACTGAAAGTGACAGCCTATCCACCTTCCATCACTACACCTAGAACTGATGACTGGAAGATCAGAGTAAATTGTCACCTTCGTGCTCTGCAGCTGCACAGCTGACTGATAATTATGAAACCACTCCCATTAGACTCATTCAGCACAGAGGAACAAACAGTGATTTCTTTAGAATAACAAAGATAGAAATCTCCAACAAAGGTTGTTATAATTCCTGCACTGTACATAGATCACCCAGAGGGGGATGTTTTTTTCTCAACAAAAGTGGAGTTAGGCTTTAAGCCTAGTACACACGTGAAGTTTTTTTCGTTCAACCCAAAGGACTGAAAGAAACAAAAATAAGAGGTCGCCGTACTAACTATGCAATGTTAGTACAGCAATCTCCCCCCGCTGTGCTATTGTATTGTGACAGGGGGACCGCCCCTGCCTACGCCCGAGCACACCGGTCAGCGCTCGTAGCCATTGGCTGCAAGTGCTGAATATATGCTGATTGGCTGCTGGTTTTCAAGAATGCTTGTTTAAAAGAAGCTGGTAGTGAGATTGGCTTCTGCCGGGCGAGCAGCTGTACACATGGACCAAAAGTTGGCCGATTTCTACTGTAATGGCTTATATTCGGCCTGTGTGTATGAGACTTTAGAGTTAGGACCATATTATACAGGGGGTCTTGATGAGACATTGCGGCTTACACATATATTTGTAAATGTTGTGCATCTAAAACCTCTGTTTTTAACATAATTTGTAATCATTTTTTATTTATTTTTGCTAGATAGCTGGCAAGAGTGATGGATTTGTTTTGTTGGCTTTGTGTTGCAGCCCTTCCATCTGAACCTACTCAAAAAGCTGGCAATAAATTGGAGCCCTTGGGGAAATTTTTTTGTTTAAATTACTGTACTGTTCTGTGGGTCAGCAGTAAATAGCGGTCTATAGATATTGTGTATGCCAAGCAAAAATGAAAAGAAAAAATGTATATATTCAATACATTTTTGGAATGCATGCACCTTTAAAAGACCCTGCAACTGCAAGTATATATAAATAATACCAGTTGATCTGTCAGAAAATGCATTTAGCTACTATGCCCTGCTGTGGGCTGACAACAAAAAGCTTTTTTGTGGGGTGATTGGTGTCAGCCCTGACCACTGTCTTTTGCTAAACTACTCAGATGTTTACAACATTATAACCATTCTACAGTCCACGATATGAATTCGGGGTTCTCTTTGAGATAATACATGAAGTATAGAGAAGATTATTTGATTTTGTTTTTTTTTTCACTTCTCAAACAGCTATAACATAATGCTTCCAATGGTGTATTTTACAGACCAAGGGAGCAAATATTGGAGGTTCATTTTTAGGGATTTACATACACTTTAACTTTACTAACTCCGAATGCAAAGCATTATTTCTAAGCACAATGGCAAGCAAAATATGAATAACCTAGTCTCCAAATACCAACCAAATTGTTCTCTTCGTTCCTGCCAAGACCTTCTGCTCTCTAACTCCCTTGTCACCTCCTCCCATGCTTATCTTCAGGACTTTTCCCAAGCATCTCCCATCATATGGAGCTCCCTACCCCAATTGGTCTCCTTCTTTGTCCTCATTTTGGCCATCCCTGAAAACCCTTCTCTTCAGACAAGTCTGTCCTGCCCCCACCTAACAGCTGTACTTTTATTTTTCTCCATCAGCTCATCCCCCGCAGTTATTAGCTTTTGTATCTCTTGACCCTCCCTTTTAAATTCTAAGCTCTAACAGGCAGGGCCCTCTGATTCCTCCTTTATTGAATTACATTGTAACGGTACTGTCTAACCAAACTGTTGACGCTATATTAATCCTGTATAATAGTAATAAGAAGAATTATCTCACTTAGGGTTGTGTGGATACTCTAAGTCACATGTGTCAAACGCAAGGCCTGTGGGCCGAATCTGGCCCTGCAGGCCATTTAATGTGGCCCTCGCACATCTTCTGCAACTGTGGCACCCCCCATGTCTCTGTCCCCACCCTGTTTCAGCAGTCGGCAGCAGAGAGGATGACAGAACTCCTCCTACAGATCCTGCACCTCTCTGTGCACTTGCAGCACCCCCTGTTCTCATCATTCAGCAGACTCTGGCAACTGACTTCAGCCCTCCTCTGATCCTGCTCCAGACCCTGCACTTTCTGCTTCCCAGCTTTTTCCTGGCAGCAGCACATGGGGGGGTGCACTCTGATGTAAGGGAGGATGGAGGACTATTGACTTCTAATGATGGGGGGGCTCTTGACATCTGCTTATAATTATTATGAGAATAATACAATGCTACAAGTTGAAAAGGAGGGTCGCACACCACTGGTATCATCCATAAGAAACTTTTTTGGAGGCTGCTCAGACAGAATACCGTGGCAGAACCGGTTTCTTGTGGATGATACCAGTGGTGTTCATCCCTCCTTTTCAGACTTGCATCACCTGCTACAGAAGTGTGAGTGGGCACCATGCCAGTCTGCACCTACCCTTCACAGCTTAATAAAACCAGTAATAAATGAATACAGAGGCAATTATTTAATATGATATAGAGTAAAAACATTTATATAGTCTTACAGATTCAAACATCCCTTTGAGGGCAACCAAAATGCTGATGCAGCCCACGATCACAGATGTATAGTAACTAAGTAGAACTACTTCACTACTGTACTTAAGTACCGAAAGGCGGTATCTGTACTTTCCTAGAGTAGAATTTTTTTCTCCTACTTCCACTTTTACTTCACTACATTTTTCCAATGATTTCAATACTTCTACTCCAATATTTTTTTTTTTGTGCTGCATAGTTACTCGTTACTATTATAAAAATTACCACTGCCAGAACAGTAGATGGCAGGTTTCATGAAGCTCAAAACATGTGTATTATCAGCGCATACGAAAATAAATGCTACTGTATGTATAAATAAAAGCTGCATTTGAAATAATAAAAAACAATATGATGTTCAAACTTTTGACTTCTTTCTTTAATAACTACATAACACAGTACTTGTACTTTTACTTTCAGTACTTGAGTAGCAAAATTTAAAAAAAAAACTACTTGCGATACTTAAGTACAAAAAATGTTGACTACTTTAGTACTTCTACTCAAGTCACTTTTTGATCGAGCACTTGTACTTTTACTCAAGTATGGGTTTTGAGTACTTTATACAACTCTGCCCACGATTAAATTGAGTTTGACACCCCTGCTCTAAGTGATTGTACAAGTGCATGGAAATAAAATACATGTATCTACAACTAGTTACAAATTTGATGAGTTCATTATTATTATTTCATATTTCTTAGGAAGGTGGTATTGGACTTTAATGCCCGCTATCAGTGATATGAAATACATTTGTTCAGTTTATATTGCAGAAAACAGTGCCGTGACCGTGACTAAACCACGGCTTTACAAGCAAAGGTATGTGGTGTAAATAACACAAGCTTACAAAGACAAGTACCTACTAGGGAGTACTAGTACAAAAGGTCATGCTCTGATGTTGGACTGTGGGAAGCTCCAGAGCCATAACAACCACACAGATGTAAGTTAACTGTACCAAATGCAGGAACCAAAGTCTCCGAGCACAAATTTAACAGCATTACTTCTTCATTGGACAAGCACTGCGCCTTCTTCTTGATGAGCAGAGAATCAATTAAGACATTTCACAGCACTAAAGTCGAGAAATGAACAGACGGGATCTGTCTGTAACTCCCAGTATGCTGTCATCATCATCCTCATCATTCCCCTGATAACTACCATCCTGCTGCTTCTCTCATTACGTATGTAGACTTCTCTGTCATTATCCAGAACTATCATTACAATTAAATAGAGACTCTTCGTATTCCCTCTACTCAGCAAACTACATTCCCTGCAAAATGATAGTTGTCCATTTTTCCAAGTTTTACTTGGAAAGAAATAACAAAATATGGAGACATTTTTTTAAAAAAAGTAAAGAGCAGGATAAATGAATGTGGGAGGAGGTTGGAACTAGTAATCGACTGATATTGTTTTTTTATTACCAATACCGATACCGATATTTTAAAAGAAGAAAGGACAGGCGCCGCTGAGTGAAGCTGTGAAAGTTTATTGCATAACGTACATTACAAACTTATATTAAGGCAGTAGCTTATCCTCATGGCTCCTGGGTCCCTTCCATATACGTAGTGCTTCCGCCCTCCAGCCGAACCAGCAGGCGGGAGATGACAAAACCTCGGGGAAGCCAATGGGGGGAGCTGGATCAAGCTAGGACAGCGGTAAGCCGCACGTCCACTGATGATGACGTAACGCGTTTTGGAGCATGCGCACAAAGCTTCTTCCTCAGGTCCTAGCTTGATCCGTCTCCCCCCATTGGCTTCCCTGAGGTTTTGTCATCTCCCGGCTGCTGGTTCGGCCGGAGGGCGGAAGCACTACGTATATGGAAGGGACTCAGGAGCCATGAGGATAAACTACTGCCTTATTGTAAGTTTGTAATGTACATTACGCAATAAACTTTCACTGCTTCGCTCAGCGGCGCCTGTCCTTTCTTCTTTTGTGTGCCAGCGGGATTTCGGCTTCTGCCTGTTTACAGCGCTGCCCTCCGTAATAGCATTGGAACTTTGTACCACCGGGAAGTCCCCTCTCTTTTCTTCCATCCAAGCAGGGACCCCACCTTTTGGCACAAGCGCCCAACACATCCTCTTTTGTTTTTGATACCGATATTTTGGTCATCGTTTATCGGTATCGGCCGATATTGGCCAATATTTTCGTACATTAAAATTTTTTTTCTTTATTTTTCTTTCTTGACAGGTACTCTTATGGAGGGATCTGGCTGTTTTGAATGCTGTAATTTTTTTGAATTTGGCGCCGAGTACCCGGAAGTGATGTCATGTCATCACTTCCGGGTTTTTACATGGAGACCCGATCAGAGCTGAATGCGGCTTTTATCGGGTCTTCGGCGGCCGTGCAGGCTGGTTGCCTGGGTCTCCCAGTGGGACAGGAGACCCGGGCGAGCCGCTGAAGGTGGCGGGAGGGGGGGACGTCCCCTCCCGCTCTTTGTAATGACAGCCGAGTGGCTTCTAAGCCATATTGGTTGACATTACAAGACAGCCGACCGTCGGCTATGGACGCTGGTACCAGAGTGATGCCTCTAGCTGCAGGCATTACTCCAGTACAAGCACTTTCCAGAAATATCGGCAATATTGGTAACCTCAGGGACCGATTCTGATATATCGGGGAAAGTGCATATGCTTTGCCGATAATCGGTCGATCCCTAGTTGGAACCTCTCTGTGTTCTTTCTAAAACTGAAACATAAATTGGGAATTTAATTCTACAAGAAAATACATTCCTAAATTTGCTTTAGAACCCTCGAATAGGCAACTTTGAAAGGTCCCAATACCCCACGGTTCTTTACTACGTATGGTAATACAGATGAGCTCATGTTTCACACCCCTCTGGAACCCCCTGGTACAGGTGGTGGCTCACTTCTGTCAGCAAATCCTATAATTTTTCATCAAAGAAATATACAAATGCAAGAGTTTTCTCTGTTATTCAATCACAGCCTGCAGGAACAAATTCTGAAGTGTTCCACACCACGATACAGCACCGTTCTACAAAATTGCATCAGAATTTGTTCCTGCTGACTGCTAATGAATAAAAGGAAAGTCCCATTCTGGTGAGTGATATTCCTTTAACTCCTATGATTCCCTGTCAAAACGCAGAGGGAACTGTCTGATCACAAACATACATTGGGTCACCTATGGAATCACATCTGGTTGACCTGCAGTACCAGATTTCACCATCCCATGAACCTCTCCATCCAGAGAAATGTGCACATGGGTTCAGAAAACCTAGAGCATTTATAGTTTTCTAGGAAATTTCCTTCAGAAGGAATATGCATCATCCCTCTTCACCCAAGAGAAATATATTTTCTTGCTTGGGATGTAAAAATCTGTCTGGAATGCCAACAAAGCATCTGCAGTGGTGGTAGTTTCATGGTACAAATGCTAGTGTTGAGTGCAGCAGGTGTTCAGCTTGTAAAAGGTCAGTTGGCATTCAGACATGTGTATTAGCTGAGACTCCCTAGAGTGCTAATTGTGGTTTTAGACAATAGAATACTGAGTCTTCAGGATATAGAAGCCAAACTGCAATGAAGATGGTGATGGAATGAAGGACTGGCTTTTCAGAGAAATATTTAAAGTGAACCAGTACTTGTCCATAATGGCAAAGTTAAAATTCAATTTACAGCAGACACGGTAAGCCCCTTCTCCTTGCAACCGTTGCACACAAATTTATTCTGTAGCCCCAAGAAATACCTACTACTTCCAATATGGTGGTATACATGAGTCTCCTCCTTGGTCCCCACAGTATAGCATAATTAGCCAATTTACAGGACTGAGAGCTGTCCTATAATTAAAGGGCAGAACAATATACTCAAGGAAATGCTGGGAACTTTTAGATTTGCATGTATACCAGATGAAGGAAAATGTCATACAAACTCAACAGCTCTGGTGAGGCTGCAGCTCCCACACTGCAAGGCTTCCTTTAATGGGCACCCAACAGTAGCTCAAACCATAGAAACATAAAAGGGCCACCAGACCAAATCCAGATGAAAAAGCCCAAAATAATTTTAATTGCTGCTAAAAAGTCATAAAAAATACAAATACTAACGGGGTCAGTAATAGCTCTTCCCATGAAATTAAAAATTCACACAGAGGTCACTGGCAACAATTTAGAGTAGTGGTGAAATGAAGAAAAGAAAGGTACCGCATGTTTACTGTACGCAATATAAAGTAAACTTATTAGGTAATGGCCCTTTTAATTACTTACCTTTTGTTTTTCTTTGACCAGAGATTTTTTTTTTTTTTATCAAAAGCCTGTTAAGGATTTTTATTGTTCAATATGTTTTTCCCTATTTTACCCCCTTATTTTTCTCCCCATATACCTGGTCAATTATGGCTCAGTGGTCCCATAGGCTCCATTCACACCTGAGCGCATAATTTTCAGGCTCAGCAGAAACACAAGATCTCCATCTTCCTCTCTGGCAGAACACCGTTCTGCCTCTTCTGTGAATTATTGGCGGGTACAGGCGGACATCGCGTCTGCCGGACCCACTGATTGGCTCCCGCTGTGTCCAATCACAGCGGAAGCAGGTCGCCGGCTGTGCGTGCCCCACACCCTGTGCACCAAATCACGTACAGATACGTCATTTCATGCAGGAGGGCCGCCCTGCTGTATTATATCTGAGTGGGGCGGTCCTCAAATGTTTAACAGTTCCTTAATTTTAGACCAGAGTTTCCCTCCCTAATGCAGTGGGCCTGGGGAGTAAACACCCAAGAGTTTTCAATGTGTTTTAACCACCTGCCAACTGCTCACAGTATATTTACTGCGGCAGTCAGCCCCTCACAGGCAGAGCGACGTAGGTCTACGTCGCTAGCCTGTGAGGCTCTGGGGAGCGAGCGCGCGCCGCCGGAGGCGCGCTCCCGCTCGGTCACGGACCCCTCCGCGCGTGTGACCGGCGGACCCGATGTCCGCCGGTCACTCGGTGATCGTCGGGGGAGAGGGAGAAAGTCAGGCGGCTAGTGTAAACAAGCCGCCTGTCATTCTCCCTGGTGTAGAAACGATGATCACACGGTTCTACTATGTAGGACCGTTGATCATTGTTCCTACACCTCAAACCACAGCCAATCACAGTTAGAATCACGCCCCTAGGGACACACACAGCCCCTCCCTCTCAAATAAAGTTAACCCCTTCACTACCAGTGTATTTTTACAGTAACAGTGCATATGTATAGCACTGATTACTGTAGAAATGTCACTGGTAACCCCAAAAGTGTCAAAAATGTCAGTCAAGGGTCCGATCTGTCCGCTGCAATGTCGCAGTACCGCAAAAAAATCGCAGATCGCCGCCATTATGCATTTAAAAAAAAAACAACAAAAATGACAGAAATTTTTCCCTTTGTTAGTAAATGCGATAACTTTTGCGCAAACCAATCAAAATACGCTTTTTGCGATTTTTTTACCAAACATAGGTAGCATAAAACAAATTGGGCGAAAATGTTAAAAAATTTAGATTTTTACATTTTTTTTTGGGGGGGGGGAATTTCATATAAAAAAATGTGAAAAATATTGTTATTTTTGCAAAATTGTCGCTCTTTTTTTGTTTATAGCGCATGATCAAAAAATTGCACAGGTGATCAAATACCACCAAAAGAAAGCTCTGTTTGTGGGGAAAAAAAGGACATCAAATTTGTTTAAGTACAGTGTCGCACGACCACGCAATTGTCCGTTAAATTCCCGCAGTGCCGAATCGCAAAATACCCCCTGGTCAGGAAGGGGGTAAAATCTTCCGGGGCTTAAGTGGTTAAATGGAACTTTAGATCACTTTTCCACAGTCTGAAGATGGAGAATAAGAAAAAAGAGCACTGTGCCCCTTGTTTGCATTCTCTGGCTGGTAATAGAGAACTCAGCAGGGAAGAAAAGTAAATTTAAATTATTAAGAATTAGCGACTCCAAAAGAAAAAAAAAACATAAAAACGAATAAATGGTGCCATTACAGTGTAGACCATGGGGAGCTTATCATTTCATTCATTTTTAATGATTCAAATTTTAATGGTAAAATGAATGGTATCTATGTACTGCAATATCATTCAAGTTTTAATGTAAAATGAATGTTACCTTTACATACCGCAATATCTTTTTGTTTACTGTACATACAGAAGTGCAGAAAAAACTGCATGTCAGCAAAGAATCATATATTAGGCTCAGCTCACATATATGCGCTTTTGCAGGCCGTGTTTGCTTGGGCACGGCAGCCCATTCATTTCAATGGGCTGTTGTGCCTGAGTTTCCAGCAGAAAAAGGTGCATGCACCATTTTCAAAATGCAGCCTGCTGGGAAATCGCATGATCATTTTGACCTTGTAATTTTCCTGTGGTTCTGGCACCCGCAAATATGCTGCATTTTTAAATGCGTGGGGGTGCTATTCAGAATGAATGGCAGCCCCATGTGTTTTCTCACAGCAGCGAATTTTCACTAACAGTGATTGTAGCGATTCCCACCCCGCATAGATGTGAGGCACTCTAAACCTGATCACTAAAGTCTCATATAACTTTTTATGTAATTTGAAAAGTTGTTTTCAATCATTTTAAATCTTCAAACTGGTGATCTTGCCATTATAGTCTTTGTTTAGACATTTTCTGTTTTGAAGGGATAACTGGGGTTCATTTATTAGTGGCAAATAGATTGTGCACTTGGTGCACTCTGCAAAGGCATTTGCTACAGTGTAAATGAGGTGAAGCTTTGCAAAAAATTCCCAACCACATGCAAGGAAAATAACAAAAAATGCATTTTTGCTCGCACATAATTCACTGATGGAAGTGAGTAGAGCTTCCACTAGTGATCGACTGATATCGTTTTTTTTTTTTACCGCCGATACCGATATTTTGGTAATAGGATATCGGTATCGGCCTATATCTGCCGATATTTTCGGACAATAAAAAACATTTTTTTTTTTTTTTATGTCTACAGGTACTGTGGTGGAGGAATCTGGGGGTCTAAAATACCCCAAGCCCCTCCTCTGCACTTAAAGCATTCAAAACTCCAAGTTTGGCTGTTTTGAATGCTGTAAGTTTTTGAATTCGGCGCCGCCAGTACCCAGAAGTGATGTCATGTCATTACATCACTGCCGAGTACTCGGCGGTGCTGAATTCAAAGAAATGGAGACTCGATCAGACAACAGCGGTGAAGGTAGGATGCCCGGGTCTCCCGGTGGGACAGGAGACCTGGGCGAGCCGCGGGAGGGGCGTCCCCTCACGCTCCTTGGAATGACATCCGAGCGGCTTCTCGGCTGCATCGGTTGTCATTACAAGACAGCCGACCGTCGGCTATGGACACCGATACCGGGGTGATGCCTCTAGCTGCAGGCATCACCCGGTACATGCACTTTCCCGAAATATCGGCAATATCGGTAAATCAAAAGGCTGATTCCGATATATCGGGCAAAGTGCATATCGGCCCTCGATATATCGGCTTCGCCGATAATCGGTCCATCCCTAGCTTCCACTTTAGTAAATCAGCCCCTCCTGTCTCCAAATTGTGCTTCTGCATTGTCACCCTGTCCCATTCCTCTCTGCTGACACACACTGCACATGCTCATGGTCCACTGTAGATACTTTTATTAAGCTGGTCCAGACCAATGATGTGCACTCAAACAATGCTTATAATACATGGTGCATTAATAAACCAAATGTAACCCAGACGGGGTTTACATCTACTCTTACAAAAAGCACAAAGAACCTTATCTTTATTATATAGATTACCAGTCCCATTAATCTATCATGTAATGAAGACAAACATAGTTACATAGTTAGTGAGGTTGAAAAAAAAAAGGACACCAGTCCATCCAGTTCAACCTATGATGTGTGTGTGTATATGTGCTTATGTCAATAGTACATCGTATACCCCTGTATGTTGTTGTCGTTAAGGTGCCCATCTAATACATTTTTTAACCACTTTAAGACCGGAAGGATTTGCCCCCTTAATGACCAGGCCATATTTTGTGATTCGGCACTGCGTTATTTTAACAGACAATTGTACAGTCATGTGATGCTGTACCTAAATAAAATTGACGTCCTTTTTTTCCCCACAAATAGAGCTTTCTTTTGGTGGTATTTGATCACCTGTGTGATTTTTTTTTTTTTGCGCTATAAACAAAAAAAAAAGCGACAATTTTGAAAAAAAAATTAAATATTTTTCACATTCTGTTATATGACATTCTCAAAAAAAATTTAAAAATCAAAATTTTTTAACATTTTAGGCCACTGTTACTGTAATAATGACACTGGCAGGGAAGGGGTTAACAGTATAGGTGATCAAGGGGTTAAATGTGACTCTAGGGGAGTGATTCTAACCGGGGGGCGTGGCTTCTGAGATGAACATAGAGACATGTGATCCTATATAGAAGGATCACATGCGCTCTGTGATCATTTCAGGGAGAAGGATGGTCCGCTGTGTTTACAACAGCCGACCGTCCTTCTCTCTCAGCGGGGTACGATTGCGGGTGTCAGGCTGCAATCGGAGCCGCCTGCCGAGTGGGGGCGGGCGCTCGCCCCCCTAGCTTCCCGCGCTCGACCGACGTAGATCTACGTCAGTTTGCGCAGGAGAGCCACCCTGCCACAGTAAATAGGTAAATAGGTGGCGGGTGGTCGGGAAGTGGTTAAGCTATCGATGCTCCCTGCTGATACAACTTCTTGTGGAAGAGAATTCCACATCCTTACTGCTCTGACAGTAAGGAACCCTTTACGCAGTCTAAGGTTAAACCGCTTCTGTTCTAGTTTTAGTTAATGGCCGCAAAATTCACTTAAGCTTAAAAGTTTGTTCCCTATGCTAGGATCGCCAGTACAGTATTTTTACATTGATATCATATCCCCTCTCAAGCGTCTCTTCTCCAGAGAGAATAAGTTCAATGCTTGTAGTCTTTCCTCATAGCTGAAGTCCTCCAGTCCCTTTATTAGCTTTGTTGCCCTTCTCTGGACTCTCTCCAGCCTCAGCAGATCCCTCCTGAGGACCGGTGCCCAGAACTGGACGGCATACTCAATATGCGGCTGGACCAAAGTATTGTAGAGTGGGAGAATTATCGTTTTATCTCTGAAGGGAATCCCCTTTTTAATACATGCCAGTATTCTGTTGGCTTTGATTGCAGCAGCTTGGCATTGCATGCCATTGCTGAGCTTGTCATCTACTAGGACCCCCAGGTCCTTTTCAATCCTAGAGTCCCCCAGAGGTTCTCCCCCTAGTAACTTGTGTTCGTATTTTTGGCACCTAAATGCATTACCTTTCATTTTCCAACATTAAATCTCATAGTTGCCAACATTTGAAAAAAAATTCCAGGGACACTTTGCAGCACAGCTATCAATTACTTACCACACCCACTTCCCTGAAGCTCCGCCCACTCTGCATAATTTATCTACGCCTACTTCTCATCAGATTGTAGGGTCTACTCAATAAAGACAAGGTCCTATTTCCCGGGACTGTCCCTGCAAAAATGGGACAGTTGGCAGGTATGAAATCTCATTTGCCATGTAGTTGCCCACCCCACATGTCAACCTGACAGCCTGTATGAGAACTATGGTTCCCTCCATAAATACATTGGAGAAAAATATGTAGACACAAAGGGGCAGAAAGTTTATTTCATAATTGATGATTGTGTGAAAGATTGTGTTAATATTGATGCAAAATTTCAATAAAAATGATAATAAATGAAAAAAAAAAAAAAGATTGTTTATTTGCAGAAGAACTAGATAAAAAAAAAGGAAAAAAATAAAACAAATGCAGCCCCTATGGTCAAGAACTGGTAGGCTGCAATATAATACATTTTTGTTTTTGTGTTCAGATACACTTTAATGTAAAGTGATCGACCATATGCAAAAAAAATATATAAAAAATATTCACACAGATACGCTTCACTTTTCGATTTTTAATGAATCAAGCCTATTGTGTCCCTTCACCATTCCAGCACAGGAGCCTATAATTATCACAGCCACCAGCATCATTAGGAAGCTTCTTCCTCATCATCAGAAAACAATACCTTTAATTACAGCAACAAATGACCATAATCAGCAGGTGCAACATAATCTGCAGCACTTCACAATCATCAGTATCAACACTGTCATATAAAAGTCAAACCAATGAGTGTGGTTTTACCGGAAAAAAAGAATGAACACATTCTGTCCTTTATTTATATCAGCCCTGATGCTATTATCGAATAAATAGTCAATGCATAGCAAATTATCACAACTTCCTCATAGCATTACTATCACTCATCGGGGTCAACACTAGTCAAATCTTGTGGAAGTTACATAGAAGTACAAATTAATGGGCTTTGCCCTATTTTTAAAGAAAAGGGAAGAGTTAAGCCCCGTACACACACAACGATTGTCGGCCGACCGATCATCCGTCTTTTGTCCAGAGTTGTGTTTTGTTGGTTGGAATGTGCCTAGACTGTACACAAATTTTCTCGCCCAACAAAATTCTACTTCAGAAGTGATGTCGTGTGTTGGTTTGCTTTCTTTGTGTTCTTTCTTCTCTGAGCATGCCCAGTCTTGCTCATCAGATTTTTCCCTGTCGAAATCTGTACTGACTGCACGAAAATCGGCCGTTGTGCTGACGGCCAACAAAAATTTTATAGCCTGCACACCAGATTTTTTTCGGCCGAAAAGTCGGAGTTGGTTGTCGGAAGCATCATACTAACAAGCCGAAAATCGGCAGATCGGTCGTCGAATAGAAATTCCCTGCCAATTTTCTACGTGTGTGTACGGGGCTTTAGATTGTGTAGGTAGTTAGGGTTGTGTGATGGTAAGTATAGCTGTCTTGCAGTGTTTGGATCCTGAGTTTAGTGTCCATAAGGGAGTAATCTGCAGTAGGTTTGTACCTTTCCCTCTGTTTACCTTGATTTCCACAGGACAAGAACATACAATAAACTGTCTTCAGCCAAGCTGGCCCTCAAGGGAACTTATATTATTCCAAACAGAACCTCAGCAATGCAAGCACCACAACGTTTGATCTAGCCTCAACCTAGGAATCACACAATGCAATGCTGAAGCCGCAGTGGCCAGCAGAGAAGCTCCTGCATTGCATTATGTGATGGACAGATTATAGCTGGATTCTGGGCTCCATGCTCCCTCCATCCCTGCCCCCACCACCACCACCACCAAATCAATCCCCTCCCTTCCTTGTGGCCAGCAGTGGTTATATGTTTTGGGTTTTTTTGTTTCATTTTTTCCTGTTTTCTGAAGGCCAGTCCCATGACACTTCCTCTTGGCATCTTCTCAAGGCTGGTGGTCCATACTGACTCAGAAAGTGGTGTTGGCATTATGACCTTAGCGTTATTCTTTGCACCAGTACAGTATGAACAAAGGTTCCATTGTGATGAGCCTTCAGTGGATGGGATCATGACACCAAGCATTCACAATGGTGTCCTCAGTCTTCTAAGTTAAGTGACATTGGGTATTATGTAACCTGGAACACTTAGGAATCCATAGTGAATGCGGGGTGTCATGGCCCCATCCACTGAGGGGTTGTGATTTATGATGCACCAGGTGTCATTAAACCCAGAAGACTGAGGATGTCTTCTGGCCAAAGAAAGGTATTGTGGGGGCAGCTCTGGACTGATGGTAAGAATTGCAGCCAGAGCTAAAAGGCCCTAGGCTCCTTCTTAGATTGCCTTGTGGATGATCCAGTTCTGAACCTGACACAGCCATTACAAGGGGTCCTACTTTCCAGTTAAGATTTTATGTTTTATATTCAGTGGCAGCCCATCCATTGGGGGCGCAGGGGCGCCACCCCCCTATCCATGCGTCCAGCCCCCTAATCTACATGCAGGGCGCCGGACGCATGGATTCCAATGTTTTTTTTTAAGCACCTGATTAGAGCCAGAGGCTCTAATAGGCTTAAAAAAAGGGTGGGTCCGGGGCGCAGAGCACTGCGCCCTGAGCCCACCCAGTTGTGTGACAATAGCAAATGAATATTCGCTATTGCCACACTGATTCTCCTCCCGGCCAATCAGGAAGCGGGTCCTAAAACCTGTTTCCTGATTGGCTGAAAGGAGAAGGCATGCTATTGGCTAAAAAAGGGGGGAAGAGACGGCAGCCGAGAAGGGACATGAAGGAACCTGAGGGGAAAGCCGCCACCGCCTGTCATTCTGGAGGAACAAGGTAAGTAAACTGACTGACTGGCTGGCAGGTGGGCGGGCGATGTGGTGCTGCAGACTGGAGTGATATGGGGGGTGGGGGGGGGAGATCCATCTGTCACCCCCCCCGACTGATTGAGCACCAGCCGTCACAGTTTATATTACAAAATGCAAGTGGAAACTCTTTGGTAGGATGGGAATAACTAAAACTTCAAGTTGAAGGGAACAGAGCAGAACAGAAAATATGGTATAGCAATCTCTCTGCTGAATTCCCCAGCACATAAAAAAATGACAGAAGCAAAGAAAACAAAAAAGGGCGCACCGACCTAGTGCATTATCCTCAATAACAGGCTTTATTAGTGTAACATTAAAAAATGGCTACTCACAGACGTAGATGAAAGTATATCATATCAAGCTAGATTGCTCAAATGTCTGGGTTAGTCCATGTAATCGTCCATAACCGATGAGATGACGGCTGACGCGTTTCGAGGCCTAGCCTTTTTAATGTTACACTAATAAAGCCTGTTATTGAGGATAATGCGCTAGGTCGGTGCGCCCTTTTTTGTTTTCTTTGCTTCTAGTACCGGTGGACTACCCCAGTCCGATATGGGCAGCAAGACCTTAGCCATCTGAGAAGCCAGTTGTGAGTCCCGTGAGGAGTGTGGTCGAGGGGTTTGGATACCAAGCGCAGGAGAAGGGTGGTCACACCTTATTGTTTTTTGGAGCATAAAAAAATGACAACATGTGAAACAACTCGCCAAACTCCTCTTAAGACTACAGTAGTCATTTTAAGTGAGCCAACCCTTTCTCTTTTATAAAGGTACGGTTATAGGTACTAGCAGCTCTTTTTATATAAAGGAAATTGAGATTTTGACTTCTGGTCTATTAATTGTATACAAAGTTTTTTTTTATTAATTGATAACTAACTGTCATTTTTTAAACATGCATTCAATGACTTTATACTCCCTACTCTACTTTAAACTTTAATCTTGACCATAATACACTTCTAGACAACCCTTTAGAGCGCTATGCATGTTTCTAGCCATTATGCTAACCATTTTTACAAAGTGACCCAGTTGTATAAACACTCTGATCCGTCTCTTGTGATGTGCATAGCTCTGTAGAGAGCCATCTTCTTTGTACTCTGTAGCTTGCTATCAAATATTAGTATTACCAAGAGAATAAAGCAACATAGGGGAAAAAAACAGCAACTGGAAGATCTCCTATTAGAGCCATGAAACCAACATAATGCTATTCTCAATTGCTATGTGTAACAAAATTCCATTATATAACTAATCATTATCAGTATGGTAACACAGCTCATAAAAATCCGCTCAATAAAAATTAGCATGATCTTCTTCCCCAAGGGCTACTCTTCCAATATCTTCTCTATGCAAGCCTAAGCTTCTGTTTTCATTACGATTACAAAGCCCTCAGTGATCATCACTTGCTTGTAGTCCAAGAATATGCAGTCCCTTAACATTATGATAAGAGGAAGAATGAATCATTGGGGCAAGATGAAATTGCCCCCATTTTTATGCTAATCAGGTCATAAAGCGTAGACCAATTATGGATCTGCAAGCAAACTTCCAGGCCAAGGACCTTTATAACCAAGAGGACATGTTCACTGAGGCAGTGCACAAATCAATGATGATGTATCAGGCACAATAATCCATAGCAACCAATCAGATTTTAGATCAGTCAGTGATGACTTCTGACTGGTTTATTGGATCACTTTACACTGCACATTACGACTATATGTTACACTCTTACAATAAAGTAGATGTAAACCTTAAATGGATGACATTTGGTTTGTTAAAGCATTATGTATCATAAACAAAGGCATTTTATTAAATAAAATACACATTTTATTGCATTTCAGTGCTGCATATCTCTTGCATCCACCTTGCAACGACGTCCTGTCTACATGTACTACAGTCAGGGCTTTTTTTCAGCAGGAACGTGGGGGAACACAGTTCCGGCACCTCCAACACTGAATATATGCAAGGGGTGCTGGGGTGTGTTGAAAGGTCTACTAATGCTGGCTGCTGGGTGATCTATTGTGGCTGGATGGGGTCTATTTTTGCCTGGAGGGGGGCTATCGTTGCTGGGAAAGTCTGTTACTAGTGGGGGATCTATTTATGCTAGGGATGAGTCTTATGTCGCTGGGGGGGGGGGTACTTGTTTCTGGGAGAGATCTACAGTAGAGGGAGGGGTCTATTATTGCTGCCTGCTGGAGGGTCTATTGATGCTGGCTGTGGGGACATCTCTTGTTGCTGCAAGGGGTCCATTGCTGCTGGGGGGTCTATTGTTGCCAGGGGATAATTTGCTGTGGGTGGCCCATTGTTGTTAGGGGGGTCTATTGTGGCTGGATGGGGTCTATTTTTGCCTGGAGGGGGGCTATCGTTGCTGGGGAAGTCTGTTACTAGTGGGGGATCTATTGTTGCTGGGGATAATTCTTATGTCGCTGGGGGGGGGTTACTTGTTTCTGGGAGAGATCTACAGAAGAGGGAGGGGTCTATTATTGCTGCCTGCTGGAGGGTCTATTGATGCTGGCTGTGGGGAGATCTTGTTGCTGCAAGGGGTCCATTACTGCTGGGGGGGTCTACTGTTGCCGGGGGATAATTTGCTGTGGGTGGCCCATTGTTGTTAGGGGGGTCTATTATTCATGGAAGTGCTATTATTGTTGCTGGCTGCAGGGGATCGATTTTTACTGCTTTTCTTGTTTCAATAACAATTTCCATACAAATTATTTGACCAAAAAATTATACTTGGTTCTTTAATCTCTATAAATGGCAGTACTGGGAGGTGGGCAGGGGTGGAAGGGTCCTCTGAGGTGGATAGGGGGTGGATAGAGGCGGAGAAAAAGGTTAACTCAGAAAAGGGGGAGTTCCTGCACCTATTTTTTTGAGAAATAAAGCCCTGACTACAGTGATAGCTGCATGGCACTTTTCAGGGTGGATTTTCGGATGGTGACAACAGTGAACCAAGCCTGAGTAATATGCAGTAAAGTAGCCACATCTACTCTCCATTGGAAACCCCTATAATAGGGTGACAATGCAGTAGTACCACTTGGAAACATGAACAAAGCATTGTCACCCTAGTGCAGGAAGTGCCTGAACAAGGACAATTACAGGAACAGCAAGTATAATTTCAATGAAGATGCTTTCTAAAGCCCTCCGATTCAGACAAAGACTCATGAGAACATGGAATGTACTAGTAATGTAGAGCAATTAATCAGAATTAACCTTTTATTGTACAGTAGTCAAACTAATGAAAGATAACTGCTGTTCATTTGCTATGGTTTTCTGCACATTCTCGTGTATTACTGCCTAAAGAATGAAACCCTTCTATGTTGTCATTGTTACTGCATAGTAAAGGAAAAATATAATGTTTTCTTAAATATATAAACTGATATTTATATGCTGCTTATATAATTTAAATAAAATCTTTAATTTACAAATAATCTTTTAACCACTTAATGTGGGATGCCAATCTTTTTGATGAGTATGCTGGGCTTGCTGATATGAAAACCCATCACTTCCCCTTCACTTGTTGAAGGATACTAGAAGATTGAAAAACCCCAATGGTTGCCTTCTCTGCAAGGAGAAAGAACGGAGGTGGGTCAGTGCTCTCATTCAGCTGAGTGAGTGATCATTTATCTGCTACTATTCAGAAAGCCCAGCACTAGTCATTCACTTGTTGAAGGATACCAGATGATTAAAGATCACAATGGTTGTCTTATCTGCAAGGAGAAAGAACGGAGGGGGGTCACTGCTCTCATTCAGTGAGTGATCATTTATCTGCTACTATGCAGAAAGCCCAGCACTAGTCATTCACTTGTTGACTGATACTTGCAAACTGAGATACCATGTTGGCAGTGTCTATGCTAGAAGAGAGTAAAGAGAGTGACCCTACTCTCATCTAGATGTGTGTATCATATGATCTATATGCTGCTCTCATTTAGATGTGTGTATCATATGATCTATATGCTGCTCTCATTTAGATGTGGGTATCTAACATATCATTTAGATACACACTTCTAGATGTGTGTATCATGTAATCTATATGCTGCTATTCAGAAAGCCTAGCACTAGTCATTGACTTGTTGATGGATACCTGCAGACTGTTCTTTGAAGGAGGAGATTAGGGGGTTGTGACTCTGCTCTCATTTAGATGTGTGAGCATGTATTTTATATGCTGCTATTCAGAAAGCCTAGCACTAGTCATTCACTTGTTGACGGATACCTGCAGACTGAAAATCCAGATGGCAGTTTTCTCTGAAGGAAGAGATTAAGGGGTTGTAATCCTGCTCTCATTTAGATGTGTGAGCATGTAATCTATATGCTGCTATTCAGAAAGCCCAGCACTAGTCATTCACTTGTTGACTAATACCTGCAGACTGAAAATCCAGAAAGCTGTTTTTCTCTGCTAGAAGAAAGCAAGGGGGGTTGTTCCTCTTCTCGTTCAGTTATGTGTGTATGGAATCTATATGCTGCTATTCAGATATAGTCATAATACATACCATTTAGGTATATACTGTAGGCACTACTGTAGTGCCACTGATGGAATGCTGTGAGTCAAAAAAACAAAACAAAAGGGTGCACCGGCCCAGCGCATTATCCTCAATAACAGGCCTTATTGTATAAAAATATATATACTCACAAACAAAGGTATAAAAAAGCACATCCAATCCGAACATCTGGAACAAACTGTATTCGGTGACCAATGTCCTCACTGCATGATGGCTAACGTGTTTAGAGGCTTAGCCTCTTCTTCAGCTCTGTTCAATTACTACAAGAGCATGGGGAAATGCTAATAACATTGCACTTTTATGTCTTTGGGTACCTTATTATAGATTGAAGAGCTGGATATTTTAATAATCCAAACTACTGTTTAAATACCCATACACATCCATTGTTGTCTGGTGCTTACAATTTTAACACGGTTGGATAATAATCAGCCTATGTATGGGATAAGAAAACAATTATCATATTGGGAGATGGGGCTCATACAAAGTCACCAATATGCATCCCATAATTTATCAGCAAAAGTCACAGCACCACTTTAAGTGGGCAGGAACATGCTTATATAAACAGGTATCAAAATTTTAAGAAAACTTTTTAATGTCAGACAACTTGCAAATGTCTGGTTGCTATTTCAAGTAAAATGATCACTGTGTTTCAGCTTAATGAACTGGTACCAGAAGTCCCTGTACGTACAGTATGTTTAGATAGCTACTTGAGCATTCATCAAGAATTTGTTTGATTGAGCATCCAAAACCCAAGAGCACTAAATGTCAACTTTTGAAGAAAAACTCAACCTTCAGCCTACCCAACCTAACTCAGTGTTGGTCTCTTATTGGTCCCCATGTTACACTAGTTATCCCTGTGGTAACTCCCTAAGGGACCAGTTACTTTCTCCTTAGGCATACAATTAAGTCCTGCTAGATCTCTTCAGGCTGGCCCCTTTTGCAAGAACAGCTATTTAAAACATAACAAATAGGTGTCTATACTGTTTCCAGTTTGACAGTTTGGTTGAGGACGCAAGCAAATGTGACAGTTAACAATCCCAGAATTCCAGTAATGCAACTGTTTTGAAACCATTAAATCGATGGGTTTAGTTCCGCTTTATGATTTACTTCCATTCAGGAGCTCTGGACTTCAGCAAAATGGCAGCCTCCAGCAAAAAGAAACAGGAATAATGCTGGAGGCAATTTTTCGGCACACACTAATTTAGGTAGCATTATTTATTAATGCATGTTCCTTGCTAAAGAACATTATTTTTTATCAAGTTCTTATGGGTAAAGTTCAGTTTTTCTTATGGGTAAAGTTCCATTTATGGGTAAAGTGTCCCTACCTCGCTGACTGAACTACCCAATTGAAAATCTGCCACCCAATTAGAATTGTTGGTTACACCTTATTCTGCCACTGACAAGTTTTCTCTGGGCAGTGCTACATGACTTTTGGAACTGACAAAACTGGTATTTATATAACTTTATTATAATACTGACATTTGCCTCCTTATCAACCAACTACAAGAAGCTGTGTGCTAATTCAGATGAAGATCATATAAAAAGACTTGGTGAGCAGTGACACTGATTGACATTCTTATGGGGAAACCACTCGGTTAATCAATACAGTATTACCTCCTGGGGCATTCATGGGGTCACCTCTGTGTGACAACCTACTCCCTATCTCTGCCTGTTCAACCACCTCCAGAGATCAGATGTCACATGAACAGAAGGCAATGATGGACATTTGTATGTTGGACAAGACTTCCTTTTTTAAAACGAGACTTTACAATCACTTTAACATAGAGACTGATGTATAAACAGTCATCGAAACATTTCTACAGGGATCTATAGCTGTCTACCATCTTTTCCTAGTAGCAGTTTAAAAGCAGAAAAACGCTTGACGGGTTTACATTAAGGTGGATGTAATCACATTTGGTTTACTAAAGCACTGTGTATCATTTATTTTTAATAAATACTTATTTTCACCTTTTTGTGTCTACCCTGTTGCAGATGATCCCCTACAGCTCTTTGCATCCATTTCCTGGCTACATGTACTTCAGCGATAGCCGCATGGCATCTCCTAAGACAGAATTCCTGATAGTGACAACAGTGGAATATGCCTACGCAAAGACCTTGCCACTTGATGTCTCCAATGGAAGCGCGTAAGCCAGGGTGATATTGCAGAAGAACAATGGCGAGATAAACGAAAAATGCCCATATAAGGACCTTTATGGCAGATAACACTCTCACATGAAAGCTGCGACTTTAAAATATTATCAATGACTCTTAAATTTACATAAAAGCAGAGTTCCACCCAAAAATACATCTAGGTCTTAAACAAAAAAACAACCCCCCCCCCCCCCCTCGTTTTTGGATATTTTTTTTTTTTTCTGTTTGTTTTCTAGTGTACATAGCTGTACTTCCTTCCTAACCCCACCGCGGCGAGGTGCGTCATTTCCTACATCTGTATCAGCCCCCCCCCCCCCCCCCCTGCTGCCTTCTGGGACCTGCATGTATGCCAGAAGATGATGGGGCCATTCAGAAAGTGCAACGCGACTCGCGCATACACAGTAGGAAACCAGATGTGAAGCCTGAAGGTTTCCCTTAGTTACAATGGTGGCGCCTGGACTCGAACCGATGGATCCGCTTCAGGGGGCCCACATAACAGGATCCCTGGACAGGTTAGTGTCTTTATTTTAAAAGACAGCAGCTACAGTATTTGCATTTTATTTTTATTTTTTGAGGCTGGAACTCCGTGTTAAAGGGATTGTATAGGCAGATGTTTTTTTTTTTTATCTGAATGCACAGGGATTCGACCGATTATCTCCACAGCCGATATATCGAGGGGCCAATCTGCACTTTCCCCGATATATCGGAATTGGCCTCTGAGATGACCGATATTGCCGATATTTCGGGAAAGTGCTGTACCGGAGTGATGCCTGCAGCTAGAGGCATCACCCCGGTACCGGCGTCCATAGCCGGCGGTCGGCTGTCTTGTAATGACAAATGATGCGGCTGAGATGCCGCTTGGCTGTCTTTACAAGGAGCAGGAGGGGACGTCCCCCCCCTCCCTTCCCGCCACCTTCTGTGGCTCGCCGGGTCTCCTGTCCCACCAGGAGACCCGGGCATCCTACCTGCACAGTGGCCGAAGAGAAGACCCGATCAAAGCCGCATTCGGCTCCAATTGGATCTCCATGTAAAAACCCGGAAGTGATGTCATGACATCATTTCCGGGTATTCGGCACCAGATTAAAAAAATGACAGCATTCAAAACAGCCAAACTTGGCTGTTTTGAATGCTTTTAAGTGCAGAGGAGAGGTTTGGGGTCTTTTAGACCCCCAAATCCCTCCATAACTGTACCTGTCAAGTGTAAAAATAAAAAATATATTTTTTTAAATGTACAAAAATATCGGCCGATACCGATATTCAATAGGCAAAATATCGGTATCAGCAACAAAAATCTGATATCGGTCGATCACTAAAAAACCTTCTGTGTGCAGCAGCCCCCCACAGCCCCTCTAATACTTACCTGAGCCCATCTTTATCCAGCGATGTTGTAGGAGTGTCTAAGCTGCCTGGGACTCCCCACCTCGGCGGAGACAGTAGCACGATTGGTTCCCACTGCTGTCAATCAAAATCATTCAACCAATCAGGAGAGGGGGACGGGGCCAGGTCAAGACTTTGTGTCTGAATGGACACAGGGAGCTGTGACTCGGGCTCGGCTGCCCCCATAGCAAGCTGCTTGCTGTAGGGGCACCCAATGGGAGGGAAGGGCCAGGAGAGCCGAAGAGGGACCCGAGAAGAGGAGGATCTGGGCTGCTCTGTGCAAAACCACTGCCAGAACAGGTAAGTATAACATATATGTTATTCAAAAAATAAATAAAAAACTAGACTTTGACTTCTGCTCTCAGACTGTCTCTATACTCCCCTAGTGTTTGTCTAAAGGTTTCATGCATCATCCTCTTGAGACTGAAAGAAAGGCATTGTGGGAACTGTAGTCTTCTACAAGGATATTACTGCACTGTTGAACTGTTTAAGAACTGTATATTTCCCAGCAAGCCCTGGGCTCCAGGAGAAAATTGTGTGGGAAACTATAAAGGGATCTGCTGAACAGGCCCACGTTCTCTTGCTTCCCGGGATCCATTGTGCGTGCATCGGTCTGCTGCAGAGGGAGCAGACTGCGGCCTACTGCACACCACCCAGCTGTCTGCAGACTCAGCCCAGGCGGGACGGATGACCATAGCTGCATCGCGGACATCCCTACCGTATCGCGGATCGAGTGGAGTCGGCAGGGCTCACTGAGACAGCAGACCGTAGCCATCTCAGTGTCTCACAGTATGGAGAGTTGCCTCTGCCTGTTCTTCCCGGACTCATAAGAAGGACATCAGGATTGGTGAGAGCACCTGCTCAGAGTCCAGTTACCAGTTGTTACAGTTTCTCTTAAACACTGAACACAGACACTCTACATCTGGATCAGTTAGTGGATATTGATAATCAGGACCAGCTATTCTGCATTGCCTGTTTCATACTGTGCTACACTGGGGAATCATTTTTTCTTTGTGCTCCAACTGCCGGTGAAGATCTTAGCAAGGCCTTGCAAATTGAACATTGCTATTGCTCTTAAAGGGGACACATTACTGGTATCTAGATTACCTCATCTCTCATTAGGATACAGTATTATAGGCTGGCTTGGGGTTCCCCCTTAGTAAAAGCGTTTCTTATAACAATTTATAGCTTTCTGAGAGATTCATTCACTTACTGCAAGATACTAATTTATTATATTATACAAAATAATATATAATATGTACTATACTAGTATTTGGTGTATTTACTTGTTATTATAATTGGTTATTCACTGTTCTTCAGTGTTATTTCAACTGAGCCCTGGCTGTTTATCCAGGGCCTAGTTGAATAATACTCTTTTCAAGTCTCTTTCTTGAGTAAAGCTGAACTAAGAAGTTAAAATCTTCTTCTTCATTGTGTCAGTGTGTCATTTAAAGGTATACACAACATGTCTGAACCTAGAGTGTCAGAAGGGCTGGACGGTTCACGGGGTTAAAGCGGCACAGAAGAACATACAATTACCAGCGACCCTCAAGGGGGCAGTGCTACAAACATATTACAGTTTATATGAGATTTTAGCAATAGGGTGTACTAACTAGATGACCTTTAAAACATTTCAAATGCCACAACATTCATCGCTATACAAAAACATGTACTGTTTAATGTATCAAATAACCAGTAGATCAGGTGACCGCAGAATACAGATAGATAGATAGATAGATAGATAGATAGATAGATAGATAGATAGATAGATAGATAGATAGATAGATAGATAGATAGATAGATAGATAGATAGATAGATAGATAGATAGATAGATAGATAGATAGATAGATAGATAGATAGAACGCGCCTTAACGCTCATCAAATGCTTCAAAACTGTGCACAGGGTATTTGGGGAGAATTTTTAACTGTTCAATAAAGTGATACTAAAGCCTATTTTTTTTTGTTAAAAATAACAAACGCTATATTTATCTGCTCTATGTAGTGGACCCTCCTTTTCCCAGGTCCCTCTTTGGTTCTCCTGGCCCCTCCCTCCGGTTGAGTGCCCACACAGCTCCCTCTGCCCACTCAGACACGGAGACTTGGCCCAGCTTTATCTCCTTTCTCTCCTCTTTGGCTGACTGACTTTGATTGACAGCTTAGGGAGCCAATGGCACCGCTGCTGTGTCTTAGCCAATGAGGACAGGTGTGCCTGGCAGCCGACAAACTCTGGCAATCTTGCTGGATCTAGATGGACCTCAGGTAAGTAATAGAGGGGCTGAGGGGGCTGCTGCACACAAAAGGCTTTTTATCTTAATGCATAGAATGCATTAAGATAAAAAAAGTTCTGCATTTAAACCACTTTAATACTTGTAAAACGCCCATACTAAAGCTCACTGACGCCAGTCTAGTGCCCATACTAAAGCACACTGACGCCAGTCTAATGCCCATACTAAAGCTCACTGACATCAGTCTAACGCCCATACTAAAGCTCACTGACGCCAGTCTAACGCCCATACTGAAGCTCACTGACGCCAGTCTAACGCCCATACTAAAGCTCACTGACGCCAGTCTAACGCCCATACTAAAGCTCACTGACGCCAGTCTAGTGCCAATACTAAAGCTCACTGACGCCAGTCTAATGCCCATACTAAAGCTCACTGACGCCAGTCTAACGCCCATACTGAAGCTCACTGACGCCAGTCAAACGCCCATACTGAAGCTCACTGACGCCAGTCTAACGCCCATACTGAAGCTCACTGACACCAGTCTAACGCCCATACTGAAGCTCACTGACACCAGTCTAACGTCCATACTAACTCTATAGGAGCATTTGTTAACCATTTCCCGACCACCCGCCTTTTTACTGCGGCAGGGTGGCTCTCCTGCACAAACCAACGCCTGACACCCGCGATCACTTCCCGCTGAGAGAGAGAGAGAGAGAAGGAAAGAAGATCTTTCTCCCTGAAATTATCACAGAGCTCATGTGATCCTTCTATATAGGATCACATGTCTCTATGGTAATCTCAGAAGCCATGCCCCCCCACAGTTAGAATCACTCCCCTAGAGTCACATTTAACCCCTTGATCACCTATACTGTTAACCCCTTCCCTGCCAGTGTCATTATTACAGTAACAGTGCATATTTTTAGACCTGATTACTGTAGTAATGTCACTGGTACCCCTTAAAGTGTCAAAAATGTCAGTTTGGGGTCCGATCTGTCTGCCGCAATGTCGCAATCCCACAAAAAATCGCAGATCGCCACCATTACTAGTAAAAAAAAAAAAAACAATAAAAATTACATAAATCTTTCCCGTAGTTAGTAGACGTGATAAATTTTGCGCAAACCAATCAAAATACGCTTGTTGCAATTTTTTTTACCAAAAATTTGTAGCAGAAAACAAATTGGCCTAAAATGTTAAAAAACATTGATTTTTAAATTTTTTTTTGAGAATGTCATATAGCAGAAAGTGAAAAATATTTTTTTTTTCAAAATTGTCGCTCTTTTTTTGTTCATAGCGCAAAAAATAAAAATCACACAGGTGATCAAATACCACCAAAAGAAAGCTCTATTTGTGGGAAAAAAAGGACATCAATTTTATTTTGGTACAGCGCCGCGTGACCGCGCAATTGTCCGTTAAAGTAACGCAGTGCCGAATCGCAAAATAGGGCCTGGTCATTAAGGGGGAAAATCCTTCCGGTCTTAAAGTGGTTTAAGAAATTTGGTCAAGTGTGAACAAGCCCTAGGGTGGAGCGACCCTTAAAGGGTCTTTCCACTTTATATAGTAAAATCCTGCAAACAGAAACCCGTTTCTCCAGTGGAACTAAAATGACACCTACACAGACACTGCAGGTAAAATCTGCAGTCGTGTCTTGGTCTTTTCAAGACAGCTATTATTTCAGAATAGAGTGATAATTAACCATGACAGTATAAACAAAAGTGTAATGACAGCCTCACTATTACATTTGAGGCAAATGTCAAGAAGGGTGGAGACAATTTGTGAGCCTAAAACAGGGTACAAATCTTCAGCTAAATATAAAAAACTCCATTCACATGAGCTAAACCAGGCAAAGGAAACACAAAATCCCACCAAGGCAGATGCTTATTTATCTTTACAACAAGGGAAAGAATTTTCCTGCCCCCGTTTTAGCGTGGCTGAATCAGCCGCTCTGTAATAAAATTAAAATAATTAGAGGTGGCGATACAAATTCTAGTAGAAGCACAAAAGAAATATAATTCAGTTGTAAATTCAGAAGACAAGGTTTTCCTTTCCTGATTAAGCCAATGATTCTATGCCCTATGGGTATAAGATTATTTAAAGGGCATGTCGTATTGTAAAACATTTTTATAAAGACATGTAAAAGAAATCAGCTTGCTGTAAATATTCTCATCAATACATGCAAATGTTTTAAAAACCTTGTTTCTATATATAGTTTGTAATTATATGTGTACAGGGGGGGAAGCCATATTTAATTAGCATATACCCAGGCTCTGCTTTTAGTATTTTAAAGCACCTTTTTTTACAATGGCGGTCTATGAGACTATTAAAAAACAGTGGAGTGTTGGCGCTTAAAGGGTGTAAGAGCAATTGTACTACAATAAGGGACAAAAAAGAGGGGGGGGGGGGGGGACATAAAGATAGCAGGCACAGGGGGGATTAAAAGTCCATGTGCATGTCCCAGGGGATGAAGGGCATTATAAGGACTGTGTGAAAGTCCATCTGGGGGATCCAGAACAGTTCCAGGGATGGATGGTTGTTGCTCAGGGCAGGCTCTCTGGAAGAGTGAAGTCAGCTCTGCATAGATATGAATGAAAGAAAGAGTGCAAACGAAATGTATTACAGCGTTAAAAAACTCACATGGAGGTAAGTGTTACAGCATTATCCTGAATGTCAGTGGCTCCGTAGGTTCTTTAGATGGTGATCCGCGGGCCCAGGGTGTCCAGGGACACAAAGCAGAGTGCCGGTTTGCTTCTGTCTTCTGGGCTGGCGGGAGGTGGAGACCACGAGGCGGAGGCGTCTGACATGAGGAGGAAAAAGGGTGGAAGGGGCTTCACTACGCGTTTCGGAGCATGCGCGAACACCCTATGGGGCATTCGCACTCCTTTATCAAGTCCTTGTTCCTCCTGATGTAAGACGCCACCAGCCTCCGCCTCGCGGTCTCCACCTCTTGCCAGCCCGGAAGACAGAAGCAAACTGGCACTCTGCTTTGTCTCCCTGGACACCCTGGGCCCGCGGGTCACCGCCTAAAGAACCTACGGAGCCACTGACATTCAGGATAATGCTGTAACACTTACCTCCATGTGAGTTACTACATTTTTTAACGCTGTAATAAATTTTTTTTGCACTCAAAGGCGCTCTCCCTTTCTTTCATTTATATGAGATTATTAAAAGCAATGCACTCCATGTGTGGCCAATATCCAGTTCATTGATCTGCAGAAAAAAACAGACTTCTCTAGCATCCTAAATACACGAAGCTCGACCATCCCCCATCCCTTTCCTGCCCCCAGTGCTTCCTAATCTGCTCCAACTGTCAGTAAAAATCTAGGGCCGGACTGCCTGCCCCTGTGCACGAACGCCCCATAAACATACATAGGACATTGCGACTAAAGTACTGGAACATCCCATGCAAGCAGCCTGGCACTAGATTGTGACCAGCCAGGATGTGGGAGGCCAATGCCATGGAAGTAAGTAAGCACCTGCAGGGGGGCTGGGATAATTAAAGTGATGCTAAACACACATTGTTTGATTTACATTATCCCTTCTCTTTCTGTATGTGGATGATGGCACTTGAATTATTTTAATAAAAAAAAAACATCTAAGTACCTTTTTCCTAAATAATATACAGCTGTCACATGACCCAGCTCTTTCCCAGCCTGTCTGCAGGGAAAAATAAGCAGGAGGAGCTTCTAGTCCTCTGCTGCTTGCTCACATGTTCAAATTAAAAAAAAAAAAAACAGCCTTTGGAATACAGAGTGAAAATAAGTAATTGATATCAATAAACTGTTTTAAATTGTCATACAAATATATATTTGAAATTAAATCTTTATTTTTTGCCAATAACATGATGTGGGTGGATTTCTGCCAATCACAGGCTGTGTCACACCCCTCCAGGCTGTGTCTTAGAATAAGAGGGAGATGAAGCCTCCATCAATCAAGATTTAATATCCCGCCCCCATTGTGTTTAGCTGGTTAATGGGCATGGAGGAGGAGGGAGGGAGTGGGCTGTCATTTACCAATATGTATACGCCCACATGTGCTACATGGGCTACTCAGAATGTGATAGGGAGGAAATGCTCAGCATAGAAACTCACTGAAAACTGAGCATGTGCAGAGTTGACACCACAGCTGCAAAATCCCTAGCTAAATTGGGGACTTGGACAGAAGGTGGAGCTAGAGAGCAGCAGGATCAACCAGGTTTTTTGCAGAATATTAAAAACAAATCTCTTAGTGACTGAGTGAGTATGAACAGCATGTAATACACCATTTATTCATCTTTCTTTATGATGTGGGTTTAGTGACACTTTAAGGTTAGTGTATTTTAGAGTCAGGACTTTTTTTTTTTAGCTAATTGTTGAACTTGTCCTTCATGTCCCCATGGTAGCTAATCTACAAATCTCTATATTTAGCACATTAAAAAAATATAAAAGGGAAGATATTTAAAATTGCAAAAGCCGTTTTAAAGGTAATCAATCAAATAATAGCTCAAAATATGTTGTCATTGAAAATTCACCACTGTTTTCTCTTTTAATCAAGGAACATATGCATACCTGAATACTGAGCACCTCTAGGTGCCAATCAGTATAACCCGCTAAAAATAAAAATCCAATGTCACACCCCAGGATCCTCTGGGATCTTAGGCAGCCTACAGTGTGTTGCATATATGTTCAGCAATGACCCCCAGTACATCCTATAATTCAGCGCAGGGGCACATATCAATAGTTGTTGAGTTACAATCCTCATACTGAGATGCCTATGTATTCCAGTGCGTCCTAAAATGACCTGCATAAATGGATTTTCCAGATATTCCAATTGTATAGTATTCAGCAGTGACAGTTTCCCTTTAATAACGCACTGCCAAGGGCAATGACTATCTGCAAAGGGCATTAATGCGTAGCAAAAAAACGTTAGATTTTTTCTCCCCTATAAGACAAGAGAATTCTGAAATCTTATTGGGTTCTATCAGTTCCTATACTTGACACACTTAGCACTATCCTATTTTAAATGACTAATAGAGGTTCTCCCTCTTTCAGATATCTATGGGAGTCAAATAATTTTCTCATGCAGCACACCTGCTGGTGAAATCTAGTATTGCAGATTATAAATTTAAACATGAAGCTCAATCAGTACATCATTTTTTTTTCAAAGACAGACTTTGGAGTGAATTGAAAACCCTCGCTGGTTAGAGGCTTACAAAGAAGGGGTTTTGGGGGGGACATGTTGTGTTGAAGCTCCCTTTCACGGTCCATTTATTAATATTATTCACTATGACAAATCACAGACTTTATATTAAAATACACTGCTAGTAATTTATTACATGGGTCAGAGGGACTGGTGATATCTCTATCAACAGGCAAATACTGCTATTATCAACTATCATGCATCGTCATTCAGCCATTAATACTAATGATCTTCCAGTGTCTATATCTGGAGGGGTCCAAGGCACTGACAATTTTGTTCTTTTTTTTTTTTAAATTGGCAATTTACAAAGCGTTTAACACAAGGATACAGATCCGTATTTTTAACCATGTGATTGTCGTTTTAAAATCTCATGGAGTTAAAAAAAGCTGCCACTTTAAAAAAATAAAGAAAAAAAAAATCCTTATCCTGGTATGTTAGCTTTGTAAATAGACAATATTGCCTTTAAACAAGCCGCCTCCTTTGGCAAACAATTCCACACATTAAAAAAAAAAAAATGCTGATCTATTCCTTCTCCATTCATATTAAAATATTAATAAATCTTTAGAAAAAATAATATACATAGATTAAAAAGACTGCGCATAGTGCAATAAATCAGTGACAACTCAAGCCAATCAAATTTCAGTTTTCTGCAGTTGGGACAGATAATGGTTGAATTAAAAAGCCCTAACGTGTATCAAACAAATGCAACAGTTTCCCAATCAGGTTGAGTCTTGCCCAGCCGAAGCAAAAAAAAATCAAAAAGTGGGTCTGATCATTTTTAATTTTTTTTTTTTTATCGGTAGCACATAATGCAGGAGATTGCAATACAAAATCCTAAATGAATCCTTTCTCACGTTTGCCAAGATCTTTTTCCAACAGCGGTTAGCATCATACAGAATATTCACAGATAGGGGGGGGGGGGTACAGATGCATCTAGCCGAGGAGATCAGAACGCTGAACGGGATCTGGGAAAACTTGCAGCAGCGATTATCTAATTATACGAGTATGAAAATGGCTGAACTTGTGATGCAGTGAAAATGACAAGGAATGCAGTGATTTTGTCGGAGGAGCAGCGGTGATAAACCCAGCATACAAACAAGGGGGGGAAGACTAGAACGCGCTGGTGGCTTGGGAAGGAGGAATGAGACTGCGGTGCTGATGAGAGAATACAGTGAGCCATGAGACATGATGCACCACTGGTGCTGTGAACATAATCAAGCTGGTGCTATAATGATGGGATGTCACAGTAAGGGGGGGGGGGGGGGATGTGAAAAGTAAACAGACATCATGTCACAGCCAGCGAGCAAGCCTGGGGGACAGGTCATGGGGAGCTGGGGGGGTGACAGGGTGACAAGTGTCAGTAATGGGAGAAGGCTGCTCAACAACAGGCAGTGCAATGCAGAGGCAAGCGCCTGGCATATTAGTTTAACTGACATTAAGTACGGTATAGAATTTGGATGTGATGAGATCTATGCAGTATGAGTGCAGGGCGATGGAGCAATATGGGTCAGTGCTAAGCAGCTGTTGCAGTATAATAGCCAGTCACTTACAGGTGGCAAGAATTCGCACAGAAAACATGTAGTCCCCATACATATATCTACGGCATAAGGGGTCCTGCGTGACACATTGGGGGTCAGCGGTCAAGTGATGGCAGCTGCAGATCCTTTCACAGCATGACTTTTCTATGCATTAAAGTCAAAGGTTCATAATGGACCATTGGGGGGGGGGGGGGTCATAAGAAGATCCAGGGGTCAGAGGTCCACAATGCAGTGCTTTAGGGATGAAGTGCAACAGTGTGTAATTCTTGTGGGTGGGGGGGGGTACGTAGAAGGTACCCAAGCACCTGGCTGATGGGGCTTGCTATTTTAAAGGACGCATCAGTGCATCTTGGCCCCTGGCTGTTTGGTGAAGCCAATCATAAGGGGGACCCCCCATAATATGAAGATCCAGGGGTCAGAGGTCTACAATGCAGTGTTTTAGGGATGAAGTGCAACAGTGTGTAATGCCCAAGCACCTGGCTGATGGGGCTTGCTATTTTAAAGGATGCATCAGTGCATCTTGGCCCCTG
Organism: Pelophylax lessonae; assembly: GCF_965119305.1. Classification (NCBI taxonomy): domain Eukaryota; kingdom Metazoa; phylum Chordata; class Amphibia; order Anura; family Ranidae; genus Pelophylax; species Pelophylax lessonae. The sequence continues at coordinate 58,676,064 of NC_138778.1, read as the reverse complement.
GCTGTTCGGTGAAGCCTATCATAAGGGGGGGCCCCCCATAATATGAAGATCCAGGGGTCAGAGGTCTACAATGCAGTGCTTTAGGGATGAAGTGCAACAATGTGTAATGCTTGGGGGGGGGGTACATAGAAGGTACCCAAGCACCTGGCTGATGGGGCTTGCTATTTTAAAAGGATGAATCAGTGCATCTTGGCCCCTGGCTGTTCGGTGAAGCCTATCATAAGGGGGGGCCCCCTCTCGTATAAAGATCTAGGGGTCAGAGGTCTACAATGCAGTGCTTTAGGGATGAAGTGCAACAGTGTGTAATGCTTGGGGGGGGGGGAGAACATAGAAGGTACCCAAGCACCTGGCTGATGGGGCTTTCTATTTTAAATGATGCATCAGTGCATCTTGGCCCCTGGCTGTTCGGTGAAGCCTATCATAAGGGGGGCCCCCCCATAATATGAAGATCCAGGGGTCAGAGGTCCACAATGCAGTGCTTTAGGGATGAAGTGCAACAGTGTGTAATGCTTGGGGGGGGGAAATAGAAGGTACCCAAGCACCTGGCTGATGGCGCTTGCTATTTAAAAGGATGCATCAGTGCATCTTGGCCCCTGGCTGTTCGCTGAAGCCTATCATAAGGGGGGGCACCCCCCTAAGTCTGGTCACTACCGCCCCCCCACTTCAGAAGCAGCACTGCGGAGAATTAGCTCCCCCCTCTCTCTCCCCCACCTCCCTGCTGTCAGATTCCTCCACTTACCTTGGCTGGTACCCCCCTCTCCCTCCTCGCACTCCGTCAGGTTATTCAGCATCCTCCGTGTCTGCGCTGCTCCCTCTCCCAAAACCTCTCTCGGGCTCCTTTATTTTGATGGGGTTTTTTTTTTTCCTCTCCCTTCCTTCCTTCCCAGGGACCGATGCCTAATACCGCAGCGATGCTCAGTGTGCGAGAGCGGCAGAGAGAGAGAAGAGGAGGAGGTGGAGGCTGCAGTGCAGAGATCTTTCAGCGCGCACACTCGCAGCCCCATGCACAGAGAGAGAGAGGGAGGGAGAAAGGGAGAGCGAGGGAGGAGGGGGCACACAGACAGAAAGATGGGGGAGAAATAAAGACAGCGAAAAGGGGAGAAGGAGGGCGCAACGAAATAAAAGCTGGAGAGAACATGATCAGGATGGAGAGAGGGAGAAAGGAAGGAGGCATTGAGAAAAAAAAAAAGGGAGACACTAGCCTACGACGTGTGGGAATTCCCTGGATCCCTGTCTGCATGATCGCATCTCTCTATGCTGAATGGGATGCAGAGGAGACAGAAAAAAAAAAAAAAGAGAGAGAATTAAACCCTCATCACATAGGAGACGTGTGCCATGGATGCCCTGGATCCTGATCTTTTCCCACTTTGGTACCCTGTGCTCCCTCCATCCACACAAAGCTGTCACTTCCAGATACCCCCTTTCTATTTTTGCTGTCTCCTGGATTAGACTCAAGTCATTAAACAGTATTAGTTTAGCTCTCATCTATTCTGCTAACTCCTTCATTAGCTGGGTGGCAATCCACAGCCTTGCAGATATCAGTTAATCATGTCCACAAGGCACTTCACATCTATCTTTATTTCCATGGCGGAGATTAACCATCCGGGGTCCACCGGGTCACCCCCCACCCCCTAGGCACAGCGGACGTCCCGCTGAGCCCAATCCGGACGGACGGTTCTGTTTATTTCATACAAACGCGTTTCACGACTTCATAGACTGCGTTTAAGGATGAGTTGATTCATGGGTTAACCAAATTTTATCAATCATTCCATTTTGCTATATGGGGGATGGCGGAATTGATTGATTGCATTTGCAACAGGTCAGGGGTACCCAACGCTTCCCGTGACCTGAGAATCAATTTTGGTCGCATAAATTAAGCCTTTAACGTCCTTATGAAACATTTATGTCTTGGTGTAGGAACAGCGGATACTGGATACGTATGCCCCAGGATTAGCATGGCATACAGCACTGCACCATTCCCACCAGAAGATTATGATCTAATATCACACACCCCCCAACCAATGACCTCTGATGGGTTGGGAGTCAGTTCATTTATTGGTATGCTTTTGGGCTGCGGGGCAAAATCCCAAACATCCAGAGAAAAGCCACGCAGGGGAAAATATACAAATTGAGACCTCAAAATAGATGCAAGTGCTAACTGAATGACATTTAGTCTGCTAAAGGCTTTAACGCGATATAATGGCGTTTTCAACACATCTCGTTGGGCTGAAAGTAAATATCACTTTTTTGAAAAATAACGATCCTGGTGGCCTAATTTAGTGAATTGAGGCTTGGGTAGAATAAACAACTAATATTTTTTTTAACCACTTTAAGACCGGAAGGATTTGCCCCCCTTCCTGACCAGGCCCTATTTTACGATTCGGCACTGCGTTACTATAACAGACAATTGTGCGGTCTTGCTATGCTGTACCCAAATACAATTAACGTAATTTTTTTCCCACCAATAGAGCTTTCTTTTGGCGGTATTTGATCACCTGTGCGATTTTATTTTTTGCGCTATAAACAAAAAAAGCAACAATTTTGAAAAAAAAACAAAACAATATTTACAATATATACAAAAAAAATTCTCAAAAAAAATATTAAAAATCAAAATTTTTTAACATTTTAGACCAATTTGTTTTCTGCTACATATTTTTGGTAAAAAAAAAAAAATCGCAATAGGCGTATTTTGATTGGTTTGCGCAAAATTATCACATCTACTAACTATGGGAAAGATTTATGTAATTTTTATTGGTTTTTTTTTACTAGTAATGGCGGCAATCTGTGATTTTTTGCAGGACTGCGACATTGCAGCGGACAGATCGGACCCCTAACTGACATTTTTGACACTTTTGCGGGGACCAGTGACATTACTACAGTAATCAGTGCTAAAAAAATGCACTGTTACTGTAATAAGGACACTGGCAGGGAAAGGGTTAACCCTGTGGGGGAAGTTAAATGTAAGCCTAGGGGAGTGATTTTAACTTTGGGGGGTGTGGCTTGTGAAATGACCATAGAGACATGTAATCCTATATAGAAGGATCACATGGGCTCTATGATCATTGCAGGGAGAAGGACGGTCGGCTGTGTTTACAACAGCTGACCGGCCTTCTCTCTCAGCAGGATACGATCGCGGGTGTCAGGCAGCAATCGGAGCTGCCTCACCCATGCATCGGCTTCCCCGCTGCCGAGTGGGGGCGGGAGGACACGCTCGCCCCCTAGCTTGCCGCGCGCAACCCACGTAGACCTACGTCGGTTCGTGCAGGAGAGCCACCCTGCCACAGTAAATCAGGGAAGTGGTTAAATAGAAAACCTTGTTTTTGACTTTTTTTATGTTTTGTCACATCTTAACCCTTTTGAGATCCGGAAGATTCCCCCCCCCCCCTCTTCATGCCCAGGCCATTTTTTGCTATTCAGCTCTGCGCTACTTTAACTGGTAATTGCGGGGTCATGTAACACTGTACCCAAAAAAAACTGATATAATTTTTTGCACACAAATAGAGCTTTCTTTTGGTAGTATTTGACCACCACTGGGTTTTTAATTTTGTGTTATATATACAATAAAGTAAAAAAAAAAAACAACAATATTTTTTACTTTCTGCTACAAAACATATCCAATAAAAATAAAAAAAATCTTTCTTCTTGTATTCTGCTAAATGTTTTTCATTAAAAAAAAAAAATCCCAATAGTGTATAATTATTGATTTGCATATTTATAGAGCCTACAAACTATGGTATATACACTAGAAATGTTATCATTTATTTATACTACTAATGGCGGTGATCAGTGACTTATAATAGGACTGCGAAAGTGCAGCGGAGAATCTGACACTAACTGACGCTGGGGGAACTGACTTACTGCCACTGACATCTTCAGTGACATTACTACAGTGATCAGTGATAATGCTATACACTGTCGCTGTACTAATGGCACTGGCTGGGAAGGGGTTAACATATAGGGGCAATCAAGGGGTTAAATATGTGCCTAACTATGTTTAAAATATAACTAAAGAGAAAACTTTTTTTCTCTTACGTCCTCCAACAGTCGCCGCCCTTCATACAGTCTTCACCAATGGGTATTGACTTCCTCTCCGCAGGAGTAGCTAGGCATAAGACTTGTTAAAAACAAAAGCATTTAACATAGACACACCCATGGGGGCTGTCCCACTGGTCAATACCCCCCTGCAGTAAGCCATCCCAACTCAGTTTGTCTTCTGCCTAGCGTTAGGAGTAGATAGGCTTCCCTGTGCTGGGGCTACAGTCTCAGCCTTCTAATCTTTTCTTATGATTTTTTTTTGCAAGTTTTTTCTTTGCTTGACTAGCTGTTTATTTTGTCAGCTTTAGTTTAGTCAGATCTTCGGACGAAGATGGATTTTGCGGAGCTGGGAATCGAACTGGCCGCCCTTGCTCTCCAGGGCAGAGGGTCAGATGGATCCCCAGCCTGCCGTTGAGCATTCAGCTATGTGTTCGCCCTGGCACTAAGAAGGACCCATCCCTGTTCGCAGGGATGCAGCCTGTGAGGTGGCTACTTCACTGGACACATCTGCGGTTCAGTGCTGCAGTGTCCTGCGCCTTGGCTGACGGCATTCCCTGTCATCTGAGGACAGAGGCTTTCCGTTTCATAGAGGCACCCCATGCCATCCGGTACAGGTAAGTACTTCTGTGTGGGGCCTCTGTCTGGGGTGGCAGTCCTGTGTGCTGTGTGTCCCCTCATGTCTGTGCGTTTGTGGGGCTCCCTGATGCGATCCCTGCGGGGGTCTTTTGTATTGCACTGCTGGGGCTGTGTGGTTTTTGGGGGCCCCTCTCCTGTATCACTTCGGTGTTTTAGGGGTGCAGACTATGTGTGCGGCGGCCGCTGTGGGTAAAAAACGCACGGTCTGCCATCTTGAGTGTGGGCAGCATATCTGGCTTCACTGTGGGCTTTTTCTATAGCTTGCTATGTAGTGGTTTTGGCAACATCCGGTGCCATCTTGTGTGTGGCAGACCGATCGTTCCGAGCACATGTTGGTGGCCATCTTGCCGAAGCCTCCTGTTACTTCCTATGGGCAGCCATTTTCCCTTAGCCTTGCAGCATATAGTTCAGCCTCTGGTGACCTCACTTCCTTTTCCTCTGGAGCAGCGATCGGTGTGGTAACACTCTGTGGGCTCTGCAGACTGTCCCTTTTCAATATTACTCTATTTATCCCTTCTGGCTCAGTTTTGTCCCTTTTGGGGGTCTGTGTACACAGTGTATATATATATATATATATATATATATATATATATATATATATATATATATATATATATAGCGGTGGGCTGCGCGGTCCGCAGCGCTCTTAAAGGGCCAGTACTTTGCACATTGTATTTGTTCTGCAATGGATTCTCAGGACAGCAAATTCCCCCCCAGCCTTGGTGGGGGACCCCAGTTCTGCTGAACCCCCCGTTCTACCTAATTTGGCCGCTGTAGTGGCGACTTTAGTGTCCACAATGGAGGTGCTGATGGCTGAACGGGCTGCTAGAAAGAGGCCTAGGATATCTTTCTCGTCTGATTCAGATGGTGATGTGGCTGCTGTGGCTGGTGTGCCCTTTTCAGGGTCTCGCTCGTCCCTGAAAACGCTGGGGTCTGAGGGGGAGGCGGAGGTGGAGGGGGTAGATGATTCTCCCCCGGGGTCGCCTGAAGAACACGCAGCTATGGATGCGTTGATTTCTTCTGTTAAAGAAACCCTACATTTGGAGGATGAGCTCAATCCTCCGGGCATTGTGTCCTCTTTTGGTACACATAGGACCCGCAAGTCGGCGCAGGTTTTCCCCTGCCCCGCTGAGTTTCATCACACAGTGAATGAACAATGGCGCAGTTTAAAACGCCCCTTCACGGTGCCTAAACGTTTTCAACTGCTCTACCGCTTTGCGTCTTCTACGGATTTGCGCTGGTGTGTGGCTCCCCAGGTGGATCACACTGTGGCCGTGTTGAACTAAGCTACCTTGGTTCCATCTGAGGATACCCCGGTGTTCCGGGATCCTACGGACAGGAGGTTGGAGTCTCTGGCCCGCCATTCCTACATGGTGGCGGGTTCTCTGCTCAAACCTATTTTCGCTTCTGTCATGGTGGCTCAGGCGGTGGCGGATTGGACTAAGGTGCTTAGAAGCACACTGGTATCTGAGTCTGCCCCGCCTGCTACGCTGGACATGGTGGACCAAATTCATCAAGGGGTCATGTATTTGTGCGATATGGCCTTGAATGAGGCCCCTTTGGCTGTGCACCTGTCTAGTGTCGCGGTTCTTAACCGTCGACTGATCTGGCTGAAGAGCTGGTCGGCTGACCAGACGTCACCGAAAATGGTGGCTGATTTTCCCTATGCAGGGTCTCGACTTTTTGGCGAGGCTTTAGATACTTTGGTGAAAGGAGTCACTGGGGGCAAAAGCACTCTACTGCCCCAGAATCCGAAGAACAAGCCTTTTCGCGGCAAGCGGGGTCCTGCCTTTAGACCCAATCAGGGGTCCTTTCGTGCCTTCAAGACACAAAACAAGGGAAAGCCCTTCAAGGGCCAAGGTGGCCAGAAAAAGCCCTGTGTGGGCAAGCAAAAGTCCGGCCATGCCGGTGCGGCGGCTCAATCCGCCTCTGACTGAAGGGACGCCCTCACCCATTTCAGGGGTGGGGGGACGTTTGAGCGGTTTCCTTCAACCTTGGCTGCTCCTCATTCAGGACAGGTGGGTTCAGGAAATCATTCGATCAGGATACAAGATCAAATTCCTTTCCCGGCCGGTGGACAGATTCTTTCCCTCAAATCTTTGTTTGACCCCAGGGCGCCTGCAGGACCTGCATCAAGCGGTGCGGGATCTCCTTGCCCAGGGGGTGATTGTCCCGGTGTCTCATCGGGACCGGTTTCGGGTGTTTTAATCAAATCTGTTCACTGTGCCCAGAAAGGAGGGCAAGGTACGTCCGATCCTGGACTTGAAAGCTCTGAGCCGCTTCGTGCGAGTTCGAAAGTTCCGCATGGAATCCCTCCACTGGGTGGTGACCTCCCTGAGTCCAGGGGAATTCCTGGCCTCTATCGACCTAAAGGATGCGTACCTGCACATCCCCATTTTCGAGGGTCATCAGAGGTACCGCCGATTTGCCGTAGCGGAGGACCACTATCAATTCGTGGCGTTACCTTTTGGTCTCGCTTCGGCTCCAAGGGTCTTTACCAAGGTGCTGGCGCCTGTTCTGGGCCTGTTGAGGGCACAGGGCATTGCGGTCTTGGGATATCTGGACGATCTCCTGTTAAGATCGAGTGCCAGTCAGAGTCTGCTGCGCGATCTGTCCACTACGGTGCAGTCGCTCCAGGAGTTCGGTTGGACAATCAACGTTCAGAAGTCGACCTTGTCTCCTACAGTTCGTCTTGCCTATTTGGGAATGGTTCTGGACTCTGCTCAAGCAAAGGTATTTCTGCCGGACGACAAGCTCCGGACCCTTCAAAATGAGATCCGGTCCCTCAGGGGCAACAAATCCTCGTCACTCAGGGCCTGTATGCGGTCCCTGGGGTTGATGGTGTCAGCCTTTGAGGCGATACCATTTGCTCAGTTTCACACACGGTCTCTCCAAGCAGAGATCCTGGCCAGGTGGGACAGGCTACCTCAGTCCGCCTCGCATGCGCCCGTTCGCTAGAGGGGAAGGTGATCTGCGGGGCCAGTGGCCGCGATTGCCGCCAAGCACCCGTGATCCCTCCCCATGGAGACAGAACGGTTCTGTTCTGTCAGCAATGCACACAAGGCTCCTGTGATCCTCCTATTTAGGAACACAGGTCCCTGTGTTAATTCCATAAATCCATCCCCCACACAGTTAGAAAGCACCCTCTAGGGACACATTTAACCCTTTGATCGCCCCTGGTGTTAACCCCTTCCCTGCCAGTGTCATTAGTACAGTAACAGTGCATATATTTAGCACTGATTACTGTAGTAATGTCACTGGTTCCCCCAAAAGTGTTCAAAATGTCAGTTAGGTGTCCGATCTGTCCACCGCAATGTCGCAGTTCTGATAAAAATTGCTGATCGCCGCCACTACTAGTAAAAAATAAATAAAATAAAAAAATGACATAAATCCCTTAGTTTGTAGAAGCGAAAAGTTTTGCGCAAACCAATCAATATACTCTTATTGGGATTTTCTTTACCAAAAACAGGTAGCAGAATACAAATTGGCCTAAAATGATGAAAACATTTGATTTTAATTTTTTTTTTATTGGGAATGTTATATAGCAGAAAGTGAAAAATATTGTTTTTTTTTTTTTTTCAGAATTGTTGCTCTTTTTTTGTTTACAGCGTGATCAAATACCACCAAAAGAAAGCTCTATTTGTGGAAAAAAAGGACATACATTTTATTTGGGTACAGCGGCACACGACCACGTAGTTGTCAGTTAAAGTATAGCCTTGGTGGGGGACCCCAGTTCTGCTGAACCCCCCGTTCTACCTAATTTGGCCGCTGTAGTGGCGACTTTAGTGTCCACAATGGAGGTGCTGATGGCTGAACGGGCTGCTAGAAAGAGGCCTAGGATATCTTTCTCGTCTGATTCAGATGGTGATGTGGCTGCTGTGGCTGGTGTGCCCTTTTCAGGGTCTCGCTCGTCCCTGAAAACGCTGGGGTCTGAGGGGGAGGCGGAGGTGGAGGGGGTAGATGATTCTCCCCCGGGGTCGCCTGAAGAACACGCAGCTATGGATGCGTTGATTTCTTCTGTTAAAGAAACCCTACATTTGGAGGATGAGCTCAATCCTCCGGGCATTGTGTCCTCTTTTGGTACACATAGGACCCGCAAGTCGGCGCAGGTTTTCCCCTGCCCCGCTGAGTTTCATCACACAGTGAATGAACAATGGCGCAGTTTAAAACGTCCCTTCACGGTGCCTAAACATTTTCAACTGCTCTACCGCTTTGCGTCTTCTACGGATTTGCGCTGGTGTGTGGCTCCCCAGGTGGATCACACTGTGGCCGTGTTGAACTAAGCTACCTTGGTTCCATCTGAGGATACCCCGGTGTTCCGGGATCCTACGGACAGGAGGTTGGAGTCTCTGGCCCGCCATTCCTACATGGTGGCGGGTTCTCTGCTCAAACCTATTTTCGCTTCTGTCATGGTGGCTCAGGCGGTGGCGGATTGGACTAAGGTGCTTAGACGCACACTGGTATCTGAGTCTGCCCCGCCTGCTACGCTGGACATGGTGGACCAAATTCATCAAGGGGTCATGTATTTGTGCGATATGGCCTTGAATGAGGCCCCTTTGGCTGTGCACCTGTCTAGTGTCGCGGTTCTTAACCGTCGACTGATCTGGCTGAAGAGCTGGTCGGCTGACCAGACGTCACCGAAAATGGTGGCTGATTTTCCCTATGCAGGGTCTCGACTTTTTGGCGAGGCTTTAGATACTTTGGTGAAAGGAGTCACTGGGGGCAAAAGCACTCTACTGCCCCAGAATCCGAAGAACAAGCCTTTTCGCGGCAAGCGGGGTCCTGCCTTTAGACCCAATCAGGGGTCCTTTCGTGCCTTCAAGACACAAAACAAGGGAAAGCCCTTCAAGGGCCAAGGTGGCCAGAAAAAGCCCTGTGTGGGCAAGCAAAAGTCCGGCCATGCCGGTGCGGCGGCTCAATCCGCCTCTGACTGAAGGGACGCCCTCACCCATTTCAGGGGTGGGGGGACGTTTGAGCGGTTTCCTTCAACCTTGGCTGCTCCTCATTCAGGACAGGTGGGTTCAGGAAATCATTCGATCAGGATACAAGATCGAATTCCTTTCCCGGCCGGTGGACAGATTCTTTCCCTCAAATCTTCGTTTGACCCCAGGGCGCCTGCAGGACCTGCATCAAGCGGTGCGGGATCTCCTTGCCCAGGGGGTGATTGTCCCGGTGTCTCATCGGGACCGGTTTCGGGTGTTTTAATCAAATCTGTTCACTGTGCCCAGAAAGGAGGGCAAGGTACGTCCGATCCTGGACTTGAAAGCTCTGAGCCGCTTCGTGCGAGTTCGAAAGTTCCGCATGGAATCCCTCCACTGGGTGGTGACCTCCCTGAGTCCAGGGGAATTCCTGGCCTCTATCGACCTAAAGGATGCGTACCTGCACATCCCCATTTTCGAGGGTCATCAGAGGTACCGCCGATTTGCCGTAGCGGAGGACCACTATCAATTCGTGGCGTTACCTTTTGGTCTCGCTTCGGCTCCAAGGGTCTTTACCAAGGTGCTGGCGCCTGTTCTGGGCCTGTTGAGGGCACAGGGCATTGCGGTCTTGGGATATCTGGACGATCTCCTGTTAAGATCGAGTGCCAGTCAGAGTCTGCTGCGTGATCTGTCCACTACGGTGCAGTCGCTCCAGGAGTTCGGTTGGACAATCAACGTTCAGAAGTCGACCTTGTCTCCTACAGTTCGTCTTGCCTATTTGGGAATGGTTCTGGACTCTGCTCAAGCAAAGGTATTTCTGCCGGACGACAAGCTCCGGACCCTTCAAAATGAGATCCGGTCCCTCAGGGGCAACAAATCCTCGTCACTCAGGGCCTGTATGCGGTCCCTGGGGTTGATGGTGTCAGCCTTTGAGGCGATACCATTTGCTCAGTTTCACACACGGTCTCTCCAAGCAGAGATCCTGGCCAGGTGGGACAGGCTACCTCAGTCCGCCTCGCGTGCGCCCGTTCGCTAGAGGGGAAGGTGATCTGCGGGGCCAGTGGCCGCGATTGCCGCCAAGCACCCGTGATCCCTCCCCATGGAGACAGAACGGCTCTGTTCTGTCAGCAATGCACACAAGGCTCCTGTGATCCTCCTATTTAGGAACACAGGTCCCTGTGTTAATTCCATAAATCCATCCCCCACACAGTTAGAAAGCACCCTCTAGGGACACATTTAACCCTTTGATCGCCCCTGGTGTTAACCCCTTCCCTGCCAGTGTCATTAGTACAGTAACAGTGCATATATTTAGCACTGATTACTGTAGTAATGTCACTGGTTCCCCCAAAAGTGTCCAAAATGTCAGTTAGGTGTCCGATCTGTCCACCGCAATGTCGCAGTTCTGATAAAAATTGCTGATCGCCGCCACTACTAGTAAAAAATAAATAAAATAAAAAAATGACATAAATCCCTTAGTTTGTAGAAGCGAAAAGTTTTGCGCAAACCAATCAATATACTCTTATTGGGATTTTCTTTACCAAAAACAGGTAGCAGAATACAAATTGGCCTAAAATGATGAAAACATTTGATTTTAATTTTTTTTTATTGGGAATGTTATATAGCAGAAAGTGAAAAATATTGTTTTTTTTTTTTTTCAGAATTGTCGCTCTTTTTTTGTTTACAGCGTGATCAAATACCACCAAAAGAAAGCTCTATTTGTGGAAAAAAAGGACATACATTTTATTTGGGTACAGCGGCACACGACCACGTAGTTGTCAGTTAAAGTATTGCAGTGCCGAATCGCAAAAGGTGGCCTGGTCATTTAGGGAGAGAACTTTCTAGTCCAGAAGTGGTTAATATGTGTAAAGTGTGCTGCTTTTATTAACACATCTGTCAGTTTCTCATCCCTTTGTATGGAGTCGGGGTCAAAGTTTTGTCACCATATAACAGAAAGTGCCTGAAAAAAGGCCATCATGATGGAATTAACAGGTATAATTTGAATAAAAGCTGCAGATGTAAAAATATTTGAAATTACGTAAATATTTTTACTCTTACATGAGGATTACTAATGGGGTTTACATTCGCTTTAATGGATAGTGACTTTACTGTACTGTATTTCAGGGTATTTTTAATGCTTCACTTAAAGGGATATATTTATTTTAAAAAAATGGTAGAGATAATCAGCCTGCGAAACTGCAAATGCACATTCGTTCTGTGTGAATGCTGAAAAAATTGAATAATACTAGCTATTTTCTCTCTAGATTGGATGTTATTTATTCATAAGATAAGCTTGGATCTGGAAAATACGACATTATGGCCACTAGATGATGCTGACGATAAGTATTTCTTAAACAGGACGATAATCCTGTTTAATTTATTCATAAATGATCTAGAGGAGGGGATATCTAGTACAATCTCAGTATTTGTGGATGATACTAAACTAAGCATGCCAATATCTTCTGGGTAGGATGTGGAAACCTTACAAGCGGACCTGAACAAAATAACGGGGTGGGCAACTACATGGCAGATGAGGTTTAATGTTGAAAAATGTAAAGTAATGCACTTGGGTGCCAGAAACCAGAAAGCAAGCTACTCACTAGGGGGGGAACCTCTGGGTGAGTCTAGGATGGAAAAGGACCTGGGGGTACTGGTAGACAACAAGCTTGGCAGTGGCATGCAATGCCAAGCCGCTGCAAGCAAAGCCAACAGAATACTGGGATGTATAAAAAAGGGGATTCACTCCAGAAATAAAGAGATTATTCTCCTTCTCTACAAGACTCTGGTCCGGCCACATCTGGAGTATGCTGTCCAGTTCTGGGCACCGGTCCTCAGGAAGGATGTGCTGGAACTGGAGAGAGTCCAGAGAAGGGCAACAAAAATAATTAGGGGAATGGAGGACATCAGCTATGAGGAAAGACTACAAGCACTGAACTTATTCTCTCTGGAGAAAAGACGATTGAGGGGGGATATGATATCAATGTACAAATACTGTACTGGCGACCCTAGCATAAGGAACAAACTATTCAGAGAAAGGCAATACAATAAGACACGTGGCCACTCACTAAAACTAGAGGAAAGGCGGTTTAACGTTAAAATACGCAGGGGGTTCTTCACTGTAAGAGCAGTAAGGATGTGGAATTCTCTTCCACAAGCAGTCGTATCAGCAGAGAGCATCGATAGTTTAAAAAAACTATTAGATGGGCACCTTAAAGACCACAAAATACAGGGGTATACAATGTATGGTTAACAGCAAACACACACACACATCATAGGTTGAACTGGATGGACTGATGTCTTAATTTAACCTCACTAACTATGTAACTATGTATTTATTTCTTATGATCATCAGGTCCATCTCATGGCCATAATGCAGTATTTCCCTGATTTACACTAATTCTTATGAACAGAGAACATCTGACCTGATGAGAAAATAGCTTCGTAAAATCTAATTTTGCCACCTTTCGCATTGAGAACAATGGTACATGCAGGTTTGCGGGACATTTTTTTTTTTCATGAACACATCCTAAAGAATATATGATAGGGTAAAATAACAAAAAAATCTATGCAGTACATCTCTCCAATTCATGAATCTACTGTCATTTTGTGTACCCCATTCTTTTTATATTTTTGTAAAATAAAATGTAACCTTTTATACAAACTACTATTATTTTTGTCATTGCTTTAATAGCAGCGGACTACTGTTTAAGACCTAAAAAGTCCCATTGGGGGTTCTCCTCTTTGTCTTCTCGTTTCGGGATGTGGTCTTACCAATTAACTCCCTATTCCTCCAACCAGCCCTTTCTCCTCTCTGTGCTACACCACATGCATACATTGAATTATTTCCCTAATATGCTGCCCCCTTGACCCCAAAAGACCTTCAAATATATTAATAGTAAAAAGGTCAGGTCTGAGCATGTAGGCCCTTTACAAAATAATCCGGAGTGGCTAACTGGGGACAAAGAGAAGGCAAATTGAAAAAATACTTTCTTCAGCTCCATGTATACAATGGAGCATGGGGGATGGTTTTAATACAGCCCGAAATGATCCACAATGGCTCAAAGTTATATGGTCCAGAAAGATTTAGACAGAAAAAGGGTGGATAAAGCACCTGGACCAGATGGCATCCACCCATGGATCCTAAAAGAATTGAACTCTGTCATTTCAAAGCCTTGGTTTCTAATTTTTAGGGACTCGTTAAGGACTGGAATAGAACCGCTGGATTGGCGTAGGGCCAATGTGGTGCCTATATTTAAAAAGGGATCAAAGTCTTTACCAAGTAACTATAGACCTGTTACTGTTAGTTTACCTTCTATAGTTGAGAAGATATTGGAGAGTTTAATAAAAGACCACATAGATGAGTTCTTGCTGGAAAAAAAATATTTTAAGCAACAGACAGCATCGATTTATGAAAGACAGAAGTTGTCAAACAAACCTGATTTATTTTTATGAGGAGGTAAGTAAAACCTTGGACAGAGGGATGGCTGTGGACGTAGTATACTTGGAATTTGCAAAAGCGTTTGACACAGTTCCCCACACACGGCTAATGTGTAAGGTAAAGTCTACAGGCTTGGAAAGATCAGTTTGTAAATGGATAGGAAACTGGCTAAAAGATAGAATTCAGAGAATAGTGGTTAATGATTCTTACTCTGAATGGTCTAAAGTTATCAGTGGTGTACCCCAAGGTTCATTGTTGGGACCCTTACTTTTTAATATCTTAATCAATGATATAGGGTCTGGGATTTAAAGTACCATTTCAATCTTTGCAGATGACACCAAGCAATGCAGTGGAATAACTTCCTTACAGGATGTCTTCAATTTACAAGCTGACCTCAATGTTTCATTGGGCAACTATGTGGCAAATGAGGTTTAATGTTGATAAATGTAAAGTTATGCAATTGGGGGCTTAGAATATGCATGCAGCATACATACTAGGGGGAGTAGAACTGGGGGAATCAATAGTGGAGAAGGATCTGTGGGTTTTGGTAGATCACAAGCTCAATAATAGCATGCAATGCCAAGCTGTGGTTTCCAAAGCAAGCAAAGTCCTTTCTTGTGTTAAGAGAGGCATGGACTCCAGAGAGAGAGAGAGAGAGAGATCATTTTGCCCCTGTACGGATCATTAGTAAGACCTCATCTGGAATATGCAGTTCAGTTTTGGGCAACAGTTCTCAAAAGGATATTGGGGAACTGGAGAAAGTGCAGAGAAGGGCATGGAGGAGCTCAGCTACTGTATGAGGAAAAATTAAAGGAACTGAATTTATTCTCTCTTGAGAAGAGGATATTAAAGGGGGGGGGGTATAATAAGCATGTATAAATACATAAGGGGTCCATATAGTGAAGTTCGTGTTGAGTTTTTCACTTTAAAGCGGAGTTCCGGCCTTGGGGGTGAAATTTAGCTAAAAATACCCTCGGGACAGTCAGGGCTAGTACATTCCACAATGGATAGCCTCTGTACTATCCCGGGTTGCACTTACCTTTTAGAAGAAATACTTACTTTGAAAATTTCTTCTCCAGCGCTGCCATCTCAGGTGTGGGCAGCGGAAGCCAGCGCATCCTCTTCTGCATCCTCTTCCGTGTCCTCTTCGCCCAGAATGCACCGGCCCCGCTCATCACTTTCGGTGCGGGCGCCTCATTCCGTGTTTAGCAGGGAATGAGGCGCCCGCACCGGAACTGACGAGCGGGGCCGGTGCAGGTGCATTGATTCCTGGGAGCGATGACGTTCAGCTCCCAGGAATCCATGCAAGGAGGAAGTGATGGCGCGGGCCGCAGGGGGAGGAAGTGGAAGAAAGGTGAGTATATTTTCTTCAAAAACAAGGTAAGTAAACAAAAAAAAATCGTAACTATCCATTTGTTTTTCAGATGACCTAGAGCAAGCGGATGGCCCAAAATCGATTATGTCAATTTTGAGGCCGGAACTCCACTTTAAGGTCATCACAGAGGACAAGGGGGCACTCTTTATGTCTAGAGGAAAAGAGATTTCATCTCCAAATACGGTAAGGTTTCTTCACAGAAAGAGCTTGTCAGACAAGGATTGAAGTTGCTGTGGTTTCTCTCTTTTAGTCCCGCTGAGACAGTCCAATTTTTCCTTCTTTACAAGTAGCAGGAGTGCTCTGGCATCCAAGTCAGACCTCACCCTGGGCAATAAGCAGTCTCTCCCAATTGTGGTCAGCCACAGAGTTCTGTTCAGCCACTGGCCAAGTCTTTTTTCCGCTGATACCTGCTTGCTTCAAGACATTGCTCTCCTTTCCTCTCAATAGTCTGCAGAATCATCTTCTTGCACTGTTGCATCAGCCAAACACCTTCAGGATTAAATCAGACCCAGCCAAGATGGCAGCCCCCTCTACACTGGAGACACACCATAGGTGGGCATTGCAATAAAATGTTTTGAACAGAATGGAGAGGGATTAGGACTCTTGTCAGAATTTATTGCTAGTGATTCACCCTCTCTATTTGTTCATATGGTTACTGTTATCATTAAAAGGGAAAGCAAAAGAAAATCCCAAATTTTGGGTTGACATCAGAACAAGTATAGAGGGGAAGTCTTCCAGTGGAGACATTAGTTCGGGTGACACCGCAGAATTCCCTCACTTGGGAGGGATTTCCTCTTACTTCCTGTTTTGGCTACTGGACAGGAAGTGAATGGAAATTTCTGCAAAGGGACACAGATGGCCAAAAAAAAATGACAGGGGTTATAAGCCTCCCTTACTCTATACAAAATAAAAAAAAAAAGTTTCGCGTTTAGTGACTCTTTAATAAATGTTCAGTTTAACCATGTCCATACTGCAGAAGGATAATACAGCAGCAACAAAGAAAGACGTTCTACAGCAGTTATCAGCTTCAGTCTAGGTTATATAATGAAAATAATGAGCTTCTCATGGTGCAACCCCAGTTTTGGGGCTTCCTGAATATTTAAAAAGATATCAGCAGGCACCTCTAGGTGCCTGCACTTTAGTCACTTAGTAAGTTGAGTCAGCTCAGCTTACCCTTTAAGCTGACAGATGTACTTAAAAGCTATCTCTAGTCCCTTGTGCCTTTATATTGCTTGTGTTACTATGGAAACACAAGGAGGTTAGGTCTGCGGAGATTTGATATAAGGCTGTGCGTAGGATAAATTTACTAAAATGGGAACGGGATTGCTTTACTGTACCAGTCAGTAATAGTTTAGTAAGTTCATTCAAAGAACAGGTATACTTAAAAGCCTTCTCGTTAAAAAACAATGTGTAAGTAGCACTGTGCCTTGTGTACCTTATGTACTTCTATTGTTGCTGCCCCCCTTTGTCTCTAGAGTCAGTGTTTGCAGTGCAAAATCTGTGCCATTGGTATTTCCACCTATAGGGCATAGCACCGCTGTAACCTTAAATCTGGGATGTAAGTACCAACTAGTTCCTGATCAGTAGCGCTAGGAGAATAGATGTGCCTTGCAGGTACCTGATTTTAGTAAAGCTGGCTATACACTAAGCGAAACCGTCCAAAATTGTCACCTCCTTCCCGCCCAACACATTTTATTTAAAAAATCAAAGGAGCCAGGCAAAAAAATGTTAGCCAGAAAGAGGCTGCATTCAACCAGATGCAATCAATGTTCAGGTATTCTGGTGCCGCCTTCAAAATACAATAGCCGCAGTGTAAGATTCCTTCACCTGTGCTGTATAGCGTGGATGGAGGAACCTACTAGATTTTATTTTTTTGTTCAGTCCACAGGCAGCTTGGCCAGCATAAGACTTTAAAATGTTACAGTAAAAACAGTCTATTTATGCAGTAAAGCATGCTTTGCATTGTGTATAAAGGCTGTTTGATCCTGTCTTCTCTGATCCTCCTCTTCTTTCACTGTCTCCATAAAATAACCTGATATTTACAGAGCCAGGGGATGGGCTGCATATGCTCAGTTTGGTGTATATTGCTAGAATTTTTTTTCTTTATCGTACATCACGGGACACAGAGTCACATTCATTACCATATGGGTTATACGCCACCTTCAGGTGAATGGACACTGGCAACCAGTCCCCCTATATAACCCCTCCTACACAGGAAGTACCTCCGTTTTTTTTTTTTTTTTTCTTGGGAGAGTGCATGTGATCAGCACAGGGCCAATCAGCACTGTCCAGACATGTCCAGACAGAGGGTTAGGGGAGAATGAAAACTCCTCCTGCAAGCTTTACTAGGAACTGATAGAAATCACAAGGCTGCTATATACTGCTGATGAGAAAAGGTATTAAATATATATTATATTATATATTTTATAAAACTTTTATATTTACTAAAATAATTGCATTTCCATGCTCTGTGTACTGTGGGATACCAGATATAGTGAATGCAGGTTTTGGGTTTACTAACACTTTAAGGGTTCATGCCTCGGGAGCTGCATTTGCCATGTACAGTCTGCCATACAAGTAAATGGCTGTATATGGCTATGCTTTCTTCTTTGCATCAGCATTTGCCCACGCATGTATTTTCTGAACATGAAATTTCCACATTTGGAAAATACATTTGATGCGCGTGTGCGAGTTTTCAAGATCACGGCCATGTACAGCCATTTATGGCAGGCTGTATGAGTCACGTGCGGCTCCTTGAACACGGGAAAGTACTGGGAAATTACTGTAGGCATATAAAATGAGTGGTAAAGCCCAATAAACCCTAAAAGTACATTTTCCCTACAGGTTTGTATTTAAAGTGTATGACACAGCAAAATAAAAATGAACATATTCAGTTCTTCTCTACAATACAAGCACATTTCCCTTATTTTATTCCTTTATAAATGCTGCAAGGACAGAAAAATACCTGTTAATCTGCCAAAAATCCAGTGAGCTCCTAACATCCTGACAACTGCACCAGAATTCCAACCACTGTTGTCAGCCTGCCTTTCCTCATTTCAATAACATCTAAGGGGATCATTCTGTAGTAAAAAAAAAAAAAAAAAAATCTCATCTCATCTCAACTCTGCCCCTGCTGCACTGAAATCCCAGAGCAGTGTTGTCAGCTCTGGATGAGCTCTGTTTTTCTTGACTACAATAAGTAGCTTGAATAGAAAGCTAGACGCTTAGGCTCGGTTCACACTATTGCGATGCGGGAAGGCTGCGAATTCGCAGCCTGTTCCCGCATCGCACACGCACCCCCGGCAGTTCACACTGCCATATGCGATCCGCTGGGGGTGTCAATGTAATCTTAACGACACCCCCAGTTTGATCGCATATCACAGTGCGATCGTGCAGTTCGCACAGGATCGGATCGCACAAGTGTGAACCGCTGTGCGATCCGATCCTGATGCGGCTGCAAAAATGCCTCCTGTGCGTCTTTGCTGCGGGTGCGGTGCGAATTTAGCCATACAAACTGTATGGCTAAACTCGCACCGCACAGCTGATCGCATGTCATGTCGGAGCAGTGCGCTCCGACATGACATGCGAACCCGGCACACGCAGAAGTGTGAACCGGCTCTTACTGGATTTCTGGCAGATCAGCCGGTGGTTTTCTGTACTTCCAGTGCCTAAATGGATTGCAAAGGGGCACTAAATATGTTTTTTTTTTTTTTTGCACAAGCATACACATCATAAAACCTGCTGAGAAAAGTATGATTGCTGCCTTCCTTCTGGCTTTATTAGTGATCAAGAATAGGAATTAGGAAAGTCTGAGTAATGTCAGAAGTTTTTATCTACATGGTTGTACCAGGCTGACTATAAAAAAGTATCAGCATGGCAGCCAGGCAGCTAACATATGGAGAAGTTGATAATAATAGTCTCCATATTTCTCTCAAGTAAGCTTTTTCTGTGACCACTTAACCTCTGGATCGTTTTACCCCCTTCATGACCAGGGAATTTTTTGCTATTCAGCACTGCGCTACTTTAACTGGTAGTTGCTTGGTCATGCAACACTGTAGACAAATGAAATATATATTTTTCTTTATACAATTGGAGCTTTCTTTTGGTGGTATTTAATCACCACTGTTTTTTTTTTATATCTATATATATAGATATATATTTATATATCTATATATATTTATATTTATATATATATCTATATATATATATATAAACAAAATGAGACCAAAAATCTTGAAAAAAAAACAATATTGTCTACTTTCTGTTATATAAAATGTAAAAAAAAAACAAATTTCTTCATGAATTTAGGCCAAAATGTATTCTGCTACATGTCTTCCCAAAAAGTGTATATTAATTGGTTTGTGCAAAAGTTCTAGCATCTACAAAGTATGGTATATATACTGGAATTTATACAGTTATAGACGCTATATTGTAATGGCGGTGATCAGTGACTTATAGTGTGACTGTAATAAGGTGGCAGGCAATCTGGCAGTAACGGGCACTGGTTGGGAGGGTCACTAAAGGCCCGTACACACTTGATGAAAACCGGACGAAATATCCTCCGATTTTTCTCTCTCTTGCTCAGCGTTCATAACCGTTTTTAGTTGACAGTGCATAAATGTTCACGAAATTTCTCGTCCAATTTTTTTTTTTTTTGGGACATTTGTTCCTAGACTTCCGGGTTGTCAGCAACTTCGGATCATGCGCGGTCTTTCGTATCCGATTTTTTACGGACGTACTGCATACACATTAAACGAAAATTGGTCGTCTAGGGATGGACGATAAAAATTCTGGTGTTTGTCCCTCCGTTTTTTTTCGTTGAAAATGTCGGCATCAGCTGCTGAAAGTTGTGTACACACTAGCCGAAAATCATACGATTTTACCTTGGACGGTAATTTTCGGCAGATTTTCTACTAGTGTGTACCCCGCTTAACTGACACTGACATTGTTACTAATGCTAATACAATGATCAGTGATAATACTATACTCTGTAACTGTACTAATGACACTGGCTGGGAAGGGGTTAATATCTGGGGGCAATCAAGGGGTTGCCTAACAAGTGTAATGTGTGTTGCTTTTACTTTCTGATCTGGCTGTTTTTTGCTCCCTGCTTTTCAGGGAGAAGAAACAGCCAGATTGCTGTTCCCTGTACACAGAGCTCTGTGTTTTTGCAAACACAGAAATCTGTTTGTGATTGGACACAGCCGATCAGCAGGTTTCAGCAGAAATCATTGGCTGAAATCTGCTGCCAAACTTGTGCTGTGTCCAATCACAGCATGGGTCGGCAGGGGGTGAGCGCATGCGCACTCCAAACATGGAAGAAGGCCGGTTATGTACATGTATGTAACTGTCCCTGCCGCCCACCTGCAGTATATTTACTGTGAGTGGTTGGCAGGTGGTAAAGGTGGAACTAAATGTAAAAAATGGTTAGTGGGGGTCATAGCGAAATTCGTTTTTAATGTGGATGTGCAAAGAAAATTTCGAAAGAGCAGAATTCATATTTTTTTCTCAAACAAACAAAATTCTAAGAGCCGGTTCACACTGAGGCGACACGACTCCTTACTACTTCGGGGGCGACTTGTGCATTACCATGCACCACGACTTCGGAGCGACTTGCAGGGACTTCACATAATGGAAGGCTATGCAAGTTGCTCCGAGGTCGCCCCGAAGTAGTACAGGACCCTTTTTCTAAGTCGGAGCGTCTTGTGTCGCTCCTATTAGAACGGGTCCTGTAGCGGTCAATGGACCGCGAGGGAGCTCGACTTGTCAGGCTGACAATTTGCCTGACAAGTCATGCTAGTGTGGACGGGCTCTTATGTGAATGTGATTTTCATTGGGGAAAAATCATACATATTGTATTAAAGTTTAGTACATCTAGGATTCCATTCAAATAGCAGATCTGGTGAAACTTTTAATGTCCCGTACACACGTGCAGATTATCTGCAGACTTTTGTCTGCAGACTTACCTTTTCTATGTAGTGCAAGGGCCTGCTGGATTGCATACAAATTGAAAGTGTTTAGGTTTGACCTCATATTATATGGTTTTGGTAAGTCTGCAGACAAAAGTCTTCAGATAATCTGCACGTGTGTATGGGGCATTAGGCTTTTGAACAAAATTAGTTGGCTCAATGTTGGCAAGAAAGAATCTTCTGATGACGGATTATCCTACAAACATTCGAGTGAAAATATAACTGTGTATGACCAGCATTAGTCCTTAAAATTAAAATGTTTTCTTTTTTAAAATGATTCAAAAATGAAAACTAAACACACATGCCAACAAAAATTGTACGTTCCGTTTTTTTTATTTTTTTTTATCTGACCTTCCATTCCTTATATGAACAAGTCCATACAAACCAGTCTTGTACTTAAACATCTATACACCCCATTTACAACAAAACAATAATATTTCTCAGTTCACCCTCCTGAGCCTTAATTGCAGGAGGGAACGCGATGTGACACCAACCACCTATGTTGCTTGCTGCAGTAATACCATTATCAAAGTGATAACTGACAACAACGCAACGGGGAGCACTGGTAATTTCTATTACATTGCACTCCCTCCTGCTGGGATGGGAATAGTATGGGGCAACGTCTGCAGATGGATTGAAAGAGGGGAATTTGTGACGGCAGGAGCAGAGAGACTCAGCTTTGTACAAGTATGTGTGGGTATTGCAGTGCGGTTTGTTAGACGTGCCTATGAGAGCCATGTCAGGTCCTTCATGGGAAATTTCTGCATGACAAAAACCAAAGTAGATCCAAGCCCAATCACTAAAATCTCATATAAGCTTTAATATGTTAATGTTATTTCAAACGTTTTCAATCGTTTTTAAATCTGCAGCTTTGGTGACCAGAGGTCATTGGAGCTTAGATACTCAGAACAAATTTTGCAGAATTAGGATGTGCCAGTTAACTTAAATGGTACTTATTATTCATTTTTAAGTTTGACAGCAGAGTCTGGGGTGTAAGATGTGCACTGGTATGTATTCCTAGTTCTCTGCTGCAACGTTAAAGCGGTAGTATACCGCTTTTTTCCACTTTTAACTACAGGTAAGCCTATAATAAGGATTACCTGTAGGTACAATTAATATCTCCTAAACCGGCACGGTTTAGGAGATATTTGCACTGCTTGCAGCTGCTCATGAGAGTGGCGCATGCGTTCTGAAGGTCCGGCGGACCTTCAGCTTTCCTTTCCGGGAGCTTCCTGGAAAATGACTCCCGCGCGCATGCGCGGGAGCGACGTCATCGCAGCTCTGGCCAATCACAGCGCCGGAACCGCAGAACCCGCAAGAGACGCCGAGGGATCATGTCAGCTCCCACAGCGATGTCCGGGGGTCCGTGTCGGGGCTTCGTTCTAAGGTAAGTAATTCATAATGAGCTAGTATGCGATGCATACTAGCTTATTATGCCTTTGTCTTGCAGTGTTTTTTTTTTTTTTTAGGTTTACAACCACTTTAAAGGCTAACTCCACCTTTAAGACCATGTTACAGGTTGAGCACCCCACCCTCCCACACCTGTACTTCATTATCAATGTCCACTAGTAAGCAGATATAGGAGGAGTCCCTTAACCACTTGCCGACTGCTGCACGACTATTTACTGCGGCAGTCAGCCCCTCCTGGGCAAAGCGACGTAGTACTACGTCGCTCGCCCAGGAGCCTGTAGGGGGTGAGCGCGCGCCGCCGGAGGCGCGCTCCCGCCCCCGTTCGTTCATGGCCATCGTCCGATGTCCGCCGATCACTCGCGATCTCCCGCTGGAGAGGGAGAAAGGCAGGCAGCTAATGTAAACAAAGCCGTCTGTCATTCTCCCTGATGTAACTGCAGAGACTATACCATCCTGCTATGTAGGATCGTATGTCTCTGTGGTTACATCAAAGGCCACGCCCCTTGACAGTTAGGCTGGCCATACACTATACAATTTTCTTGTTCAACTTTCCTTTAGATTTACCAAAACCATGTAATATAGGGTCAAATCTAAACACTTTCAATTTGTATGCAGTCAGGCAGGCCCTTGCACTACATAGTTTAAGGTAAATCTAAAGGAAATTGAATAAGAAAATTGTATAGTGTATGGCCAGCCTTAGAATCAGGCCCCTAGGGACACACTTAACTCCTGGATCTCTAATAAAGCTAACCCCATCCCTGCCAGTGTCATTTTTACAGTAACAGTGCATATGTATAGCACTGATTACTGTAGTAATGTCACTGGTACCCCCAAAAGTGTCAAAAATGTTACTCATTTTTAGCCTCCCTCCCGTTTTCTTTTCCTATACTCTCTCTTCCCCCCCCCCCTCTTTTTTTCTCTTCTCTCTAAGTCCTTCTTTCATATCGTCAATTTCTATCTTCTCTCATGTACTCATATCCCCAATACGTTTCTTTTTGGCCGATATAGCAATGCCTCCAGACGGGATTGTCTTCCTGATCCTTGTGAAGGGTTCTGGGCTTACTCTGCTAGATCATATCTTTACCAATCCCCTTTAGGAGACTACTATACCATCTTTACAGATTGTGTTTGGTTACACTGGTTGTGGCGATCATTTCTATAAGTTTCTGTGCTTGATGGCCTGTATTGTTGCCTCCCAAGATATGCTGTGCTGACTCTTCATCTTGCCCTGTAGGGCGCTGTTTGTTTTCTCTATTTCATGAGCTTTTTCACCTTGTCCTTTTTTGGAATTTTCTATAGGTATCACACTGTTCTACCTTGCAAAACTAATAAAGTTGGATTAAACATATGGCAATATTCTTGTAGATGGATTGACCATCTTTTGTCAAGGAATGTCCTTACGTAACTGCAGTCCTAAAGCAGCGGCACACCCGCGAAACATGTAGACTAGAGCTTGAGTTGAAGTATTTTTCACCACCATATGTATTTTGAGCGATTTAATTGTATAAAATATGAATTGTAACCACTTACTGACCATATAACATATATATAGGGCGGCAAGGCGGCTCTCCTGGGCAGGATCACCTACCTACTACATGATCCTGCACTTATGGGTCCTGGGCACACATGCGTGCCACCGGCGACCCACTCCTGCTGTGATTATACATGGGCCGCAACCCGCTGATCATTAGGCAGAGAGCCCGAACGGCGATCTGCCTATTTAAACAAGGGGAATCACCATTCTGTCAGTAGGGAAGGCATTGATTCTGTGTTCCTGCAAAGCAGATACATGGATCAGTGCCTTCCCCTAGTAAATGCACCTCCCACACTGTACACAAGCACAGGCTAAGCACACAGTTAACCCTTTGTAGGCCCCTGATGTTAACCTCTTCCCTGCCAGTGTCATTAGTTCAGTGACCGTGCATATTTTTTAGCATTGATCACTGTATTAGTGTCACTGGTCCCCAAAATGTGTCACAAATGCCAGTTAGTGTCCAAATATGTCCACTGCAATATTGCAATCCCGCTATAAGTTATTGATTGCCACCATTACTAGAAAAAAAATTAATAAAAAAAAAAAATTCCATAAATCTATCCCATAGTTTGTAGACGCTATGAGTTTTGTGCAAACCAATTAATAATCGCTTATTGTGATTTTTTTTTTTACCAAAAATATGTAGCAGAATACATTTTGGTCTAAATTGATGAAGAAATTCGATTTTTTTTTTTTTATTGGATATGTTTTATAGCAAAATTGTCGTTTTTGTTTTTTTTTTTTTTTTGTTTATAGCGCAAAAAATAAAAAATCGCAGAGATCATCAAATACCACCAAAAGAAAGCTCTATTTCTGGAAAAAAAAAAGGACATACATTTTTTTGTACATGACTGCGCTATTGTCAGTTAAAGAAATGCAGTGCCATATCGCAAAAAATGGCCTGGTCATGAAGGGGATAAATCTTTCGGAGGTCAAGTGGTTAATGTGTTTGTGATAAAGACTTATTATTTCTTATATATATATCTGAGAAAAGTGTCTATAATAAAAAATATTTAATATTAACATATTTTTCTGGGGTAGTTATTGATAACATTCCACATTACTTTTTTAGGCCTTGTTTCAAGTGGACACCCCACCCCCAAAAGGCCCCTCTTTTAACTGCTTTTTGCCAACTCTGGAGGTCCTTTGGTTTCAAGTGGTTGTACCCTGGAACAGCTTTTTAGAGCTGAGGGTTGGCTCCTTTGCAATACCAACCAATAAAAGCAGCCACTTGGGTGTTATTACAAGCAGCGGGAGTGGACGTCCCACTGGGAGACCCGAGCGACCAACTGGTACTTCTGCGTGCTGGCCAGAGATCCAAACAAAGCCTGAACTGGCTTTGATCGGGTCTCGAATGTAGTAACCCGAAAGTAACGTCATGACATCACTTCCGGTTTACTCGGGAGCAAAAATCAAAGGTATTAAAAAAACACAGATCTTGGTGTTTTTGAATACTTTCAAGTGCAGAGGGGTTTGGGGTCTTATAGACCCCAGATCCCTCCATAAAGAGTACCTGTCACTGACTATTACTGTCACAAGGGATGTTTACATTGCTTGTGACATCAACAAAAGTGATAAAAAAAAATGAAAGGGACAGTGTAAAAAGCTAAAATATTTAAAGCGTAACTCCACTTTTGTTGAGAAAAAAACATTCCTATCTGGGTGATCTCTGTACATTACAAGAATTGTAACAAACTTTGTTGCAGATTCCTACCTTTTTTTATTCTGAAGAAATCACTGTGCTGAGTGGGTCTATTGGGAGTGGTTTCATAATTATTAATCAGCTGTGCAGCTGCAGAGCAGCTGGGCCAACATCCCTTTAGATGTGTTCCTTTTGGGAGTATCTCACCAAAAATGACATTTTTGTTGCAGGGGATGCCAGAAATCTGACTCGTATCTTAGGCAGACTTCTGGGAAAATTGGTGAGCCAATCACACAAGCAGGAAATGATGTTTCGGGGGTGTGGTCAGTACACATTCTGTGTACAAAACAACTCCAGGTAGCCATATTGCATTTTATTTTCCAAAAATGACAGCGGCTGCAGAATAAAAAAGAAAGGTAATTTTTAATAATAAGAAATTACAATATAAATTGTATACACTGTATTATTTTTTTCTTTATTTGCTATTTCCTTTTCCCCCACGATTGTGGAGTTACCCTTTAAGAAAAAAAGAAGCGAACACATACGTGAATTGTGCCCGCAAATGTAAACAATGTTCAAACCACACATGTGAGGTATCACCACGATCGTTAGAGCGAGAGCAATAATTCTAGCACAATACCTCTGCTGTAACTCCAAACAGGTAACCATGAAAATATTTAAATAGTCGCCTATGGAGATTTATAAGTACTGTAGTTTATCGCCATTCCATGAGTGTGCGCAATTTTAAAGCATGATATGTTAGGTATCTATTTACTCAAAATAAAATCATTTTTTACATTATTAAAAAAAAATTGGCTAGCTTTACTTTTTTTTTTTATTAAAGTGTATTTTTTAAATATAGCATTTGAAAGACTGCCATAAATACAGTGTAACATAAAATATTGCAATGACCTACATTTTATTCTCTGGGGTCTTGGCTAAAAAAATATATATAATGTTTGGGGGATCTAAGTAATTTTCTAGCAAAAAATACTGATTTTAATTTGTAAGCAAAAAGTGTCAGAAAAGGGCTTGGTATTCAAGTGGTTAAAAGGCAATTGTTTCTGATACATACTGCCTTAGCAAGCTAAATGTCATTCCGTTAGGGCTAAAAGCTGCTGGATGAGAAACATAAAAGATCACAGCAGGTGCCAAGATGGACAGTTGGCTCACAGCCCATTGTTAGAAGCTACATCTACAAGGGTGCATAGCTTGCTGTGTTTAGAATCGGCTAAATGCCGCCTCTGGATGCAGCAACACTCCGTGCTGTGACTGCATACAAAGTGACCGATTAGCTGTGGCCAAATTGTGTGCGGTTAGAACTCCAGAGGCTCAATTCCCATGGAACAGCTCAGCTCAGAGGTTAAAGTGTTACTAAACCCAGGACCCTGCATTCACTATATCTGGTCTCCCACAGTACACAGAACATGGAAATGCAATTATTTTAGTAAATATAAACTGCTAAATACCTTTTCTCATCAGCAGTATATAGCAAGCTTGTAACTTATATCAGTTCCTAGTAAAGCTTGTAGGAGGAGTTTTCCTTCTCCACTGATCCTCTGTCTGGACAGTGCTGATTGGCCCTGTGCTGATCACATGTACTCTAGCAATACACACCAAACTGAGCATGTACAACCTGACTCCTAATGCTCTGTTCTATCAGGAGATGGATTGGAGTCAGTTAGCGAAGCGGAGGATCAGAGAGACAGGATCAAACAGCCTGTATACACAATACAGAGGATTAACCCCTTCCACGTTCCACAGTGAGTATAATAAGCATGCTTTACTGCATATACGGACTGCTTTTACTGTTGTGGGTTTAGTAACACTTTAAATGTGAATAGAAGCGGCATTGGCCACTGATTTTTGTACCCAGTACAAATTAGAGATCGACCGATTATCGGCAAAGCCGATATATCGAGGGCCGATATGCACTTTTCCCGATATATCGGAATCGGCCACCAAGGTGACTGATGTTGCCGATATTTCGGGAAATTGCTTGAGGGCCGATATGCACTTTTCCCGATATATCGGAATCAGCCAACAAGGTGACCGATGTTGCCGATATTTCGGGAAAGTGCTTGTACTGGCAGTACCTGCAGCTAGAGGCATCACCCCGGTACCGGCGTCCATAGCCAACGGTCGGCTGTCTTGTAATGACAACCGATGCGGCTGAGAAGCCGCTCGGCTGTCATTACAAGGAGCGGGAGGGGACGTCCCCCCTCCCGCCGCCTTCCGCTGCTTGCCCGGGTCTCCCGTCCCACTGGGAGACCCGGGCAACCAGCCTGCACAGCCGCCGAAGACCCAATCACAGCCGCATTCGGCTCTGATCGGGTCTCCATACAAATACCCGGACGTGATATCATGAGTGACATCACTTCCGGGTACTGTCTGGCACCAGATTCAAAAAAATGACAGCATTCAAAACAGCCAAACTTGGCATTTTGAATGCTTTTAAGTGCAGAGGAGGGGTTTGGGGTCTTTTAGACCCTCAGATCCCTCCACAAGAGTACCTGTCAAATAAAAAAAAAATAAAAACATTTTTTGTACTAAAAATATTGGCCCATATCGGCCGATACCCATATGCATTGGCCAACATATCGGGATTGGTATTGGTAATGAAAAAACAATATCAGTCGATCACTAGTACAAATCTGACAGCTGCTGAAGGTGGCACACAGTGTGCAGGCAACGTTTAGAACTTCTTGCGAAAACCTGTCAATTCTCACCAGAGGCGATACCAATGGGGTCATGTCAACGTAGCCTTTGTGCAGGCAATCAAGCATTTGTTTCCACTGCTCACAAGATTGGAGGATGATATGTATAATTGATGGTGACATCACTGGACGTAAAGGTCATTTTTACACTGAAAAATCCTGACCTGTATTGTCTATAGTAGATTCACTACAGATAGAATCCAGGTAAATGAAAATATGCTTCAGTTATAGCTGTGGCCTTTTGTCCATTTAAAATGTGAACAGTTGCACAGTGGTCGAACTAATTAATGATGTCTCCTGATGTATTATTAATGTGGTACACATGAGCACATCACACGGTGAATATACCGAGGACAGAATTCAATTTCTGAAAATTAAATCATTAATTGCAACACGGATCTTCACATTTATTTACATGACCACAGGCTTCATTGTCTCTCAAAACTTTTAAAATTACAGACTGGTTTTGTAAGTGAATGAAAATCTGTGCGTGGCGTTAAAAAAGGCTGACTTTAGATACGGATGGCTGGCCAATAAACCAACATTTCTATAAGGGCTCTTTCACACGGGCGCTCCATATGTCCGTATTTCATCCCATTTTTTTGCGGATGAAATACGGACATAATGTAAGTCAATGGGATTGCGGATGTCAGCGGATGACCATCCGATTTTCGTCCTTTCAGTTCTGTTCCGTTTTTTGGAACAGAACAGAACCCTATTTTTCTTCTGTTTAACCACTTGCCGACTACCGCACGACTATCTACGTCGGCAGTCAGCCCCTCACAGGCAGAGTAACGTAGGGGTATGTCGCTAGCCTGTGAGGGTTTTGGGAGCGAGCGCGCGCGGCCGGAGGCACGCTCCCGCTCCCGCGCGGTCACGGACCGCCCCGTGTCATCCGTGTCCGTCAGAAAAAAAAAGTGCCGCAGCGGAAAAAAAATCGGAGCGGCCGTGTGAAAGAGCCCTATGTCTGTTTTTTAAGCTAGGCATCCATTCACCAAATTGTAATGGCAAGCTATAATTCAAGGCCATTGTACATTATTGTAATCTTGGGTTGGAACAGCTGGCGTAGAGCAATGTGGTTGTCTCTACCTACCACCACATGTTGGGGTTGATTTACTAAAATTTGAGAACACAAAATCTGGTGCAGCTCTGCATTGAACCAATCATCTTCCAGAGATTCATTATGTCAGGCAATGGATTGTTTAATCAAAACGAGACTATGAAGGTGCCAGAAACGACTACTTCACCAATTTGAATTAATTCAATAAAACATAATTTTTATTACATATACAAAAGTTTAAATAAACAAGAAGTACTGTATTTTCTGGCGTATAAGACTACTTTTGAAACTCAAAAAAATCCCCCAAAAACGGGGGGCCGTCTTATACGCCAAGTATAATATCTCCAAGGTAACCTAAGTATAAGTATTACCGATAGATGTAATCTCTCAAGATGCTGGCTGTGTGGAAATCCTGTACCGGTATACCGTATGTACCGTAGCTTCGGCTACATACAGTGTACCGCGTTGAGCCAATCAGGGAGAGCGATGTATTCTATTATTGAATGCAAAGCCTGCTCGGATTGGCGGAGTAACATCAGCCCGCCTCTCTGACTCTGCCAATCCGAGCAGGCTTTACATTCAATAATAGAATACATTGCTCACTGTGATTGGCTCAGCGCGGTATACTGTATGTAGCCGAAGCTACGGTATACCGGTACAGGATTCCCGCACAGCCAGCGTCTTGAGATTACATCTACTGGTAATACTTAGGGTATCTTGGAGATATTATGAGAGATTACATGTATTACAGTACTTGGGGTACCTTGGAGATCTATGAGAAATCTGATGTTTTTCAATGGTGTTGCCTTGCTTCGGAAGGGGGTAGTCTTATATGGCGAGTATAGCCCAAAGCCTATGTTTTAACTTGAAAATTAGGGGGGTCGTCTTATACGCCCAGTCGTCTTATACACCGGAAAATACGGTATTAAAAACCACCACAGAAAATAATGTGGTTTTTAATATCAGTGTAGCAGCTTCCGCTCTACATATTTCACCATAAAGGCTTCCTCAGGAGTCTTTGAATGCTGCATAGTACTGGTACTATAAGTAGAAGAACAAACATTCTTACATAAGTAAGCGACAGTGACATACACGTGTGTATCACAATTATCTCAACAGATCAACCAACAATCATGAACCAAATCATCAGTCATGCTGGGGAGATGGACCTAACACAATGCTTGTGGAAGTAAACATGCTTCCATTTGGGGGGGGGGGGGGAGCAAACAGCTATATTTATAATAGATAAATATAGCTGCATTCACATATGAATATACTTACATTGTTAATCCCAGTCAGAAGGAATCAGAGCCCTATAAATGACTTTTGAAGGACTTTGTGTATCTGTCCCTTGTAGTTCCTTAGGAGAAGTGTATGCTCAACCAGAAAGTTCCTGGGAAGGACTTAGGACCAATATGACCAAGTAAGGGGAGGGAAGGGGGGCCAATAGGTCCAGAAAGCAGTATATCTGGGTCTTATAATTAATAGTTTTAGGGAAACCAATCAGGTACACCCAATTTGAAATCCATTGAACTACCGCTGTCATCTTACTAAGTCCCCTCTTACCCAGATCTAGTTGAAACTCCCCACAAAGCCATCCAAGGACAGGATCACTACCAGTTCCCTAAAAGAAACAAAAAGAGGGAAAAAAAACCTCAGCATAATCATTGCCAGATCGCTGGGAAACAGAGAAAAAATAGAGAACATCTGCTGCCCCCCAAGGCTACAAGTCAAACAGCATCCCCAGATAGCTTAAATCTAGGTCTTACCTGTTTTTTAATACTTTTTGTTTATTTTAGATTTTGTATATGTAGTAAAAATATGTTTTATTTATGTAGCATCCTGTGAGTTAGGTCTGCTCAATGTGCTCAGTGTGTGATTCATCTGGTCTGGGGGAGTGTCCCCACTGGTCCAATGGGGGAGGCACATTGGACAGTGGAGGAAACCTGACCAATGAGTACACAGGCTTTGATACAGCCCCAGTGTTTGGCACAGACTGGTTGTCTCGGTGCATTGTGGGGTGTAGTATAAAAACCAGGAGCACATATGTCTTTGGCTGGTGAGCAGAGTCCCGAAAGGAGGGTGGCGGCTGCCTCCTCTTCTGCAGTGGTTGGTATATGGTTTCAGGCAGTCGACCTGGTGAGCCAGGAGTGAGAAGCTGAACCCAGAGGTCCAGAAGAGCTGACTAGGAGGAGTTGAGACACTGGAGAACCTGGAAAGCAGTATCGTGAGTACAGGGGATCGTACCTAAGGGCCTGACCAGGAAGGGGGCCACTCCGGAGTAGAGTAGTCAGAGGATGGGTGCCAGCTGGTGGAGCGAAAGGGGTGCTAGGCGAGTGCCCTGAAGATAAGTACTAAGCAAGTGTCTATTCAGGAACTTTACCTTAGATCCTTCTAGTGGCAAGGTGAAGCCACATCCTCAGATAGAAGTCCTCAGCATTGTGAATAGTTCAAGTTCTGGAGCATCCCACTCATCCCTTCTCCCATCCCCATATAAAATAAAAAACAACAACCCCATTGACTGAGCCGGAAAGTAAAGTGTTAAGATTCTGCATGCAGTTGCTACTGGTAACCCAGAGGTGGGAAGGAAGACCCAGGTGAGCCGCGGAAGGCAGCGGGAGGGTGGGACGTCCACTTTCGCTCCTTGTAATGACAGTCAAGCGCCTTCTCAGCCAAATCGGCTGTCATTACAAGACAGCTGACCGTCGGCTATGAACCGGAGTGATGCCTCTAGCTGCAGATTTTCACTCGAATACATGCACTTTCCGAAATATCGGCAATATCGGTAACCTCTGGGGCCCGATTCCGATATATCGGGGAAAGCACATATCGGCCCTCAATACATCAGCCTTGCCATAATCGGTCGATCCCTACTCCAGACGGATGGAAAATAGGGTTTCCATCCGTCCGGATTTCACGGACAGGATCGGATCGGATAGCAGTGGGTGTCAGCGGAGATGTCTCCGCTGACATCCGCCGCTCCATAGGGCTGCACGGAGCATCTGACTTGGTCCTCCTGAAAAACTGGCAGGCAGACTGGATCGGAAAGCCCGTGTGATAGGGGCCTTAAGCCCCGTACACACGAGTGGAAATTCGGCCGGGAAATTTCGTCCGACGACCGATCTGACGATTTTCGGCTTGTTAGTATGATGCTTCCGACAACCGACTCCGACTTTTCGGCTGAAAAAATCCTGGTGTGCAGGCTATATAATTTTTGTCGACCGTCAAAACTCGTCCGATTTCCGTCTGATTAGTACAGATTTCGATGGGGAAAAATCTTATGAGCAAGACTGGGCATGCTCAGAGATGAAAGAACACAAAGAAAGCAATCCAACACATGACATCACTTCTAAAGTAGAATTCTGTCGTGCGGGAAAATTTGTGTGCAGTCTAGAGCACATTCCAACCAACAGACACCACTCTGGACAAAAGACGGACGACCGGTCGGCGGAAATTCGTTGCGTGTGTACGAGGCTTTAGTCTTAGAGAGAGTGAAAGGAAAAGTAACATTGTATAAACTTACCAATCAACTGTTTTAAAATGTTACTAAACCCACAACAGTAAAATCAGTCTGTATAGGCAGTAAAGCATGCTTGTTGTACTCACTGTGGAACCTAAGGGGTTAATCCTCTGCATTTTGTAAGAAGACTGTTTGATCCTGTCTTCTCTGATACTCCCCAAACCATCTCTTGATAAAACAGAGCCTTGGGGGCAAGCTGCACATGCTCAGTTTGGTGTGTATTGCTAGGGAGTTTTTTTTTTCTTTCTTGGGAGAGTGCATGTGATCAGCACAGGGCCAATCAGCACCATCCAGACAGAGGGTCCGGGGCCCTGCAGCCTCATAGGACAAAAAGGGGAGAATGCAAACTTCTCCTACTGTACAAGCTTTACCTAGACACTGATAGAAGTCACAAGACTGCGCTAACTTCTAATGAGAAAAAGGTATTTAGCAGTTTATATTTACTAAAACATTTGCATTTCCATGTTTTGTGTACTGTGGGAGACCAGATATAGTGAATGCAGGGTCCTGGGTTTAGTAATGACCTAAAGATGGTATTCATCATAAAATCCTTGGGCTGGAAAAACAAAAAAGACAGAGGAATGAGAGATTGGGAAATTGTAGTTTAGTATATTACTGAGAATTATGAGATTTTAAACACACATGTGCATCTGCTAGCTAGAGGGAACAAGTTTCAAGATGTGCTGAAGCTTACTGAAAGGAAAGCCTATTAGCAGCATTTGAAGAGCTTGCGTACATGGATGTTGTTGCTGAACACTGTCCTTTCCATATGAACTCAGCATTTTTCCAATGTACAATTTTCAATACAAAATGCAGCAAAAGCCTGGCTTTGACCTTCTTGCTTGCAATGCAAACAGGACCTGCTGTTTGCAAAGAAATGCAACGCAATGCAAATGCACTCAGAGGTGCCATTACACAGGTAATTGGTCATTTAAAACACACATTAAAAGCAAGTAACCACACTACAATGCACGTTAGTGACGTCATCGCGGCTCTGGCCAGTCACAGAGCCGGAAACGTGAACCCGGAAGCAAGACGGGTGAAGATGGAGGCGCTGCACCTGACTTTGTTTTCAGGTAGGTTTGCCATAATGTGCTAGTATGCAATGCATACTAGCACATTATGGCTTTACCCAATAGGTTAAAAATATATATATCTCTAGTGGTTTACAACTGCTTTAAGTCTACACTTGTTTATGGGGGGTGGGGGAAATAAAAAGAGGTGGTTGAGCCATATTTTTACTGCCACCCAACTTAAAGTGGATGTAAACCCTCATATTTACTAAGTGTAGTGAACAGCCTCTGATACACAGAGATGAAACAAATCTCCCTACATACGTTTTACATGCATGTCTGCTGTCTTCAGCTTGCTATATTCTTTAGAAAGTGTACATTGTGTTAGAATTTTTCTTTTCCTGTTAAGCACTGAGAGTGTAGTCTTGGCAGACACTGCGAGACAGCTGATTGGAGGAAAGGCACACACCCCCACTCCACGCAGACAAAGGAAGAAAGGAATGTGCTGTGAATAGACAAGCTCTCTGCTAATCGATTTATAGCACCAATCTCAGTTGTCAGAGAACTTGTCAGAAGTTATCATGCTGATAACAGAAGAACTCAGCAGGAGAAACACTTAGGACTCAGGGCTTTGGAGAGAGATAAGAAAACACTGCAGATATATGTGCCTAGGTCAACTTTCATGAATCAGGTTTACATCCTCTTTAAGGCAGCCAGACAGGGTGGTATACTTGCTGTAGCTTCGATATTTTGCTTTGCTGCATGGCAAGAGTTATACCCCCTGTCGCTTTTGGCAAAAAGAATAAACTGCTGAATGCGACCCATTCAAGTGACTGGGGCCACACTGCAACTGCCCTGCATGTAAAGCACGTGGTTGGGGTGAGGTGGTGAAGGGTTAAAACAGGTGATCACAAGGCGACATTTGTCAAGCATCTTCTGATAAGGGACCCACCATGGATCACTCATATAATCGACCCTGACAGACTGTACTCTTTGTTAGTTGACCCTCGGCAAGCAGTAAGGAATGTTTGTTCTCAGCACTGAGCTGAGGCAGGAGATGAATCCCCCTTCGGGGGACTTTCAGGGCACATTTACACTTATTCACGTGTGTTGTAGAGTGCATTCATGCGCATTTTTGTGAATGTTAACACCTGGTACAACAGTACGCAGCAAATGTATCCATTTTCAATGTCAGATGAAATCCATTTACGAGGGCTGTTCTATCTACCAAAGGATTTGTATTCCTGTCCATTTAATTCTCTGCCCCAGAGCACCGTCCTGCCTGCCAAGGGAATAGACCTGAATAGACCTGATTTTCTCTTACATGTCCTCTCCCCAACCCCAGCCTGAGACTAGACAGTGAATCGGTAAGGGGCATACTGATGAGCTCAGCTCTCTGCTCTCTTCTACTATCAACATGCTTCTTGCACTGCTGCACAACTAACTACTTCCTTGTAGTGCCGAGACAAGGCCATCCAGTGCCCAGGGCAGAGATGCCAAACTGTGCCCCCCTTCCCTTAGGGTTATGTTCAGGGTGCCCCCCTCACTGCAATAAATGATTGCGCCCAGGGAAGCCGTCCCTCCTGCCCACCCCTTGTCGGGTCCCTGGATGCCCCCATACCTCACATGATACCACAGTGCTTAGGGCAGTCGTCCCTCCTGCCCACCCCTTGTCCCGGCCCTGGATGCCCCAAAACCTCACATGATACCACAGTGTCTAGGGCAGCCACCCTTCCTGCACACTCTTTGTTCCAGCCCTGGATGCCGCCAAACCTCACATGATATCACAGTGTCCAGGACAGTTGACCCTCCTGCCCACCCCTTGTCCCGGCCCTGGATGCCCCAAAACCTCACATGATATCACAGTGTCTAGGGCAGCCGCCCCTCCTGCACACTCCTTGTCCCGGCCCTGGATGCCCCAAAACCTCACATGATATCACAGTGTCTAGGGCAGCCACCCCTCCTGCACACTCCTTGTCCCAGCCCTGGATGCCCCTAAACCTCACATAATACCACAGTGCCCAGGGCAACTTCCCCTCCTATCCACCCCATGTCCCGGCCCTGCTTCCTTGTACTTCTTCTCCCTCACATGATACCACAGTGTCCAGGGCAGTTTCCCCTCCTGCCCACCCTTTGTCCCAGCCCTGGATGCCCCCAAACCTCACATAATACCACAGTGCCCAGGGCAGCTGTTCCTCCTGCTCACCCCTTGTCCCGACCCTGCTTCCTTGTACTGCTTCTCCCTCTCTCTGAGCCCTGCTGTACAGTATACTGCAAGACACTGATTCCAAGTCATATCAGGTACCTAGACTGCCTTAGTGAGGTACTATGATTATGGAGTTATCAATGTGTACCTTTTCTATCTGCTTGGAGTCCAGATTTAAAGCAAACCTGTTACGGGACAAAAAAAAGAAATGACCCTTTAAGAGAAGAAGCTGAAAACTCACCTTTTTTTGGCAAGGCGTGAGTTTACACATTACTTGCACCATATATAGGCTTATTAGATATTTAAAAAGCTGTCACATATTCAGCTTAGAAAACATTTTCCTGTATAAAGTTAGCCAGTAAAATATCTGAATTTATACTTTTTGGAAATTACTCTCCTAAATTGTCCTAATAATGCAACCTTACTTTATTAATGTTCTGACCCAATATTCATACAACTTTCACCCAAGATTCACACACTTTTCTAATTGTATCTTTTGTAAAAAAAAAAAAAAGAAGTGAATCTTAGTTGAAAACATTGATAAATAGATGGGTAGGCTAACTGCTCCACTTAAAGTGGAGTTCCGGCCTATTTTGCAACTTTAGTGATTCCTAGACTGCTCGCTATGCTGATCAACAATTGGGCATTTAAAATTTTTTCCGGGGGTCCCTTACCTTATTTTCAGGGCATTTTTGATTGTAGTTCCTCCTTCTCCCCCCCTCTGTGGCCACGGCCACCGACATCACTTCCTCCTTTGCATTGCATCCAGGGAGCTGTTTGTCATCACTCCCAGGAGGCTGGAATCAGGAAGAACTCCCAGAACACTCCCTGGAATCAGGAAGAAGGACACTGCAGATTACACTGCGGCTTCAGATGCCCACATCCAAGATGGCCGCGCTCAGACAGTGTTTTTAAAAGTAAGATTTTGACTAAAATCCAATACTGTACACCTTGTGTGTATGAGAATAGCGGTTCAGTAAAGGGCGATGGATTAGTATTATAGGGGTATTTTAAGTTAAAAAAGGTATTTGAGGCCGGAACTCCGCTTAATGTGACCCGGTACCTTACCCTGCAAATGATCCAGCAAGAGAAGAAACTGAATACCCACCATTCTGGAGGGCTTTGTCTACAAATGTTGCTCTCTAAGGCCCCTTTCACACAGGCTTTCCGATCAGGTCTGTCAGTCAGTTTTTCAGGCGGACCGGATCGGATGCTCTATGCACCCCTATGGAGCAGTGGATGTCAACGGTAACATGTCCACTGACACCCGCTGATATCCGAGCTGATCCTATCTGTGAAATCCAGATGGATGGAAACACATTTTTCTATCTGTCTGGAGGATTGGATGGACTAGGATCGGATGAAAATGGACAGGCGGTTCGTTTTCATCTGATCTCCCATAGAGGAGAGCGAGGATCTGACAGGTCTGTCTCTGCAAAGAAACAGAGACGGACCTGTCATCCGCCTGCTCAGCGGGGATTGGCGGATCGATCCCCACTGAGCAAAACGGAGTCCACTTGACGGAAAGTCCATATGAAAGGACCCTTACAGAGTTTCAAGTACAGAGGTCATCTGACACTTCCACTTGTGTCAAATGGCAATTCTCCTGCTGGCTGCTGTGGTTTCCAGGGTGCTGTTAGAAATCATGGGGCCCCATACAGCCTATCTTAACCACTTTACCACCGGAGGATTTTGCTGTCTTACATCCTGGCCACTTTTTGCGATTCGGCGCTGTGCGACTTTAACTGACAATTGCGCGGTCGTGCGATGCTGTACCCAAACGAAATTTACGTCCTTTTTTCCTACAAACAGAGCTTTCTTTTGCTGGTATTTGATCACCTGTGCGATTTTTACTTTTTGCGCTATAAACAAAAAAAATCGTTTATTTTGAAAAAATTATATTTTTAGCATTTTTTTTATATGAAATTCCCCCCAAAAAAATGTAAAAATCTAATTTTTTTTACATTTTTGGCCAATTTGTTTTCTGCTACCTATGTTTGGTAAAAAAAATCACAATAAGCGTGTTTTGATTGGTTTGCGCAAAAGTTATTGCGTTTAATAACTAAGGGAAAGATTTCTGTCATTTTTGGTGGGTTTTTTTTAACGAGTAATGGCGGGGATCTGGGATTTTTTTTGCGGGACTGCGACATTGCGGCGGACAGATCGGACCCTTGACTGACATTTTTGACACTTTTGGGGGTATCAGTGACATTTCTACAGTAATCAGTGCTATAAATATGCACTGTTACTGTAAACATGACACTGGCAGGGAAGGGGTTAATTTTATTGGAGAGGGAGGGGTTAATGTATGCCTGGTGCTTACTAACGTGTGTGGGGGGAGGTGACTGAGTGACACAGGGACAGATCGCATGTTCAGCTATGCTGAACCCTGCAATCTGTCACTGTTTGTGACTTAGGAGATCCGCCCGCTCTGTTTACACAAGCAGGCGGATCTCCAAACTCGATTCCCCGACGATCGGGGAAGAGCGGTGGCGATCGCCGCCGCTCCTCCCCTGGTCCGACTCCCGCTGTGACTGAAAACAGCCGGAGCGTGCTTCCAGCGGCGCGCGAGCGCCGCCTACAGGGGGAGGAGTCCAGCGACGTATCTACGTCGCTGGACAGAATCAAGCCACTTTGCCGCAGTACAGTCAACGTGACTGGTCGGCAAGTGGTTAAAAGGCCCCCCTCCACCTATGAAAATCTCAAATAATATTTTCGCTAAATTGCCATGGCTGTTATGCTATGCTTTGCAGCCATTGCAGAAACGATACCCTCATCGATAAATACCCATTCAACTGAACAGCGCTGCTCTGCAAGTGTTCCTCACCCACGTGCAAAGCATGCAGTTATGGTGTGCTAGTGTGGGGGTTAAAACAGGCGGTGAGGAAGCAATATAAAACATTTGAACAAGTCCTTAAAGTAGAAGTCACCCTAACACTAACATCTCTAAATCTACAGGCATCCTAGATCTAAGACTTACCTATCTAGCCTTGTAAAGAAGAAATAAGTATGCATACCTTTTTTGAAGCCACTCCGAGCCGATCTCCAGTGGCGAAAGCTCTGCAGAGGAGACAGCCGACAACGGCTGGGAAATGAATGGGAAGTGACGTCAGCTATAGATGTTACTATGGGGCTTCTGTTGTCGGCTGCCTCTTCTGCACCCCGGCCCCCCCAACAGTAAAGCCGCCGCTAACTGCTCAGCATGGACCGGACCGGAGCAGCTTCAAAAAAAGTATGTATATCGATCTCTTCTTAACAGGGTTAGATAGGTTAGTCTTAGATCCTTGATGCCTGTTGATTTAGAGATTTTAGTGTTTTTGTTTAGGTGCTCTACTTCATTTTTTTTTTTATTAGTTTTTTAGAATTTTACAATTTTTTTTTTAAATTTTACTTTTTATTTATTTATTTAACTTTTTTTACTGCCCTGTTGGGGGGGGGGGGGGGGCTTTGGTGAAATATCAGAGTCTGAGACCCCTGATGTCTCACATTTGAGATGGAGATAGGGT
Organism: Pelophylax lessonae; assembly: GCF_965119305.1. Taxonomy (NCBI): domain Eukaryota; kingdom Metazoa; phylum Chordata; class Amphibia; order Anura; family Ranidae; genus Pelophylax; species Pelophylax lessonae. The sequence continues at coordinate 58,636,087 of NC_138778.1, read as the reverse complement.
CTGAGGACAGAGATTCATCAGTCTCTTTCTCTGCAGCCTCAGCTGCACTGGATCCACAAGTTTCAGCAATATGGCAGTACAGCCGCCCCTCCAGTTGCCCAGGCCCCCTTTTTGAACTGATGGTGGTTTCTCTCACCGACCCCTATGTTTTTGTACCTGTATCAAAGTAGTAGGTAACCAGAGGAACCACAGTGGCCAGCGGAAAACACGGACAAGAGAGTGATGTTTTTTACATTCTACCCCTCTGAAAGTTGAGTATTCAACCTTTTCTCTTACTTTCTGAATTATTTCACTGAATAAGTGCCAAGGTCATGTTAAACCCCTCAATGAGCCTACCAGTGCTGTATTTTGGCCTAGGCCAACAAGGCCCGGGCCTAGGGCGGCAGATTGCAAGGGGGCAGCAAAAAAGCCACCCCCCTCCACCTGAGACTCTATTGGCCACTGGTTGCTAGAGCCGCCTCTCTCACCCCCCTCTCTCTCTCTCACTCCCCACCTCTCTCTCTCTCACTCTCTCTCTCACACCCCCTCTCTCTCTCATCTGTCCCCTCTCTCTCATCCCCCCTCTCTCTCATTCCCCCCTCTTTCGCTCGCTCTCATACCCCCTCTCTCTCATCCCCCCTCTCTCTCTCATCCCCCACTACCTCATCCCTTCTCTCTCTCAACCCCCCCTCTCTCTCTCCCTCCCTCACCCCCCCCTCCCTCTCTCTCTCTCATCCGTCCCCTCTCTCTCTCACCCCCTCTCTCTTATTCCCCCCCTCTCTCACTCTCTCTCATACCCCCTCTCTCTCATCCCCCCTCTCTCTCTCATCTCCCACTCCATCATCGCTTCTCTCTCTCAACCCCCCCCCTCTCTCTCTCCCTCCCTCACCCCCCCCCCCCTCTCGCGAACTCTCAGGGGTTCATGCTGGGACTTGGAAGAGGGGGGGGGGGCACCCAATGTTAGTCTTGCCTAGGGCAGCACAAAACCAAAATACACCACTGGAGCCTACCCTAATAAGGTTAGAATACTCACAAGTGAATATTTGCTATGTTATAGGGGAAGTTTCAAAATGTTTATTGTGTACAGCAGTAAAGTGAAAAATGCTCCTATTTTTCTGGAAATCCAACTGAAAAATAGCATTGCACTTCCTGATATGAGTGCCTAGAAACTTCTGTGCTCGCAGCCTCATATTTATATGAGGTCTGTTCCAGAAAATTTTAAATATTTATTGAACAAGGTGTAAGATACAAGAAATCCATTGGGATGACTGGACCTTCCTTTCTGGATCAAAGCCATAGACTCATGATAGATCTCCTGTTTCTAGTGGAAATCTGGTTCGTTGGCAATAGTTTCAAGCAAGCTATAGCAACTGCAGTACGATATTCCTTCTGCTCTGGTGGAACAAATTTTGCCACAACACGTTTCATGGCAAGATCCTGTGCCAGAATGTCAGACAGAGTAGTTTTTGGAATCCCAAGTTTAGCTTCTAGTTGTCACACTGTCAGTCGCAGATCTTGGTTGATTACAGCACGTACAGTTCAACATTCTCAGGTGTTCTGCTTGTTGCAGGCCTTCTAGAATGTGGATCATTTTATTAGATTCTCGACTATCTTTGAAGCATTTGTGCCACTTTTTTATTTGTGCTGCACTCATTGCATCGTCCCCAAAAGCCTTCTGAATAATCCAAATAGTTTCCTCAGAGGAATGGTCAAGCTTAACGCAAAGATTGATGCAGATCTGTTGCTCCACTTGCTCAGTCATTTTGAATGTGATGGCCACACTGTACACATGCTCACTCCATGGCATCTAATGACTAGTACAGTAAAGTCATCATTGTTCACACATGCACATTCTAGTCCACTCTCCTTGGCTGCCAGGTTACATCAATGGCGCACAAACCTTTCTCATTATTTAGTACTTTTTCTGGACAGACCTCATATCCACAGTGTGAGATCTAAGGCACTGTTGCCTATGACTGAGAGTCTTTGGAAATTTGGGATGAGAATAGGTGATGTCACTACTGTACTGCTCATTGTTTTCTTTGTGGAAGTTTTCTTTGTGGAAGCTCTGCCTCCAGAAAGAGGCTTGTCTCAACCTACAGATACAGTGCAGAACAATTTGAATTTGAACCAGAAGAAGCAGCAGATATTCTTGGAGGTCAAATATATTTTTAGTTTATTTGTAGAGTACAACAGAAGAAAAAAATCAGCCAACTCATTTTGGGGTCAAATAATCCCCCTTCATCCAGGCTTCAAGAGATACAAAGAAATAGAAATGATATACTTAATAAAAAAAAATAAACAACCTGACAATGGGCAATGCTGGTGACTAATCCTTCGCCTCTTTTTGGGCACTGTTTCCAGAGTTTACATCCTTTTGCATGCACACCTGAGCAGAGCGTCTTTTTAGTAGTTTTAAAGTATTTTTAAATTTTTTTTTTCACACGCATTTTCGCGCAAGAGTTTTTGCACATGTGTAAAGCATTGGTTGTCAATTTCCTGAGCTGGGAAAGGGGAAGAAAGCAGTTCTAGAGGAAAAGAGGAATTTTCCAGACACAAAATAGCATGCAAATGCATGTGTTGCACATTTAAGGCTCTTTCACACGGAGCGGACCGTATTGCGATCCGCTCTGGCACGTTCTTTTTTTTTTTTTCACGGACACGGATGACACTTGTGTCATCCGCTCCGTATGTCCGCATATCATCCCATCCTTTTGCGGGTGATATACCGACATAATGTATGTCTATGGGCATTGCGGATGTCAGCGGATGACACCGCTGACATCCGATTTTGCATCCGTTCCGTTTTTTAAACGGAACAAAAATAGGGTTCTGTTCCGTTCCAAAAAACGGAACAGAACTGAAAGGACGAAAATCGGATGTCAGCGGATGGTCACCCGTTGACATCCACAATCCCATAGACATGCATTATGTCCGTATATCACCCGCAAACGGATGGGGTGATTTACGGACATACGGAACGTCCGTGTGAAAGAGCCCTTACAGGCACTCCCATGGGGCAAACACACCTGAATACACTCAAATATGACGGGTCCAAGCCAGTGTTAATTTCGTCGACTAAAACCGACTAAAACGTTTTCGTCGACTAACACAATTCAGATGACTAAAATACGACTAAAACTAAAATGGCATTTTAGTCTTAAGACTAAAATACGACTAAAACTAAAATGGCATTTTAGTCAAAAGACTATAACTAAAACTAAATCGAAATTTGCTGCCAAAAATTAACACTGGTGCATGCTCAAAGCATAAATGATAACATATTAGATTTTTCACTCCAGGACCAGCAGTAGTATATAATGAGTTTGGAAATTGTAGAGAAATGCTTAAATAATGCATTACAAATTACAATTGAACTACACCCATTTGATTATAGATGACTAAAATGAGTTTTAGTCGACTAAAATGTAGGGCGTTTTAGTCGACTAAAATATACTGGAGTTTTAGTCGACTAAATACGACTAAAACTAAAACACTTGCAGAAGACTAAAATAGGACTAAAACTAAAATGCCATTTTAGTCCTAAGACTAAGACTAAAACTAAATTGAAATTTGCTGCCAAAATTAACACTGGTCCAAGCTTATCCCCACAGCGTTCGTCTCATCCCTCGTGATGGCTGGTTGCTTGATTGGGGATCCAAATCTACCCTGTGTGCAGCTTGCAAGATACTTTTATTTAAGTTTATCTGAATAAAGTGTTACTTGTTTTTACTATCACACTGACCCGGGTGCCCTCTTTCTGCTGTTTTTGTTTATGTCTGAGGGAATTCCCATTTCCTGTGAGGAGCTGCCGGTGACTGTGTGTCCTATCCCTATCCACCTATGGATCCATCCATCCTTCGGAATTTTCCTTAATATTTCTTACTACTATGGACTGTTTGGACTAATTCCTACCCAATTTATTTTGAGCATATCTTGTTGTTTCCCCCCCCCCCCCCCCACCACGCTGTTATTGATTCCTTATGGTCCACCTTATAGCTGGCAGTGTGTGCTGGCGGCTGGCGCACACACTACCTGCCAGTTCTGTGTGATAAATTGCTTACACTCAAGAAAAAGCTCACGTAATTTTGGGTATAGGGGGTAGGACGACTGAGCATACAGGAGTGGACAAAGACAATTAGAAAGACTGTGATTCTGCAATTTTAATGTAGTCAGGCATTGGGAATGCAAGTTGTAAAATGCTCAAGTGTGAATACGGGCTAAGGGCAAACTAATTTCATATTCCTATATTTAAATAATAAAATATCGTCCTACATGGGTGTCAAACTCAATTTAATTGCAGGCCTCCTCAGCATTATGGTTGCCCTCAAAGGGCCATTTGTATATGTAAGACTAAAAAAATTTATTGTATAAATGTATATAAATGTATTTACTCTATATTATATTAAATAATTGCCGCTGTATTCAATTATTAATGTTTTTTTTATTAACCGAAGACTTAAGATGTAAATTGTAGGTGCTGACCAGCATGGTGCCCACTCCTGTAGCAGGTGATGCAAGTCTGAAAAGGAGGGTTGCACACCGCTGGTATCATCCAAAAGAAACCAGTTCTGCCACGGTATACTGTCTGAGCAGTCTCCAAAAAAGTTTCTTATGAATGATACCAGAGGTGTGGGACTCTGACATAGAATTAAATGATTTTCATAATGATTATAAGCAGATGTCAAGAGCCCCCCCCTCCCCCAATCACCATCAGCTGTCAAGAGTCCTCCATCCTCCCTTACATCAGAGTGCACCCCCCTTGTGCTGCTGCCAGGAAGAAGCTGGGAAGCAGAAAGTGCAGGGTCTGGAGCAGCACCAGAGGAGGGCTGGAGTCAGTTGCCAGAGTCTACTGAATGATCATACCAGGGGGTTCTACAAGTGCACAGAAAGGTGCAGGATCTGTAGGAGTTCTGTCGTCCTCTCTGCTGCTAACTGATGAAACAAGGTGGTGATGGAGACGAAGGGAGTGCCGCAGCTGCAGAAGACATGCGAGGGCCACATGAAATGGCCTGGAGGGCCGTATTCGGGCCTTGTGTTTGACATATGTGTCCTACACATTCAGTCATATACTGTAGGTGTCAGCAGTCTAATTATCTAGTAAGCTTATTTATGATGCATGTGATGTATAGATACATATACTGCACTATACAGGCGATATTAATCAGCTGATGCATTACTAACATCATACAAAAGAAAAAAAAAAATTCTGGTATATACAATGCATCTGCTATAAATAGATTTACATTGAGCATCAAAATACTTGATACAAGTGTGACACTAAGCAAATAATATCTCATTCCCCATTCATCCCTCTCGTCTTTCTTTTCACTTTGATCATTCCCCCCTCATATTTCCTGTCTGCGCTACACCCCATGGGAAGAGATCAGTTCATCGTGTATTCTGGAGGCATATCACTTTTCCCCTGAGTGAGGATGATGCTCCAGAAACCTATATCCAGAGAGGACACTGCAGGAAGGAGGAGGAAGGTTGGGGCTGCACTGTCATTTATATTCAGATGCAGTGACACTGGAAATCCTCCCAGTTCTGCAAGGACAGATGACTCTACCTGCTCCATGGCAAACTGTCAAACTACGTGACAAAAGGTCCAATTAAAACCGCCTCAGCGCCTTCTTTGAGCATCACTGGCCAGATTATGCTGCTTAAATGGTTAGCTGACAACCAGGAGCAATTGAGGAAAGTCTATTGCATTGGTTACTGATCTTCAAGAAACTTCAGTTTTCCTCCTACACAAAAGGGAGCAATTCCTTCAATGAGCACGTAAAAAAAAAAAAAAAAAATGTCACGACTTAACTACTGGATCTAAAATATTTCAACTGTGTACTTATATAATGTTTTTATAGGATGTACCCTTTGCGCTATTCCATATGCACCAAGTAATTTTCATTGTTGTTCAGATTTAACAAATCATTCAATAAAATCTTTGAACGAGCATCCAAGGCAGGAAATTAAATCACGTCAGCTATGCATGCTTCACAGTTACATGACCAGGGACCTGCTCATCAGTATCCAAAAGTGTATGCGATAATTAGGCAATGCTGGCTCTTCTGTAATGTCAGTTTAAAGAAAAAGGAGAAATCTGCCATGCTCTATCTGCCAAAGAACTGGCCACGTAATGTAATCCAATGCAGTTTGGGAAAGACAACCTTTGCTGTTGTGGTTTAATCAGGAAGGATGAACAAAGAACCAGGCCAAGGTGCAACACATAGAATCTTAAAAAAGCCAGTCAAATTTACTGAGCTTAGACTGTTCAAGATGCATTCTGATTGGTTACTGTGGAATACTGCACTCCATGCCTTTACTGCGAAGCCCTTATGCTTCTAACAGCCAGACACTAGTGGAAGAAATAAAAAAAAAAAAAAAGCTTCTCCTTTGTAATATGTCAAAACTGTGCAGATCTGAATTGATGTAAAAAAAAGAAAGAAAAAAAAAGGTCTTCCAAAGCCAGATGATGTTATTAATATTATCAATATTAATTTCATTATTTTTATTATTATTGTCATGATAATCATTAACCCTATATATATATATAAAAATAGCATATTTTTCAAATTTGATAGCCCTGAAGAAGGGGGGTCCTTGCCCCTGAAAGGCGTTGGGTTGATGTACTTGTCATTACTGTCATTAAACACCTTTTAATTCCTTTGGACACTGGCCGCTCCTTACTTTCTATTTTTATAGTCTACAAACACCAAATAACAGAAGTTTCCTACATTCAACTGTACGTCAGCTGTCAGATAGCCATTATAATATTGTCTTTTGAGGACACTAGATTTTCCAATTTTGTTTTGAAAGTTCTTACAGAAATTCAGAAAAATAATTTGCCAGATTATTCCATAGTACCATTTTGGACTTAACAAATTCCATAAGAAAACCCTGAAAATTGTGATTAGATTGTCATGCCAATGTTTCTGCGCATACACATTACAAAAAGCATGTTTTTTCCTGAATGAAAACTATATTCATAGTTAGAATTTCATTTGTTCAAGAAAAAATGTAATTCCTAATGTTTCCTTGTCACTACGGGTGAAAAGGATTGTCAATTTAATCCCTTTAACTATTAGAAGACTAAAGGGACGTTCTGGAAAAAAAATCTTTAAATTCAATTTTACAAGTGTATGGCCAGCTTTACACATAAATTAGATAAAAGCAGTGAGATAGGGACTTTGTGCACAGCAGTTCAAGCATTCCTGCCTACCACCTTTGTATCCTGTACATTACCACTTAGAGTTTTAAGCTGACCATAGATGGATTGAATCTCGTCCAGTTTAGCAGAGTCTGGCTGTGATTTAATCCATATGGGCAGGCTGATTATACCCAAGTCATTGACCTGGGCAGGCTGATTGTACCCAAGTCATTGACCTGGGCAGGCTGATTGTACCCAAGTCATCTACTTGGGTACAACCAGCCTACTGTAATGTTTTACATGTGATTACTGCTGGCAGCTAAACTTAGGAGGTGCCTGCATGGTCTGATACTGTTTTATAAAAAAGTGTTTAGTAGGGTTGGCCAGTGACTCCAAGGGGGGCGACTTGTCTCCTCTTGCTCTCTGTCCTGGGCTCAGCAGTATCAGCTGCTGTGACAGCCTCTCCACAATCAGGTGGCAACACCAGGCTCAACAGCGGCATTCCCACAGAGCAGGAGATATAAGCTACTCAGCCTCTCTAACACTGCGCAAACTGACCCAACAGCAGCCTCTTACACTGTGCGTGTGTTCCACCATGTCCTGTCTGCGACTCTCTCAGCCCAGGAACAGTCCTTCCTTTTTCTTTCTCCTGAGCTCTGGTAATGTTGAGATCTGTGGTTCCATAGCTAATCTAAAACACAGGCTCACTCCACAAAGTCATAGTTCCTCTCAGCAGCTTTGTCCTTCCCAGAATCCACAGCAGCTCAGTTTCCTTTTCCTCTCTGTGTTCCTGGGTGGTGAGCGGGACTTACTCAGGTGGGACTTAAGCTCGATACACACTATCCAACTTTTGTGGTTAGATTTCCTTCAGATTTACCTTTTCTTTGTAGTGGAAGGGCCTGCCAGATTGCTTACAAATTGAAAGTGTTTTGGTTTGACCTCATATTATATGGTTTTGGTAAGTCTAAAGGAAAAAGTCTTCAGAAAATCTTATAGTGTGTATGGCCCATTACTCCGGCTACACACAGATCATCAGTAGCAGCTGTCTTTCTTGTAGTGTTTCCTCTCACAAACATGGAACAAGGTTCAGCGAGTAATATTGCGGGCATCAGCGGTAGAGTGGCTAGAATACCAAAACCCAAGGTTTAATTATCCAGATATTGACTGGACAGAAGGTACCATGCACTCGTCTAAGGGTCGCCATTTCCTAATTGTCTTTCAGAACAACTTCACGGGTCAAATGGTAAATGCACCAACAAGAAATAATGCTTTATTAGACCTACTGATTACAAATAATACAGACCTGATTGCAGATGTAGAAATACGGTGCAACTTAGGAAACAGTGAACACAGTTCAATTAGTTTCCACATAAATCCTTTTTTTTCTGTCTCTTAATTATAATTAGTTTTTTCATTTCTCACTCTTGTGGTATATTTTGGTTTCCTGTTTTGCTTTCTCCTCCCCCCCCCCCTCTTTCTTTCTTTTTCCCCTTATTCCTTAGTTTTGGCATTAGGTCTTTGATAGTTTTTGCACTGCGATGTGGTATAGCCCCACTTTTGGGATGGTGCCTGTGCACATCTGTAGGGGCAGTTCAATACCTAGTTGCCAGCTTAGGGGGGCGAGCATAGGTGACGGTGCAGTGGTCCCTTCAGCACGCATGCGCGCTGGAGCGATCACGGCTGTTGTTTGCCCGAGCGGAGTATTGATTGGTGCTATGGTTGAGTTGGGTGTTAGATGGGGGTGTGGATAAGATGAGAAGGGAGGGAGGCGTAGGCTTATGGAGGCACACTGCTTGATTGGTGGAATAGTGTTAACCCAGGAAGGGATCATAGAGATGCACAGTTATGACATCACATGCTTTTTTCGGCGCTAAAACAAGCATAAAAGAGACACAATGATTCATGGACATTCAGCTGATGGTGAAGGATTGTCTATGATGAAGTGCCACTGGTAAGAATAAGAATTCCCCCAGTATACTATCACTACATTATAGATCTATAGCGATATTAATTGATTTACATTGATTGTGGATTACTCTATAGGCGCTTATGTGGGGGATTCCTAACGCTGGGAAAAATCTTTTGGTATAACGGGCTGGACATAAAAACTATCAATCTGGATGGGGGTTGCATCAAGCCTAAGGGCCTAAAACATCTACCATAGGTAACTATATATCTTGCCTAGGGATAATAATAATTGAGTAGAAGGGTGCACTATATAATTTATCATATAATAATCCCACAAGCTGAGACAATATTAAAGTGAGGTCTGTAACTCATATTTTGATGACTGGTGTCTTTTTTCAACCTCACCATCTATGTAACTATGTTAAAGCCATTCTGGCTCTCTGACGGCTTGAAAGGAAGAGAGAAGTTGCAAAACAGCAGTGAAGAGAGTAGCCCAGTCCCTGCTGCCTGCTGCTGACAGAGCAGCAATGTGGAGCAAATCAGCAGCAGAACAAAATAGCAGCAGACCAGGGGCTACAGCTGCAAGGCCCTATCTCTGGTAGCAGGAGAGGAAAGGTACAGGACTTGTGATATTACTCGCTTTTCCTATTTAGACCTATAGGCCTCTGGGCAGCCCCTGCAGAGGTATGGGTTATTCCTCAACTTCCCTTCCTTGCATATCAATTATTCTGTTTCCAACTGAAGTATTATGTCATTACCTGGGACCAACTTGACTGAAGCGTGTATATACAGATTGTTCAAGTAAAGCATTAAAAGGTTCTCTGGTTCTGGATTCTTCCTTCTCTTAAAGTCTTTTGGGAACGTCTTCTTGTAACAGGCAGTGTGGATTGCAGTGGAACTCATTGCTGTAAGGACCGTAGCGGGTATGTGTAAAAGAAGCTGAAGGATACGAATCAGGCTAGGCTGAGCATCTCTAAAGAGGTGAGCTCATCCGAAGGGGTGAGCCACTGCATAGGCCAGAGCCCTTATGTACCCAGTAGAGCCCCATGCCCAAAGTCTCAATGTCCTCATGGCAATCACTTCCATGTCCAGGCATGAATGGGTTAAAGAGAACATGTGGTGACCATGCAGCCCAGCATGTGGCATCCAACCAATACACAACAGAGGCAGTACCCAAAATTACAATATCAGCTGGATGTGTTTTTTAAGCTGCATTTGAAGCTGAAGTCAAGGCATACATGAAAAAAACAAAAAAGCACCCATAACCCAATTATGTATTCATTAATTTATCATTGTAACATACAGCTGTGTATTACTATTCGCACATAAATCTGTCCTGATACCAGGTTCTCCACAGATGATCCCAATGTTCTGTGCCTATTTTCATTGTCCAGTAACAGGTTAAGGGTATGCTGATGATCATATAGCAAGAGGGTGCAGCGCCAATTGAAATAACAAAGTCCAGTTAAAACAGAAAAAAGTCCATAAATATAAAACATTAGATGTCTAGAAGAAATCCCCACACTGATTGCTGTGAGCCAGAAACACACGTCACCACTGTGATTGAGCAGGCAATCCTGCTTACCAGATCACATTGACCCTGAAGTTATAGAGAGGTCAGTAAAGACATATGGAAAGCCAGAATACAACCATTCAGTAGCTGGGCAAGGTTTACACTATGTTCTCCACACTGATCCCAAGGCCACAAAATGACTCCTCACTCGATCTTCTATAAGCTTCCAATCTGGAAGCAGTAGGCAAAATCAATGATCAACATGTAATTGCCTAATTGCATCGGACAAAAGTGAGATCAGAGAATTGGCTGAACACAATGATAAATCTTTCAGCAGATTAAACCGTTTATGTACTGTATATTTATTGCATCAATACATTGGTGTATGCCAGGAGTTCAGCTTTAAAGATTCAGTAGCTTCTTGTTTTGGGATTTGCACAAAGCAGGATAAGCTGGGGGTCCCAATGAAGCAGGCCATTTTCCCTTTAGTTGTTGCCACTTGAAGCTGTCAAAATGGTGTGGCTAGGCAGCTGAAGTTTAAAGAGTAAGCACAGTTGCCAGGGCAGAGTTCAAACATTTTTCAAATTTAAAACAAAGAAAGGGAGGTTTAATGTTGAAAAAATGTAAAGTAATGCACTTGGGGGCCAGAAACCAGAAAGCAAGCTACTCACTAGGGGGGGGGGGGAACCTCTGGGTGAGTCTAGGATGGAAAAGGACCTGGGGGTACTGGTAGACAACAGGCTTGGCAGTGGCATGCAATGCCAAGCCACTGCAAGCAAAGCCAACAGAATACTGGGATGCATAAAAAAGGGGATTCACTCCAGAAATAAAGGAATTATTCTCCCACTCTACAAGACTCTGGTCCGGCCACATCTGGAGAATGCTGTCGAGTTCTGGGCACCGGTCCTCAGGAAGGATGTGCTGGAACTGGAAAGAGTCCAGAGAAGGGCAACAAAAATAATTAGGGGAATGGAGGACATCAGCTATGAGGAAAGACTACAAGCACTGAACGTATTCTCTCTGGAGAAGAGACGATTGAGGGGGGATATGATATCAATGTACAAATACTGTACTGGGGACCCTAGCATAAGGAACAAACTATTCAGTGAAAGGAGATACAATAAGACACGTGGCCACTCACTAAAACTAGAGGAAAGGCGGTTTAACCTTAAAGTGCGTAAGGGGTTCTTCACTGTAAGAGCGGTAAGGATGTGGAATTCTCTTCCACAAGCAGTCGTATCAGCAGGGAGCATCGATAGTTTCAAAAAACTATTAGATGGGCACCTTAAAGACCACAAAATACAGGGGTATACAATGTGTGGTTAACAGTAGACACACACATACATCATAGGTTGAACTGGATGGACGGATGTCTTTTTTCAACCTCACTAACTATGTAACTATGGATTATACGCTAGAGAAGTAGAGGGATGAGGCAGTTAACTAGTTGGTTAGAAAGGTGAAAGCAACAGAGTTATCCTTAACATAAACTCACTCAATTATCCAAGTTGATAAGGAAGGAAAAGTATGCCAAAATGTATATTCTAACAACCAAAACAGTACAAGCCAAGCTGCAATAAATTAGTAATCAAAAAGGGTCATAAAGCTGTGTACACACGCACCGAATGTTGGGACACAATTGTCGGTTCGAAAAAAAGGCAGACATTTGGCCATGTGTGTCGGTCAGCCTGGAAACCAGCAGCTGACCAACTCCCGATCTGTGCTCTTAGCCAATGGCGGAGAGCACCGATCGGAGTGTTCTGGCGGGGAGAGGGGGGGCATCCCTTGTCAGAACACAACAACACAGTGGGGGAGATTGCTGTACTGTCGCTGCCTTATGTAAAACTTAGTTTTTTACATTTTTAAATAGGGTGCCCACAGATTGTTAAACAATTTAAAAGGGTGCATTGACTGAAAAAAAGTTGAGAAACACTGGATTAGATTATGATAGGATGTTTGCTTTTCTCTGAGGGATCTAGACCTATCTTTACCAATTTCTGGTACAGAGCGATAATGAAATATAATATATAATGAAAAGCATTATAGCAGAGGGTTTGCTTGCAAGTTCAAACAAGCCTGTGCCAGCTGTAGGAGTGGGTATCCCAAATGCGAGTGTGCAGCAAAGAAGTTTGCAGGAATGGGTAAAAAAACATTTTTTTGTACCCCGAGAAAGAGCATCGACACCCATAAAGGTGGTCCAGTGGCTACAAAGTCATCCAAGTAAGGAGGCGGCTAAATTGATTGGGAAGGGGGAGGGGAAATTAGGTTTTAAATTGCTAGTGTCTGGAAGTGTAGAGAGACCCAAAAAGCAAGAGAATTGGAAACTTGCAAGAAAATTTCCAAGGCATCTCTGGACAAAGATTAACAAAGAGGTTAGATTGAGCAGAATGGTGGGCCCTTTTAAATATTCTTTGAAGATTGAGTGGTACAACTTCCAGTGATGGTACCTAAAAAGGAAAGGGATAAATATTGGTTGATACAACACTCTTCATACCCCAGTGGCAGATTGGTGAGCAACACCATAGATAAGAAGACGTGCAAGGTTCAGTATCTGCTGGTCAAAGATGCCTTGAACTTGGTGAGAAATAGAGGACAGAACACTTAATTGGCCAAAATAGACATTCAATTTGTAGTTAGGCTTCTGCCTTTACACCCAGAGAGCTGGAAATGTAAGGACTACAAACTAAGGGACAGTTTCGTATAGATTTATGTCTGCTTATGGGATGTGTAGTATCTTACTTACTGTTTGAGATAGTGGTGCGTAGAAGAAACAGTTGGATGAGTACACTGATTTTCCACTGATAGGGAAAGGGGCATTGAGAAATGTGAAATCCTGCTAAGAACTGTGTTGTCTGTTTTTAAAGGTTTTAGGGAACTGCTGACCCCCAAGAAAACAATATATCTCTCCACTTGCTTGTCATACCTGAGGATTGAAATTTACTTAAGGAAGGGCATGTGCAGGTTATCAGGGAAGAAAGCAGCAGACCTACTAGCGAAGGTGGGGATAGGAAGGTATCACTAAAGGAAATGCAGAGCCTTTTGGGGTCATTCAAAATTGTGATTATGGCAATACAAATGATGATGGTTTTCAGATGCCATTTGAAGTTTAGTACTAGGAGGTCGCCAAGCCGCAGCACTACAAAACTGAAGAATAGGCAAATTAAAGAGGACCTGAGGATTTGGGAAGAATTTCTGTAGAAACTATTACTACTACGGATGCAACATTGGAGGTTGGGTTTGGGGCGTTCTTTCAAGGTAAACAGTGAAATGGGGTTTGGCCCAATACATGTGAAGAGGAAGCAGGATTCATGAGGAATTTACCTTAACTTGAATTATTCCCAGTCATTGTAGCAGTTGAACTGTGGAAGGAGTTAAGGATAGGGAGGTTGAATTCTGGACATACTGTATAACATGAGTATCATGTAAGAGAAAAACAATTTGTCATCTTGCGTTGAGGTGCATGCAGACAAATACTGCAATTAAAGCTAAACACATTCTGGGTAACAATATCTCTATAGGGAATTCATTGGCCAGGGGTAGAGAATATGCATCTTCCAAACTAGCTTCCCTTGCAGACCCCATCCTAAAAGAACTGGTTATGCAGTTGTTGGCACTGACAGCCTACAGAAGGGAGAAGTGGCTCATGCTTTTAATCATATTAGGGAATCAACCAGCGAGGAAGGCATTGTGCTACCGTTGGACCCTAACGAGAGATGGAACCTTGAAAGGTAGAGTAATAGGATTGGTGTTGGCTCTATTCAATATTGAGTATGATCCCTTTAAGGTATTTAGTGCTAAAAATATGGGCCACAAGTATGTAGGCACCATGATGTTTAGGGTGCTATTATGGTGTTATTTGAAGTTTGAAGGCATAGTTGCCTTTGCTGGAGATTTCAGTGCCATGAAACATGTAATTGCTGCGCTAAAATATATAATAAAAATAATAAATATGCGAAAAGCAGCCAACACAAATCTTTGGAACAGAAAGATCAATAATAATAAAAAATACAAATGTGGCGCTAATCTGGTGGCTAAAATCAAAGAAATGTCCTTGATAAGCGTGGATGAAAAAGCAACAGTTCAAAATCTTTCTCGTGCATCAACAAAAAAGACTTCACAGAGAAGGGAAGAAATGTGAAGATCCTCAGCATGGGAAACCACCACCAGGCACCCGCACACACTGATCCTTACCAGATCGCTTTGACCCTCATCACAAAGGTCAAAAAACGCCCATGGTACAAGCACTGGAAAGCCGGGATCATTCACTCCTCCTCCTTTGAAATCTTCCACCAAACAGACAATCCTTAGGTCCTAACAGGGTCCCCATGTGAGGAAACAAAATACCAACACATAGTGTACACTGCTTATGAAATTTATTGCTCCCCAAGGATAATAAGTACACTTACAAGATAGCCGCACTTAGAGAGCGTTGCTTTATCCACCTCCGAACGGTCGGGTGCTCGCGCATCCCACCAAAAATATGGCCGCCGTGTCTCTTCCTGGTGTGGCGTGCGTCGCCACAGGCTCCACCCGACGCGTTTCGTCAGAGTTGACGTCGTCTAGGGGTGTGGTCCTGCGGCGTCAGCGCCATATATATAGGATCGAGACGGGCGGAAGTTGTTCAATCCACCAACAACCGGAAATGGCCTGCTTGCGCTCCACCACCCGGATGTGGGAATTTTCAGAACGGAACATAGAGGCATAATACCCCCAACATTCCAATCACCACATGACATGGGATTGAATCGCGCAAAAAAAGAGGAAAAAAGGCTTTTACTTATTAGACTTCAATGGCGTTCACCATTAAAAGTCAACACGCCAATTAGTCGGAGAACACAGCGCCATCTGGTGGTCGCAATTCAGACCACAGGAGGGGGAAAAAACAGCAATCTCTTCACATTGCGGAAAAAAACCAAAATATAAAAACAACATTAAAATACATCAAATTAAAACAGTTGAAAAGACTGGAAGAACTAAAAAATGAGGACATTTCTTAAATCTACCCAAAATAGGTCACAGCACAATATCCACAAACTGGGGAACATAGTAATGGGACCATATTAGGAATTGTTGATAAACGCATTCAGATCCCATTCTATGTTCAGACCCAATGGGGTATAGGACTTAAGCCTATATATCCAGCTGGTTTCTAGCTTGGATACCCCCCGGGTCATATTACTACCTCTCCAGTTTTTGGTGAATCTGTCTATCCCAAGGAAGATGGTTCCCTTTGGATCCCTTTGATGGCACTGATCATAGTGTCTTGAGACACTATGTTTCGGGAACCCCTTGACTATGTTGGCCACATGCTCCTTGAGTCTGACGTGGAGCTCCCTTATGGTGCGGCCAACATAGTCAAGCCCGCAAGGGCACCTCAACAAGTAAACTACATATCTCGTAGTACAGGATATAAAAGGCTTGATCTTAAAGTCTTGGCCTGTAGAACTGGAGGTGAATGAACAAATTCGTCTACTTCTATTGTGGTTCAACTGACAGATGGCACATTTTCTGCAAGGGAAAAAACCACCCATAGTTTGAAAGAAGGACATGACCCTAGGGGGATCCCTAACATTAGGAGCCACCTGGAGTTTCAATGGTGGAACCCCTCTGTAGACCACCTGGGGCTGATCAGGAAGGAGGGGGCCCAATACTCCATCACTTTTTAGAACGTGCCAATGTCGTCGTATAATCTTTTTAACAGAAAAATGTTGTGTGGAGTAGGATGACAGAAACGCAAAACCAAAAGAATCATTTTTCTCCCTCTTCTTAGGTTGTAGCAAATCATCCCTTTCTCTCACATCAGCCTTCGCTATGGCCTCGTCCAAAAGCTGCTCCCCATAACCTTTTTCAAGGAACCTCTCCTTCAGGATGGAGGCCTCTCTGAGAAAATCACTCCTCAGTGAGCAATTACGCTTAAGGCGCAGGAACTGACTGACAGGAACGGACTCTAACCACGCAGCATGATGGCAGCTGCTGGTGTCAATGAATCCGTTCCTGTCAGTCGCCTTGAAAAATGTAGATGTCAGAATATGGCCCTCTCGCACCATTATCTTCAGATCTAGGAAGTGGATCTCAGAGGTGCTGAATTCATACTGCAATTGAATGCCTCTATCATTCTGATTGAGAGTAACCATAAATTCCTGTAGGGAATCAGGAGAGCCATCCCACAGGAGGAGGATGTCATCGATGTACCTACGCCAGAGCACAAGCTCCGGCCTAGGTACACCTGTGACGACATCCTCCTCCCATTTGGCCATAAAGAGGTTGGCCATACTGGGAGCAAATTTAGCCCCCATGGCCACACCTCTATTTTGGAGATAAAAATCCCCCTTGAACCAAAAATAATTATGGCTCATGGCAAAACTCAGAAGGGAAATCAAATAGTCCTTTTGAAAACCCAGAGGGATATCCTGTCCTAAATAATAGGAAACAGCTTCGAGGCCTTGGTCATGTGAAATAATTGTATATAGGGACGATACGTCCGCTGTCACCAGGATATATCCCTCTTTCCATTGAATCCCCTTCAATTCATTCATAACATGCATAGAATCACGCAAGTAGGATGGCATTCTCGACACCAAGGGCTGCAGGACTTGCGTGATTCTATGCATGTTATGAATGAATTGAAGGGGATTCAATGGAAAGAGGGATATATCCTGGTGACAGCGGACGTATCGTCCCTATATACAATTATTTCACATGACCAAGGCCTCGAAGCTGTTTCCTATTATTTAGGACAGGATATCCCTCTGGGTTTTCAAAAGGACTATTTGATTTCCCTTCTGAGTTTTGCCATGAGCCATAATTATTTTTGGTTCAAGGGGGATTTTTATCTCCAAAATAGAGGTGTGGCCATGGGGGCTAAATTTGCTCCCAGTATGGCCAACCTCTTTATGGCCAAATGGGAGGAGGATGTCGTCACAGGTGTACCTAGGCCGGAGCTTGTGCTCTGGCGTAGGTACATCGATGACATCCTCCTCCTGTGGGATGGCTCTCCTGATTCCCTACAGGAATTTATGGTTACTCTCAATCAGAATGATAGAGGCATTCAATTGCAGTATGAATTCAGCACCTCTGAGATCCACTTCCTAGATCTGAAGATAATGGTGCGAGAGGGCCATATTCTGACATCTACATTTTTCAAGGCGACTGACAGGAACGGATTCATTGACACCAGCAGCTGCCATCATGCTGCGTGGTTAGAGTCCGTTCCTGTCAGTCAGTTCCTGCGCCTTAAGCGTAATTGCTCACTGAGGAGTGATTTTCTCAGAGAGGCCTCCATCCTGAAGGAGAGGTTCCTTGAAAAAGGTTATGGGGAGCAGCTTTTGGACGAGGCCATAGCGAAGGCTGATGTGAGAGAAAGGGATGATTTGCTACAACCTAAGAAGAGGGAGAAAAATGATTCTTTTGGTTTTGCGTTTCTGTCATCCTACTCCACACAACATTTTTCTGTTAAAAAGATTATACGACGACATTGGCACGTTCTAAAAAGTGATGGAGTATTGGGCCCCCTCCTTCCTGATCAGCCCCAGGTGGTCTACAGAGGGGTTCCACCATTGAAACTCCAGGTGGCTCCTAATGTTAGGGATCCCCCTAGGGTCATGTCCTTCTTTCAAACTATGGGTGGTTTTTTCCCTTGCAGAAAATGTGCCATCTGTCAGTTGAACCACAATAGAAGTAGACGAATTTGTTCATTCACCTCCAGTTCTACAGGCCAAGACTTTAAGATCAAGCCTTTTATATCCTGTACTACGAGATATGTAGTTTACTTGTTGAGGTGCCCTTGCGGGCTTGACTATGTTGGCCGCACCATAAGGGAGCTCCACGTCAGACTCAAGGAGCATGTGGCCAACATAGTCAAGGGGTTCCCGAAACATAGTGTCTCAAGACACTATGATCAGTGCCATCAAAGGGATCCAAAGGGAACCATCTTCCTTGGGATAGACAGATTCACCAAAAACTGGAGAGGTAGTAATATGACCCGGGGGGTATCCAAGCTAGAAACCAGCTGGATATATAGGCTTAAGTCCTATACCCCATTGGGTCTGAACATAGAATGGGATCTGAATGCGTTTATCAACAATTCCTAATATGGTCCCATTACTATGTTCCCCAGTTTGTGGATATTGTGCTGTGACCTATTTTGGGTAGATTTAAGAAATGTCCTCATTTTTTAGTTCTTCCAGTCTTTTCAACTGTTTTAATTTGATGTATTTTAATGTTGTTTTTATATTTTGGTTTTTTTCCGCAATGTGAAGAGATTGCTGTTTTTTCCCCCTCCTGTGGTCTGAATTGCGACCACCAGATGGCGCTGTGTTCTCCGACTAATTGGCGTGTTGACTTTTAATGGTGAACGCCATTGAAGTCTAATAAGTAAAAGCCTTTTTTCCTCTTTTTTTGCGCGATTCAATCCCATGTCATGTGGTGATTGGAATGTTGGGGGTATTATGCCTCTATGTTCCGTTCTGAAAATTCCCACATCCGGGTGGTGGAGCGCAAGCAGGCCATTTCCGGTTGTTGGTGGATTGAACAACTTCCGCCTGTCTCGATCCTATATATATGGCGCTGACGCCGCAGGACCACACCCCTAGACGACGTCAACTCTGACGAAACGCGTCGGGTGGAGCCTGTGGCGACGCACGCCACACCAGGAAGAGACACGGCGGCCATATTTTTGGTGGGATGCGCGAGCACCCGACCGTTCGGAGGTGGATAAAGCAACGCTCTCTAAGTGCGGCTATCTTGTAAGTGTACTTATTATCCTTGGGGAGCAATAAATTTCATAAGCAGTGTACACTATGTGTTGGTATTTTGTTTCCTCACATGGGGACCCTGTAAGGACCTAAGGATTGTCTGTTTGGTGGAAGATTTCAAAGGAGGAGGAGTGAATGATCCCGGCTTTCCAGTGCTTGTACCATGGGCGTTTTTTGACCTTTGTGATGAGGGTCAAAGCGATCTGGTAAGGATCAGTGTGTGCGGGTGCCTGGTGGTGGTTTCCCATGCTGAGGATCTTCACATTTCTTCCCTTCTCTGTGAAGTCTTTTTTGTTGATGCACGAGAAAGATTTTGAACTGTTGCTTTTTCATCCACGCTTATCAAGGACATTTCTTTGATTTTAGCTACCAGATTAGCGCCACATTTGTATTTTTTATTTCAGTGCCATGGCCTGAAACAGGAAAGGAGGCTCATCTTTGCAGGATAGCAATGTACACTATATTACCAAAAGTATTGGGAAACCTGCCTTTACACACACACATGAATTTTAATGGTATCCCAGTCTTAGTCCGTAGGGTTCAATATTGAGTTGGCCCATTCTTTGCAGCTATAACAGCTTCAACTCTTCTGGGAAGGCTGTCCACAAGGTTTAGGAGTGTGTCTATGGGAATGTTTGACCATTCTTCCAGAAGCGCATTTGTGAGGTTAGGCACTGATGTTGAACGAGAGGTGCGTCCAACTTCCTGGCTCGCAGTTTCTGCTCCAATTCATCTCAAAGGTGTTTTATCAGGTTGAGGTCAGGACTCTGTGTAGGCCAGTCAAGTTCCTAGACTCCAAACTCACTCATCCATGTCTTTATGGACCTTGCTTTGTGCACTGGTGTGCAGTCATGTTGGAATAGGAAGGGGCCATCTCCAAACTGTTCCCACAAAGTTGGGAGCATGAAATTGTCCAAAATGTCTAGGTATGCTGATGCCTTAAGAATTCTCTTTACTGGAACTAAGGAGCCGAGCCTAACCCCTGAAAAACAATGATAATCCTCCTTCCACCAAATGATTTGGACCAGTGCAGAAAGCTAGAGCCTGCACAAAACCCTGACCTCAACACCTTTGGGATGAATTAGAGTGAAGACTGCGAGCCAGACCTCTCATCCAACATCAGTGCCTAGCCTCAAAAATGTGCTTCTGGAAGAATGGTCAAACATTCCCATAGACACTCCTAAACCTTTTATATAATGAAAAAGATGCGCTGGCCTATAATCAATCACAACTGCTGCACCTGAAGCTCCCTGAACAAGAAAAATGATTCAAATGTATAAATGAAGTGCGCTGTCATGAAATAAAGTAAAATAAAGTGAATTCACAAAGGAAAAATACATGTACTGTATCTCACAAAAGTGAGTACACCCCTCACATTTTTGTAAATATTTTATATCTTTTCATGTGACAACACTAAAGAAATGACACTTTGCTACAATGTAAAGTAATGAGTGTACACATTGCATCAAATTGGTCTGCATGGCTGTCGTCCCAGAAGGAAGCCTCTTCTAAAGATGATGCACAAGAAAGCCTACAAACAGTTTGCTGAAGACAAGCAGACTAAGGACATGGATTACTGGAATCATGTCCTGTGCTCTGATGAGACCAAGATAAACTTTTTTGGTTCAGATGGTGTCAAGCATGTGTGGTGGCAAGCAGGTGAGGAGCAGGTGAGGAGTACAAAAACAAGTCAAGCATGGTAGTGGGAGTGTCATGGTCTGGGGCTATATGAGTGCTGCTGCCACTGGGAAGCTACAGTTCATTGAGGGAACCATGAATGCCAACATGTACTGTGACATACTGAAGAAGAGCATGATCCCCTCTCTTTGGAGACTGGACCACAGGGCAATATTCCAACATAACAACCCCAAACGCACCTCCACGATGACCACTGCCTTGCTAAAGAAGAGGGTAAAGGTGATGGACTGGCCGAGCAGGTCTCCAGACCTAAACCCTATTGAGCACCTGTGGGGCATCCTCAAAGAGAAGGTGGAGGAGCGCAAGGTCTCTAACATCCACCAGCTCCGTGATGTCGTCATGGAGGAGTGGAAGAGGACTCCAGTAGCAACCTGTGAAGCTCTGGTGAACTCCATGCTCAAGAGAGTTAAGGCAGTGCTGGAAAATAATAGTGGCCACACAAAATATTGACACTTTGGGCCCAATTTGGACATGTTCACTTAGGGTTGTACTCACTTTTGTTGCCAGTGGTTTAGACAATAATGGCTTTGTGTTGAGTTATTTTGAGGAGACAGCAAATTTACACAAGCTGGACACTCACTACTTTACATTGTAGCAAAGTTTAATTTCTTCAGTGTTGTTACATGAAAAGATATAATAAAATATTTACAAAAATGTGAGGGGTGTACTCACTTTTGTGAGATACTGTATGTATAAATGGCATATATATCTATACATCAATTGCCAATATGTGACCATACATTTATATAGTGCAAAAGAGTGCAAATGCACAAAATTCTGAAAAGTCCAACAAAGTCCAAAAGATAGTGTTTTTAATTGGTGAGATCTTTATTCTGTCAAAGTGCTGCATGCTTCACCACCGTGCTAGAGTAATGAATTAGCTGCTCACCAGACTTGATAGGGTCAATGAGCGTGTAAACTGTAAAGGGATCAATCCATGGACCGCAAACGGATAACGTCTTCAAGGTCACAGACAGATATGCGAAGAAAAGAAGGAGGACCAATAGTACATTATCTCTTAAAAATGTAGTTTAATAAGTAAAAAAGCACTTACAAACAGACTGGGAGACCGAGCACTGTACTCGTGGTGGCACGGTCGCCTGCAGTGCGTCGCCACGGCTGTCTCCAGCCAAAGCGTTTCCTCTCAGAAGGCATCAACTGGGATTGGAACACTCCTAACCTTGTGGACAGCCTTCCAAAATAGTTGAAGCTGTTAAAGCTGAAAAGGGTGGGCCAACTCAATATTGAGCCCTACAAACTAAGACTGGGATGCCATTTACGTTCAGGAAAAGGCAGGCATCCCAATACTTTTGGTAATATAGTGTATCTATAATACTGGAGGCGATTCTCTGTAGAATCATTAGATCAAAGGCTAAACCGGACAGGCAAAGGGTCATCGGTAGTACTGAACAGAAGGGATGATGCCTTTTGTCTGGTCAAAGCAGTAGAGCAATATTTTGAAAATTAGGGGAGGAGTAGGCGCTTAGTTTCCTGAAACACAGAGATGGCATGATCTTATAAGTATACCAATTCATGGCCATGCTCAGATTGTGACTAACTCAGGCAGGTTTAAATCCTTTCCTTTTTGCCACACAGTAATTTAAAATGGGGTTGGCCACTTATTTAGTGGACAGAGGATGGCTAGTGGAGGAGATTTGGGTGTCTGAAAGATGGAGGTTAGGAGGCATATAAGGCTTTCATACTAGGTAATATGAGTGAGAAACTTCTTGCTGGGTTGTTAGTAGTTCTTTATAGCCAAGAAAATTGTTCTATGAGACTGAAATTCTAACTGTTATCTCATTTTTGGTTTTGAGGGAAACATTTGGACTCATGGTTTTATGTTCATATACGTCAAATCATGCCCAGAGGGCCAAAGCATGAGGTTGCTGCATTTATCTAGGGTTGGAGCTGAAAAGCTTGAAATGGGTCTAGAATGGGAACCAATGAATGGACCTATAGAGGAAGCTGTGAGGTGAGGCTTCCTGTCTGTGACAACACCAAGGTAAAAGCTGCTCAGGTGAAAGTAATATTCAAAAACCTCAATGTCCAGTTCACGGTCTGAGCAGCATCCAGGCACAAAATAATTATTTACCACACTCCGACATTGAAGGTGAAGAGTAGACTTTATTGAATAAAAACATATCTTGACAGTAGTACAACCATCATGGACAAAACAGGCAACAGGAAGGAGTAGTTGATGGTCCAAGATGGTTGTACTACTATCAAGATATGTTGTCAGCCTGTGAGACACTGAACAGGCAAGACTACAAAATTACTGTTCCTTTGATTACAAAGGAACCCAAACCTAATTTGTCCAGCCACCTATGCTAGGAGGGTGCTACATAACCCTGTAATAACCAATCAACAAAGGTATCCTAGAGTGCACTCTGTACTGATACCCTAGATGTGGGTATGTATAAGTGTTCCTGAATGGAGTACCCCAGAAGGTGTTTAAGTGATACTTAGTACATAATCTGTAATGTAATGCCGGCTATCATGGGGGCCCATCTGTAGGGTGATGCATGTGATGTGATAGATTGCTGATGTGCCACTAGTAAGGAGCAGTCTCTGTTGCATTAACTATGTGTAATGAAAGTCTAAGATTTGCAGCTCACCACTCCTGGTAGGCAGCAGGCCCAGTCCCATACACTTGGCAGTTAATGTTAGGGTGGGGTGGGGTGGGGGGTCCCAAATAAGGGAGCTGTTTTTAGCAGGTGGTCATAGGCATGGGATTTCACTGGTAAGCCATGTGGTCTTGACAAGATAGCATGGCTAGGCTGTTTTTTTGGAGAAAGAGGGAAGGAAGCACAGGCCCGAAGCGAGAGAGCGGGGGTAGGAAAAAGCCAGCAATCAGTTATAGTTTAAATAAATATTCTTACACCGTGCTATCTAGTTATCAACTTCACTTGGGTATAAAGTAATATACATAATACGAAAGGCAAACCTAAAATGATATTCATTCATTATATGTGATTTAATCATTAAAGTCTCTCAGTTCCCAAATATGCAAAGTGTGTAAAAAAAAAATCCACTAGTATAGTGCAATAACAAGTGTCTATTGTATATAATTTGTGACCCCCTTTAAGTGCTCCCACACTCACTGGAGGTTTCTGATTCCTTGTTATTAGCATAAGAGACTATCAGGCTTTTTGAATATCGTCCCTCCCGGGATCTTCTCTATATTCCAGCACGCCTCTGAAGTCAATCCTGGACTTTCCTTTACCAAAGATCTATACTACTCAGTAGTAGAATGCAATGCTCAGGAAATCATGAAAAAAAGTAGAAAAGACTGCTATAGTATAGTAACTTTTATTATACAAACCGCCAATTCACCACTGCACTCACATAAGGTAATTATATACTTGCATCTAGACCCAGAAGTGCTGCTCCGGCATGCTTTTCACAGGCCAGATTTGAGGTCACTGGAAGCCCTGTCCAACGCATTTTACAACAACCAATGTTCATGCTCAGGTGTTCAGGAATATTTTGTAATTTTAAGTTTACCTTTCATATTATGTATATTATTATATTACTTTATACACAAGTGTAGATGATAACTAGACAATGCTGTGTAAGAATATTTATTTTTTAAGTATAACAATTTAGGTGAGTTTTTTTTTTTTCATTCATACAGGTAAGTTATAATTTTAGTACTTAGCACAGTTACTTTGTTTTTTGATTTTATCAGTTAGAGTGACCACCATGCATGGGAAGAAAGGGGCAGGGCTGGGCTAAGCCCATCATTCATACATTCAGAATGAAGGATGGAGACTTTTCCCCAGTCAGTACAGGAAGATCAGCACACATGTTTTCTGGCAGGATCAAAAGGTATTTTTGCATTTATCAAATCGATATAACATAGCAATATCAATCTTATATTTTGCAGACCAAAAGAGGCAAATAAAAAAAGTTAAATGAGTATACATACAGTTTAATGTTATACACCAGTCCATTTATTTTAAGTTTTTAGGTTAGAACCTTTATCAGAGTTTCATTGCTCACTTGGTATATTCGACATGGCTTTCAGTGAAATTCCTCAAAGAGATATACTGTAGTGTGCTGGCATCACTTTACATTTGATTTGTATTGCAATCTGTGACTCACTGGGGAGATTTACTTTTAGATTTGTCCTGGTGCCTACTTTTTCTAAGACAGGAAGTGGGAGGGAATTCAAAATTATAGGGCTGTCACAGGAACTGAAGAGGGAGGGGACGTATTTGAATAGGGACAAATCATAGGTGTGCACAGGGTGTATGCCGGATGGGCCTGGGCACACCCTAATCACCCTGTGCAGTGCGGATTTCCCCAAAGTCCACCGCTTCACTTAACACTGCCCTACTGACACCATCAATGTTTTAAAATGTTGGTTTACTTTAATTTATTAAAGTGTTTGTGTGTGTGCATATATTATGTATGTGTATGTATATATATATATATATATATATATATACATACACAGAAATGTGTGTTTGAGCTTAGGGGATGCACACCCTTATACAGTAGGCACCTATGGGACAAATTATTCAGTGGCAATTGTCAAAGGCGAGATTTCCACCTCATTTTAGGGAAAAATCTTTTATCAATTTCTTCTCTCTGGAAGAAAGAGGTTCTAATGCTTTGTCACTTTTTTCTTAAAGCCCAACTCCAGACTCTTTTTTTTTTTTACAAATGTGCCTTTCACCTTAAACAAGATAAACATTTTTGACAAGCAGTATTCACCCTCTTTATGCTCCACACCGTTGCTGACTCATTTTAAAAATTATAGTTGCTTGTCTGTCATGCTAATCCTCTGTCTTTAACCATTTGCCGACAGTAATTCTACTGCGGCAGTGCGGCTCCCCTGGGTCCAGAGACGTAGACCTATGTCGCTGGACTCCTAGGGGTCTCGGCGGCACGCGCGAGCCGCCCGAGGCTCGCTCCCGCTGTGTTTAGACACAGAGGGAGTCGGGCCGGAGGAGGAGAGACGGCGATTGCCGCCTCTCTTCCCCGATCGTCTGGGAAAGTGTGAGAAGACCCACCTGCTTATGTAAACAAAGCAGGCGGATCTTCTCAGTGACAGACAGGGAGAGATCACAGGATTCAGCATAGCTGAACCTGCGATCTCTGTCTGTGTCACAGAACCCCCCCCCCCCACACACACACACACATGTCAGTAAGCATGAGGCATACATTTAACCCTTTGATCACCCATATGGTTAACCCCTTCCCTGCCAGTGTCATTATTACAGTAAAACAGTGCATGTTTATAGCACTGATTACTGTAGTAATGTCACTGGTTCCCCCAAAAGTGTCACAAATGTCAGTTAGGGGTTCGATCTGTCCACGGCAATGTTGCAGTCTCGCAAAAAATCACAGATCGCCGCCATTACTAGCAAAAAAAAAACAATAAAAATGACATAAATCTTTCCCATAGTTAGTAAACGCAATAACTTTTGCGCAAACCAATCAAAATACGCTTATTGCGATTTCTTTTTTTACCAAAAATATGTAGCAGAAAACAAATTGGCCTAAAATGTTAAAAAAATTTAGATTTTTACATTTTTTTTGGGGAATGTTATATAGCAAAATGTGAAAAATATTGGTTTATTTTTCAAAATAGTCGCTATTTTTTTGTTTATAGCGCAAAAATTTAAAATTGCAGAGGTGATCAAATACCACCAAACGAAAGCTCTATTTGTGGGAAAAAAAGGATGTCAATTTTATTTGGGTACAGCGTCGCACGCAACGCACAATTTTCCGTTAAAATAACGCAGTGCCGAATCGCAAAATAGGGCCTGGTCAGGAAGGGGGTCAAATCTTCCGGTCTTAAAGTGGTTAATACTTGAAGGCTCTGATCCAGAACAATATATCTATATCAGACTTTTACTCTTCTGATCTATGTACTTGATCTGGATCAGTGCCTCTGAAAGTATTTCATCCAGAGAAACAGCATAACATTTATATCAAGTTCTCAGTTATCCAGGTGCATGGTACAACTAGTAGTGGTTTTCACATTCAACTGGACTTGTTCTGTTGAAGATGTTTCGTAGTTTCCCCAAGCTACGTCTTCAGGACTAATGAGTGCCAGGTAAATAGCCCATTATATGCAGTATATGCACACAGGTAGCTCGGACAACTTGATCCAATCACCATGGAACTTGTATGTGTTTATCTTACAAGAACAGACTGGGAGGTGTAAAGGTTGTGGAACCAAACTGTTCTAATTACATAATCCCATCCTTGGCAAGAGGTCTGCGTAGGTGTTCATTTTTCTTGTCAAATCGCTGAGGTAGATATGTTAAACTGGCATTGTATATGGAAGACAGATCATGTTGAAGGCCCCCATCCTTGTTCAGAGATTGTTGTTCTAGTGTTTTGTAGATGGACTTTTTCACGCCTCTTCAGTCTTTCTTTGCATTAGTCATCAGTGCCGGTTAACATTATTGCGGCTTGCGAAATCGCATGTAATTGGAGCGCAATGCTCCTTCATTACATGCGATCTCATGTGCGGATGCGAGTTCAGCCATACACTATGTATGGCTAAATTCGCACTGTATCCGCACCAAAAACGCACAGGAGGCATTTTTTCACACTTGTGCGATCCGATTCTGTGCGTACTGTCAGATCGCACTGCGATATGCGATCAAACTGGGGGTGTCGTTAACATTTAATTGACACCCCCTGGGTATTGCATATGGCAGTGTGAACTGCCGGGGGTGCGGATGCGATGCAGGAACAGGCTGCATATTCGCAGCCTTCCCGCATCGCACAAGTGTGAACCGGCACTCATAACCAATTTTAGCAGGAGGTCAGCAATGGCAGCACCTTTATTTTTCTACTTTAAATTGAATAAATGGTAATTGTATGTGTTGCATTACTGATCGGTGCATACATTTGCATGTGAAAAAAAAAATCACTTGGGAATGATGAATCGTCAGAACAATTATTCTTTGCATGGAACTGCATTCTTTATTGATTTTAGTGAAGTGAAGGCCAAAATATTTGTTCTCCTTGTCCTTGAGAAGCAATATTTATTTAAAGGAGCCTGCTACTGTGTCTATTGATCTTTAAAATCCACCATAGAACCTCTTGAGAGCTAAAGGATGATAGATAGATAGATAGATAGATAGATAGATAGATAGATAGATAGATAGATAGATAGATAGATAGATAGATAGATAGATAGATAGATAGATAGATAGATAGATAGATAGATAGATAGATAGATAGATAGATAGATAGATAGATAGATAGATAGATAGATAGATAGATAGATAGATAGATAGATAGATAGATAGATAGATAGATAGATAGATAGATAGATATGCCAATTACAATTCAGGTCATTTTTCCAGCATGCGCCTTTTCTCATGCTTATACTCAGTGACAAGGTCTTCTAGTGCCCAGGGCTAAGATGCCAAACTGTGTCAAACCCCCCCTCCGCCAAGATGTATGATCATGTGTCAACAAATTTCCCTCCCTCCCACCCCAAAAATTCAAGCACTAATCTGCATGCTTACCCTATAAGCATACTTTATCTTTGCAAGCCAAAATTCTCCTAAAAACAAAAATCCCCCATTCCTCCCAGGATTAAAAATCCAGCCCCTGGTGAAGTCCCCCCTCGAAACACAAATGTTTGCCCCCCCCCCCCTCCAATCCCCCCTTCCGCCTCAAATCCCCTCTCTCCCCAAACCCCCCTCTTAGGATAAACCTCCCCTCTACAAAATCACCCTTCCTAGCACAAATGCCCCATCCATAATCTCAAAGGTGTCAAGAGACAATCATTTTTTTTTTTTCACTTCACCCGTCAGTGGTCATATTGTGATGGCTGATCCTAATGTAATAGCAGGCATTGTCAACAGTACATGTAGGATCTGTGAGGCTCTTGTCTGGGAATTGTATAGGCCTCATTCACACTGACACTGTAAAACCTGCGTTTATATGTGATTAGACTAAAAATCACAGTCGTCTTTCCCCACTAAGTATTTTTTTTTTTTATTTGTTTTGGGCTGAACGAAAAAAAAAAACCCCTCCTAGAACAAATCCCCACTCCAAAATCATTCCTTTTAGAATACCCAAATCCCCTCTCCTAGCACAAATCCTCTTTCCCTCCCAACCCCCCCCCCAGCAAAAATCACCCCAAATCACCCCTTTTAGCACTCCCCCCCCCCCCAGATTTCCCCTCCTCAATGAAAAGTTTTATCCCCCTCTGCCCCCCAACATTCCCCCTCCCAGCAGAAGTCACCCCTTTCAGCACAAATCCCCCCTAGTCCCCCACCTAGCAATAATCCTCTTCTCCATCCCTCTTCTAGCACAAATCCTCTCATCCCATCACAAATGTTTGTTATTCTGGTTCCCCTCCCATTGTGTCCCTAGTGCAGCTCTCCCCTCCCTCCAACACACAGACCTCCTCATCGTAACGCGTAAGAGTTGAGGAGGAGCCTGGTGGGGTGATGACTTCTAATACATTTAACATACAACTGGCTAGGAGAGATGCTGCTGCTGCAGGGGTATCAGATTGCGGCTCGGGGACACCGCTAGCTGTCATATCAGGACTTTATAGGGTTTGCTTATCTGCATAGTCCCTATCTGGCAGTCCTGATCCAGGAGCACTGCAGTGGCTGGAATGTGGAACTGGAGGGGAGCAAGAGCACAGCCCATACCTCCTCCTGGCTCTCAACTCTTCTCTAGGTATAGCTTATCTATAGTAGTAGTGATGCTGCTGTGATAACTGCTGTCAGCTTGTAGCGGTAGGAACTCTCCTCGCCATGCAAGCCCCCACCTTGCATCATACCAGTGCCCAGGGCAGCTGTCCCTCCTGCCCACCCCTTGTCCTGCTGCTATACTACTAGCAGCATAAGCAAGATTATATTTATGCTTGGTAGATTTAGCCAGCCTCATGGATTTTAAGGATTATGCACTGTAGTTTTTCAGTGATCTCTTTTGGAGCAGTAATAAATTAATACACAATACAATACACTAAATAAAATACTGTTTTCACCTTTTTCATTGTTTGATGCATGTAAGTGTTGCTAATCTGCAGTTTCTTAGCATGCACTCCAGCGAAAGCTGCAAAGCACTTTCCATGGCTGGTTCCTGATGATGACAGCAGTGAACCAGTGGCCTGTCAATTGTAGTCTTCATCAGAAGCCGTAACAAGGTGACAGTTAGAGAGAACAACTGTGAGAGAGTCTGGGAGTTCATGGGAGGATCAACAGGTATTCTTGAAATGACACCTGCAGATTTAAAAATACAGAAACTTACTTTTGAAACAATAGCTTTAAAAGAAAAAAATGGAAGGGTGTACACATGCCTTATGGCATGGTTGCCTTTCCCAATTTTTGCATATTCTGTCATATTGATGAAGCACTGCCTATAAGAACCGCTTGATATTCATTCTGTGGGTTCCCCCTGGTTACCAGCACACGGCCATAAGCAAAGACAATTCCTTAATTCTCCTTGGCTCACACTCCAATAATCAATCAGTCCAGGGGTTTTTGGTTGTTTATTGTAGAATGGGGATAGGAGAAGGAAATAGTGGTATACTCCAATTTTAACTATTAACAGAGTTTGAGGACTTCTATCTTCTTGATTCACCCTGCCACTTTAGAGGAATGTGGATTAAGTCTCTTATCTTTAAGACGACTTGATAAACAATTAGTTATCTTCAGGACACTCTCTCTAGTATCCTCTCTCTCTTCCTCTGCTGACACCCCCGTTCACTGACTATCCTACGAGCAGGGGTGGCTCCCCTCAAGTCAGGCCCCTTGACACGAGTCTCTGTACTCACGATACTGCAGTCCCAGGGTCTCCAGTGTCTCCCCTCTCAGTCAGCTTCCCTGGACCTCTGGGTTCAGCTCCTCTCAACTGCTCCTCTGGCCCTTAGGACGACCTCCTGTGACCGCATGGCACCTCTACAGAGGAGGTGGCAGCCGTCCTCTCCCTCCTGGACTCTGCTCTCCAGCCAAAGACCCCGCAGCACATGTGCTCCGGGCTTTTATACAGTATCCCAGAATGCACCAAGGCGACCTGCCCTCTGCCAATCATCAGGACTGTATCAAAAGCCTATGCACCCATTCGTCAGGTTTCCTTCCACTGTCCAACATGCCTCCAGGACCAGCGTGAAACACTCTCTAGACTGAATGAATCGCATACTGAGCACAATGAGCAGACCTCACTAACAGATCCTGCTCTCTGGTAGGCAGAAAGCAATATAGATTTACCTGCAGCCCCTCTGGTAAGCAGACAGAGGCAAAGACTATACTTTCTCTCTAGCACCTACCTAGGAGGGGGCTACATTGACATTTACTCTTTATGGTTAATGCAGCTGGCAGTACTTCTAATACTTTGCTGAGTTTTGAAGCAATTCCAAGAGTATCTGATGTAGGCAAGGCCAGACTTATACATTCTGTGCCTCTACTTCCTACCCCCAAGCCCAAATTCAGTTGTTTTGTGCCCCCTTCTTGCCCACTCACATTTATAAGGCCAACTTCCGGGACCAACTGCATAAAAAGGAGTGGAGGCAAAATGTATATTTGATATTAAAATGGATGTTAGTGAATAAAGTGAATATGTGTTCATTTTGAAAATCCAATCATGTGCTAGCAATTTGTTTGACCTTTCATATGATTGGGTATTAAATGTAAACACAGATTGACCTTTTAAACGAAATCTTACTTAGCAAAGGGAACATTAACCACTTGCCGACCGCCGCACGACTACCTACGTCGGCGGTCAGCCCCTCACAGGCAAACTAACGTAGGGCTACGTTGCTTGCTTGTGAGGGTCTAGGGAGCGAGCGCGCGCCCCCGGAGGCGCGCTCCCGCTCCCGCGTGGTCACGGACCCCCCCGCGCGTGTGACCAGCGGACCCGATGTCCGCCGGCCACTCGGCGATCGGCGGGGGGAGAGGGAGAATGTCAGGCAGCTTGTGTAAACAAGCTGCCTGTCATTCTCCTCGCTGCAAAGACACTGATCACATGGATCTACTATGTAGATCCGTTGATCAGTGTCCTTACAGCTGAAGCCACAGCCAATCACAGTAGAAAGCACGCCCCTAGGGACACACACAGCCCCTCCCTCCCAAATAAAGTTAACCCCTTCACTACCAGTGTATTTTTACAGTAACAGTGCATATATATAGCACTGATTACTGTAGAAATGTCACTGGTAACCCCAAAAGTGTCAAAAATGTCAGTCAAGGGTCCGATCTGTCCGCCCCAATGTCGCAGTACCGCAAAAAAAAATCGCAGATCGCCGCCATTACGCGTTAAAAAAAAAAACAACAAAAATGACAAAAATCTTTCCCTTTGTTAGTAAACGCGATAACTTTTGCGCAAACCAATCAAAATACGCTTTTTGCGATTTTTTTTACCAAACATAGGTAGCATAAAACAAATTGGCCGAAAATGTTAAAAAAATTTTGATTTTTACATTTTTTTGGGGGGAATTTTATATAAAAAAATGTGAAAAATATTGTTATTTTTGCAAAATTGACGCTCTTTTTTTGTTTATAGCGCGTGATTAAAAAATCGCACAGGTGATCAAATACCACCAAAAGAAAGCTCTGTTTGTGGGAAAAAAAGGACGCCAAATTCGTTTAGGTACAGCGTCGCACGACCGCGCAATTGTCCGTTAAAGTCACGCAGTGCCGAATCGCAAAATACCCCCTGGTCGGAATGGGGGTAAAATCTTCCGGGGCTTAAGTGGTTAAAGTGTTACTAAATCCAGGAGCCTGCATTCACTATATCTGATCTCCTACAGTAGACTGAACATGGACATGCAATTATATTAGTAAATATAAACTGCTAAATACCTTTTCTTATAAGCAGTATATGGCAGTCTTGTGACTTCTATACATGTCTGGTTAAAGCTTTTACAATAGGAAGAGTTTTCATTCTACCCTGACTGTCCTATGAGGCTGCAGGACCCCTGACCCCCCTGTCTGGACAGTGCTGATTGGCCCTGGGGGCGATCACATGCACCCTCCCAAGAAAAAGAAAAAAACCTCTAGCAATACACACCAAATTAAGCATGTGCAGCTTGCCCCCAAGGCTAGGTTTTATCAAGAGATGGTTTGGGGAGTATCAGATAAGACAGGATCAAACAGCCTTATTACACAATGCAGAGGATTAAAGAGGTTGTAAACCCACCTCACAAACTTTTACCTAGAGGTAAGCCTATATTAAGGCTTACCTATAGGTGCTATAAATATCTCCCAAACTTGCACCGTTTAGGAGATATTTAGAGTGCATACTGCCGATGACGTCATCGGCGCAGGTGCTTTGAAGGAACGGCCACCAGTGCCATTCCTTCAGAGCTCAGTGCTGTGAACGGCGGCTCCAGCGCGCAGGCGCGGGAGTGATGTAATCGCGCCTCCGGCCAATCAGATGGCCGGAGGACGCGAACCCGGAAGCAGGATGGCCGGACATGTCGCCGAGGTGGCGGCACGGCGGGGGCTTTGTTTTAAGGTAAGTACTACTGTCAGGGCAAAAACACCAGGAGAAGGGCTCTAGGACCCAGCAGCGCTATCAGCACTTTGGCAGGAGAAGGACTTTAGGACCCAGCAGCACTACCAGCAATTTACCTGGGCCTATTTAAGGAAGCCTGCCAGTGATTTTAGTTGCTGGTTGATCTTCAGCTCCTCCAGTGTGTTATCCCTGTGATATTCCAGTGCCTGTCTCCTGTTACCAACCCGGCTTGTCCTTGACCTGTCTCCTGATTGCTTCCTGTGTTCGAACTTGGCTATCCACCTGACCACGCTTGCTCTGATATCCACCTGGCTCCTGATCTCGGCTATCCACCTGACCACGCTTGCTCTGATATCCACCTGGCTCCTGATCTTGGCTATCCACCTGACCACGCTTGCTCTGTTATCCACCTGGCTCCTGATCTCGGCTATCCACCTGACCACGCTTGCTCTGATATCCACCTGGCTCCTGATCTCGGCTATCCACCTGACCACGCTTGCTCTGTTATCCACCTGGCTCCTGATCTCGGCTATCCACCTGACCACGCTTGCTCTGTTATCTACCTGGCTCCTGATCTCGGCTATCCACCTGACCACGCTTGCTCTGTTATCCACCTGGCTCCTGATCTCGGCTATCCACCTGACCACGCTTGCTCTGATATCCACCTGGCTCCTGATCTCGGCTATCCACCTGACCACGCTTGCTCTGATATCCACCTGGCTCCTGATCTCGGCTATCCACCTGACCACGCTTGCTCTGTTATCCACCTGGCTCCTGATCTCGGCTATCCACCTGACCACGCTTGCTCTGATATCCACCTGGCTCCTGATCTCGGCTATCCACCTGACCACGCTTGCTCTGTTATCCACCTGGCTCCTGATCTCGGCTATCCACCTGACCACGCTTGCTCTGTTATCTACCTGGCTCCTGATCTCGGCTATCCACCTGACCACGCTTGCTCTGTTATCCACCTGGCTCCTGATCTCGGCTATCCACCTGACCACGCTTGCTCTGTTATCCACCTGGCTCCTGATCTCGGCTATCCACCTGACCACGCTTGCTCTGTTATCCACCTGGCTCCTGATCTCGGCTATACACCTGACCACGCTTGCTCTGTTATCCACCTGGCTCCTGATCTCGGCTATCCACCTGACCACGCTTGCTCTGTTATCCACCTGGCTCCTGATCTCGGCTATCCACCTGACCACGCTTGCTCTGTTATCCACCTGGCTCCTGATCTTGGTTATCCACCCAACCACGTTCCAGTCTCAGCATTATCCAAGTCCTGCAAACACCTCACGGGCGCCATCTGTCTGCTGATTCCACTCCAGCACTCCAGCTGTACTCTGGATCCTCCTGCACACAGTCCAGCAGGCGACCCGTGCTACTTTGGGCCTGACCTCTCCTGTTCTCATCCTCAGGGGGGTCTGGAACTTAGCCGCAAGGGAAGCCCTCTCTCTCCATTGGCCTCTAGCACCAGGTACGTGATAACTACATAATGAGCTAGTATGCAATGCATACTAGCTCATTATGCCTTTCTCTTTACAGGGCTTTTTTTTCTCGGTTTTTTTGGGGGACTTTACTTCCTCTTTAACCCCTTAGATTCCACAGTGAGTATAACAAGCATGCTTTACTGCATATACAGACTGATTTTACTTTTGCGGATTTAGTAACATTTTAATACAGTTGCTCTGTCTTATTAGGAGAAGGAGATAATACAAATGCTCTGTCTTATCAGGAGATGAATTGGGGACAGTGGAAGAAGGGGAAGAACGGAGACGACAGGATCAAACAGCCTTTTTTTTTTACACAATGTGGAGGATTAACCCCTTAGGTTCCACAGTGCGTGTAACCAGCGTGCTTTACTGCATATACAAATTGATTTTACTGTTGTGAGAGTAGTAACAATTTAATACAGTTGCTCTGTCTTATCAGGAGAAGGAGATAATACAAATGCTCGGTCTTATCAGGATGGTATGGGGACAGTGGAAGAAGGGGAGGATCAGAAACTACAGGATCAAACAGCCTTTTTACACAATGCAGGGGGTTAACCCCTTAGGTTCCACAGTGAGTATAACCAGCGTACTTTACTGCATATACAGACTGATTTTACTGTTGTGGGTTTAGTAACACTTTAGGTTTGCAACATGAACAGACTTTAGAGCTTTATAAAAATCAATCCCAATAAGTAGGATATATTTGAAAATAGTCTTAGGAACCTCTGGAAACTGAAAATTGTACCGAGCAAATTTGGTGGAACCTCGGCACTGTCTATCTCTGGGCTGCCACCAATTCTGTGAAAGTAGTGAACACGTTCTTCCCCAGTGAAGACTAAAAACGAGCACCAATCAATCTCCTGCTGATCACATGGAAGCACAATGGAAATTAGCTCCAAGCTAGCTAATACCAGAATTAGCCAAGGACTGAATGAGGGACTATTCTGGCGCTTTTATTAATGACGAATTTAAATATTACTACTTGAATTTAAAGGAGGCCTTTTTTTATTTATGTGAATTTAATCAGCTTTATGTAAATAAAATTATCACTATGTGTTAATGTCATAAAAAAGCTGTTTCTATTTATAGTTTTTAATTATATATGTACATGGGGGGCATCTATATTTGCTTACGTGTACCAGCTGTGCAGGTCTATCAGTCTGCTCTGAAGGATTGAGAATATTACAGATTCTAGGCAGCTTGCTGTTTTATTATGTTAAGTTATTAGAAGTAAAGTTTAGTTAGTTATAGCTAGACAGACATCTCCCTATGAACAGTGGCTGGGAAGATTTCTGCCTCTCCTTTGTAGTGCTATGACCCGCTGTTCTTGTGACATGCCCAATGGACTGAAATAACACGTAAAGTTAACTCCTTATTTTTCTCTTCTCTTGGTCATGTTGCACACAAAAAAATTTACGAGTGATGAGAAAGGCTTCCAGATATGTTGACATGGTTTCCATGTATAGTTTGTCTGTAATATACTGTTCAAAAAACATTAAAGGAACACTTTTTAATCAGAGTATAGCGTCAAGTAAACTCCTGGGATATTGATCGGGTCTGCTTTGGTGCGCTAGATGGGCAACAATGAGACGGCCTCCAAAACAGGAATGATTTTACAGGTGGAGGCCACTGACATTTTTTTTCCCTACTCATCTTTTCTGACTGTTTTCACTAGTTTTGCATTTGGCTAGGGTCAGTGTCACTACTGGTAGCATGAGGCGATACCTGGACCCTATAGAGATTGCACAGACAGTCCAACTCCTCCAGGATGGCACATCAGTATGTGCCATTGCCAGAAGGGTTGTCTCCCAGCACAGTCTCAAGAGCATGGAGGAGATTCCAGGACAGGTAGTTACTCTAGGAGAGCTGGACAGGGCCATAGAAGGTCCTTAACTCATCAGCAGGACCGGTATCTGCTCCTTTGAGCAAGGAGGAACAGGATGAGCACTGCCAGAGCCCTACAAAATGACCTTTAGCGGGCCACTGGTGTGAATGTCTCTGACCAAACAATCAGAAACAAACTTCTTGAGGGTGGCCTGAGGGCCCGATGTCCTCTAATGGGCCCTGTGCTCATTTCCCAGCACCGTGGAGCTTGATTGGCATTTGCCATTGAACAATGGCATTGGCAGGTCCGCAACTGGCACCCTGTGCTTTTCACAGATGAGAGCAGGTTCACCCTGAGCACATGTGACAGACGTGAAAGGGTCTGGAGAAGAATGTTATGCTGCCTGTAACATCATTCACCATGACCAGTTTGGTGGTAGGTCAGTGATGGTCTGGGGAGGCATATCCATGGAGGGAAGCACAGACCTCTACAGGCTAGACAATGGCACCCTGACTGCCATTAGATATCAGGATGAAAT
The DNA here is from genome assembly GCF_965119305.1 of Pelophylax lessonae. Lineage (NCBI taxonomy): Eukaryota > Metazoa > Chordata > Amphibia > Anura > Ranidae > Pelophylax > Pelophylax lessonae. Next base: position 58,598,783 of record NC_138778.1, on the reverse strand, counting down.
CCTTGGACCCATTGTCAGACCCTACGCTGGTGCAGTTGGTCCTGGGTTCCTCCTGGTGCATGACAATGCCCGGCCTCATGTGGCGAGAGTATGCAGCCAGTTCCTGGAGGATGAAGAAATTGATACCATTGAATAGCCCCCACGCTCGCCTGACCTAAATCCAATAAAACACCTCTGGGACATTACGTTTTGGTCCATCCAACGCCGCTAGGTTGCACCTCAGTTTGTTCAGGAGCTCAGTGATGCCCTGGTCCAGATCTGGGAGGTAATACCCCAGGACACCATCCGTCGTCTCATTAGGAGCATGCCCCCACGTTATCAGGCATGCATACAAGCACGTGGGGGCCTGTAGTACAAACTACTGAGTACCATTTTGAGTTGCTGCAATGAAATTTCAGCAAAATAGACTAGCCTGTTGCATCTTTTTCACTTTTATTTTTGGGGTGTCTTTGAATTCAACCCTCTGTAGGTTGATCATTTTTGTTTCCCTCAAACAATTTTGCTCCCAACACATTACCCAGTCAATATCAGTATATCCAGCATTTCTTTCCCCATTGAGATCCGATGTGTTTTCAAAGTGTTCCTTTTTTTTTTTTTTTTTGTATTTTACTTCACCCAGAGGTAAATGGCAACTGATTGTCTGCTTCTAATAGTCTAACATGGTTGTAAAATGCCCCATGTTTATGGGGAAGGGTCCTGTGCATTATAGTTGCCAGTTTGCAGGACAGGTATGTTAGCATGGAGGAACTACATGCTGATAGATTTGTGCAGTTTCATGTGTGGGTTCAGCATAGGGTTGCCACCTCATCCCTTTAACCACTTCCCGCCCACCCTATAGCAGATTGACGGCGGGAATGTGGTTGTATTATCCTGACCGGATGTCATATGACGTCGGCAGGATAATACAGCTCCCCGGGGGCGTGCAGAGCGGCGATCGGTGATGGGAGGTGTCAGCCTGACATCCTGCATCTCCGACCATGTGACCAGCCGTGTCCAATCTCTGCTCTCCCCTCCAGCGCTCAATGGAGCACTGGGCTGTGGAGGGGCAGAGGGGCGGAGGGGCTGGCTCAGGCTCTCAGTGGATTGGAGTCAGGTGAAGGTTCAGGCATCCAGGTGGATATTTCCTGAGCCTGGACTGGAGTGATGTCAGCCTGCTGTTGGCTGAAAACAGGTCACAGGAGTGCAGAATGAACTGCACTCCTGTGATCCATAGCAGAAGTATAGCCAAGGAAAAAAGGCTTTGGTCATGCTTCTCCTTTAAGCTTGCTCCCAAATAGTGGATAGTACAATTCAGTCCCGTAGCAAGGTCTCAGTGAGGGGAAATCCCACCTCACTTACAATTACATCTCTCTTGTATAATCCTATTCTCAACTCTCACAGACCAGAAGAACATGAGGTCCCACCTTCTCTTTATATATCATTTTTGGAAAGAAATTGACATGACCGTGTGCTACTTCTTCAAGAGCGGATGCACAACAGAATATCTAGAAAAAATGTACATCATAAATAATAAACAGAGAATTAAGTTAACTCAATCTGTATGTCAGATAGTGGGACCAGAGGGGGGGGGGGGGATCCCCATCTGTGTGGTTCATTTCAATAATTTACCTCAAAACCAGCATGTTGTAGTGTATGAATGCTGATGGTCCAGGACTGTAGCAGCGTCCAAAACATCCTAATGGGAACTGAAGGAGTGAAACCCAAAGGCAAGAACATGTCTAGGAACCAATATATAATATATATAAATCACCATGATAGTGGAGCAATAGAATGGACAAGGCAATGAGGATTCTGGGGATGAAATAACAAAGTATGGAAGTATATACATGTGAATATGTCCATGTATAAAAATGTACCAAAAGACATATAAAGAGTGGCTGGTTGTAAGTGCCAAGAGGAATAATAAATAAATTCATTAATATTACGAGAGAAAGAAAGGGATACTGTGAGCCCCGGTTCACACTGAGGCGACCTGTGAGGCGACCTGGTCGCCTCACAGGTCGCCTCCCATAGGGAAGCTGCGGACCCGTTCTAATAGGAGCGACACAAGTCGTTTCGACTTAGAAAAAGGGTCCGGAGCTTCTTTGGGGCGACCAGGAGGCGACCGCCATAGACTTCAATGTTATGAAGTCCGTGGCCGCTCCAAGGTCGCGGCGCGCTGCTCGCACCGCGACCTCGGAGGTCGCGGTGCGAAGTAGCGTCGCCCCGATGTGAACGGGGCCTCATATACAGGTGCACCAAGGGTACTGATAAATATACCGAAAAAATATGAAATGAAAACAATTAAAGTGCCCAAAGGAACAACATAGGGGATGTGGGTAGAAAGTACAAGGAGTGAAAAAGTGCCCAGTGTAGGTGAGGGAGTACCTGAAAAAAATACCAAGATGATGAAGAAGTGAAAAAACAAAAATGAGTGAATGGAAATTAAATAATGGTACATAACCACCAGGATTACCTCATTGCCAACAATGGTGTCCATAAAATAAAGGTCCATGGATAAAGAAACATGAGAGTAAAATATGGTTCTGGAGGAGGGGTGGTATATATACACACCCCAATGTGAGCCCAGGGTGACTCCCAACGTCACGTGAGGTGCTCTGCACAAGGGTAGATGTCACCAACCGAGCGGCAGGAGCCGCTCAGGTGTGTGGCGCCAACACCCACGTGCACTGAGGACTTTCAGGTCTCAGGGAAATCCTGCTAATGATTCCTAAATCTACAGCTTATTGGACATAAACATGAACAGTAAATAGTAGATCAAAGAATAAAGAATGCAACATACTTGACACTCAGGGTTGCTTCATATGACAATTTCATTTTTAGTAAGAATAGTAAAATTAAACAAATAATGATAACGGCAAGAAAAAGGACTGTAGTGTTTCCTAACATCAGTGGTCAGTAGAAAAAAGATCACTTACAATGCATCCCTGGAGACAGTGTTCCATCTTCAAATAAGGACAATTTGTTGATGTAGGTGATTGCTCTCCCTTTCCAAAAGTCAAGATATATATTGTATCCCTACTGAGGATGGGGAGTGTGTGAAATGGGTCATGGTGGGGATAAAGGTCATGGTGTCCTTTGCAAGCTTCTATTTAAGTGCTGTAAATTATAAAGTACTCCCAGATGACCAGGACAAATGTCTTGAGAATAATGACAGCACGCAATGACAAATTTGCATGTACTCTTCAAGTATATAGTTTGCAGCCAGCAGCTGAAGTGGATCCTTCGGGTGGTCTGTTGGCCAATCCTGATCTTTACCCATTAGGATCTATAGAACAGGTGTGCATTAGCCCTCTCATGTCTGCAAGGGGACAGTCTGAAATGTCAGCAGTGCTGGGATTCAATTGGGGAACCCTTTTCGCACCCCCTTATGGGAACCTCGGCTGATTGTTCTCTTTGGCAATGCAGGGAATCATGTTCTCATGTAGAACCAGGCAGAACATGAGTGTAGAAGAGGTGACCCATTCTCCTTTGCGTCATTGTAAAAGGGGGAGGTGTCATGGCACAGCCAAAAGAGAGAAAAATCTTTGCAGAGAATATATTTTTCTTTAGATTGTCATAAACATTTTTTTATGGTTCAATCAGGCAAAAATTAAAGCAGAACTTCATCAAAAAGGGGAGGTTACGCCTTTTCTCCTCCCCCCCCCCCCCTCACCCATATTTGGAATGTCTTTTTTGGGGGAAGAGCGGGTACCTGATTTTGACATGTACCTGCTTCAACTTCTGATTGGATCCCCGCAGCTATCCAAGTGGAAGTTTGGTCCCCCCTCCTTCCCTTGCAGCCTTTTGGGACACCTCACAGGTCCCAGGAGACTGTGGATCCTATTACGAGGTGCAGCGCAGGACCCAAAGCCAGCAAAGAACTGGGATGGGTAAGGACATCACTGGATCCTAGGACAGGTAAGTGTGTGTTTTTTAAGAGTCAGCAGTATTACAGTATTTGTAATTTCTGACTTTTAAATTTTTGTTTACAGGGTGAAGATCTCTTTAATTCAACTTTATAGGTAATGCTGTCCAGAAGTTAATTCAGGCTCTCAACCAGGGTTCAATGGAGTTCTAGGGTTCCTCTATAGGTTGCTAAAGATTCTAAAACGGTAACCGATTGATCTCCCACCTACAATGACAACCAATGTAAGGGGACAATTTCACACTGACATCTAACATAAGGGGGCATTTCCACACTGATCACCAATGACAAGGGGCTTTCCTACATGGACCACCAATGTGAGGGGATAGTACAAATTTCAGTTTGTGTTATAGGCCATTATGATTTGTTATATTTATTTCTATGGGTGGAGTATTGTAAAACAATTAAATCGGAGTATCAGATATCTAGTTATGCCATTTTTATTATTCGTCTATTTAAAATGTTCCATAGCTTACTGCTCATGCGAATGTACTGTAACCTGTGGAAATAATAATTTTTTAACAACGGTTCCCTGAGATCTTAAAAGTATTTTAAGGGTTTGTCCATGTTAAAAAGGTTAAGAAAGTGTGAGTTAATTTGATCTGCCTAAACAGTTTGCTATACAGTTTGAAGGCAAGGCTAAAGCTGGCCATATATTGATCAAAATTCGGCCAGTTCAGCAGGGACTAGCCAAATTTTAATCCATGTATGGGCACCCTGGTTGTACACAAGTCAATCGATAGAACCAGCCTGTCGGTTTTTTTCCCAAACGATTAGTGCCTCCGGCTGTAGCCAGCAACACTAATCATTGTGGCTTCCTGCACTTCCCGTCATAACACAATAGCACAGCGGGAGGGATTTCCCCATCAACACTGACTGTGGGAATCAAGCAATTTTCTTTCTTCTCACCCATGGTGAAAGGAAAGAAAATTACAAAATCCATGGCCTGCCTTACTGTTTAATTCGTGCACCTACACAGTGAGGGAGTCTATTAGGCATCATGGTCGTGCGACTACAGCCCCATTATCACATTTGACTTTTTGTCTGCATCTGAATTCACCTTAAACAGCCAATGTTCAAAAAAAATATAAAAAATGGTATGATCTAATAACTCCCATCCCATGCAGCACAGGATCTTAAAACTGTATGTAAAAGCATGATGGTGCACATGTACGTGTACAGTACTTCCAGTCCTGTTAGGTGTAGAGTTTGGACTCTTGTGTATAACAAAACAATAGCTGGAACCATTCCATTACTCTCACAGTCAGATCCATAGTTCATACAGTCAGGTCCATAAATATTGGGACATCAACACAATTCTAATCTTTTTGGCTTTATACACCACCACAATGGATTTGAAATTAAACAAACAAGATGTGCGTTAACTGCAGAATTTCAGCTTTAATTTGATGGTATTTACATCCAAATCAGGTAATGGTGTAGGAATTGCAACAGTTTGTATATGTGCCTCCCACTTTGTAAGAGACCAAAAGGAATGGGACATATTAACAATCATAAATCAAACTTTCACTTTTTAATACTTGGTTGCAAATCCTTTGCAGTCAATTACAGCCTGAAGTCTGGAACGCATAGCCATCACCAGACGCTGGGTTTCATCCCTGGTGATGCTCTGCCAGGCCTCTACTGCAACTGTCTTCAGTTCCTGCTTGATCTTGGTGCATTTTCCCTTCAGTTTTGTCTTCAGCAATTGAAATGCATGATCAATCGGATTCAGGTCAGGTGATTGACTTGGCCATTGCATAACATTCCACTTCTTTCCCTTAAAAAACTCTTTGGTTACTTTTGCAGTATGCTTCGGGTCATTGTCCATCTGCACTGTGAAGCGCCGTCCAATGAGTTCTGAAGAATTTGGCTGAATATGAGCAGATAATATTACCTGAAACACTTCAGAATTCATCCTGCTGCTTTTGTCAGCAGTCACATCATCAATAAATACAAGAGAACCAGTTCCATTGGCAGCCATACATGCCCACGCCATGATACTACCACCACCATGCTTCACTGATGAGGTGGTATGCTTTGGATCATGAGCAGATCCTTTCCTTCTCTAAAACTCTTATCTTCCCATCACTCTGGTACAAGTTGATCTTGGTCTCATCTGTCCATAGGATGTTGTTCCAGAACTGTGAAGGCTTTTTTAGATGTTGTTTGGCAAACTCTAATCTGGCCTTCCTGTTTTTGAGGCTAACCAATGGTTTACATCTTGTGGTGAACCCTCTGTATTCACTCTGGTGAAGTCTTCTCTTGATTGTTGACTTTGACACACATACACCTACCTCCTGGAGAGTGTTCTTGATCTGGCCAACTGTTGTGAAGGGTCTTTTCTTCACCAGGGAAAGAATTCTTTGGTCATCCACCACAGTTGTTTTCCGTGGTCTTCTAGGTCTTTTGGTGTTGCTGAGCTCACCGGTGCATTCTTTCTTTTTAAGGATGTTCCAAACAGTTGATTTGGCCACACCTAATGTTTTTGCTATCTCTCTGATGGGTTTGTTTTGTTTTTTTCAGCCTAATGATGGCTTGCTTCACTGATAGTGACAGCTCTTTGGATCTCATATTGAGAGTTGACAGCAACAGATTCAAAATGCAAATAGCACACTTGAAATGAACTCTGGACCTTTCATCTGCTCCTTGTAAATGGGATAATGAGGGAATAACACACACCTGGCCATGGAACAGCTGAGCAGCCAATTGTCCTATTACTTTTGGTCCCTTAAAAAGTGGGAGGCACGTATACAAACTGTTGTAATTCCTACACCGTTCACCTGATTTGGATGTAAATACCCTCAAATTAAAGCTGAAAGTCTGCGGTTAAAGCACATCTTGTTTGTTTCATGTCAAATCCATTGTGGTGGTGTATAGAGCTAAAAAGATTACAATTGTGTTGATGTCCCAATATTTATGGACCTGACTGTACCTGCCAGAGGTTACAGATTGTGGACCAGGGCAGGAGGTACCGAGGGGCACTGATAGTGACAAGGGAGGCTTGACGTTTCTGAAGTATCGCCATTTTTTGTGCCTCATTCGAGAACGCCAGAAATCTTGCCTATTATCACTTTATATAATTATTATTGGAGAAACCCCAAAGTTTTCCCCTAATCCAGAAACCAGGCAGGGGCCGTACACAGCACAAATGTTTAAGCTGTCACCACCCACAAATTACAGGCTTGTGGGAAACTTTGCCCCTGACAACCCTAGTCAGTACAATAGCAGACATCTCAAGTCTCCCACAAGTTGCGGGAGACTCCCGCATTTTGCCCTGCACTCACGGACACCCGCGAGCACAGGGCGATATCCCAGCAGGGCAGCAGCAGCAGCAGAGCTGTCATAATACTGCAGCCGTGTGCTTCCTCTGTATGGCTCCTCCTCTCACAGGCGGATTGCACTTCATATCACTCCGCCTGTGAGCCGGGACTACGGGAGCGAATAGCGGCTCTGTTCTCTTTCATCATGACAGCTCTGACACTGCCCTACTTGCCAAGATATCGTCCTCAGCATACCACAGAGCCCAGCGTACCATAGAGCACAGCATACCACAGAGCCCAGTACCACAAAGCCCAGCATACCACAGAGCCCAGTACCACGGAACCCAGCATACCACAGAGCCTAGTACCACGGAGCCTAGTACCACGGAGCCCAGCATACCACGGAGCCCAGCATACCACGGAGCCCAGCATACCACAGAGCCCAGCATACCACAGAAACCAGCATACCACAGAAACCAGCACCACAAAGACCAGCATAGTCTGTAAAATATGTAAAAAGGTATGTGCATTAGCATGTCTAATTGTTGCAATATGTTCTTTAATATCTAGTTGTGTTCTGTTTTAATAAAATGTCATGTGCTTGTTCATACAAGTATGAAGAAGGACATGACATTTTCTGTCTGTCTATGTCACATGTGCTAGGGGTGCACCTAGCCCCCAGCACATAATTGTAAATATCCCAGCATGTGCAGTGTTTCTGACTCCTACCACCATGACCACTTCAAATCACTGAAGTGGTCATGGTGGTTAGAGTGTTCCTTTAATATCTCCTATAAGCAGTAAAACTCTGTATACTGATTTCATTTCATCCTTCTATAGTTGTGTTAGATTAGGGGGAGGGGTGCGCGGGGGGGCTGGCCAGGCGGCGCGTGGGGGGGTGACGTTGTTGCGGCGGCGCGGGGTGCCACCTCCCTGAAATGACTTTGCCACCTCCCTGAAATGAGTTTTTGCAGGTTGGGATGTCTGCAATAGGTGTTAAGCAGACTTGAATACAGGCTTCACAAACCACACACACACACTACTCGCACTAGCATTGCAGGTAAGCTAAGGAACCCGCAGCAAATAATTGGCATTGCCATATCACGCTTAGACTGGAATAGTTAAAAAGAGTATGAGCCTACTCACTGTATGCACTGCAAACGTATGCTGTGGTCCTTGTACCCAAAAGATAGTTGTAATGACTATTCCACAACTGAGAATCACACAGACACAACAAAACCTCAGGACAACGGATATTTATTTATAGACAGAAAACTAATACTCTGCCTGATCCTTAGGATACATACACATGGTCGTATGAAAATAGGGTAACTAATAAGCAGGATCTTCCTGGCAGAAGTTTGCAGCAAGATCCTATGTACAAAGTGCTCTGTGTGCTGTACACATATAACATTTGAGCAATGTAGGCATGCATAAAGCATTAGTATAACCTATTGGTTGACAAGACACAGCCCATTGCCACCTAAAATCCTCCATTTCTAGGGTGTAGGCAGCTCTGGTACTCCAATAGAGTACATTTGCCTGTACGCATGTAAAATTTAGCACACATGCTTACATGCGCACAGTGTAATATAATAACCAATGGACCTGCTCATTCAGGCTGGTGGAAAGTTCTTTTGCTACACACTTCATGATTCCTTAGTGGTTTTATGAACCATCTTTGACTGTTCTACATTCTACATCATCAATTATTGATCATTCATTATTAATCATTCATCATCCATTGTTTTTTATAATATATACTTAATGTTATGTTTTTAGGTCTATGCATTTATTTTTGGCGCCATCACTTTTGTGTTTGTTCAGCATAAAATACAACTCGTTTGAAGGGCCTCAGATGAAGATTTTTCTACTTTTTTTTTTGGATCTGAACGCAATGTAAGTTTATCTATCTTTCAGTAGCTGTGTGCATGGGAACATAAAAACAACACACAGATCCTTAAATGTTGATGGATAAAAATGCAGCATTGTTAATGCCGTGGGCATCACCCCTTAGGAAAGTGTAATTTAAAAAATTGGGCACTACTTAGAAGTCAGCAACTGTTTAAACAATACATATCTTTGTAAGGGGGAGTATGTGTGGAATAGGGAACTTACAGCACAGTGTGCAAAATGAGCTGAACTTGAATAGGGAATGTATAGCACGATGCAAAGAATGAGATGCGGATTAGGGAACGGCACCACAATGCATCACATAAAGAGCAGGGTGTGTTGCGGTAACACACACGTCCCTGAAATGCACAGGTGTAAATGGGTTCATAAAGCACAAGCATTGTGTGAAAGAACCTTTTTAGATAAATAATATTAATATTTTACAGGTGATTAAAAAGCGAAGTTTCACTCATTTTTATAAGTTTAGCTTATTGTAATGCCCACCCATACTACTTATACAATTGGCTAATAACATTTTTTAAAGTGGAACTTCACTCTGTCAATAAACATGGACTATTTTTAATTCACATGCACGCCCCCTGTAGACAGAAATGCAGAATCACACATATATATATATATATATATACATGACTGTATGTGAACTGGGAGGTAGGAACCACATCTGAACTGCTGACACCTATGGCGGTTATTCCATTTGGGAGAAGACGGGGAGTACCGAGGGTACCACTGGGGCCGGGACCAGTGGTGCAGACCCGCACAACCATCTGCCAAACCAGAGAGACCCACATTTCAGAGGTGCAATGCACACATGTTGTGAGGGCCGAGCAGTAGTCACAAGGTGCATTGGTTGTGGTCGCAGCAACAAACAGTCCAGCTCTTAAACAGGCAGAGAGGCGTCAATGGGCCCAGAAGTTTTCCATTTCGTCTAGTGAGGGGGAGGCAGGGGCTACTGATGTGAGGTCATCCAGCTTTGAGTATCGATATGGATCCCTGGAAGAGGGAATTGATTACTGGGTATCAGAAGTGGAGGCTGAGTAGGACTAGGGAACTGAAGGAAGAATAAGTCCTGCAAGTTCCAGTTTGCTTAGTGAAGAAACAGATACAGCGGTCGTTTCTAATAAAGTGCGCAAGGAATCTTGGGTTCTGTGAGGCCTATGCTTCAAGGGTCCCAGACCTATCCCCACCCCTTACCTATGCTCGGGCACAGAACGATGCCTACTCAAAACTGATCGTAAAAAGTGGAGACCCCTTACACCCCCACTGGGAAAGGAGACAGGCAGAAACATCCCAGGTTCTCTCATTTTCAATTACTTGTCCAAAGGAAGGTGGCCATGTAATACAGATATGATTATCTATACACTCTATGGGAGGTGATGGAGGAAATTGAGAGCAAGAGGGAGGCTTGGTGTGCAGAGGGTGTTTGGGACTTCCTATACATTGCCAAGTCGCATCGGAATCCGTCCAGGCCTCAGTTGTGGGACACCTTCAGGCACATGAAGGAAAACTGGAATCTAGGGGGACACTAGAAATGATCTGATTTTGCCTACAGTGAGTACAGATCTGTGCCATAGGGCCTGTTCTGAGAGGGCCACCCCTTCTGCTAGAAGAGTCAGTGGACGGGTGTCAGTCAAGGGGATGCTAGAGTGTTCTGAAGTTAATGTAGCTGCATCAAGTCTGCTGCTAGAGAGAGCAAGAGGACTTAATTCTTCCATACAAGTGCCAGTATGGTTAAAGCAGTGTGTCTGCTTCCACAAATAACCTGGTGAGGCCAAGTGGGAGTTGTCTTTATCTAATGTGATTAGTTCAAGTTGGGGTATCCCAATATTCCCTTCTCCCATCCAAGTTCCGCAATAAATACCAAACTATTATTTATTGAGTAACAAACAACTGGGAGTAAGGATGGATGAGTGCTCCATAGAGACTGTTTGCAGGTAATAATAGGAGACCCGAGAAGTCATCATACAGCAAGCCCTATGGGGACAGTACTACATATGCCCTAGGTGAATGAAGACCAAGCTGTACAAGGACAGTTGCAGGTCCCGGAAAAAAACTAAAACATGGCTGGGGTGGGTAGAACAGTCACCTTTTATTCATATGCTTTAACATTTCTGTGGGGGAAAAAATGTTGCTGTAGCTGCTTAAAGAGGAACTATATTCATTTCCTCGCCAACAATGTGATGTCTGTGAGCTTCTTTGCTGGCCGCCAACATCTTTGCCTGGTTTTCTTCTGGGTACAAGATCACCAGCTGCCTTGGCCTCAATGGCATCCCTAAATTCCCATACATGCATGGTTGGCCATTCATCTCTACAGATGTCGCATTTGTACACTGTGCTGTGCACCCAGTGTTCATTGCAAGCAGGCAGGTAAGTATCTTTTATTACAGAGAGAGTATGCTTCATTTTCATAAACTTCTGCCTGTTTGCAAACTTTTTTTTCCTGATGTCAAGTTCTACTTCAAAAATGTTAGCTGTTAGTCATGTTGTAACTTGTTTTCACTAAAGCTGAGCATACATAGGATAACGATAACAGATTCCTCCATCCGCACAAGCAATATGGATGAACAAATCTCCCCCGCTAAGACTGTTCGTTAGATTGACTTCTGATGAACAGGAATTTTTGGCAATCGGCCACTGCAACCATTGATCAGTACGTTCTGAATGCAGTAAGCACTGATCAGCGGCTGCAGCTGCCGATCGACAAAACTTTTTCAATATTCCTTTTCTGCATAAGTCTCACTGTCAACTTCTGTCAAACAACGATGCCCACACATGGAATGAAATTTGTCCGGTCACTGTTGAACTGGTCAATTTTCCATCCATCTGTGACTAGCTTTGCTAAAACTACATGTCTACCTAAACTGACCCTGCCCATGAGGTGACAACGCTGCAGTGATTTCATTGCAGAACAAACAATGTTGTCTTTTTAGCAAATTGTCACCCCCGCTGATCCTTTAAGAGAATCTGAAAGCCAGGAGGGGAAGGCAGCTTTTTGATCATGTGACCGCTGTGATTGGCTGTTACGGCAGTCACATAAGCAGAGGCTCCCAATTGTAAACGATGACTGGAAGTTGTCCATGACAAATTAGTCTCTGTGCCGGGAGCACACAGGCACACAGTGCCTGCAATCTCAACAAAAAAAAAAGCCATTCCCTATAGATGTGTATGTTCAGCCGCTCAGTGTTAAAGCCCACCTGCACATATATGCACATGGCTGGCAGGAACAGGTTCAAGGCAGTGGAAAATCATAGGCTATACTGGCAGTATACTGTAAATGCGTAATAAATACTTTTGGGGGAATTCAGAATTCAGAAAGACGTCTGTGTTAGGCTCAATGTACACGGGACGTTGAAAATGGCCGTTTAGGAGCAGTTGGGCGTTTTTTTCAGAAGCCCCTGGACCCACCTGCATGTTATCTTATCTGTCCATGTACACAGGGTCATTTACAGTCATTTGCAGGCAGTTGAGTTCAGGGACATTTTTTGGAACGCAATTATTTGCGTTCGAACGTGTGTTTCCCGGCGTTTCAAACGCAACCGAACGTGATGACCCGCGTTTTGCGTTTGCGTTTTTTCCATTTTAAAGGGGAATGATTTTTTTTACCTCTAGGAACGGTTCTAAACGCAAACGCCCGCTAAACGCGGGTGCAAACGCGACCGGATGTTTTAAACGTCCTAAAAATTCCAGCATTCAAAGGGACTTTTAACAACGTGTACATGGAGCCTTAATGCTACTAACAGACTGCAGCATAGAGCATCATTCACATGGGTGCCGAGACCTTTACACCTAAAATTGGCCATTGGCCTCGATGGCTGGAGCTGCCAGGTTTTGCATGCAGGTAGGCCATGTAAAGCCAGTTATAGATGGATGAAATCTCAGCCGGTTCAGGAACCGGTCGAGATTCGCTTCATCTATGGGCAGGCTAATCGTACCCAAGTGGATCCATCAATTGTGTATAAGAAATAACTGCGCTGTCAAAAAAAATGAAGATAAAGTCTTCACCTGTGTGAACAAAACATAGTGGATACATAACCCAAAACATTCAAAAACAAGTAACACAAGATAATGTGCCAACATATTCTCTTCATATAAAAAAAAAAAAAAAAAACTCTGCAGGCAGTGAGTGAAAGTTGAAAAAAACAAAATGACACCTATTAAAAAAACAATGTATCTGGTTATGTTCTCTAATGTTGTAGGGGTGATAACCCCCCCCCCCACAGATGTTCATAAAAATGAATCTGAAAAATAATGGTGAATAAAAAATAATAATAAAAAAAATATAATAAAAAATGTCCCTCAAGCTGGTAAATAACCCAAAGACTGATTGTGATTCCAAGGAAAAAAAATTCCTCCTTTACTACCAAATCCAACTCAATAGTCATAACAGCTTTAGCAATTCACTGAGGAGCTTCATGACAATCCCATCCAGAAAGAAGAATTTAAATTAGCCGCTTACCAGATAGTAACAGCGGGATAGCTTGTAACAATCCATGCTGGTCTCACACGGTCTTCCGACTGAGGCCCCTTTCACACAGGGAGTCCGTTCAGATCTGCCTGTCAGTTTTTTTTGGCGGATCTGAACGGATCCCCCATGCATCCCTATGGGGGATCGGATGTCAGTGGAGACATATCCGCTGACATCTGATCTGATCCATCAAAACCGGACAGACGGTCCGTTCCCATCCGATTCCCCCATAGAGAAGAATGGGGACCTGACAGCTGTGTCTCCGCACACAGCACGGAGACACAGCTGTCATCCTCCTGCTCAGTGGGGGATCGGCGAATCGATCACCCGTTGAGAAAAATGGAGTCCGCCTGACGGACTACCGTGTGTGAAAGGGGCCTAAAGACGGCTCAACACCTGCCGATTGCTCCTTCATGTCTCCTGGGACCAGCTGTCAGAACTCAGGGCTGCACGGCTGAACACAATTTCAACACTCCCCGACTGCTGCAATCTTAATGATGAACGGCTCCTACTTCTCCAATATTAACATCCCAGAAGGATGGATATAATCCATGTAGGAGGAAAATAAAGGGACTGGATGGTGCATTATCCTTGGGATAAAACTTTTATTGGACAAAAAGGATCATAGTGAATGTAGTCAAAAATTTTAATGAATTAAAAAACACAGCCGCCTGCAGAACGAACCATGTGAAGTGATGGTTAGGCCATCTCCCTCCAACACGTTTCCCCTAAGCAGGCATCAGCTGCGAATGGAGTACCCATCTGATGACTTGGGTAAAACCAACATTTTTGTCAATGGCAATAGCTGCTAGAAATAATTACTTTGTTGTTCCGGCAAGCACAGCTTCCCGCGTCCTCCTGCCCAGGAAGAACACAATAGTTCCGCAGGAGGGATTTCCACATCAACACAGTCATGGTTGTAGGTAAGAAAACCGCATCATCTATGGCTTGCAAGGCTTGCATAAGTCCATAGCATGTGTGTGTGGTTGAGCGGCCCTGAACATACACTGTCTGTAATCAGGGCCACTTACCTGTACGTCTGTCAAATTAGGACAAGCAGCTGTGTCTATGCAGCTGCCGCATTACTATAGACTTACATTGCCTGCCTGTATGCAAATGGACAATTCACAATGTACGGGTCTCAGCATGCAACGAGAAAACAGAGATGCTGCACATCCAGAAATAAAGAAAAGTCGTAGTTTATTGTAGAATCACAGGCTTAAAACATGACACACGAAGGATCCACAATGTTCAGCAGACGCGTTTCAGAAAAAGTGCTTAATCATTGAGCAATAATTAAGCCCTTTGTGTGAAACGCGTCTGCTGAACATTGTGGATCCTTCGTGTGTCATGTTTTAAGCCTGTGATTCTACAATAAACTACGACTTTTCTTCATTTCTGGATGTGCCGCATCTCTGTTTTCTCGTTGCGTGGACTTTCCAGGTTGCGGAGCCTAGCAGGCACCCAGTTTTTTTGCCACAAGTAGGATTGGGAGATCCTTGATTTGCAGACAGCTTTGGAGAGGTGTACATTTTATTTCCTGTGTAGTTTGTGGTGCCTCAAGTCAGGTGGGGGGATTTTATGGGCAGGAGTAAGGATATAGAAAAATAATAATATATAATATAATATAATATTTATTGAATTATAGAGGGGGGGGAGAGAAAAGCACAAATTATATACAACATTGGAGTGTGAATGGGTAGAGGCCCATTGAGTGCTAGTGAAGAAAAGGTAGAGTGTGTTTACACGTGAAAATTATGTGACTTCATTGTTTTTGAAAACAGGACAATCCTGCACTGTTGATCCCTATAGGATAGGGATTGGTTCAGGGCGGGTGTCCAATCGGTAATCCGACGCGTTTCGGCCAGGATTCGGCCTTTATCAAGGTTGTATCACCGATTCTATAATTATTGAGATATAATGTGTAAGTAGCTCAGTAGCACTACATATGTATATATACAAAAGAATTTTTCTTAATAAGCATTTTACATACACTTTTGTATCCGATTTCTTGTGAGTGTGTCTTCCCGAAATTTTCTTCAGGTGCTGCAGGAACTATATGCTGGGTGGGATAGACGGATAATTTGAGTATATGGGCTGGAGAGAAACAACCAAATGGAGAGTAGTGATTTTAGTAATGGTTTTATTTACTTGGGATCTGAGAATTCAATTCAAAGTCCAGAGGAGGGTCCAGGATATATCTAGCAGTGGGACCAATCTGAAAAGATATCAATTTGTTGTAGGTTTTGGTTTTGTACCAGTCCGCATGTGTGGTGATTTAACATAAGAATTGGTGACTTCCAACAAGGAAAAAGAAACGGCTGCAAAAGCCGTTGGTTCTGAGGAGGAGATAGGTTCAAGGAGAATCTTCTCCTCCAAAGAAAAACTTACAGTTTTGTAGAGTAGTAAGGGATAAAGACGTCCGTCCGCAGCATGAAAGTCTCCAGGATGCTTCCTCTCCCTCGGTTGGAGAGAGACTGGAGTTCCTGGAGCGGTTGCTGTCACAAGGCTTCACACAGCGCCTATGCGCATGCGTGACAGCCTATTTAAGGCCGGGGAACGCTCCAGGAACTCCAGTCTCTCTCCAACCGAGGGAGAGGAAGCATCCTGGAGACTTTCATGCTGCGGACGGACGTCTTTATCCCTTACTACTCTACAAAACTGTAAGTTTTTCTTTGGAGGAGAAGATTCTCCTTGAACCTATCTCCTCCTCAGAACCAACGGCTTTTGCAGCCGTTTCTTTTTCCTTGTTGGAAGTCACCAATTCTTATGTTAAATCACCACACATGCGGACTGGTACAAAACCAAAACCTACAACAAATTGATATCTTTTCAGATTGGTCCCACTGCTAGATATATCCTGGACCCTCCTCTGGACTTTGAATTGAATTCTCAGATCCCAAGTAAATAAAACCATTACTAAAATCACTACTCTCCATTTGGTTGTTTCTCTCCAGCCCATATACTCAAATTATCCGTCTATCCCACCCAGCATATAGTTCCTGCAGCACCTGAAGAAAATTTCGGGAAGACACACTCACAAGAAATCGGATACAAAAGTGTATGTAAAATGCTTATTAAGAAAAATTCTTTTGTATATATACATATGTAGTGCTACTGAGCTACTTACACATTATATCTCAATAATTATAGAATCGGTGATACAACCTTGATAAAGGCCGAATCCTGGCCGAAACGCGTCGGATTACCGATTGGACACCCGCCCTGAACCAATCCCTATCCTATAGGGATCAACAGTGCAGGATTGTCCTGTTTTCAAAAACAATGAAGTCACATAATTTTCACGTGTAAACACACTCTACCTTTTCTTCACTAGCACTCAATGGGCCTCTACCCATTCACACTCCAATGTTGTATATAATTTGTGCTTTTCTCTCCCCCCCCTCTATAATTCAATAAATATTATATTATATTATATATTATTATTTTTCTATATCCTTACTCCTGCCCATAAAATCCCCCCACCTGACTTGAGGCACCACAAACTACACATAAATTGTTGGGATGGTGGCAGAAAACTACTAACTAACTTCCAATATAAGATCCACAACCTTTATCTTTCAACATTTTATTTCCTTTTACCTACAGGTCTCGGCACCCTTGCGAATGAGGCACAAATTTTTACTTTTGCTTAAAGTCCTACTTCAATATGTGTGTGTTTTCTCTACTTAAACATTTCTTTTAGACATGACAAAAAAATTAGTTTAGTTTAGTTTAGATTTGTTCATCAAGTTGTTTAGTTTCGTTAAATTTGGTTGATTCGTTCAATTCCTATTTGGGATTCGTATTTGGAATTCGTTTTATGCCTTTTTCAAATTTTCTTCGAAATTACTGATTCTTTCGTTTTCGAAAAGTTCAAATCGATAAATTTTGAACAAACAAAAAAAAAGTCTTCAAATGATTACAATGACTCTTCCAATCATCTTTGGCCTAACAAAAACAGCATTATTTTGAAATGGTACTCTAATAACACACACAGTCTTTGATTTCAGAAATATGTTTACAGTTCAAATTCGACTGGAATTCCATGTAAAATGCGATTTGAATTTCAATTTGAATTTCCGAAATTTGGACGAATTCCATTTCGTTATACTGCAATTCAGGTTTTCAGATATATCCGAATCTCCGAACAATGAAAAAATTGTCTGAATCTTTATTCGGAACGAAACTAACCGCACATGTTTAATTTCTTTCTAACCTATGCCAGCACTAAGAAATAAACATCTATTGGAAGACAAATAGCTCTTAATCGTGATATTCTTGCCTGTATGTCTATGAACTCAGCAGAAACTCCTGTTTTTTTTTTTTTTTGTTTTTTTGTTTTTTTTTTTTTAGAAAAATAGCAGTTGGCTGGGAAAGGTGAACTGTGCCCTTAGGCAACAGAAACAAAGACTGATTCAACAAACTCCATTGTGTCTGAAAACAGCAACATACAACTGACAACTGCTTGTGTAGGTAAGCCACAGCCACAATGTCCTGATTTATAAACATGTACTATATAGTAATTACAAATTATGCTTTCATTTTATTTTTTTTTTTGAACAGCTATCTCACCTGTATGTGTGTTCTTTTGAAATTAATGGAGATATACCATACTGCAATCCTAGGATCATATTTCTAAAGCAGTGTATGTGACATTCACCAAACATTCACAGGTTGGTTAATCATTCCCTGTAATTTAAAACATCTTACATGTATATTTTTCTGTGTTATGTTGAACTGCATTATTGTTAAGTAGTATGCTGACATCTAGTGGAGGTTTTGAACAACTACAACTTGTTTACTATTTGATTTTGGTTTCTCCCTTTGTCCTCCTCTCCTGGTTTTTGCTATTTACTTCAATCCTAGCCATTACTATCCTGTTCCCTCAGTCAATGTTAGTACTTCACAGAGATAGGGCTTAGGGAAGTCATTATTTTCTAAAACTTCAAAAGACCAGAAAAACATCCTCTTGAGCTGGATTCAACGTCGGTATCTTTTTGAAGAGTTAAGCTGCCTGTGGAAGGTGCCAAGTCAGCAGATGACCATAGGGTCTGGACAGACTGGGTTTAAAGAGGTACTGTATGTCAATGCACAAAGTGGCATTAGAAAAAGAACACATGCACCAGGAAAATTCCCCATCAGTGAATATTTGGTAAATTTTACATTCACTGCTTCATAAATATACCCCTTAATAGGTGTCGATTAGAGGTATGGCAGTAGCTGTTAGTTCTTTTTGATGTTTAATAGAAACTATAATTGTAGATGGTTGATATTATATAGTTGTTTTTAAATGATGCCTTATTTCATTTTTATTTTTACAATTACTTAAAAAAAATATTTTACAAATAAACATTTAATACATGCTGCACCCATGACACTGGTTTGCCTTTGGTTGTTTATAAAGTGAGCACAGAAGTAGCTTTTCCCTTTCTGACTGCATCTGCCTATTTTAATCTTTATTTGGCTCCATATGAATAGGCTGGGATGGGGGTGCATCACTTCTCTGACTCATTCAGCTGTGTGTGTAATTTTTGCTTTAGCTGTAAGGCTGGGTTTACACCAGCTGAAGCCGCGGCTCGCAGCAGGGGGTCCGGTGCGTCCCTGTCCTCTGTTTCAGGGGCAAATCAGGTCAGAATTTTTGCCCAAATTTGGATCTGAAACTGAGCCAAAGACACACAGGAACCTTTTCCAGTGCAAGCCATGGCCACGCCGAAGCTGAGTGAACCGACTCGATTGAGAGGCGGTCACAGTCTCCCATCATGCGAATATGGATGTGGGGAATCCGCATCCAATTCGCATAAGTGTGAACCCAGCCTGAAGATCTATAAACAGGGGGAGCCTAGGCATGTGCAGATACTAGTTAGAACTAGGGATGGGCTTAGGCGTGTGCGGATCGTAGTCCCAACCCATCTGAGCAATCCCGCCAGGAAGTTCTCAATGCACATCGCCAATCATAGGCAGTGAGGCATTTCCCGGCCTCTTAGCTGCACATACACATGCTGCTTATGAGCAGAGATGTATAGTAACTAAGTAGAACTACTACACTACTGTACTTAAGTACCGAAAGGCGGTATCTGTACTTTTCCTAGAGTAGAATTTTTTTCTCCTACGTCCACTTTTACTTCACTACATTTTTTCGATGATTTCAATACTTCTACTCCGATATTTTTTTTTTGTGCTGCATAGTTACTCGTTACTATTATAAAAATTTTCCTCTGCCAGAACAGTAGATGGCAGGTTTCATGAAGTAAACATGTGTATTATCAGCGCATCCGAAAATAAATGCTACTGTATGTATAAATAAAAGCTGCATTTGAAATAATAAAAAACAATATGATGTTCAAACTTTTGACTTCTTTCTTTAATAACTACATAACACAGTACTTGTACTTTTACTTTCAGTACTTGAGTAGCAATTTTTTTTTTCAAAACTACTGGTACTTTTACTTTCAGTACTTGAGTAGCAAAATTAAAAAAAAAAAACTACTTGCAATACTTAAGTACAAAAAATGTTGAATACTTTAGTACTTCTACTCAAGTCACTTTTTGATCGAGCACTTCCACTTCTACTCAAGTTTCTTTTTGATCGAGCACTTGTACTTTTACTCAAGTATGGGTTTCGAGTACTTTTTTACAACTCTGCTTATGATTGGCGGTGTGCAGCAAGGGCTTCCTGGTGGGATTGCCCAGGTGGGTTGGGACTACGATCTGCACACGCCAGAGCCCATCCCTAGTTAGAACCTATTTGATCTATCCCACAAAGAATTTGACGCTGCCAGCTGCCATAAGTGGACAAAGCATTGCAGCCGCTCATATACACACTCCCTGAATATCTGTGGCTGCAGATGCGGCTGCTCGGCCGCTCATGATTGGCAGTCCGCAGTGACAGTTAACTGGTAGGATGGCTCAGGTGGGTTCAGACTAGGATCCAAATTTCCCTGAGCTGATCCCTATGTATAAACAAAAGGCTTTATCAGTAAATAAGTTAGGTGTAGCCTGGTGCATGAAACCCACAGTGCAATTTGTTGGCTGAAAATAAATAATATGTAATATTTGTGTGAAGTAGTTCATATTCATCCAACTTAAGCCTCAGGCACACGGACATTTTAGGCACCAAAATATTTTAATGCCCGGCATTACATAGTAATAAATAGCTGTATGTTAGATGTATACGGGTATGTGCTGTACTTGTTTAAACTTGCAAAGGGGCATAAGGCCTCATTCACATGGGGTGATTACATCCATGCCCCATGCAGGGCTGTATTTTACCAGCACAGGGATACACAGGTGTTGGGTTCATCTCCTTTCCAGCAGTCCCATTGCTGTCCATTGGGACAGACACAGCTGCCGCTCCCAATTTAACTTCAATGCAGGTGCATGCGCACGGCCCCGAATGCACCCACGCTTCAGGGCCATGCGCACGCATCCACACAGATGTCACACTGGGAGCAGCAGCTGTGTCCGTGCATCTGTGTCCCAGTAGACAGAATTGGGACTGCTGGCAAAGGGATGCGTGCAACACTTGTCATTCCTGTGCCAGTAAAACACGGTCCTGCACAGGGCGCTGATATAATCGCCCCATGTGAACAAGGCCTCTATCTGCGAGTGTGGGTTTTGTGCATTCAGAGATATATGCTTGTGTGCAAGTTTAAACAAGTATGACATATAGAAGGAGTATCGAACATTGGGGCCTAGGTTGGGATTTGACATATAACCCAGTGCAGCCAGCAGACAGCTGTTCATTGCTAGTAATGGGCTCGGGCATGTTCGGAATCCCACCAGCCCTATCCCACCAGGAAGTCAACATGGATAGAAAACTGGCTAAAAGATAGAATTCTATGCAGTGGAATAACTTCCTTACAGGATGTCTCTAACTTACAAGCAGACCTCAATGCACTGTTTTATTGGGCAACTATGTAGTAAATGAGGTTTAAGGTTGTTAAATGTAAAGTTATGCATTTGGGGGCTAAGAATATGCATGCATCATACATTCTAGGGCGTGTACAACTGGGGAAATCCATGGTGGAGAAGGATCTGGGTCTTCTGGTAGATAATAAGCTTAATAATAGCATGCAAAGCTGTGGTTTCCAAAGCAAGCAGTAATTACTTGTATTAAGAGAAGTAAGGACTGCAGAGAGATATAATTTTGCCCCTGTACAAATCATTAGTAAGACCTCATCTGGAATATGCAGTTCAGTTTTGGGCACCAGTTCTCAAATAGGATATCAGGGAACTGGAGAAGAGCAACCAAACTGATAGGATGCACAGAGGAGCTAAGCTATGAGGAAAGATTAGAGGAACTGAATTTATTCTCCCTTGAGAAGAGGAGATTAAGGTGGTATATGATCAACATGTATAAATACATAAGGGGTCCTTATAGTGAACTGAGTGTTGAGTTATTCACTTTAAGGTCATCACAGAGGACAAGGGGGCACTCTTTACGTCTAGGGGGAAAAAACATTGTCTCCAAATATGGAAAGGTTTCTTCACCGCAAGAGCTGTGAAAATGTGGAATAGACTCCCTGAAGAACTGGTTCTGGCCAGCTCAGTAGATCACTTTAAAAAAAGGCTTGGATTCTTTCCTAGGTGTACATAATATAACTGGGTACTAAGATTTATAGATAAAGTTGATCCAGGGAATATCCGATTGCCTCTCGGGGGATAAGGAAGGAATTTTTCCCCTGCTGTAGCAAATTGGTCATGCTTTGCTGGGGTTTTTCGCCTTGCTCTGGATCAACTGTGGGTATAGGATTGTGTATATGGGATTGTATAATTGTGTTTTATTTTATGTTTTTTGTTTTTTATTGGTTGAGCTAGATGGACTTGTGTCTTATTTTAGCCTAACTAACTATGTAACTGCACACGACCAATCACAGACAGTAATTAATTTCCCAGTCTGCAGCTGTACAGATCGGGAGACGTTTCACTGCCTGTGATTAGCGGTCTGCAGTGGCGGCTTCCTGGCGGGATCGGAATCCCAAACACCCCTAAGCCCATCTCTATTCCTTACTATGGATGGCTGTATGCTGCTACGGTCTCTCCCAGGCATAGAAATACATCCGCAATTTACGTTGGATGCCCAAATGTGCCATTAGGGTTGCCACCTCATCCCTCAAATGAACACACATTAATTATACAGGTTCTGGGCTAATTTAATGCAGGTAAGGCACAAAGTGAATTTAATTACCACCATAATCAGCCACAGGACCTGTGTAATTATTGTGTGTTCAGTTTTAAAAGGAAGAGGTGGCCATAGCAGTGATCAAAGCACTACCAAAGCATAGGTTCCCTGGTGCAGACGACTTTTCAGCCGAGTATTATCAGGCTTCCATCACTCTCCTCGCCCCAATACTTGCAGGAGTTTACAATGCTGCCACAAAATTAGGTACTTTCCTTAACGAAATGCTTCAAGCAATAATAGTAACCATACCAAAACCTGGTAAAGATTCCTCCTACAAAATTTCAGACCCATCTCCCTACTGAACTCAGGCCTCAAGCTATATGCCAAAGTTTTGGCCAATAGACTGATGGAAATCACACCGTTTCTTGTAGGTCTGGATCAAGTGGGCTTTGTAAAGGGAAGGCAGGCTCCGGATGGAAATAGAAGAATGATAAACCTACTAAAATGTGCAGAACATACTCATAAACCCAGTGTTTTCTTGGCTTTAGGTGCAGTAAAGGCCTTTGATTGGTTATTTGTCCAAAACCCTTTCTAAATTTGGATTAAATGGATTTATTCACTCAGCGATAATGTCCCTCTATTCCAATCCTACTGCCAGACTTTACACCTTGGGAATGCTATCTGACCCATTCCGTCTGCCAAACGGAACACGTCAGAGATGTCCCTTATCACAAATCATTTTTTCCCTTGCTATAGAGCCATTAGCAGAGCGCATTACATCCAACAAACCTATCCAGGGAATCACAGTAGGACCAAAAGACCACAAATTTGGACTTTTCGCCGATAATATTATTTTAACCCTATCTAGTCCAGAATCCTCAATACAAACCGTGCAATCACTTCTAACAGAATTTGGGAGGGTTTCCTTCTACAAAGTAAACACTGCTAAATGCTATGCTCTCCCTGTAAATATGTCTACGGACAGCATCTGTAGGACTTAAAACATATTCCCATGCAACTGGGACTCACCTTCCATTACATAGTTGGGCATACAACTAACTTACCCATCTTCCAACCTATATAGAACCAATTTCCCCCCACTATTGTCCCGTATAGAAGACCTCTCACAAATTAAAAAAAGTCATCTAACATGGGAAGGACGTATTGCAGCTTACCAGATGCAAGACTTCTTTACAACACTTCTTATACCCATTCCTCAAAAATTCTTTTCAAAATTAGCAGCAAATTTAGGAAAATTTTTATGGGCAGGGAACAAACCTAGGATAGCCCTAGTGAGTCTGTACAAACATCCACATCTGGGAGGAAGTGGACTCCCAAATGCCCAAGCTTCTTACCAAGCATCATTGTTGGAACAACTACGAGTGCTCTTGACAAGTTTAGAATACAACAAATTAATCACTATAATGTGAAAAACATCTCTCTTCCCATAGAAGTGCCCCTTCCATTATGGGACTACCTAATGAACGAGACCACAACTAAAAATAAAGGCATATCACTACGTTATAAATTTTGTAACTACCACCCTATACATCATAAACTACCAGTTATGGTAAAATAGGAAACTGAGCTACAACGGTCATTCCCTTTACCACAATGGCTCATCGCGATTATAAATAACAGCAAATCCTCAGCATGTGTGGGCCATTGGGATAATGCACAAAAAATTCTCCATAGGTGGTATATGACACCAATGCGCCTACACAAAATGGACCCAAATCTGTCCCCTATGTGCTGGAGAGATTGCCAATGTTCCGGTAATCTCCTACAAATACTGTGGCACTGTGCAGTATTGCGGTCTTTTTGGAAGGATGTGCTCTCCCTCATATCAGAGATTACTGGCTTTCCATGTACAGTCACTCCAGAATTGGCGCTAGTGAGTTTGGGTATACTCTCTTTCCCTTTCTTATCGAGAAAAGTGGTCACACATATTTTGTATGCATCCTGCATCACCATAGCACAAAAATGGCACAAAAATGGCGATCAAAAATTCCCCCACACGTCAAAAAGTCATAGCCAGAGTCAATACACAATGTACAATGGAACGAATGCTTGCATACAAAGAAGAGAGAGCACATACCTTCCATAAACTCTGAAACTTATGGTTAACATCCAAACAGGCTTCTGGTATCAACTAAGACATAAAAAGATGTATTCCAAATAGATGCAACTTCAGTATAATGAAACCATTATCACCAGCGTACTCCCATCTTGTGGTACCAATAAGAGTTGCTAACTTCATATTTTGATATAACAAAGAAGAACTGACAACTTTGCGTTTTTCTTTTTGTTTATTTTAGTTACGATTTGATTTCATTTATTATACAGTATCATTACTTTTTGAGATAATAATCTACTCACCCCTTAGGTCCTTGGAGGGGTCAATACCGGGTTTCCCAATCATACTTCTTATAAGCCCGCTCACAATATGTTCCCAACAGGGGTGGCATGCTTTACGTCACAGAGAGGTCATCTCAAAATATACCTCTAGGGTTCCCGGCGGTGAACAGCAATAGTGTTGTCTATCTTGTTTATTTTGTTTATCCTGTTCCTCAATTGTACAATGTATATATACAACATATCTACCTGTCTATTGTTATTGTGCATCTTGAACCTTAAAGTGGTTGTAAACTTAAAAAAAAAAAAAAAAACCTGCAAGACAAAGGCATAATGAGCTAGTATGCATCGCATACCAGCTCATTATGAATTACTTACCTTAGAACGAAGCCCCGACACGGACCCCCGGACACCGCTGCGGGCGCTGACATGATCCCTCTGCGTCTCTTCCGGGTTCGGTGGCTCCGGCGCTGTGATTGGCCGGAGCCGCGATGACTTCACTCCCGCGCCGGCAAGCTCCCGGCAAGCTCTCTGCAAGGAAAGCTGAAGATCCGCCGGACCTTCAGAGCGCACGTGCCGCTCGTGTGACCGGCTGCATGCTGTGCAAATATCTCCTAAACCGTGGCGGTTTAGGAGATATTAATTGTACCTACAGGTAAGCCTTATTATAGGCTTACCTGTAGGTAAAAGTCACAAAAAGCGGTATACTACCGCTTTAATAAAAAAACTATGATTAAAGGGATGAGGTGGCAACCCTAGTGCCCATGTGTATTGGGTTGCCACCTCATCCCTTTAAACCCAAACACATATAAATTACACAGGTTCTAATTAGTAGGCTAATTTAATGCAGATAAGGTACATTAATTATACAGGTTATGGGCTAATTTAATGCAGGTAAGGCACAAATGAATTTCATTAGCACCTTAATCAGCAACAGTACCTGTGTAATAAATATGTGTTCGGGTTTAAAGGAATGAGGTGGCAACCCTACATGTGTATGGGATTAAAACTAATGACAAAATATTTTTGGGGAAATTATAGCAAATAAGAAAAGTATATTTGTAACAACTATATATTCATTCTCATAAACAGTTTTAATACAGCAACCATGTCTCCTATTTCCTGTCTTCAAATGCCAATCACAAACACCATAGCAATAGGACAATACAGGTTGACTGACACTGCCCTCAGGCATATCCTTTGGGAGTGTCTGCTGAGGTCTAAAGCTGGCCATCAAGATCATGATTACCATCTGATCACAATAAAAATGGTAGCAAGAGGTGATAAAGATTTAAAACTAAACCGAAGGCTCATTTAATAAAAATAGCAATCCTTGCAGGTATGTGTTCATTAAAAATGTGGATTTAAAAAACGGTGAAACAGTGAATATGACATTCACCCAACATGGGCTGCAGTTGAATAGGTCACTGACATTTAACACTGACACACAGCACCAATCACATAATATACCTCTAATGAAGCATATCCTAAAGCCCCGTACACACGAGTAGAAATTCGGCCGGGAAATGTCGTCCGACGACCGATCTGCCGATTTTCGGCTTGTTAGTATGATGCTTCCGACAACCGACTCCGACTTTTCAGCCAAAAAAAATCCTGGTGTGCATGCTATAAAATTTTTGTCGACCTTCAAAACACGTCCGATTTTCATCTCATTAGTACAGATTTTGATGGGGAAAAAATCTTATGAGCAAGACTAGGCATGCTCAGAGATGAAAGAACACAAAGAAAGCAATCCAACACATGACATCACTTCTGAAGTAGAATTCTGTCGTGTGGGAATTTGTGTGCAGTCTAGAGCACATTCCAACCAACAGACACCACTCTGGACAAAAGATGGACGACCGGTCGGCGGAAATTCATTGCGTGTGTACGAGGCTTTAGTTTAGCTGACTGCTGGTTACTTCCCAGAGTGGTGATCCTGCAGCACTACATGTACAAAGATCACTCTGCTCACCCTCTCTTTCCTGTCTTCTCGTCCATTCACAAATCACCTAGTATTCTTGTCCCAGAATACAAGGCTTTCTGTGAAAAAAGGACATCCTGATATCCATCTGTCCCTCCTTAAATACTCTGCTCATCCTCTCTTTCCTGTCTCCTGGTCTTTTCACAAATGACCTAGTTCTCTTCTCCAAAAATGCAAGGCTTTCTGTGAAAAAAGCAGATCCTGTCATCCATCTGCCCCTCCTAAAAACTCTGCTCACCCTCTCTTTCCTGTCTCTTGGTCTATTCACAAATGACCTAGTTCTCTTCTCCCAAAATGCAAGGCTTTCTGTGAAAAAAGGAGATCCTGATATCCATCTGCCCCTCCTAAAAACTCTGCTCACCCTCTCTTTCCTGTCTCCTGGTCTATTCACAAATTACCTCGTACTCTTCTCCCAGAATGCAAGGCTTTCTGTGAAAAAAGGAGATCCTGTCATCCATCTGCCCCTCCTAAATTCTCTGCTCATCCTCTCTTTCCTGTCTCCTGGTCCATTCACAAATCACCTAGTATTCTTCTCCCAGAATGCAAGGCTTTCTGTGAAAAAAGGAGATCCTGTCATTCATCTGCCCCTCCTAAATTCACAGAAAGCCTTGCATTCTGGAAGAACAATACTAGGGGTTTAAAAAAATGGTGTCTGGGTAAATGGGGTGAAAAAATAGGTGTATGCAAGCAGTTAAGATCGCTCAGCCTAAACAAAGCAATGACTGGCTAAGATAAGCCATCACTTTTTGCATATAGCCAACGTTTTAGTGATTACCTGGGTTTAGGGGCATATGACTGTCTAGGGCAGTGATGGTGAACCTTGGCACTTCAGATGTTTCGGAACTACATTTCCCATGATGCTCAACTACACTGCAGAGTGCATGAGCATCATAGGAAATGGAGTTCCAAAACATCTGGGGTGCCAAGGTTCACCATCACTGGTCTAGGGTCTCTCATCCATCTCTAAGCACAGGTAACCACTAAAAGTGCAGATCCATGTGAACAGCGTTTACTTCTCTTAGCCTGTTGTTACTTTGCATAGTCTAGGCCACCTCAGCTGCTCCCATACACCTATGATTCCAGCCACGAGAAACTGATTCTTGGCACTGGAATCTGCTGTATACCCATAATCGCCCATGTAAAGAAGTCCTTATACAACTTTCATTTACTATAATATAGATTTTATTTTAGCTATTTTAGTTTTTTAGCTCTGCTGCTAAATGTTAAACAAAATAATGGGGTGGGCAACTATATGGCAGATGAGATTTAATGTTGAAAAATGTAAAGTAATGCACTTGGGCGTCAGAAACACGAAAGCAAGCTACTCACTGGGGGGGGGAAACCTCTGGATGAGTCTAGGATGGAAAAGGATCTGGGGGTTCTAGTGGACAACAGGCTTGGCAGTGGCATGCAATGCCAAGCCGCTGCAAGCAAAGCCAACAGAATACTGGCATGTATAAAAAAGGGGATTCACTCCAGAAATAAAGAGATTATTCTCCCACTCTACAAGACTCTGGTCCGGCCACATCTGGAGTATGCTGTCCAGTTCTGTGCACCGGTCCTCAGGAAGGATGTGCTGGAACTGGAGAGAATCCAGAGAAGGGCAACAAAAATTATTAGGGGGAATGGAGGGCATCGGCTATGAGGAAAGACTACAAGCACTGAACTTATTCTCTCTGGAGAAGAGACGATTGAGGGGGGATATGATATCAATGTACAAATACTGTACTGGCGACCCTAGCATAAAGAACAAACTTTTTAGAGAAAGGGAATACAATAAGACACGTGGCCACTCACTAAAACTAGAGGAAAAACGGTTTAACCTTAAAATACGTAAGGGGTTCTTTACTGTCAGAGTAGTAAGGATGTGGAATTCGCTTCCACAAGCAGTTGTATCAGCAGGGAGCATCGATAGTTTAAAAAAACTATTAGATGGGCACCTTAAAGACCACAACATACAGGGGTATACAATGTACGGTTAACAATAAACACGCACACGCATCATAGGTTGAACTGGATGGACTGATGTCTTTTTTCAGCCTCGCAAACTATATAACTATTTGTAACTATGTTAAACCATCATAAGACATAACTCCTACTCTGTTGTAGCTACTTTTTGTTAATGGGTACCCCAGGGAAATGTTATAGGGTGCTAAGGCTGTAACCTGTGTTGTTCCCCCTGTGTCTATGGTAGCAGAAGACAGCTAAGGACCATTAAACAAGGCAAAACTCACATCTACTGCTTCTCCTAAAGAGCGCCATTCAAAGCAAAAATTATCACCTAGCCTGACGGCAGAAAGAAAGAAATATTTTTTCCATGAAATTCAGTACCCACTGGTTAAACATCGTCAAACTGGAAGAAGCAAAGAAATTATGCATTCAATTAAAATATTTTGTTTCATAATGAGCCAAAGTACTTATTAAATGTAAATGTTCATGATAACATTCTAATATATACAAATACGTTTAATCTGCAGCAAATATTACTATCATTCTGTCTTTTGCCTAAACACAGTAGAGTCATTTACATAAATCTGAGCAAGGAAAAGTGAAGCAGAGCTGTTGCCATGGTAACTGTGCTGTTTCTGGGAAGACCAGACAAGGACGGAAAGGGGCAATACCCCTTGGACCACTTTTGACAAATGATAGCTGGCCCAGAATGGATGAGATGGTCCTATTGCAAGTCACAGTTTTGTCCATATCACCCATATATTAAAAGTGAACTTATTTTTTATCTTAAAGTTTTAAAAGTAAACATCATTGGCTAAGAGACAACATCAGATGATGCCTGCTACTTACGGTATTAGCCAAAAAAGCCTCTTCTGTGCACCTCTCTGATATAGTTCCAATTTGGTATTACGGGATGACCTTTTTGGACTTCACGGCTAAGCTCTATGTATTGCCTTTCTGTGTTCAATGAGTGTAGTCTTACTAGCCACTGAAGCAATTTTACTATGCAGTGACATTGTATTTGGCAGGCCATAGCTGTGATGTCAGAGAAAAGCAGCCCCCAGTAACAACAAATGAATAAGGGAGGGGCACAGAATGTTTTTCTGGCTAAAAAAGGTATTTGCAGGCATCTTGTGGTATCCCATCTTAGGCAGGATTTTTACATTTTATAGGTAAAATGGAGTGTAAGTGAATCAAAAGAATGTTTACAAATCATCAAGGAAACAATAGTGATGAAGACCAGGGCCGGTGCTAGACTATTTTACGCCCTAGGCAAGACTAGCTACTTGCGCCCCCCCCCCCCTCCCCAAAAAAAAAGGGAAGGGATTAAAAACTCCTCTATGTCATACTCAGTGGCCCTGATCTGATGGTTCCTCCGTGTTATGCTTTCATACCCCGTGATCCCCATATTCCTCCATGTCACACCCGGGGACCCTAATGTCCCTCCATGTCACACCCAGAGACTTTGATGTTTTTTCATGTCACACCCTGGGACCCCAATATTCCTCCATGTCATGCTGTCATACCCACTGATGCTGATGTTCCTCCATGTCACACCCAGGGACCCTCGTGTTCCTACATGTCATGCTGCCATACTCAGTGACACCAATGTTCCTCTATGTCAGACCCTCGTGTTCCTCCATGTCACACCTGGGGACCCTGATGTTCCTCCATGTCACACCTGGGGACCTTGATGTTCCTCCATGTCACACTTGGGGACCCCAATCCCCCATAGCACACCCAGGGACCCCAATTCCTCATGGCACACCTGGTGAATCCGATTCCCCATGGCACACCTGGTGACCCCGATTCCCTTTCATACCAGGGATGCTCCATGTAACACCCAGGGACCCCAATCCCCTGTTCTGGGGACACTCACTGGGCGGTATGAAGAGAGTGGCCCACACTCTGCCCTCCTTCACTGTGATCCTGCTGATTCCTTCTCCCAGGACGCTCCTCTCCTGGACCACAGTGCTCACCACAGGTCCAACCGGCTCCTGGTGGAGGTAAAAGCGGCAGTCAGAGAGCTCCGCATGTCCTTCATCACCAATCTCCTCAGCCCATTCTGGTGCCTCATCGCTTCTGCCCAAGTAAAGGTTCCGCCCTCCAGTGCTGAGCTTCGGCTCAGGTTCAGCTCTCCTCCGCTCCCTGCTTAATACCAACCGAGGGAAATGAACGGCTGCCTACCAGCTCAGTGCAGAGAGTCACTTCCTGCCTGGGGTTAAGGCCACTCAGCTCCAGCCAAAGAGGATCATCATGCAGGCAGCACTCTGGTGGGCTCCCTTCCTGCCTCTTGGGGCCCCTCAAACAGTGGTGGAAAGCCAGGGCCTGGTAGTTCTGCCACTGCCCAAGACACCTGGCATCTTCCTCTGTCCCTTCTTCCTCCCCCACCGCCACCCCTGCCCTCAGCTCACAATAATCATTCATGATGGAGAGAGAGTGCCGACTCCTGGCTGCGCCCCTAGGTGGCAATGCGTCCTAGGCGGCTGCCTAGTTTGCCTAGTGGAAGCACCGGCCCTGATGAAGACTAACACTCATGGTCAACCGTTCTTGCTTAATTGTAAATTGTTGCCTAATCCATACTTCCCAAACATCCCGGACTGGGGGGGGGGGGGGGGCTGTCCCAGAATTTCAAATGAATCCCGGTGCCACTAAAGTCCCAGAACCCAAATGTATATGCAATATGTAAATTGCAATTTTTGCTATAATACAGGCATACCCCACTTTTAAGTACACAATGGGACCGGAGCATGTATGTAAAACGAAAATGTACTTAAAGTGAAGCGATACCTTTTTTCACTTCTCAATGCATGTACTGCATTCCAGTAGTCCATTTACATGCACAACTGATATAAATAATGCATTGATAACTAAAATAAACATAGTAAAAAAGATTATAAATATAGTGGTAAATATATCCTCTGGCTATAGGTACAAAGGTATCCCTCCAATATCTATAGAATGTGCAACACAATGCTGATAGAAATGAATAAATGCATTAGCAACTTAACACGTCAAATAAATAAAGTGCTGAGTGAAATAATAGTCCTTAACATTTCAACTGGAAAACCGTGTTGAAGGATTAGTTCATAGAAAAGTGCTGGTGCTGTTCCACAAAAACAAACTCTTTTAAACCACAATCAGGGCTTAATTGTGTACACCACTGGGATTAAAGTGGAACTTTACCCATACCAACTTGAATAAAAATAATGTTCTTTAGCAAGGAACATACATTCCACATTAATTAATTAATTAATTAATTAATTAAAATAATTAATTAATTATGCTATCAAAATGAGTGTGTGCTGTAAATTGCCTCCACCATTGCTCCTGATTCTTCTTGTTGGAGGCCACCATTTTGCTGAAGCCCAGAGCCCCTGAGCAGAAGTAAATCATAAAGTGGAACTAAACCCATCAATTTACCGGTTTCAAAAATCAGTTACATTCCTGGAATGCCAGAATTGCTAACTGTCCTATTTGCTTGTGTCCTCAACCAAACTGTCATACCCTCAAATGGCTGGTATCATAACTGATCACATGTGCAGCACCATGGCAGTTGCAGATCAAACAGAAGCAGCTTCCTTGGCTTTAAAGAATAGGAGAGTTTAATTCTGCTCTAAGGCTGTCAGCAGATCGACCTCTACAAACTTGGCAGTGCCTAAAAGTAAAGAGCAACTGAGCATGTGCAAAGCAGGGTGATTTAAAACAGTATAGACACTGATTTTTAATGTTTTACATAATTATACCTGCAAAAGGAGCCAGCCTGAAGTCATCTAGCAGGATTTAATTTTCTAACTAAAGTTCCACTTAAAGTGTCTCTATGATTAAGTCCTGATTGTGATCGAAACATGCCAAGAGGGTTGGAGTCTGCTGTACACTAAGGCACTTGGTTTATTAAATCAGACAATATGTTTAAACGAAACGTGCAGTGTAACTTTCCCTATTTGGGCTGTATCACTTTAAGAATTGGGATTTCTGTATTTCCTGTGTAACTTGAGATGACTTCAAGGTGTTAGAAAACCTTGTATTGCATAAATAGTAAGCACTACGGATCAACCGCCTTCGTTATATTCTTAGAATGTTGTGTAAAATGGGGTTACTGACAGGACCTACATGCCTAAGGCCCATGTGTAGCAGACATTTTTGCCGTATCTGGATTGTGAACATTTCACCTACCTGTTGATACAAAGTTGTTCCTCGCTAGTCAGACTGGCAAGATTTTGCTCCTTCGCTGTCTAATAACAGTATTGAATTAAATTCTGCAGTGTTCTGTGCCACCAAGGGAGTGATTCTATTAAAGCGGAGTTCCGGCCTCAAATACCTTTTTTAACTAAAAATACCCCTAGAATACTAATCCATCGCCCTTTACAGAACCGCTATTCTCATACTTACAAGGTGTACAGTATTGGATTTTAGTCAAAATCTTACTTTTAAATACGCTGTCTGGGCGCAACCATCTTGGATGTGGGCATCTGAAGCCGCAGTGTAATCTGCTGTGCCCTTCTTCCTGATTCCAGAGAGTGTTCTGGGAGTTCTTCCTGATTCCAGCCTCCTGGGAGTGATGACAAACAGCTCCCAGGATGCAATGCAAAGGCGGAAGTGATGTCGGTGGCCGCGGCCACAGAGGGGGGAGAAGGAGGAAGTACAATCAAAAATGCCCTAAAAATAAGGTAAGGGACCCCCGAAAAAAATTGAAAATGCCCAATTGTTGATCAGCATAGCGAGCACTCCAGGAATCACTAAAATTGCCAAATAGGTCAGAACTCCGCTTTAAGGTAAAAGTGGAAGCCTCTTCTGGGTGATTTGCCTGTGAGACATCAGGTTAGGATGGGGAACTTCTACAGCTCCAACCTGTGTTCTGGGTCATGTAAATCGGATTCAATGCAGCTGCTGTTTGGCTGACAATTTGTTGCCCGGCTCCTTCAATTTTTTAATCAAATTACATCAGGCAGTAGGTGGCCAACAGGGTCACCTATGGACCAACTATAGTATGTACCCAGCTTTATACAAGAAAAAAGACTATGGTGAGGTGGAAGAGCACCTTAACCTGTTCCTGCTGAGACCCAGGGGTAGTGACCTTGTCTTAGCTGGGTACTATGGGCACAGGGTCCCCCTGGGACACTGGAATACTCTCCTTTTTGTGTGTGGTCATTTGTTGGCAACCTGTCTTGGCTCAACCAGTACCTGCTGACAGTTCTCTGCACACCCGCCACAGTGCTTACACCAACAGACCCAACTCTGCCCCTTGGGCACAAATGAAGTCTCCAGGAGAAATTCCCATATAAAAGTTAGAGGAAGGCATACCTCCCAACTTTTTTAGATGGGAACGAGGGACCCCTAAGAGCAAAGGTATGTAGCCATAGGACTCATCCCCTGACACGTTCCCTAAAGGAGAATTAAACAAAAAAAAAAGATTAGTTAAACTCACAATTGCTTTTTTTTACCACTACTATTCCTTTCTACTGGCTTTTGAAATTTACAAATGCCACAACTAAGAAATTGGATAAAAGGTTTAGCCCTGGGAAAAACTTTTTGAAAGAAAAAAAGTGAATTTTATATACAATTTTGTAGCACCCTCCTAGGTAGGTGCTAGGTAAAGCATAGAGTGGCCCTGTCTGCTTATCAGGAGGGTCTGATCTGTTAGTTAGCCTTTCACATGCTTTCAGGTGTGACCTGTTGAGTCTGGGGAGTCTCCCCACTGTATCCAATGAGGGACCTTGTTGGACAGTGGAGAAAACCTAGCCAATAGCACACCAGGGTTTATGACTGTCCCAGTGGGTGGGCATTGCCGCAATGCATCCTGGGATTGGGAATAAATCCAAAGGGGTCATGTGACAGTGTGTCTTTTGGCGGGAGCAAAGTCCCAGGTGGAGGTGGCAGCTGTCTCTCCTCCTGCTAAAGTGAGGAAGGTGGTCCAGGCAGTCGGCCTAGGGACCAGGAGTTGAGCTGTGCTGCAGAAGGATCCAGTGTACTGACCAAGTGGAAGTGATGGGCAGACTACTTCTGGAAAAACTGTGTCATGAGTACTCAATCATCTGCCCAGGGGTCTGCCTAAGAGAATGGACCACTCCAGTGGGGTCAAGGGGATCAAGGAGCCAGCTAACCCAGAATGATACAGTAAAGGGGGTGCCAAGTTGTCAAGCCCTTAAGATTAGGGGTAAAGGGGGGCCAGGAAGGGCCCTGAAGTCTCAGCAATACAGTCTACCTTACAGATTAGCTACCTCAAGAACCTTTAAGGACTCTTTTACAGCCAAGGGCAAAGTGAATCAGCGGCCTAGCCGTGACTAGCTCAACATATCATTAACCATCGTTAACCAGCGTTAATCAGCATTTAACCAGCGTTAATCAGCAATTTTCCAGATCGTCCCTGCCTATTGTGCATAGTTCAGTTCAGTTGGAGTATCCCACTCATCCCTTCTCCTATCCAAGTTCCTAATAAAACATAAAAACCAAAGCAACTGGACTGGTCCTTGTCTGAGGTAAAAACACTGGGAAACATGTCAGAATGTTCTACTGTTGCTAATGGTAACCCAGGGGAACCCACACTCAGCAGCTACCATAGGAGTAGTGCTACAACTATATACAGTAGATCAGACCAATGAGGGAAAATGAGGAGGAAAGAGGGACAGATGGACATTATTCCAAATCAGGGACAGTCCCTCAAATCAGGGACAGTTGGGGGCTATGGGGGAAGGGGTAGACCAACCCAAAAAACTATTTTCCATAGTGCCCTTATACTGGCAAGGGCAGGCTGGTACTTACCCCACCTATTCCTAAGCCGTTCACTTGAATGGGCTGCCCAGCATGTGACAAACGTGCCAAAGGAGCTCCTGCACCTTTTTTGGGTGTAGAGCTTGGCATATTTGTTGCAAGTTTGCAGTGCGTGAAAACACTCATTTGCTGGACATGTTTAGGGTGCAATTAACAATTAATGAGAACACGCATGAAGACATTAGGGATGATCGAACTTTTGAAAAGTTTGGTTCGGCCAGAACATCCGAACTTCCCAAAAGTTCGGCCCGGATTTCAGAACCCCATTGAAATCAACGGGACCCGAACTTCGGTAATCAAAAAACACCATTTTTAAGCCCTAAAACCCAATAAATGCCCCTAAAAAGTGCCTAGGGTTCTGGGTCATGCCCCATTAACTATTAATCACACAAAAAAAAGTTCTTAAAAATTGTCATTTTTGATAAAAAAGCCAATTATTGAAAAAAAAAAAAGAGAGATTTTTTTTTTGGATTTGGATTTAGTATCTGGGGGGTCTAAAAAGTGTACATGTGAAGTTTCAGCTCTGTAGCATGTCCAGAACCATGCAAAAAAAAAAAGATAATTTTTCAGTAGATGTGGGACCCTCCTTTAACACCTATATGATCTTTTTTTCTGGTTCTGGACATGCTACAGAGCTGAAACTTCACAGGTACACCTTTTAGACCCCCTAGACACAAAATCACACAAACAAAAAGTTCTTAAAAATTTTCATTTTTGATAAAAAAGCCAATTATTGAAAAATTAAAAAAAAAAAAAAAAGAAAAGAGATTTTTTCATTTTTACTTTGGAACATTTGGAGGCATTTTTTTGGGTTCTTTGCAGTCAGGAAAAACTGACTTGTGTATAGTGGTACTGTGCACAAGTTCAGATGTTTTGCCTGCCTCGAAAACCCCCCAAAAAATGCCAGCAAAAACACACCTGGGCATTTTTGTTTTGACGCTAGCGTTTTTTTGGCATTTTTTTGGGTTCTTTTGAGGCAGGCAAAACATCTGAACTTGTGTATAGTGGTATATATACACACATAATTATATGTATATAGACACCTAGCCATATATAGGTGTGATAGTAGCAGAAATATATTACTGTAAATGATTTCATTAGCGCAAGCATATATTTCTGCTACTATCACACCTATATATGTCTAGGTGTGTATATAAATATATGGATGTGTGTATATACACCACTATACACAAGTTCAGATGTTTTGCCTGCCTCCAAAACCCCCCAAAAAATGCCAGCAAAAACACACCTGGGCATTTTTTTTTTGACGCTAGCGTTTTTTTGGCATTTTTTTGGGTCCTTTTTGAGGCAGGCAAAACATCTGAACTTGTGTATAGTGGTATATATACACACATAATTATATGTATATAGACACCTAGCCATATATAGGTGTGATAGTAGCAGAAATATATTACTGTAAATGATTTCATTAGCGCAAGCATTTATTTCTACTACTATCACACCTATATATGTCTAGGGGTATATATACAGACATATATGTGTATATATACCCCCTATACACATGTTCAGATGTCATGTCTGACATCAAACATGTCCTCAAAAAAGCACTGGCAGTGGCAGCCCCTGCAGCATAAAAAATGCTTGGCTGGTGAGAAGCCATATTCCTGTGCCGAAGCAATTCAGAGAAATGATCATTTCTCTATAGCGGTCACCCTGCTATGGAAGGGTTTTGTCACCCTGCCATAGCAGTCACTGCCAGTTAACCCTACACTACACTACGGTCCCCTTACACTTAACACTTTCCCTACAGAAACTAAATTTTTGATGCTAACTTAAGTGTAAAGGAGCACTCTAACTACACTAGATATCCCTCTCCTCACACTAATAAATGCTAAATGACACTTTTAAAGTAAAATTAACAGAACTGCTTCCACTCTCTCCCATGTCCTGTATAACAATGCTAGGAATATGGCGGGGGCGATCTTTTATACTGGGGGGCGTATTCACTAATGATTGGTCTAGGGACCCCTTAGTCACTCCAATCACATTCCTAGCATTCTCCTGCCCCCTCAATTGGCTTTTGCTAATGGTTCTGGTCCAATCACGGCTTTTAAAGCCAATTTCCTGAAGCATTGCATTTTGGGCGGTTCTGGTTGCCGAATTCCGAACTTTTTGGGCAAAAAGTTCTAAATTCGGCCGAACCTCGAACACCCAATGTTCTGGCCGAACCGATGGTCGACCCGAACCGTTCGATCATCCCTAGAAGACATGTGCTTCTGCATGAATCACGGAATGTGCAGATGTTATCAGAGCCTTAAAAATGACATGAAACTTTTTTTATTACAAACCGTTACTACTTTGTGACAGAGCAGTACGAATAAGTATTTTTTATTATGTGAATTGTCCACAGAAATTTCCCACAATAGGCTCCCATACTGTTGTTTACCACTCATCCTCCTGGTCACTGCTGTAGATCACAAAACACTTTAAATTGTGATAAATCTGAACACAGAAATGCAACCAGCCCCTGATAATCCGTAAATCTGACAGGATTAGTGCATGCTCATCGAGGTCTGAGCAGACAGAGTCATCCACAGACTGCTCATCTTTATCCCTCCGAGAATGTGCATCATTCTCCTTGTACCGTCCACAGGGCAGGTGTTTTTCATTGTGCATGCTTACCGAATTATACATAGTCGTGCATTGTACATATGACCTTATGTCAGATTGGTAATAATCCTTTCCCTAAGCAGGCCTCCTCTGATGAGCCCCAAGCGTAACTGGGCCTATACAATAGAAGACTCAGTATTACAAGCATCTACAACCAGTAATGATTCTGTCACTCACTACTGAGAACAGAAGTTACTTAGCAATTATGCCAAGCATGAGCTGCCATATAAACTATGTGCTAAGAGACTAACCTGTCATAAACTGGTGCATTAAGCATAGCAAAGCAGGCTAAGTGCAATGTGCACAAACAATGGGAGAACCTGACGTGTTTCGGCGCTTGAAAGCATTCTAAAGTCATAACCCGTCAGCGAAGGTGAAACACTTTGAGCTGTAAGGATATATACACAACAATGTCTGGTTTTATCTGAAATGAGCATACCAGAAAATAATGTTCTTTTAGCAGTAAAAATAGGATGTTAGCGCTTGCATGGCCTCTGTACAGCTCACCCTGCTACTTTGTACTCAAAAATGGTCACAGATCTCCTTTGTGACCTTAGAGCCCATTCAGACAGGGGCGACACGACTTGCTGGGGCGACATGCACGGACTTCATATAATTGAAGTCAATGCAAGTCGCCTCCAGGTCGCCCCAAAGTAGTACAGGACCCTTTTTCTAAGTCGGAGCGACTTGTGTCGCTCCTATTAGAACGGGTCCTGTGCTAATCAATGGCAGGCGACCGACCGCGACTTGTCAGGCGACCAAGTCGCCTGACAAGTCGCGCTAGTGTGAATGGACCCTTAAGCCCCGTACACACGCACCGATTATTGGCCGGGAATTTTCGGCCAACGTCCGATCGGCCGATTTTCGGCTTGTTAGTATGATGCTTCCGACAACCGACTCCGACTTTTCGGCCGAAAAAAATCTGGTGTGCAGGCTATAAAATTTTTGTTGGCCGACAACGGCCGATTTTCCGTCAGTCAGTACAGATTTCGGCAGACAAAAATCTGATGAGCAAGACTGGGCATGCTCAGAGAAGAAAAAACACACGGAAAGTAAACCAGCACATGACATCACTTCTGAAGTAGATTTTTGTTGGCCGAGAAAATTTGTGTGCAGTCTAGGCACA
Organism: Pelophylax lessonae; assembly: GCF_965119305.1. NCBI lineage: Eukaryota > Metazoa > Chordata > Amphibia > Anura > Ranidae > Pelophylax > Pelophylax lessonae. The sequence goes on along the minus strand of NC_138778.1, from coordinate 58,559,296 downwards.
TTGCAACATGACATGTATGTGAACAATGTGTTTGTATGTATCATTGGAATATACTATGTACTTGTTACCACAGATTAAACATATGGTTTTTTCAAACATTGACCATTTTGTGGATGCCATATATGCATCATATAAGGTCCCAAACAAACCTTCCTTTCATAAGGGACCAACACAAACTTTGAACTAAAGCCTGGTACACACTATTATTTTTTATTTTTTTGTTTTTTTTGTTCAACCCAGGGGGCTGTAAGAAAAAAAAAAACTGAAGAGCTCTGGAGGAGCCGCTGTACTATCTATGCGATGTTAGTACAGCAATCTCCCCCGCTGAGCTATTGTTTTCTGACAGTAGGACAGCCACCTGACAGAACACACCGCTTCTGAGAGCGCTGATCGGATGCTAATCGGTAGACCTTTCTCAATCAAAACTCTCTTGGGATCAAACAACCAGCCAGCCATATGGATTGCTCTTTCAATTATTTAAAGTGGACTTGACCTCAAAAAGTAAAGATTTGCTATCTTAAAAAGAAACTCTAAGCATTTTATTTGTGCCTAAGCAATACCATTAAAATATACCCCTTGTCTAGAATTCTTCCTGAAAAATAGCAATTCATGTTCTTGAACCTTGAAGCTATTGCAGTTTACTTTCTCCACTGTAGGTGGCACTCCATGGCGGCACCACAGATGGAGAGGAAGTCAAGAGGAACACAGCTCCTCTGTGGTTTCCTGGGTCACTGGGGAAGTACCCGATTGGATGCTGCCACCCCATGTGACTTCAGCTTTCATATCGGGTCAGGCAGAGCCTGTTTAAGACCCTAGCTGTCAGTTTGGTGTGTTTTATGCCAGTCGGCAGTGTAGGAAAAGGTACACCTGTTACTAGCGGTAGGGAAAGGTTTCTGATGAGGAGGGAAAGCACAGGGTTGAAAATCCTTTTGGCATTTTCCCACTTAGGCACGTGACCGCCAGGTTGCATTACACTCTCTTAACAGACGCTGTCAACCCAGTCGATACCTGTCATCATCATTTCATTGGAAACAGTGAGTGTACCCAGTTGGGCAGGTGTCCCTGTAGGTTGTTGTGAACCATTGCTGCTATACTTCAATACAAATTTTTGTTGTACCCATCTGTGTGAATGATTGCAGCAGCACTACGCTGCACCCCACCTGCAACCACATAGCTGTATATCTGCAGTGTTAGATCATCTAAGGCACTGTACCTTTGAATGCTAGTCTCACTAGATTCGGAGTGCGATTTGGTGATGTCACTGCTGTGCTGCTTGCGGTTCTTCTTGTTGGAGAGGAAGTTGTACCCGGGAACCTACAATGCAAGGATCTCCCTGCTTCTGCTTTATTCATTTTGTGAATCTGTGCTTTCTGAACCTCTCCTGCTGTTTGATTATCTTCAGATTACCTGTCATTGATGTGGCAGCTCTGACAGCAGGAAGCAAAGCCCTGCTCCTCTACTAAGATTGCTGCTCTACACGGAGACATAGTGTGGAACCAGCCATGATAGGTTTGTAAGAGAACAACTGCAAGGAGACCACAGGCAATTAGTCATTTGCCCTTTGCTTGCCTTTTTTATCACTGCTGCAAGAGTTTATATCCTCTTTAAAATCTATATTTACAGTAGTTATAGATAGAGTAGTGAAGGGATAGAATCCTAATCAGATTTTTATTGCTGTCTGTGTGCGCGATGGAGAGATGCACCCTCTATGTTTGTTCTGAAGGTCATTGTCAATAGATGAAGAAGTGACGGGAGATCCAAGATTTTGTGGTTGTCATCCCAACAGAAGGCAAGTGGAAGTCTTCCAATGGGGACTCCTGTTTTGGTGATAACAGGGTAAGAATAGTTTACCCTAGGTGTAGAGAGATTATCTGTTGTTTCTCCACTCCAGACAAGTTACTGAGATGAACATCTTGGAAGAAAGGTGTCATCAGTATGCCTTGGGAAATCCCCAAATTATTTTCTGGGTCAGCACTGCAGCACTGGTCCTTTGTTCGCACACTATCTGCATAGAGTTTTTGTGTTTTACTTGTGCTTGCATGGGTTTCCTCCCACACTCCAAAGACAAGCTGTTAATTGGCTCCTGTCTAAAAAAAAAAAAAAAAATTACCCACATATGAATTTTGATTGAGCTGCCAAGATGGCTGCTCTACCATCTACCTAAAAACAGTTAATCTCCCTGGTGGTATGATTATGTCAGGAATTATGTACCAAAAGCGGTACAATTTTTTGCATGGAAATTTGGCGTTATGTATTATAGGCCTACAATTCTTAGTAATTACTGACTTAAACCTGACCAAAACAAGACTCTAGTAGACATCCCAGATTTGAAACACAAACGCATGAATTATAATCTAATCAATAATATAATTTTATTATATAATATATATATATATATATATATATATATATATATATATATATATATTATATTATATAATAAAATTATATTATTGATTAGATTATAATTCATGCATTATATATTATATATATATTATACAGTAAAACCTTGGATAGCGAGCATAATTCGTTCCGGAAACATGCTTGTAATCCAAAGCACTCTTATATCAAAGCAAATTTTCCCAGAAGAAATAATGGAAACTCAGATGATTCGTTCCACAACTATTTATTCATAAGTCCTTCAGTTTATAGTCAATATACAAAGATTATAGCAATGTGATTGGTTGTGTCATCATAAAATGTCCATCCACAAATGGTGCCTCCACAAGGGAATTAGAAGCAAAATCCAGCAGGAGCTACAGAGTATAAAAGAGAAGAGAGGCGCCTCTAAGTGTAGCAGTATGGGGACATTTAATGAAGGTACAACATTTAGCAACTTACATGGTTGATGAATAAACAGGCACATCTAAGTATGCAGGCATGCAGTGTAAAGCTGTCCACATAGACTATCTTCTGAACCACTGGCTCTCACCGATGTCAGTCTGCAATAGTGATTGGGAAGACTACCCTGCAGTAGAGTGACCTGAAAGCGAGACTTTGAATCGCTCGTGGAGCGCAGCGTGGAAGGGTGTGATGAAGATGGCAGTGTGGAGGATGGTCTATGTGGACAGCTTTACCCCGGATGCCGGCATACTTAGATGTGCCTGTTTTAATCATCAACCATGTGAGCTGCTAAATATTGAACCTTCATTAAATGTAACCATATTGCTACACTTAGAGGGACCTCTCTTCTCTTTTATACTCAGTTGTGACATGACGCTACTCTTATATCAAGACATCGCTTGTATATCAAGTCAAAATTTATTTTAAAAATGTGCTTGTCTTGCAAAGCGCTCTCAAACCAAGTTACTCTCAAACCAAGGTTTTACTGTATATGTGTATATATATATATATATATTATATATGTGTGTGTGTATATATATATATATACATATATATATAGATATATGTGTATATATATATATATATATATATATATATATATATATATATATATATATATATATATATATAATATAAATGTTATGTGTTTGTGTTTTGTGCAACATTTGAATTTCCCTCCCAGTTCCGCTCCCATGCACCATTGCTGCTGCAGGGAACGGAACTAGGAAGTCATCACACCGACGGACGAGCGGCGGGGATCTCGGCTAGCGATCACAGCAATGGGAGATCATCGCTGGATCGCCAGGAGAAGGTAAGAGACACCGCTGCACGCTCTGCACATCTACCCCGAGCGTGACTCGGGGATACCGATGCTAGCATAAAAAATCCACCCCGAGTCACGCTCGGGGATACCGCTAAGGGAGTTAAAGCACTTTGATCCCTCAGAGATATATACAGTAAATACAATTAAAAAACGTTGTAACTTTATTACAATTTTTGTTTGCACAGCCAAAAAAGACCCTTTCACACTAGTGCGCTTAAAGCGTAACTCCACTTTTGTTGAGAAAAAAAATTTCCTCTCTGGTTGATCTATGTATATTGCAAGGATTATAACAACCTTTGTTGCAGAGTCTTACCTTTTGTTATTCTAAAGAAATCCCTGTTTGTTCCTCTGTGCTGAGTGGGTCTAATGGGAGTGGTTTCATAATTATCAATCAGCTGTGCAGCTGAAGGTCAGTAATGAGGCCTGCATCCCTTTAGGCGTGTTCCTATTGGGAGTAGTTCACCAAAGATGACATTTTTGTCGCAGGGGATGCAAGAAATCTGACTTGCATCTTAGGCAGACTTCTGGGAAAATTGGTGAACCAATCACACAAGCAGGAAATTATGTTTCTGGGGGATAGCCAGTATACATTCTGTATACTGTATACCGGGTAGCCATATTGCATTTTCAGAAAATTACAGCGGCTGCAGATTGAAAAGGAAAGGTATTTTGTGATAACATTCAATTACAATATGACTTATGTCGCAATTGTATAAGCTATATTATTTTTTCTTTATTTGCAATTTTTTTCCCCCCACAAAAGTGGAGTTACCATTTAACCACTTTAAGACCGGAAAGGATTTGCCCCATTAATGACCAGGCCCTATTTTGCGATTCGGCACTGCGTTATTTTAACGGACAATTGCGTGGTCGTGCAACGCTGTACCCAAATAAAATTGATGTCCTTTTTTCCCCACAAATAGAGCTTTCTTTTGGTGGTATTTGATCACCTGTGCGATTTTTATTTTTTGTGCTATAAACAACAAAAGAGCGACAATTTTGAAAAAAAAAAAACAATATTTTTTTACATTCTGCTATATGACATTCTCAAAAAAAAAAATTTAAATCAAAATTTTTTAACATTTTGGGCCAATTTGTATTCTGCTACATATTTTTGGTAAAAAAAAATCGCAATAAGCGTATTTTAATTGGTTTGCGCAAAGTTATCGCGTCTACTAACTACAGGAAAGATTTATGTCATTTTTATTGTTTTTTTTTCTAGTAATGGTGGCGATCTGCGATTTTTTGCGGGACTGCGACATTGCGACGGACAGATCGGACCCCCAACTGAAATTTTTTACACTTTTGGGGTTCCCAGTGACATTACTACAGTAATCAGTGCTAAAAATATGCACTGTTACTGTAATAATGACACTGGCAGGGAAGGGGTTAACAGTATAGGTGATCAAGGGGTTAAATGTGACCCTAGGGGAGTGATTCTAACTGTGGGGGGGCGTGGCTTCTGAGATGACCATAGAGACATGTGATCCTATATAGCAGGATCACATGAGCTCTGTGATCATCCCAGGGAGAAGGACGGTCGGCTGTGTTTACAACAGCCGACCGACCTTCTCTCTCAGCGGGGAGCGATCGCCGGTGTCAGACGGCAATCGGAGCCCTCTGACCCGTGCATCAGCTTCCCCGCTGCTGAGTGGGGGGCGGGAGCGCGCCGCCGGCTTGACCGACGTAGATCTATGTCGGTTTGTGCAGGAGAGCCACCCTGCCGTAGTAAAAAGGCGGCGGGTGGTCGGGAAGTGGTTAAGCACAGTATGTGATTTGAAAAAAATGCATATCACGTTTTGAACGTGTTTCCAATCCTTTTTTGGTGCATTTCTGGATACCTAACTCCCACCATGCACCCGTGAAACTTGGACATCTGAAAATGTACCAAGCATGCAACGTGGCTGCTTTTTTGATGCGTTTTTGGTGCTTACCCATGGAATTACAATTTCTGCTGCATAGACTGGTGCTATAGTTTTGTAGGCCTGGCTTGCAGTCCTGCCAGGATTGTAGCTGCAGGCAACTGACAGCACCCACCAGGGGTGGCCCGCCCATTGGGGGAGCAGGGGTGCAGCCCCCCTATCCATGCGTCCGGCCCCCTAATCTACATGCAGGGAGCTGGACACATGGATTCCAATGGGGTTTTATTTTTTTGAAACACGTGATTAGAGCCAAAGGCTCTAATAGGCTTCAAAATAGGGTGCGCTCGTGGCGCCCTGAGCCCTGAGCCCACCCAGTTGTGTAACAATAGCGAATGGATATTGTCACTCGCTATTGTTACTCGGATCCTCCTCCTGGCCAATCAGGAAGCGGGTCCTGAGACCCATTTCCCGATTGGCCGAAAGGAGAAGCCATGCCATTGCCCAAGGAGGAGGAGGAGGGAGGAGACGCAGGAGAATCTGCCACCGCCGCTGCCTGCCTGCCCCCACATGTTCACGGTGAGTGAGCCGGCGACCAGGGGGGGGTATTGTGTGCGGGCTGGTGTGGTCCGGGGGGGGTATGGTGTGGTCCGTCTGCCGCCCCCCCCCCCCCCAGCCCATGGAGCACCAGCCTCCAGAGTACACAGTGGTCGGGTTAAGAGAGCAGCAGGAGGGTGACAATTGGCTGCAGAGTGGTCAGAAAGCCAGCCAATAGTTTGTAGAGTGCAGGGGCCACTACTAGACACTGTAGATCTCTGGAGGCAGCCCCCTGATCAAGCAAAAAAACTTTATGGGACTAAAATTTAAGCGAACTAGGCTCTGGAGTAGAGGGAAAGGACTGTGAAACCCACAACAGTGTCACGTGGGGACGTGGGGAGCTAGAGGGAGAGAGAGAAATGGGTTGTGTGAAGGTGCTGGTATGCTGAAGCTTCTGTTGTGGTTTTGCTGGCTCGGGTCCAAAGTGTTGCATCAGCACAGAGACCATTGTTGTTGGAGAGACCCCCAAGTGTGCACAGGGGAACCTTCCCTGGAGCGGAGGGACCCACCAGGCTGCAGGTGAAGGACTGTACACCACAATTGGTGAGAGACGTCATGAATGAAAAATGAGTGCAAAACCAGGCTCACTTCTGCATAGAAACCAATCAGCTTCCAGGCTTTATTGCCAATGCTTAAAGCAGAACTTCACTCTCTCGATCAACATTGACTATTTTCAATCCTGATGCTGCTAGCATTAGTAAAAACATAGGAAAGTATATCATATTTACTTGTTTTAAACTTTGTTTTACATTTCTTCAGTTATTTCCTGGTTTCCAGGACTAGGAAAATTATGTCATACATCCCAGGAGTCTTCAGTAGGGGAGGAGGCTCTCTCAGGTAAGCACACCCTCTCCTGCTTGCATGCCTGATTTAAGGGAAGGTGGATTCCAGGAAGTAAATGTAGATGAATCATCTAACCTTATTCAAGATTGCCACAGCCAGAAATGCTAGGGGATATTTTTTAACCTCCCTGGCGGTATGTTTATTTCAGATTTTAGGTGCTGAAAGCGGTACCATTATTTTGCATGTAATTCTTAAGGACGAGCAGCCCAAACCAACTATTTACATATGATTTTTTTTTTTACTGTGCGTTCTTCTTTATAACATCTCGGGTATGATAAAGTTTGAAACACAAAATCATAAATTATAATATAATAAATAATTATAAATAAGTTAAAGTATATATATATAAATGTGTATATATATATTGTGACAGGAAGTCAGGTAAATCTGGGAATGTAGTCACAGACAGGAGCTACACTTCCACCTGGGTTAGACAAATCCCCAATTACTATAGGGTGTCGGCTGCAGAGGTAGCCAGAACTGTCTAAGGAAGTTGAAAGGCCTTCAGCTGTTCAGAATGAGGAAATGAAAGCTTCTATAATTGTCCAAAGGAAGTCTAATGGATTGCTGCCTCCGGAAGCTGTCTCCTAAAGCCATGTGGGCTGGGAGAAGGAGGACAGTCAGACGTGTGCCTCCCGACAGGATGTGTGGGCCTGGGAGAAGACCCCCCGGAGTAATGTGTACCAGGGAGGGTAACCAAGTGTGAAGACGTCTCAAAGGTGAGAAGACTAACTGTTTCTGTGTGAAAGAAACAAAGGACTGTTTTGCCCTGTGAAGATATTAAAACATGGACTATTGATTGTCTGCTGTATGATCAGCCTAGTCTGCCCAAACAGTAGGTTGGGGACAGACTCTTAGGTAGGTTCCAGAGTGAGTAGGTAGCCGCCCACAGAGGCAAGGATTTATTTTGTCTTTTATTTTATTTTGCTGTTTTTGATGCTTGCAGTCTGGTGAAGAAAATTTACCTAATAACTGTTGTTTGCAAGCACTTATCGGCTGTTTCTCTGTGAAAACGCACCCCCCAAGGGGTCATCCACACCCGCCACCGAGCTAATCCCTCACTATATATATATATATATATATATATATATATATATATATATATATATATATACATTTGTGTACAGTAAAACTGCAGGCAAGGGCACCGGAGAAAGCACTGGGGGAAAAACTAAGGTCAATTTATTTTATTTAGTAATTTATCAGTGTGTTTGTGTGTTTTACTTTTTGAATTTGCTGCCGGTTCCACCCCCCTGCGATGCGACGCGACGCTCGCAGGGAACAGAAGCCAGGGCACACAGCATCAGGCCGTACACTGCTGGAATACATTGTGGGATCCCGGGGACAAGGTAAGTAACCTCTTCCAGGATCCAGCGATTTCTCCCTGGCGGTACCCCGAGTGTGGCTCGGGGTTACCGCTAATGGTACTGAAATTCCACCCCAAGCCACACTCGGGAATACCGCCAGGGAGGTTAAATAGATTTCTTAACAAAAATAAAGCATGGAGAAATGGATAGGCAAGTTTGCTTTGAATAATAAAAATGAATTATATATGTTTTTGGTTTGTGGTGCTCAGATCAAGTGTAGTCCACTTTAATTGAACAAGGAGAAGTTAGACACTAAAGTGAGCCTGATTTTGCACTCTCTAGCTTTAGTAAATAAACCCCAAAGTCTGCCTCTTCCATTCATAGATTGTTTTTCATTTATAGAAGCCATAATACAGTTTCTGTGAATGGAGGGTGGGGCAGAAAGGACGGGCATAGTCGGACACACTTGATGAGTGCCTGTCACAGCTCCCTAAGCTCTATTACCCCCACTGCATTGGACTATTATGTCAGTGGTGACAAGGCGAGATCACCGGAGAAAGATTCCAACTAAACCAGGAGTTAGCAGGAGATGCTGATTTTTTTAAACTAAACTTTGACTTTAAAGCTTTTTCATAACTTGTTAAGAACTTGTTAACGTTTAAATACCAAAAGCCTTACCACAGTTCTGTTTTAAGACTGCATTTGATGGGTTGGAGAGTGTAAAACTGTGCATGGAAGGAAGTTCCAGAGAAGGTTTAAGGCATGTGATATTTGCTGAAGCTGAAAGTAGAATTATGGGCAGTTGAATTTGATCATTATCAGCCCTTTTTCAATCCAATCAGCTATCAAAAAGAAGTCTAGATTGATATTTAAAAAAATCAGCAAAGAGGTACTGTATATGGGGAAGTCAGGTTACGGAGTAATTTGGAAGACAGTGTAAGGTCCTATCTAGACTTTTGCATTTGTGGATAATATTTTTTTTTTTTTTTAAATCAGAAAGGTGTTTATTGAACAAGGTTAGACAGTTTTCAATGTACAAACAATGCATTTACTTACAGCTATTGATACACTCCATGGTCATCTTAGCGCCCTTAACATTAATCATATCATCATGACCTTCAAGTCCACAATATGCTGAAGTATATAAGCTTATACAGTACATCTGGTACAGAGGCATAACTAGAACCTTCAGGGCCCCGGTGCAAGAAACCATGAAGGGCCCACCGAACCCTGGCCGGGGCCCTTTCCTTCAAGCATGGGGCTCTTTCCACTGATTCTGGGGCCCTTTACTCTCTTTGCGGGGCCCTTTATTACGGTCCCACAGAGAGACCCTTTCACAAGTTCTGCAGTGGGCCCCCTTCCTGCCATCTTGGGGCCTCCCCACAGTTGTGGAATGCCAGGGCCCGGTTGCAAGTGTGACCTTTGCAATCCTGGAAGGTCACCCACTGGTGTCAGTAGTTTTTATTTTTTGGTGTTTTAATTGTATTGTTTTTTATCATTTTATTTTTTTAAATGTCACTGACTATGACTCTGTCCATTCAGAAAAGGAAGGAGCTGGTAAATTACATATTCACCGACCCCTTCCTGGTTCTCTATTGTGACACATTCCCTGCAGCAGCCAACAGGAAAGGGAGTACAGTGGGGGAGGGACCAGGGGAGCACACAGGGGCACAGAGACAGCAGAACACAAGTGAACTGGATAGGAGGAGTGGCAGGGGCAGCATACAGAGGAACCAATCTCCTCCATTTTCCTCCTGCAGCTACAGGAGGAAAAAGGAGGAAAGTGATTTCTCTACATGCTGCCACCGCCGCCCCTCCTATCCAGGTGTACAGGGGAGCCGCACAGGCCCCCTGGAGCATGGGGCCCAGTTGCAATTGCAACCCCTGTAGTTACGCCCCTGATCTGGTATTAAACAACCACAGCTTGTTAGGGTCTTCCCGTTGGTCATTGCAAGATTCTGGACATCACCAGTTCCCTGGGACTTAGCCCAAGGGTATCCAGCCATGGTGACCAGATTTTTTTCGAATCTACCTGGGCTTCCCCTGTGTTGGTAGATGTATCTTTCCATGACCAAGGTGTTCCCCATGTGTATTATCCATGAGGCGACTGTGGGAGGTGAGATCGATTTTCATCCCAACAGGATGAGTTTACGAGCTTGAAATAGTGCTCTAGAGAATGCTATTCTAACCATCTCCTCTGGGATAACCTCTTTCAGAACTCCTAAGATACAGTGAATTGGGTCTAAGGGGATGGTAATCTGGAACACTTAATTAAGTGTCCCAAGTACCGCACTCCAATACCGATGGAGCTTTTGGCTTCTCCAAAGTAGATGGATGAGATCCCCCTGGTGTTGCCCACATCTTCCGCACAGGGGATCTGGCCGCCTACCCATTTTATTTAGTCTAAGCGGGGTGTAATGCACCCGAAGTACAATGTATAATTGGGAGACTTTTTGGGCAACGTTAAGAGAGCAGGTAGTAATGGAGTACAGGACTTCCTCCCATTGGTCTCGTGGATTATATTTAATGGCTGGAAGTAAATGCAGGTCATTCCAATGCCAATAACACACTCTCTCACTGTGTACTGTGAGCAGTTTCACATTATATTACCAAAGTTTAAAAAACACCTGCCTTTACACACACATGAACTTTAATGACATCCCAGTCTTAGTCCGTAGTGTTTAATATTGGATTGGCCCACCCTTTGCAGCTATAACAGCTTCAACTCTTCTGGGAAGGCTGTCCACAAGGTTTAGGAGTGTGTCTATGGGAATGTTTGACCATTCTTTCAGAAGTGCAATTGTGAGGTCAGGCACTGATTTGGACAAGAAGGCCTGGCTCGCAGTCTCCGCTCTAATATATCCCAAAAGTGTTCTATAGGGTTGAGGTCAGGGTGGAGGTCCAAATCATTTGGTGGAGGGGGGATTATGGTCTGTGGTTATGTTTTTTAGGGGTTGGGCTTGGCCCCTTAGTTCCAGTGAAGGGAATCCTTAAGGTGTCAGCATAACAAAACATTTTCCTGCTCCCAAATTTTTTTGTTTAGGGATGGCCCCTTCCTGTTCAAACATGACTGTGCACCAGTGCACAAAGCAAGATCCATAATGACACTGATGAGCAAGTTTGGGGTGGAGGAACTCAACTGGCCTGCACAGAGGCCTGACCTCAACCCGATAGAACACCTTTGGCAAGAATTAGAGCAGAGACTGTGAGCCAAGCCTTCTCGACCAATATCAGTGCCTGACCTCACAAGTGCACTTCTGGAAGAATTTATGGTCAAACATTCCCATAAACACACCCCTAAACCTTGCAGACAGCCTTCCCAGGAGAGTTGAAGTTGTTATAGCTGCAAAGGGTGGGCCAACTCAATATTGAACCCTACGGACTAAGACTGAGATGCCATTAAAGTTCAGTGCGTGTAAAGGCAAGCGTCCCAATACTTTTGGTAATATAGTGTACATGTAATTGAACAAAAATAATACCTGTGAATTTTGAATTAGCTTCTAAGGATAGCAAAAAAAAAGCACAGCCCTCTTCTTTAGGGTAAGTGTAAATAAGCTGTGGTGATGAGCAGAATTAGGTAGTCTCATGAAAATTTTGGTGAAACATCAAGAGTTGCCTGTACAATTCACCATTTTGGCAAAAAGCATTAAAGTTAGTGGAGGAGGTAAAGTTATGGTGGGTTTTGGTGTTTTTAAAACTGTGTTGGACAATTGGGGTTACAGAAGCCCCATTTTTTTTAAACATCCCTATTTTTAACTACCCTGAACCCATTCTTGAGCAAGGAAATTGAGCCATTATTAGCCTCATTATTTCATGGGTTTTTTTTCCCCCGAAAAAACAGACTGAGAAAAAAGTAAAATGAGAAAAAAGTAAAATAATAGTCTAAAGTAACAGTACACAAATGATAATCCAATTTAAAAAAAAAAAAAAAAAAAACATAAAATACTTTAAAGAACTTTAAATAAAATAATTTAAACAATCCTAAATACACAAAAAGATCGCAGACCCTCCAAAATAAATAAAAAAAACACACATTTTGCCTAATAAGCCAAATGTACTGTATGAATCTGAGTTGGGGACCTTGGATTGTAAGCTCCTTGAGGACTGGGACTGATATGAATATTGAACATATACAGGTATGTTAACAGCTGTGTAAATTGTCAGCACTATAGAAGTACCTGTAATAAATGTGTGATAGTAAAGCCGTTTGCGCTTTAGGGTCCCACACGCTGCACATGTGCATCCATGGGCGGCTGAGGTTTTCTGTAGGTGCACTCCCAGCAAAAGTGACATACAGCTTCTGGGCGCTACAGATTATTGGGGTCCGGCAGGACCTGCTCCTGATCACGTGACCATTGTGAAAGCCAATTACAGTGGGTACATGATCGAGCAGTCCTTCCTGTCCCTGGGCATAAAAACCCAGCCGAGACTGGACAGGAAGGGGTTAAAGAGAAACCATATGTTCCTGGGTGTACTTAATATACAGTAAGTGGGTACTAAAAAAATGTTTTTTTAGGTAACTTTGATCCAAGGAGTATCCGATTGCCTCTTGGGGGATCTGGAAGGAATTTTTTCCCCTGCTGTAGTAAATTGGATCATGCTTTGCTGGGTTTTTTCGCCTTCCTCTGGATCAACTGCGGGTATAGGATTGTGTATTTGGGATTGCATGGTTGGGTTTTCAATGCTGTTTTTTTTTTCCTTTGTTGGTTGAACCAGATGGACTTGTGTCTTTTTTCAACCTAACTAACTATGAGTGAAATTTAGTATTTTCATGGTAGCAAAATTTCACCAATGGTGAAATCGGTAATTTGGCAGTGAAATCAATTTAACCAAAATCATTCCACTAATCCCTAATAAGCAGCAACATGTCCATCTGCTTTCTGTCTATCTGCTGAGAACATCTCACATTATTGCAGTGCAGATCTGACGCATTTTGGACTGCGCAGTGTCCTCAGTTATGCATGGTCTAAAGCAGGCATGTCCAACCTGCGGGCCGGGGGCCACATGCGGCCCAGAACCGCAGGCAATGCGGCCCACTGCCTCCTGACAATTTTTATTTATTTTTTGCTGGGGAGGAAGGAAGTCGGTCGGGGGCACGGCCACAGCGGCTTCCAACTAACTGTAGGCAGAGGCTGCCTCGGAAAGGATCATCCTCTAGTTGCGTTAAATTAGTGCTGGGGGGGCGGCAGCGCAGGAAGGGTGCGGCAGCGTTTTATTACTTATATACCTTACTATAGTATATATTTTATATGCGGCCCGAGAAAATTTCTCTACACTCAATGTGGCCCAGAGAAGCCAAAAGGTTCGACACCCATGGTCTAAAGCGTGCAAGCCTGGACTGCATTGACGTAAGACCTTCCCAATAAATGAAATGCATGGACATGTTGCTGGCTTACTCTTTACTTATATTCTTGTGTGATTGGCAGCCAGTGGTGGCAATGACAGACAGAATTAGCATTTAAAGAATGAGAGAAGTGGTGGATAAGCTGAAAAGCAAGATTCAGGATGGAATGGTGCCAGTTTGCTCACTGGTAGCCTACAGAAAAGGGTGTTACAACTGTCAAGCGGGAAGATGATGAGGGCACGCCATAGCATTTTAGTTGTATCATGCCTAAAGGATGGATGTAGGAAATGATTTTGAGTTGGAAATAAAAATTTGGTTAATGTGTGCTTCTGAGGGATCAAAGAGAGGCGCTATCACATGATCGTACAATAATAAAATATAAGGAGCTGCATTTTCAATGCTACTGATAAACTAGGACAAGGATTATTCATTAAACGTGACGTTCCTTCTGTTTACCATTATGATATTCCACTGTGTCTATTCCACCCAATTTATTATACTCATGTATTGAGTCTTGTATCCTGCACGACCTATTTCATGCATAATTAGGATTCACAAGCCCATATCATCTTCGTTCACCCTATCTCACTCAATCCATACTACATCATTCCAGCTCTTTCTATTGTGCGCTCTGCTTCATGCACACTTAATGTATTGGATGCACCGGATCATGCCATCAGTCTCTTCTATTCCTGCTAGCACAAGAATGACATGGACATGTTAACTTTCACCCTGTCTCCTATACGCTTGCTGCATTTCATATATTGCATATATACTGGGATTGGTCACAGAATGCACATGCTGATCTATTACAGGCTATGTACTTGTTTTAAAAAAATATGTGGAATAATTGAACATGCAATGCTGGTGTATGCATTCTGTAAGCACCCCTATATGAGGTATATACGTCTTCCCCCTTTATCTTCAGGTGATTTGGTCAGAGGAGCAGAAATAAAACCTGAACTCCCCCCTCCAGCTGTTACCATAGAAACCAGAGGAGAGGCTGTATTACATTTTATTCATCAGTTGAAAGAATGAAATAGAAAGGGGAAAAGGAAAGAGAAAGAGATAGGGAGATGAGAGAGAGAGAAGGAAAGGTAGAGAGAGAGGGATAGACGGGAGGGAGAGAGGGAAAGGTAGAGAGAGAGGGAAATAGAGACAGAGAGAGAGAGGGGGATAGATGGAAGAGAGAGAGAGACAGAGGGGGATAGATGGAAGAGAGAGAGACAGAGGGGTATAGATGGGAGAGAGAGAGAGGGGAAGATAGAGAGAGAGGGATAGATGAGAGGGAAAGAGAGAGAGAGGGAAAGGTAGAGAGAGAGGGAAAGAGACAGAGAGAGGGGGGGATAGATGGAAGAGAGAGAGAGAGGAGGATAGATGGGAGAGAGAGAGACAGAGGGGGGAAGGTAGAGAGAGAGGGGTAGACGGGAGGGAGAGAGAGAGAGAGAGAGGGGGGGTAGATAGGAGAGAGAGAGGGAAAGAGAGAGAGGGATAGATGGGCGAGAGAAAGGGAGATGAGAGAGAGAGAGAGAGAGAAGGAAAGGGAGGGAGAGAGGGAAAGAAAGAGAGAGGGAAAGGGAGAAAGAAGGAGATAAGAAAATGTGGGAGAGAGAGAGAGAAGGAAAGGGGAGTGAGAAAAAGAAGGAAAGGAAGAGAAAGAGATAGGGAGATGATAGAGAGAAAAAGATAGGGAGATGAGAGAGAGAGAAATAAGGAGGGTGTGAGAGAGAGGGAAGGAAAGGGGGAGCGAGAGAGGGAGAGAGAGAGAAGAAAGGAAAGGAAGAGAGAGAGAGAAGGAAAGGGGGAGCGAGAGAGGGAGAGAGAGAGAAGAAAGGAAAGGAAGGGAGGGAAAGAGAGAAGAAAGGGAAGGAAGGTAGAGAGAGAAGAAAAGGGGAGCGAGAGAGGGAGAGAGAGAAGAAAGGAAAGGAAGGTAGAGAGAGAAGAAAAGGGGAGCGAGAGAGGGAGAGAGAGAGAAGAAAGGAAAGGAAGGGAGAGAGAGAGAAGGAAAGGGGGAGCCAGACAGGGAGAGAGAGAGAAGAAAGGGAAGGAAGAGAGAGAGAGAAGGAAAGGGAAAGAGAGAGAGAGAGAATGAAAGAGAAAAGGAAAGAAGATTAAATGGGATAGGGAGATGACAGAGAAGGAGAGAGAAGAAAAAGGAGAGACAAGATAGGGAGGGGACAGAGCGGAAGGAGAAAGAGAGAAAGGAGGGAGAGAAATGGAAGGAAAGTGAGAGAGATAGAAGAGAGAAAGAGATAGGAAGATGAGAGGGAGAGAAGGAAAGACAGAGAGAGAGAGAGAGAGAGAGAGAGAGAGAGAGAGAGAGAGTGAGAACGAGATAGGGAAATGAGGGAGAGAGAGAGAGAAGGAAAGGGGAAGTGAGAAAAAAAAGAAGAAAAGGAAGAGAAAAAGATAGGGAGATGAGAGAGAAGGAAGATAAGGGAGAGAGGGAGAGAGAGAGAAAGAGATAGGGAAATGAGAGAGAGAGAGAAGGAGAGTGTGAGAAAGAGGGAAGGAAAGGGAGAAGGGGGGGGGGGAAGGGGGAACGAGAGAGGGAGAGAGAAAGAAGAAAGGAAGGGAGGGAGGAAGAGAGAGAGAAGGAAAGAGAAAGAAAGAGACTGAAGGAACGAGAAAGGCAAAGGAGAGAGAATGAGATGGGGATATGAGAGAGAAGAGAGAGAGAGACAGAAAGAGAAGAAAAGGGAGAGAGAAAGGAGAGAGACAAGATAGAGAGGTGAGGAAGGAGAGAAATAAAAGGAAAGAGTGAGAGATAGAAGAGAGAAAGAGATAGGAAGATGACAGAAAGGGAAAGGGAGAGAGAGAGAGAAAGAAAACAGCTTTACAATGGGGTGGATTTACTAAAACTGGTGCACACAGAATCTGGTGCAGCTGTCCATAGTAACCATTCAGCTTCTAGTTTTTATTTTCAAAGCCTAATTGATCACGCTGAAGTTAGAATCTGATTGGTTACTATGCACATCTGCACCAGTTTCTGCATACTGCGTTTCTGCGCACACCCCAATATAAGTGCATATGAAGCCTACCTCCATCCATCTGATTTGTTCTTGAACATATTCCATTTGATAAAACTCCACATATTCTGTCTTTTTCAGAGGTGTGAGTGTACTGATTTCAAAAGCGGTCTCCAGTTTGTCTAAAGCAGTAGATTGACAAATGTGCTATGTCTTCCTACTATTTAAACTGAACTGGAGAGTGATCCCGCCAACTCATAACACTGCCTTTGCTAACCTGCTAATTTAATTGGGTATCAAAGATGTGTGGAGGGAAAAAACATGCAGATGTCAAATGTTATTTGTGTTATTCAGCTTCCCATGGTGGCCTATTTCACATAGACCTAGGACTAGGTAACTCTGTGATGCCTTATGTAGCTGACTCAGCATCTGAACCTTGAATTCTTTCTGCCACTTTCCCTTCTGGGTACGTCTGTTGACCTCTGACCCACCTAATCACCCTTTGTGGCGTGTTAATCCGTATTGGTTGACACTTTTCCCGGTCCCTGAACCTCTTCTTCCTAATGCACTTTCTGATTTTCTCAGGCTTAGCCTCCACAGCTACCCTATGGGACACATTAAAAGCATTTCTTAGGGGGCTTTTTATACGAGAAATTACTGGTAGCAAATGACATCTCAGGGAATGGAAGGATATTGTTCGTCTGGAGGTACAGCATAGGGAACTTGATATGGGGACAAACCCTAACTCTACCACTCAAAAACATTGTCTAAAAGCGCAGTCCTTGTATAACTCGGTAGTTCTATCTGTGGTGGAAAATAAACCTTTTTCCTGCAGCAAAAATATTTTGAGGAAGGATAGAATATGGGTCATCTTTTAGCTCTGGTGGCTAGAGCGCAGCAGAATGCATCTTCTATTGACACTAATAGATCGGAAGCTGGGGACGTGTATACTTCTTGTTCTGATATTTTCAACACCTTTCATAAATTCTACACTGAGTTTCCAAGACTGCTACTACACCAGCAGAATTAATAATTTTCTTGGATGACTGCCCCCTTTCCCCACCATCTGATGTAGCTAAATTGAACTCCCCTATTATCATTGAAGAACTTACGGAGGCCCTGGCAGTTGCCTCTACAAATGCATTGCTGGGTTCTGATGGCCTTCCAGCTGAAGTCTTTTCTCAGTATGGCGATATACTTTTGTCCCCCCCCCCCCCTTCTTCACACTTTGCGTGAAGTAGCAGATACTGGGGTTTTACTGGACTCTATGAAGGAGGCTATTATAGTTATAATTCTGAAACTCCTTCCGGACTCATATTGCCCCATCGCTCAATTTAATACTGACGTTAAACTCCTTGCTCGGGTTTTAGCCACCAGACTATCTAAGGTAATCGATAGAATAATCCACTATGACCAATCAGGTTTTATTCCCTCTAGATGGACCGCTACTAATATCAGGTGACTGTTCCTTAACCTGTAGGTGCCAATGGATAACCTGGGAGGTAGGGCCACCCTGTCTCTGGATGCAGCTGAAGCCTTTAACAGTGCTATATGGCCCTGCCTCTGGGAGATCCTGTCTTGATTTGGACTGGGTGAAGGCTTTATTAACTATATATGAGTACTTTACTCTGCTCCAAGAGCTAGGCTCCACACTAATAATGTTGTTTCTCCTCCTTTTATGCTACATAGGGGTAATCGTCAAGGGTGTCCTTTTTCCCCCTTGTTATTTGCCTTAGCGGTAGAGCCTCTAACCAACATGATTTGGAGGGCCTCATTATTGTGGGTTTTCGAAAAGGGAAGGAGAAAATATCCTTATATGCTGACGATACCCTATTGTATTTGGGAGATACCACCAAATCACTACAGTCCTTAATGGTGTTTATCACTAGATTTGAAGACTTTTAAGGTTTTACTATAAATTGGACTAAATCATTTCCTATGCCCCCAGATCTGCTGACCTCCCCTTTACTTGAATGTGCAAGGCAGATTCCTATTGCCACCTCCTTTAAGTACCTTGGAGTGGTGATGTCCCCATATCCTTCCCGTTACCTTCAAATAAATCTAACTCCATTGTTAGATAGATAACGACTTAAATGCCACAGTTAGTTCAAACTAGGGACAGTCAACCTAATTTAAATTATCTTGGCCCCACAGCTCCTTTATATTTTACATAACTTTCCTGTATGGATTTCCCAGAAATGGTTTAAACGGATTGACTCCCAGTTTAGGGACCTTATTTGGAAAAGATAGCAAGCGTGGATTTGCTTGACAACTCTTGCCTGACTACTGTAAGGACAGGAGAGGGCTGGCGGTCCCACAGGCTAAAATGTATTACAAGATCCAGCAATTTGCTGGCTGGGGACATTGGTCTGCTATGGACCCTATTGCTTAGCTGATTACCCTTCTAAATCCTGATTTGCCTTCAATTTATCATTTGGACATGGACCTACATGCTCTTCCCCTTTCTGCCCTACTAAGGACCTCTTGAAAAGAATGTGGGGTGCTGTGAAAACTTAATTCCACTTCAGGCTTCTTTGAGTTCACTCCTTTATGGCACAACCCCAGATACCCTGAGCTGGAATGGAAATAAAAGGTATTTTATATATAGCTCAGTTATTCTCGGGTGCTAATCTTAGGGCCTGTGAGCAGTTATGACCAGTTATGCTCTGAGTTTAAAGATTATGGATGATGGATTGAACAGTGCTCCTGAGATGTTCAAAGCTTGAGATATTTTTTTACAACTTGACCCTGCTTTTAAATTCTCCCCAACTTTATCCCCGACCTGTCTGGTGTGTTCCTTGGCCTTCATGATGCGGTTTGTTCACTAACAAACCTTTGAGGGCTTCACAGAAAAGCTGTATTTATACTGAGATTAAATGACACACAGGTGGACTCTATTTAATAACCTTCTGAAGGTAATTGGTTCCACTAGATTTTAGTTAGGAGTATCAGAGCAAATGGGGCTGAATACAAATGCACGCCACACTTTTCAGATTATTATTTATGTAAACAATGTTGAAAACCATTTATCATTTTCTTTCACTTCACAATTATGTGCAACTATCACATAAAATCCCAATAAACTACTTTTTTGGTTGTAACATGGTAAAATGTGGAAAATCTCAAGGGCTATGAATACTTTTTCAAGGCACTGTATGTGTAAAATGGAACGTATTGTATTGTTTTGTTTTTTTTTTTTTGTTTTATTCTCTTTGATATCAATAAAAGAGTTTGGATTAAAAAATAAAACTATTCCAATATGTCACAGCATGTCACTGACTGAGAGGGATCAGGAAAACTGTGAACCTTTAAATCCTCTGCATGGACTCACCCCCTGTCTACCTTTAATATTTTACCTTACTCCCAAAAAATTGCCCTAGAGCTATTCCTACGCACCCTTTCCCTTACTATCCAACATATACTAACTCTTAGGTAAATTCGGCCAAACTAAAATGTATTTGATCATGCCAATAAAGCTTATTTAAATTTGAGAGAGAGAGATAGAAGACAAGAGAGAGAGAGAGAGGGGGGAAAGGAAGGAAAGGGAGAGGGAGAGAAGGAAGGAAAGGGATAGGGAAAGGAGCGAGAAAAAATAGGAGATGAGAGAGAGAGAACTGATAGAGAGAAGAAAGAGGAGGGGAAAGAGAAAAGGAAAAGGAGAGGGAAAGGAAAGAGATGAGATAGAAAGATGATAGAGAGAGAAGGAAGAGGGAAAGGAGAAAGACTAGAGAGAGGGAGATACAAAAAAGATAGGAGAAAGAGTGACAGAGGGAAAGAGAGAGAGAACAAGATATGGAGATGAGAGCGCGAGAGAGAGAGAGAGAGAGAGAGAGAGAGAGAGAGAGAGAGAGAGAGAAAAAAAAGGGGTAGGGAAAGGGGAAAGAAGAGATAGGGAGATGAGAGAGAAAGGAGGAAAATAGAGAGGGAGAGAGAAAGAAAGAAGTAAAGGGTGAGGGGAAGGAGAGAAGGAAGATAAGGAAAGAAAGGAGATTGATAAGAATATGAGAGAGAGGGAAAGGAGAGAGAAGAGATAGGGTGAGGGTCAAAAGAAAGTAGAAGAGAAGAAGAGAGATGGAGAGAGAAACAGAGAGATACAAGCAAAGCAATTGAAACACAGAGAAGGGAATTTTCTGATGGAGATAAAATCTAGAGCAGCTGTGCTTGGCAACCAATCAGTTTCAAGCTTTCATTTCCTAAGCTTAACTGAACAAACTGAAGAAAGAAGCTGATTGGTTGCTATGCACAACTACTCCCAATTCTGTCTGCTTCAGTCTTAGTAAATTCCTCCAAGACAGATTAAGAGGATAGAAGACAAAAAGAGGAAGGCAGGGAGACAAATCATGCCAATCTATGCTTTGATTTGATTATCTGATTGATGTACAATTTGATCAAAGCAATTAAATCAGAAAACATTTCAATAGGCATAACTTCATTTCTTGTTGATTAAAACTCAATTTAGATCGAAGTCGATCAAACTGACGGATCGGCCAGTGTGAAAAATGATTGTGCTGCATCAGTCTGAAGCACTGAGATACTTTGTTCACGGATTGAATCGTATCTCAATCGATCAGATTATGAGATTGCCTGGTGAGAACAGGGATGTGATTGATAAGGTATGATCTTATTTTCCAAATATCATTCTAAATCCACTTCCCATATATGTCATATTGATGGGTTGTCGACTGTAGGACGATTATTTCTATTGGGAGAGATCAATCAGAAAATAAATTGATCATTTACCAAAGCATGTTTGGCTGCTAAAAGAGAAAGATTAAAAGAGAAAAGAAGATAATTAGGAAGGGAGAGAAAGAGAGAAAAAAAGAGTATGGGTGGGGGAGGAGATAAATGGAGAGACAAAAAAAGAGAAAGCAAGGAGAGAGAGAGAGAGAGGAAAGAATGATCGGAAGCAAGAGAGAAAGAAGGAGGAAATAGAAAGAGAGAGAAGACAGGAATCAAGAGAGAGAAAGGGATGAGGTAAGAGAAAGAGAGGGGGAGAAGGAGAGTAGGTGAGGACGGGAGAAAGAAAGAAAGAAAGAAGGGAGGAGAGATAGAGTGAGGATGTAAGGGCTGAAAGAGGGGGAGGGGAAGAACACAAAAAGCAGGGAGTTGGAGAAAATGTGGGGGCAGAAAGAGGGAAGAAAAAGAGACAGAGGAAAATGAGGGGGAGGGAGAAAAAGAGATAGAGGAGGAGAGAGTGGTGGGGGCAGAAAGAGCGGGACAGGGAAAAGAAAGGGAGTAGGAGAGAGAGCGAGGAGGGAGGCAGAAAGATTGGGGACTGAAGAAGAGAGAGTGCAGAGAGGACAGAGAGTGGGAAGAGGAAGAGGGAGAGGAAAAAAAAAGAGGGGGAAGAGAAAAAAAGGGGGAGAAGGAGGGAGAGTAGGGGGGGCAGAAAGAGGGAGGAGGAGAGAGCAAGAAAAGAGAATGGGGAGTAGGGAGAGTAAAGGGGGGCAGAAAAAGCAGGGGGAAGAGAGAGAGAGAAAAAAAGGAAAGCATTTTATTGTGACCTCTGTGGCCTTTGAACTATGGTCAGCAGGCTTAAAAGGGCCAGTAAGGGGGCTTTTGATTAAGCCAGTCCCCTCACTATAAAAGGAGGCAGCGCAGAGCAAACTTTTGTTTACAGCATAATGCTCCGTCAATTGAAAGAACAGTGTGCACCTAAACCTGCTAACATTATATTACTTATATATATTACCACCCCTATCCCCATAGAAAAATTAAAAGTTGGGTTTGCACCAGTTAGGCCTATTATCCTGGATTACAACTGTTCTGCTGTTCACCAATTTTACACTGCTGTACACTCTGCAGTATCTTGAATCTTTTAGTAAATCCCCAGTCTGTGCATATTGTCTCTTGTCAATTTGGGCCTGTTTATTTTATTTTTTCCATGCTGCAGGGCATTTTTACACTCCTGTGCAATCTGTGGTCTCTTAATTTTTGTAGTAAAACTCTTGCCTGTACTCTTTTTTTCTAGTACATTTTGGCAAATTCTCTCTCTTTAAAAATGTCCTGCTGGTGGCCAGTTTTACACTGTATCATTTGTGATCTTTTAATCTTTAACTAGTTGAGGACTCTGGGCATGCTACACATGCCCTCCAAAAAAATCATCAAAGTACATAGGGCATGTGTCGTATGCCCAGTCCTTCTGTCCTGCTCCCCCCTCCCCAAACACCCTCACCCCACTTCTCAGCAGTTAATTAAAGTCATGAGTTGCTGTGTGAATGCAGCAGTTCTTGCAGATTTTGCTGTTAAAAAAAAAAAAAAAGGTTGTCTGAAAAAACATTTAATAAAACCATTCAGACACAAAATATCAATGTTGCTTTTATATTTACTCTATTTCATTCATCTGCAGATCAAAGACATGAGCTTTTGTCAGTTACAGCAACCTCACAGGTAAAACTGTTTTTTTTTTTTTTGTAATTTGTCTCTATTTAACCCCTTGTTATCCCTTAGTTTACCCTAATTATTCCAGTTTAACTTCTTCTTCCCCTTCTCCTTTCAACTAAAAGTTTCCTACCTTTTTTGTTTATTTAATTTATAATAACCATTAATATTTTAACTGTTTTTACTTTATTAGTTTTGTTTATTTTTGTTTTTTAGCACCATATTAAATAATATGGAAAATTGAAACACGAGTGTGTTTTATTTTTTACTTTTTTTATTTAAGGATTTCCTGAAAAAAAAAAAAAACATTTGCTAAAGCAATATCACAAAAAGAAAGCCTTGTTTACTCAATAAAAAAAAAAAAAATATATGTATTACTTTTCCTAAAAAAGAAGTATGGCCGAAGTTTTTTTGGTCATACTTCTTTTGTGGGTCACAGGAGTGCACTTACTTGTGCTCTCCCATTACCCAGAATCAGCCGACTGAGGGCTAAATCGGTCATGTGAACGCTCAGTTATTGGGCTTAGAGCTGGTGGGGAACAGCTAAAGTATCAGGTTGATGCTGCAGTAGGGATGCGAGTATGTATTTTTGTGTTTTTTTTTGGTATTTTTTGTGTTTTTTTGTATCCCCCCCCCCTTTTTTTTAAAGTAATGACAAAGCAACAGTTGAATAAACAGGTCCACAGCAGAAATGTAAAAAGTTCTCTGGTCCATAGGGGGGTGTACAGGTGTGAGAGCTGAAGTGCTTAATGAGAGCTTGATATACATTTTCCAGTAGTAGGACAGTTATGCATTAGCAAGAAAAAAGAAAGCCACAGTGATGTACTAGCCAGCAGATCAAAGTGGGTCTATTACCGTTTAATGAAAAGCATGTGTCACTGCTAAAGCAACCTGAAAAAAGGCTTTTTTAAAAAAATAAATAAATAAATAAATAAATAAAAAAAATAAACTGAAAAGAACCAGATTGGGGTCCTGCTTCTGTATGTAAGTCAAGCTATTTGTGATAGAAAGACGTCAAATTTCACAGTCAAATATGCATTGCCAGAGTACATTGTTGCATGAAATTCAAACATTTGTATGTGGTGTGACATAATACATCTCGCAACATTATGTACAGCATTAAAGCTTACCCAAGCATGGTATTTAAAGGATTTGTGTATTCTTAGTGTTGCCCTTAATACTGCATGAAAAGACCCACTCTCTGCTGTACGGTAATTTATTCAATTTTTATTGCATATTCCCAATGGCATTGCCCAGTTTCCAATGCCTTTTTTTTTTTTTTTTACAACAATAGCCTCTAAGTTTGGGATTGCAGAGTTTCAGACAACATTCCCAAATCTAAATAGAACCCGGGCAGATTCATTCATCACTATTTGTACTCCAACTCTAGTGTAGCACTGCCCCCCAGAGGACTGCTGAATATAGCACTTTCTGGATTCCCCTGGGTTACCCGTAGCAACTGCTTGCAGAAACATATCACTTTAAATACTTGGCTCAATCAATGATCAGTCCAGGGGATGTTGTTTTGTGGTTTTATTTGGAACTGGGATAGGAGAAGGAATGAGTGGGATACTCCAACTAGTAACTATTCACAGTATTGAGGACAACTGACTTGAGGATGTGGCAAGGCCGCTGCTTCACTCTGCCACTGGAATGAAGATAGAATAAATGTTCCTGCTTTGTACTTATCTTCAGGGTTCTAACTTGGCACCCCCTTTCTCTCTCTATGTGTGCTGGCACCCGTCCACTGACTCTACACTCTGGAGTGGTCCCCTTCCTGGACAGACACCCGGGCAAGTTCCTCTGTACTCACGGACACTGTTTTTCCAGAGTCACCGTTGCCCTCAACTCCACCAGTCAGCTTCTCCTGGACCTCTGGATTCAGCCACACGCTCTGCTTCACTAGGCTGATCGCCTGTGACCACCATCCACTGCTGCAGAAGAGGAGACAGCCGTCACCCTCCTTCTGGGGCCTGGCTTCCCACCCAAAGACCAAAGACCCCCTGCCTCATGTGCTCCTGGCTTTCTTACCCTATCCCACAATGCATCACTCTCGATGCCAAACCCATGGGATAGTATCAAAGCCTGTGTGTCATTGGCTGGGTTTCCTCCACTGTCCAATGTGCCTCCCCATTGGACACAGTGGGGACACTCCCTCAGCCCAAATGCATCACACACTGAGCACATGGAACAGGCCTAACTACAAATCATGCTCCCCTGATAGGCAGAGGGCATCTAGGTTTTGCCTGCTGCTCTCCTGATAAGCTCTCCTACCTAGCACCTATCTAGGAGGGGGCTACATTAACAAAGCATTTTATTCCCTATGATAAGAGCAGGTTAGATAAAGCAGATACGAAGCAAACAAGCTATACTAAAAGAGGGCAACCACCTCAATTTATAACTTGCCTTTGCAGTAAGGTGCATAAAGGGCCGTACACACGATAAGAAAATCTGTAGGGAAAATTCGTCCGACGACCGATCTGTCGATTTTCGGATTGTTAGTATGGTGCTTTTGATAGCCAACTCCGACTTTTCGGCTGACAAAATCCTGATGTGCAGGCTATATAATTTTTGTCGTCCGTCAAACAACGTCCGATTTTCTCTCATTAGTACAGATTTCGATGGAAAAAAAATCTTAAGAGCAAGACTAGGCATGCTCAGAGACGAAAGAACACATACAAAACAATCCAACACATGACATCACTTCTGAAGTAGAATTCGGTCGTACGGGAAAATTCGTATGAAAAAAACCTCTTCACGTTCCACATCAGACTAGCATGCCACATAAAACAGACGAAAAATCGTTCGATAATCTGATCGTGTGTACGGGGCTTTAGAAAAGGACAATGCCCAACACAAAGACAAATATTACTAAGCACACTTACCAGCTAGCCTGCAAAACAAAATACAAAAACAAAAAATCAACAAATTGACCCTAACAATACACATTAAAAGCAGAGGTTGTGGTTTCACACATTTGTAAATGTATGAACAAGCCGCAGTGCCTCGCCAAGGCTCCTCTGTGTATTGAGAAAAAAAATGAGTGCGATATCTAAACCAAATGAATAACACAATAAAGATTGTGACAGTAAAAAAGAACACAATGTGAAAATCATACACCGAAAATGTGAACAATCTACACATGTACATTGATGTGTTCCATATAACATTAATGTGAAGTGACACAAAACATGCACAAAACATGATGATTTCAATGGTGAAAAAGAAAGCAAAACAACTTTCACATATAAAAGTCCCATAAGCATAAACATAACAAAATGGTGATATTCAAAAAACAGTCGCTTAACCTTCCTAGCGGTATTCCCGAGTGTGGCTCTGGGTTAAATTTCAGTGCCAAAAGCGGTAACCCCGAGCCACACTCGGGGTACCGATAGGAAGATCGCTGGATCCTGTAAGAGAGGGTACTCACCTTGTCCCCGGGATGCTCTGTGCCCCGGATTCCGTCTCCTGCAACGTGACGCTCGCAAGGGGGTGGAACCGGCGGCAAATTCAAATAGTAAAACTCACCAAACACAATGATGTATTACAAAATTAAATAAATTCACATTAGATTGCCCCCCAGTGCCCTTTCCTGCAGTTTTACTGTACTTTTTATATATATATATCTATATATATCTATATATATATATAGATATATATAGATATACAGTATATATACACGTGTGTATATATATATATATATATATATATATATATATATATATATATATATATATATATATATATATATATATATACACACGTGTATGTATATAGATAGATAGATAGATAGATAGATAGATAGATAGATAGATAGATATACACGTATATATGTATATATATATATATATATATATATATATATATATATATATATGTATACACATAAGTATATATACAGTGTATATATATATATATATATATATATATACATACATACTTTAACTTGTTTATTTTGTTATTATGATTTTGTGTTTCAAACTTTATCATACCCGAGATGTTATAAAGAAGAACGCACAGTAAAAAAAAATCATATGTATACAGTTGGTTTGGGCTGCTCGTTCTTAAGAATTACATGCAAAATAATGGTACCGCTTTCAGCACCTAAAATCGGAAAGAATCATACCGCCAGGGAGGTTAAATTAATGAAAGCTGAAAAACAGGGGATAAAAACTCACTTACAAAAATGAGCATTTCAAATCCTCAGCTCACCGCTGATGCTGGAATATTATTGGTATGACGTCATAGTATGATGTTACCTAGGTGGGAGGAGCTGAGCCTGTGATGTCATACCAAGGATATTCCAGCATCAGCGGTGAGCTGAGGATTTGAAATGCTCGTTTTTAAAGTCTTTTTTTGTAAGTGAGTTTTTGTCCCCTGTTTTACGTGAAAAAAAAAGGTTATACTGAAAGCACTATGGTTCTCCCCCTTTTTTATTCCATAGTACACCTTATGGAGGATGAGTAAAACTAAACTTTGACCACTCATAAATGGATCCAGGAGGAGGAGGAGAGATATGGAGACATCTTGAGGAGGAGCGGATATGGCGTATCGGACTCTGTAGTGGGGTCTGATGCAGGAGGTAAATGGGTACTTCATATATAGGTGGAGGTTCCATGAACACAGTTTTGAAAGATTGTTTCAATTGTCACGAGTGTGTTGAACACAGTGGTGCAAAACGGGAGGACATTTTTATGCACATATAGTCAAGAGACTAAGAGAGGCTTTTATATTATATTTTATAAGGTATATGAATGAATTGACTTGCACTGTAATATATATAATTTACAAGTACGTTGGTGTAAATTGTGGAAACATTGAAAAGTGCGAGCAGCAGCTCGGCTGCCTTTAGGATTAGGCATTTTATTTTATTGGAATTAATTTATATCTTTACTGTCATTTGGTTGAGTCACATATTGATTTATTATCTGAGTAGAGGTTGCACTAATTGTGTTATACTTAATTGATAAATTAAGGGCAGGCTTGCCTGGAGGGAGCACAGAGACACATTGGGGGTTGATGAACTAAAGGCAAATACACTGTACACTTTGCGAAGTCCAAATGCGGTCTGCAAGAGCAGTTTCTCCAAAAATTAGTAAATGGGCAGAAGTTCTGCTGACTTCCATTATCCAATCATGTGCAAGAAATTAATTAAATAAAAAATAAATTTTCCTTGCATGTGATTGGGTATTCTTTGCAAAGTGAAAAGATTATTAGCCTCTACATGGAGGGGCTACCTTCAGTGCTTGCCTAAGCCTAAAAATAAAGTAAATGCTCTATACAACTCAATAGAAAATACATAAATACATATAAAGTGCATGTGTGCATAAATATATCATGATAATATTAAATACTGTGCTCCGTGCCTATGAAAATTGATATAATATAAATAAAAATATTTAGATAAATGAGTGTTATTATTGGTTATATATAGGTCTGTTGAAACAGCCAATGAATAGTCCAGTGCAAACTGTTCTGTGCAAAAATAAGGTGCAGGTACTACAAGTAATCTTCCCCACCAGCCATAATGACTAGACTTCACCGACAAAATAGATCAAAAGGTGGTTATGAATGGGCCACTCACCAGATGTTGTTGGTCCTGACTGCTGTATAACATCAAGACCATGCAGCGCTTAGGTGGTCGCCCCGACCAGCAATGGTATCTTATATCCAATGTAGTCACTCCGACCAGGAACAGCAATCTGTGTATAATCTCTCCAGCTTTCCTCATTCACAACACGGATGAAGGACAAAAAATAAGAAAAAGCTCTGGATAGTATAGTAAAGTAAAAGCTTTTATTACCAAACCATGGGTGAAAACAATCTGCAATGGTGACAAAAGTCTAAACACCGTATATGTGACTGTTCATGAACCGGAGATGGAGTGGACGGCGATGTGGCTTCCGGCTTGTGTTCCACTCTCTCCTTGTGATATCACCACGTGCGTTTCGTCAGCACACTGACGTCTTCAGAGATAAAGATTCTTTGCAAAGTAAAGCTTTACCTCATTGACTAAGCTCGGGAGCAACTGTACTTGCAGAATGCAACTGCCCTTTGCAAAGTGCACAGTCTATTTGGCATTAGTAAATCAACCACATTGTACGCCCAGCAGGAGCACAATGGCAGCTGGAGGCATTTGTCCACATGCCAAAAATATAGAGTTAGGACTGCAGTATCCAGAGGAGCCGTGATGTAGGCCCTGCGACTTCCACCTATATTTGCAAATGTGGACAGCTAAAACCTCTGAATTGTTAGACAGGGTCAGTTAGCATTTCCAGTGACAGTTTGTTCCAGTGACAACCCCCCACAGACAAAAACAAAATCACAATTATATTTTAATTATTTTCCACTATCCAAGATAAGTTAAAAAAAAACAAAAAAAATGTCTGGTTTAGGCTTTAACCGGTTCCGGACTGCCCACCACATATATACTGCGGCAGGGCGGCCCTCCTGCGCGAAACGACGTAGGGCTACGTCGGTCGTGCGCCGGCAGCTAGGGGATGAGCGCTCGCTGCCAGCGGCGCGCTTCCACCCCCACTCAGCAGCGGAAACTCCGATGCACGGGGCAGGCGGCTCCGATTGTAAACACAGCTGACTGTTCTCTCTGGAATGATCACAGAACTCCTGTGATACTTCTATATAGGATCACAGGTCTCTATGGTCATTCTATAAGCCTCGCCCCCATACAGTTAGAATCACTCCCCTAGGCTCACATTTAACCCATTGATCACTCACAGTGTTAACCCCTTCCCTGCCAGTGTCATTATTACAGTAACAGTGCATATTTTTGGCACTGATTACTGTAGTAATGTCACTGGTCCCCCCAAAAGTGTCAAAAATGGCAGTTAGGGGTCCGATCTGTCCGCCACAAAGTCGCAGTCCCGCAAAAAATTGCAGATCGCCGCCATTACTAGTAAAAAAAAAAAAAAAACAATAAAAAACAACATAAATCTTTCTTTGGTTAGTAGACGCGATAACTTTTGTGCAAACCAATCAAAATACGCTTATTGCGATTTTTTTTTTTACCAAAAATATGTAGCAGAAAACAAATTGGCCTAAAGTTTTAAATAATGTTAATTCTTACATTTTTTGGGGGAATGTTATATAGCAGAAAGTGAAAAATATTGTTTTTTTTTCAGAATTGTCGCTTTTTTTTTGTTTATAGCGCAAAAAATAAAAATCGCAGAGGTGATCAAATACCACCAAAAAAAAATCTCTATTTGTGGGGAAAACAGAACATCGATTTTATTTGGGTACAGCATCGCACGACCGCGCAATTTTTGTTAAACTAACTCAGTGCCGAATCGCAAAATATGACATGGTCAGGAAGGGGGTAAAATCTTCCGGTCTTAAAATGGTTAAAAATACACTCATTGAGAATTTTTTTTTTCAAAGACATGTAGCGAAATACATTTTGGCCTAAATATATGATAAAAATTGAATATATTTGATATTTTTTAACTGTCAAATTAGAAAATGTTAATTTTTCGCAAAATTTTTGCTCTTTTTTTAAATAATATCACGAAAAATAAAAAGCGCAGGGGTGATCAAATACCACCAAAAGAAAGCTCTGTTTGTGGGAAAAAAAAGACGTAAATTTTGTTTGGGTACAGCTTTGCAGACTGCGCAATTGTCAGTTAAAGTCGTGCAGTGCCAAGGTGAAAAAAGTGGCCTAGTCGTTAAGCAGCCAAATCCTCCGGGGCTAAAGTGGTTAAAGAGGAAGTAAATCCACCTCTGCAAGTTGTACCTATAGGTAAGCCTATAATAAGGCTTACCTATAGGTACTGTAAATATCTCCTAAACATGTACCGTTTAGGAGATATTTACTTTGCATGCAGCCATTGACATCGCTGGCGCATGCGTTCTGAAGGAACGGCCGCTCGTGTGCCGTTCCTTCAGAGCCCCGTGCCATTACCATCGGCTCCCGCGCGCATGTGTGGGAGTGACGTTATCGTGCCTCCAGCCAATCAGATGGCTGGATGC
Organism: Pelophylax lessonae; assembly: GCF_965119305.1. Lineage (NCBI taxonomy): Eukaryota > Metazoa > Chordata > Amphibia > Anura > Ranidae > Pelophylax > Pelophylax lessonae. The sequence goes on along the minus strand of NC_138778.1, from coordinate 58,528,346 downwards.
CGCAAACCCGGAAGAAAGGCGACACAACATGTCACCCATGAGAGAGGTAAGCGGTCGGCACTTCAGGGCTTCGTTCTTAGGTAAGTATTTCATAATGAGCTAGTATGCGATGCATACTAGCTCATTATGTGTTTTTCTTTCAGGTGTTCGTTTTTTTAAAAAAAAATTCAGAGGTTTACAACCTCTTTAACCTCCCTGGCGGTATGATTCTTTTGGATTTTAGGTGCTGAAAGCGGTACCATTAGTTTGCATGTAATTCTTGTGAATGAGCAGCCCAAACCAACTGCATACATTTATTATATATATATATATATATATATATATATATAATGTATACAGTTGGTTTGGGCTGCTCATTCACAAGAATAACATATATATATATATACGTGTATATATATATACGTGTATATATATATATATATATATATATATGTGTATGTATACATATATATATATATATATATATATATATATATATATTTACATTAAAAGTACAGTAAAACTGCAGGAAAGGGCACTGGGGGGCAAACTAATGTGATTTTTTATTTTTTTTTGAATGGTATCAGTGTGTTTGGTGTGTTTTTACATTTGAATTTGCCGCCGGTTCCACCCCCCTGCGAACGTCACGTCGCAGGAAACGGAAGCCGGGGCACGGAGACGATCGGGAGGAAGATCCGCCGCGAGACACAGCCGAGACACATCGCTGGATCCCGGTGACAAGGTAAGTAACCTCTTTTACAGGATCCAGCGATGCTTCAGGTGGTACCCCGAGTGTGGCTCGGGGTTACTGCTTTTGGCTCTGAAATTTAACCCCGAGCCACACTCGGGAATACTGCTAAGAAGGTTAAGGGTGAAAATCTTCCGGTCCAGAAGTGGTTAAAATCATAAAATACAAAATAATAGCCAAATCCTAAGGGAAAGGTCCACAAGTGACAAGCAGGTTGCTTCACATGTGAAATGTAATCTTCAGCCACTTCAATTTTAGTATAGCATTCTATTTATCTATTTCTCATGCTAACAAAATAAATTTATAAAAAAGCTAGTCTTCTGTCGTGCTGGGGTTCAACCTCAGGGCGCTCTCCATCTGTTCTTAGCCCAAAGACGGCTTCTGTTTATTTCAATGTTTTCAACCGGCAACGGTACCCTTTGCAAGGAATCAGAAGAACATTACCAGACAACTAAATCTGCACAAACATGTTGTGCAATGGCTCATCCTCAAAACAATTTTAGCAATTATACAATGTTCTCTTTTAAACTAAGTCTATTGATGGCTATAAATGGATGTAATTTTGCTGAAGGTAAAGAAAAAATCGTCACGAAATATAGGAGATAAACCAGCAACTGAACATTTTAGATTGATAGAAAACTGTTGCATTGGCTACAGAACTCATCCAATATCATCAAAACGTTTTGATAGCAAGAATATAGAGGCTGCTTGTAGTTGTTGGTTGAAACAATCGCTACAGTCATTACGCACTGACTCGGCGGTAACAAGGACAAATAAAATAACATAAAAATTTCAAAGTAGGAAAGTATATTTTCCAGAAACTTTCTAGATGAAAAACTATTTTTCTTGTTATTGATGATGATTATGAAAACCAGAAGATATTTTTTCCTTTTAATGGGCACATTTTACCAATGTTTGATTTTCAGAAAAATATCATCCTTCTCCAATCTCCTCAACAACAGCAAGAAGCTGAAGTCTTGGATCTTGTCCCCTGACACCGTGCTAGTCTCTCTAGAAGTACATCGCACATTATTACTAGAGAACAACCAAGGAGGATGGAAAATGGAATTTGATGTTTATTATTGTTGTTCCTTGAATGTGCCATTGTGTAATGAAGGAATGATGAGGACTAGACGTATCGCTACAAATCAAATCTTTTCAAGAAGCCAACTGGAAGCTCTAACTTCAATTTAAAGTACATCTGTGCTTTGTGCAAGCAAGGTTAAGCAAAGGTTTTTCTTCACTTTTCTTCCCTATGCTCCCCAATCACTCAGGTCAGCAGTTGACATAAGGGAAAAAAAGCCCTGTATAAGCTAGAAATCACTGGAGTAATAGCGCACAGTATGATGGCCTTCCTATGTGACAGTGCTGATTGGCCCATCACTGTCAAATGAAGAAAGTCACCCGATCATCCATACCCATAAGTACTGAGTATTGTCTTAAAGCAGTGTTCCAGCCTCCAGCCTCCCCCTCCAAAAATTAAAAGTCAGCAGCTACAGATACTGTAGCTGCTGACTTTTAATATTAGGACACTTACCTGTCCTGGAGTCCAGCAATGTCGGCACCGCAGCCGATTTTTCCATCGGCTGTCGGATGCTGCCACCGCCATTGCCGGTCAGGGAACCCAGCAGTGAAGCCTTGCCGCTTCCCGGACGGGCCCCTACTGTGCATGCGCGAAGCGCGCTGTGCATTGGGATTGGCTCGGCGGCGGAGGAGGGGTCCTTACTTCGTGGTGGCGTCGTTCCCGGAAGTGGGGAAGGGTACGTGTCAAAAACAGGTACCCGTTCCCCCCTCCCCCTGAAAGGTGGCAAATGAGGCACCGGAGGGGGGGGAGGAAGCAAATGAGCAGAAGTTCCACATTTGGTTGTAACTCCGCTTTAAGTTCTGAGAGCTGAGCAGAGTGGTGGGGGAACAAAAGTCTGCACTAAGATAATGAAGGCATTCCCCGCAATAGAAATGTTTTTTTTTCTGGTGAGTTACTAAATAAGGTTTGTTTACTAGAGGGATGCAGGCACAGCAGCTTTCCTCATTAGAACACTAAGATTTGCTCAGGTGATTAACCGCTTCCGGACCGCCCACCGCATATTTACTGCGGCAGGCTGGTCCTCCTGCGTGAAATGACGTAGGGCTTCGTCGGTCGCGCGCCTGCAGCTAGGGGGAGAGTGTGCACCGGCGGCAGTGCGCTCCCGTCCCCACTCGGCAGCGGGGACTCCGATGCACGGGGCAGGCGGCTCCGATCGTTCCCCGCTAGTTAGAAACAGTTAGAAACACGCCCCTAGGTACACATTTAACCCCTTGATCACCCACGGTGTTAACCCCTTATCTGCCAGTGTCATTATTACAGTAACAGTGCATGTTTTTAGCACAGATTACTGTAGTAATGTCACAGGTCCCCCCAAAAGTGTCAAAAATGTCAGTTAGGGGTCCGATCTGTCTGCTGCAATGTCACAGTCCCGCCATTACTAGTAAAAAAAACAAAAACAATAAAAATTAGATAAATCTTTCCCATAGTTAGTAGATGCAATAACAAATCAAAATACGCTTATTGCTATTTTTTTTTTTTTTTACCAAAAATATGTAGCAGAAAACAAATTGGCCTAAAATGTTTAAAAATTTAGATTTTTACATTTTTTTGGGGAATGTTATATAGCAGAATGTAAAAAATATTGTTTTTTGTTTTTTTTTTTAGAATTGTCACTCTTTTTTTGTTTATAGCGCAAAAAATAAAAATCACAGAGGTGATCAAATACCACCAAAAGAAAGCTCTATTTGTGGGGAAAAAATGACATCAATTTTATTTTGATACAGCGTCGCACGACCACGAAATTGTCCATTAAAATAAGGCGGTGCCAAATCGCAAAATATGGCCTGGTCATTAAGCGGGAAAATCTTCCGGTCCAGAAGTGTTTAAAATTAGTGCAGATCCTCCCACTGAGTAAGTCGCTTTAAAAAGACATGGTGAAACAAACAGGACAAAATACGATAGGAATCTGCAGCAAAGTCTGTTAAAATCACTGCCATATTCTGTACAATTGTCTTCCAGAGGGGATTGTTTTTTTTTCTCTCCACAAAGGTAGAGTTACACTTTAACCACTTCTGGACCGGGCCTATTTCTGACATTTGTTGTTTACAAGTTAAAATCTTTTTTTTTTTGCTAGAAAATTACTTAGAACCTCCAAACATTTTTGGAAAAAATTCACATTTTTAATTAAAAAATAACAAAACAGTAAAGTTCACTTTTTTTCTCTATAATGTGAAAGCTAATGTTACGCTGAGAAATAGATACCCAACATGTCATGCTTCAAAATTGCGCATGCTCAAATTATTGCTCTCGTTCACTGCAATACCTCACATGTGAGGTTTGATCACTGTTTACATATGTGGGTGGGACTTAAGTATGCTTTTGCTTCTGCGCGTGAGCTAACGAGGACAGGGCGCTTTAATTTTTTTTCCTATTTATTTTATCTATTATTTTTTATTTTTACACAGGTTTTATTTTTTTAATTTTTGATTATTTTTACAGTATTCCCATTACAAGGAATGTAAAAATCCCTTGTAATAGAAATAAGCATGACAGGACCTCTTTAATGTAAGATCTGGGGTTACAAAGACCTCAGATTTCACATCTACACTAAAAAAGAAACAAAAATTATAAAAAAATGGGCTCTTTAAATGCGTTGCTAGGAGACGACATTTGACGTCGCTCCAGTCCACCAGGGCCAAAGAGTCGAGTAAGACCCATCTTGCCCTCTCTCGACTTCCTGCCTTTGAGGAGCGCGGACCGGGTAGTTTTCCCTGCTACCGGCGATTCACCGCACCGTAAGGGTGATCTAGAATCCGCTGCTAGGACCACCCTTATGTGAAAGAGGACCGCCGGCAGTTTAAAAAAATACCAGGGTTATGGCAGCTATCTGTGGCGGGCCGTCCGGAACTAGTTAAAGTAATACTAAACGCACACTGTTTAATTTACATTGTCCCTTCTATTTCTGTATGTGGATAATGACACTGTATCTATTTAAAGGGAAACTTAAACAGGAGGAGCTTCTAGTCCTCTGCTACTGGTCCCATGTTAAAACATATTGGACTAGGTAGGACTTTATATGAGACCCAAGCTGGTGTTGCCCGGCATCTCCATCCCTATAACAAAACACAAAATGAGGTTGAAGGATTGTAAGAGGTGCATGAAAGTCAGCCAGCCCCCAGTCTGATGTACTCACCTTCCAGTCTGTCACCAACCAAATATAACCTGTCTCTTGGTACAAAGAACAGGGGTTTAGTTGACACACATTTGCAAACGCATGTGAAAGCTGCAGAGCCACTTCACGGCACCCTGTTATATCTGCAGTCCTACACTCTTAATTTAGTGTCCTTACACTGGAGGCACATGGCCGCTAATGGGTGGATGGGGGAACAGGTGAGAGGGAGACAGCCCAACCTCCCCCAACCCATCCTCATCCACGACTAGCTGTTGTCTCAAAGACTCAAATAATTAGGTTTATAACCATGGTGCAAACTGGAAAAGACCAGCTGAAAAGCATTACACCTCCATCCCCTTGGTGGATGCAGCATATAGATAGGAAGGGATTTTATGTATGGGGCATGGCCTGTAAAGCTCACTGCCTTTGAAATCCCTAATTTCCTTTTGGGACTTTATATGAGACAAGCAGGTCATGCTATTGGTCTCCATCCCTGTAAACGGAAAACACTAAAGTCAAATCAAAGCTGCATTCACCAAAAACGCACGAAAATCGCACGGTGGGACTTTATATGAGGCACCAAGCTGTAAGCAAGGCGTCTCCATCCCTGGTTGCTTAAACATATTGGACTAGGTGGGACTGGTCCCATGTTAAAAAAAAAAATTAAAAAATCAGCCTTTGGAATATAAAAATAAATAAAAATAAAGAGTAAAAATAAATAATAATATCAATCAACTGTTTTAAATTGGCATACAAAGATATATTTGAAATCAAATCTTTTTTATTTTGTGGAAATAACATGGTGTGGGCGGATTTCTGCCAGTCACAGGCTGTGTCACGCCCCGTCAGCCTGAGTCTTAGAATAACAGGGAGGAGAAGCCTCCATCAATTAAGATGTATTATCCCACCCCCCATTGTGTTTGGCTGGTTATAGGGCATGAAGGAGGAAGGAGGGAGTGGGCTGTCATTTACCACTGTGTAATCGCTCACATTTGTGACTCTATAGTCAGATATGATAGGCAGGAAACGCTCAGCATAGAAACTCACTGAAAACTGAGCATGTTGCAGCTGCAAAACCCCTAGCTGAATTGGGGATATGAACAGAAGGTGGAGGTAGAGAGCAGCTGGATTAACCAGGTTTTTTGCAAAATACAGAAAATGAGTGAGTATGAACAGCATGTAATACAACATTTATTGGTAGTTTTTTATGATGTGGGTTTAAGCACTGCTGATTGATGCCAGGTGTGAAGCTACAGTCTGACCATCCTGCATTGTTACGTAATGTCCAGTAGATGGCAGTTGTGTGTTCCATCCTCAATCCGTAAACAAAATGCAGACATAGATGGACGGTTTTATTTGTAATTTGTAATAGGACTCTCATACCCTTTTCGCATGTTATGTTCCATATCAATATTGTAAACATTGTACAGTATATGTATTTACTGTATACCCTAATTAAAGATCTACAGAATATAATGGCACTACAATAAAGGATAATAATAACAGTAATTTAATGGCGCTTTTCCACTGCATGGAACCGTACCGGTTCGGCCCGCTTTTGTGCTTTTCCACTGCGCTACCGCATGGTATAGGGTCGGAACGGTTCGGTACGGTACGGTATAGGTTTGCTTTTCCACTGCATGGAACCGAACGGTACGGTACGGTACGGCTCTGAAAAAAACAGTACCTACTCGATTGTGGTTCCAACAGGTACCAAACTGGTACCATATCCCACAATCCTTTGCATGCAGTCACTACTAGCCACTGATTGGTCAGAGAATCACACCCACCCCGTTGTTATCCCACCCACTTAACTTTAGTACTACTTTAGTGGAAAAGAAAACCTATACCGTACCGTACCGAACCGTTCCAACACTATACCATGCGGTACCGCAGTGGAAAAGCAAACCGGGCCAAGCAGGGCCGAGTAGAGCCGAGCCGGTACTAGCCGGTACTTGCAGTGGAAAAGTGCCATTACAAGCACTTTAACTGAACAAGGTGTGATACCAGATTTCACCTATAGGTTGTGCTGCAAATGAAATGAGCAAATGCAACTCCAGTGAAATCTGTAATCTGGCCAATGGGATGTCATTTTAACCCACAGCTCAGGAATATTAAAGCTAAAAACTGTTTTTTTTTTTAAGTTTCAATCTCCAAATCTTTTCTTATCTGTGCCTCACTACTGAGAGTGTATTACTCGGCATGTTATTTCTGTCTAAGAAGGTGCTGTTCAAAATAAGCTCCTGTCAGTAGGTACCTCCAGAGTATACATTTCAATGCCATTAAAATAAAAGATAGTTAGCAGAAAAGAGGATATATATAGACATTAAAGGGTTACTCTAGACTAAAACCCTTGTGTTAAATAGTTTCTGAATTTGGAGCTCTTCAGATCTCTAAATATAACCCATTAACAATTTTATCTTGGTTTCTGAAGCTGGGAAAGCTGCCAGTAATGAAATTAGCTAATTTCCTAACCCAAACCCAGAATAATTTGTTGTCATGTTTTAAAGGGTTTTGTAAATCAATTCTTTATGCAGTTATAATGTTAGGGACTAAAGTTTAAAAATGTTAAATGTTAAAATGTTAACATTTTTTAATCAAATAAATAATTATTATTTATATTTAACAGTTCAGGCAGCAGGTGGCGCTCTAGAATCTGCGGACTACACTTGTCTGCATAAGTAAGCAGGAGTGATTCGTGTGAAACGCGTCTACTATGTTCCTGTATTTTTGTCTGGCATGGTGAAAGAACTTTTAAGATTTTGACTTCACTGCAGTGTGCCACCATCTTCCTTTCTTCATAAGCATTGCGTGGCTTTAGAGACAAACTCCAGTTTTGCTATCACTTTAAATAGTTAATTTTGGGCCAAGGTGGCCCAAACCATTTATTTCCTTCACTAAGAAATACTTAACTGCTGTCAGCGCAATAAAAACTGCACGTAGTATCAGCCTACCAATCATGTGTTTCCATACAACCTGTAGGAGATGCCTTAAGAGCATAGTCTGCATCCAGGAAGACTATCTATCGGATGCTGGAATGGGTGAGCTCTCTTTCCTTGCCATTCTTGTATGCGTAGAACTTTGCCTGCACTTGCTGGGATGCTACTGGTGCTGGAAAAGCTTTATTTCAAGGGGAACGTGTGGATAGGGTGCAAGGGTTGCACTCAGAGCCTAAGGAGGATGAGAACAGTATATTGTAAGAGTTCCAACACATACAGGAAGGCAAAGCCAACTGGAGCCACTTAAAAACAGTAGCAGAGGTTCAAGACCCTGGAATGATGCCAACAGCTTCTGCAGCGAGGAGCGGGAATGCAGCCTGGCTTGTCCACACTCAAACGGGAGGCTTCCTACATGGAGATGATGTAGTCCTTGCACTTTGCCCACTTCTCGTGAACCTTTTCCTACCGCTAAGCACTGTCCCTGCCAGACGGGGTAGAGAAAAACAGAAATGCGCCTCTAAATGTAATATCTTTAAGATTGTTTATTAACACATAAAAGGGGCAACTCACATAGGTTGCAAGAAATCAGGCTCATAGGGCCTGGTCGACATCTAGATGGGAAAAGACGTCCAGGGTCCGCAAACTGAAAGCTGCAATGCAGGAGGACAGGTCATCTGACACTCTCTTCAAGATCACTCCAGGCAGGACTCTCGGTGGATTGCAGCGTGCAGCCTGTGATCACCAGAGGATAGGAGTAAACAACGCGTTTCAGAGCATGCACGATGTGGACTCTTTTCTCAAGTTACCCTTCTCCTCCTGCATTATGGCTTTTAGCTTGCGGACCCTGAGCGTTTTTTCCCTTTTTAGTGTTAATAAACGATCTTGAAGATATAACACATGGAGGCACTTTTCTGTTTCTCTCTTTCTTGTTGGCATACAGAGTCAGCTTCACTCTTCCCTTAAGTGAACTGTTTTCCTTCCTGTGTGTCTGTTATTAGGACAGCCCTTAGACTTTTATGATTGCTAATTATTTTTTGGACTATTTAACACTTTATAACACCCACCAACCTCCTATGCGCTTGCATTACCTCTCCCTACCAGACAGGGAATCTATCTCTACACTAACCAGGAGTCTTAAATAGACCCTGCCTGTCCCAAGATGGCCATTCAGGTCACATGGGGTGCTAGCATCCAATCAGACAGCTGTCTCCCTGTGACTACAGGAAGTCATAGAGGAACCGAGTTCCCCATAACTTCCCTCCCCTTCTGCATTCCTGCTTTGGTCAAGCACCACCTATACAACAAAGAACATAGACTGCACTTGCCTTCAAACACACAAAGCATTTAATGTTGGTTACTAGGACACTTCGTGAAGATACACTTCTGTTGATTACAAATACCTTCACTTGAGGTTTGAGCTCTTCACAGTTACAGTTAAAGGGCCTCAATGCCAGCAGGCATGAGGTCGGATTTGCCCACTGATTTACTATATATTGCAGTTAGGCCCCGGTAGTTAGCTACACCCCCTCACTCCTGATTGAGGATATTTGTTGCATTGTTGTTTTTCTATTGCTTTTTGCTGCTTCACTTTGCACCTGCCCAGTGTGTCTCTGGGAAGGCTTTTCACTGGCAAAAAGAAGAACACCCACCAACATAGGTAATTGCCTTGCGCAAAACTGTCATAGAATATTGTGTTGCTATTGGGAAATCCACAATGGGATCACATTGGAAAATAAACGGGACTATACGATACCCAATGTGTAAAGAAGAAAAAGAGAAAAGGAAAATGAAGGAATAACAAAAAAATAAAAATAAAAATTGTATAAACTTTATTGGTACACAAAAGCAAAAAAAGCAAATTACAGTACAGGTATGTAGACAGAAGACCCCTCCACTGTATTCCTCTACTGTATTTTGTAAACTGGGCTTTACCTCATGTATGTACAGTCTTTCATGTGTTTGCATTGTTTTTAGTATGCACTTACCTATGATTGTCTATTTTAGGGCCTTTGTGGATTTTTTGTACGAATAAAGTTTATACAAATTTTATTTTTTTGTTATTCCTTCATTTTCCTTTTCTCGTTTACACATTGGGTATCATATAGTCCCGTTTATTTTCCCATGTGATCCCATTGTGGATTTCCCATTACCCTTTTGGGATAGATACCCCTCTATGTGTTCTCAGCATTTTGGAACTTAGCTGATTTGTATTGTGTTGCTATTGCTCTACTTTCCTACGAGTCTTATTTTCTACTTTAAAGAGTAGCTCCACTTTTGTTAAGAAAAAAACATTCCCCACTCGGTGATCTATGTATATTGCAAGGGTTCTAACAAACTTTGTTTCAGATTCTTACCTTTTGTTATTCTGAAGAAAAGCTGTTTGTTTGTGTCCATGTGAATCTTTATGGGAGAGATTTTATGATTATCAGTCAGCTGCTGCACCTGCAGGGCTCTAATAAGGAAATCGGCAGGGTCTTCATCCCTTTGGATGGGATTTCCCTTTAAAAGTATTTCACCAAAATGTATATTTTTGTTGTAGGGGATGCTCAAAATCTGACTTATATCTTAATGCAGACTTCTGGGAAAATCAGTAAGCCAATCACACAAACAGGAAATTACATAACTGGGGGGGGGGGGGGGCTCTCTGTACACCCGCAGGTTGCCATATTGCATTGTATTTTACAGAATATTACAGAGCTGCCGATTGAAAGGAAAACAACATTTTTTTTAACATTCAATTACAGTATAACTTGTGCCACAACAACCTCAATTTTTTTACATTTATTATTATTATTATACAGGATTTATATAGTGCCAACAGTTTGCACAGCGCTTTATAACATAAGGGCAGACAGTACAGTTAAATAACAATTCAATACGCGAGGAATCAGAGGGCCCTGCTCGTTGGAGCTCACAGTCTAGGAGGGAGGGTCAAATGATACAAAAGGTAAGAACTGTGGGGAAGGAGCTGAAGAAGAAAATGAAAGTACAGTTGTTAGGTGGGGGGCAGGATAAGCTTCCCTGAAGAGGAGGGTTTTTAGGGATCGTCTAAAAGCAGAGTCAGGGATAATCAGACAGCTTGGGGTAGGGATTTCCATAGGTCAGGGGAGGCTCAGGAGAAGTCCTGGAGATGAGTATGGGAGGAGGTGACGAGGGAGCTAGAGGAGGTCTTGGGGGGAACGAAGAGAAAAATTAGGATGGTATTTTGAGACTAGGCTAATGATGTAGGTGGGGGCTTTGTAAGTTGTTATTAGTATTTTGAATTTAATTTGTTGGGTGAGTGGAAGTCAATGGAGGGATTGGCAGAGAGGAGTAGCAGTCACAGAGCGGTTGGTAAGGTGGATGAGCCTGGCAGCAGCATTCATAATGGACTGAAGGGGGGATAGCCTATTTAAAGATAAGCCAATCAGAAGGGAGTCACAGTAGTCAAGGCGAGAGATGACCAGGGAGTGAACTAGGAGCTTTGTGGTGTCATTGGTTTATTGGATAATTATTGTTCCACAAAAGAGGAGTCATCCTTTACTAACGCTCAACTATTTCCACTGGAGTATTGGCATGTTGTTGGGTCCAGTTATGTCACATGGGTCATCACTGGAAATAATAGAAGTTCTAATAGAATTCTTGGAGGGATGACCTCTTCCACTTGCAGGACGAATGACTCTCGAGGTCAAACTGTGTAGTTCTTTTAATGACTCTAGACAGGTACCACTGATGTTTCCCTTTAGTAAAAGCATTATGACACATAAGATGGCTCAATGCAGAGGCAACGTAGTGTGCAGTTTTGTTATGTAACGGTATCAGCCAAATGATCAGACCAGTGGTGATGTGCAATTTCTACTTTACTTAACAATGTAGAATGTAGATTACACAGGAGATCATGTGGACAGGGGTTTGCAGTACAAAACAGCAATATGAGGAAGGGAGAAACAGGCATAAACATGTGAAAACAATTCTATTGCAATTCTACTAATGGCCACTAGATGGCAGCAGAGTGTTCTGAGTTCAGTTTACTGATAGGGTTAAAGAGCTGAAGATTCTCACATGTTCCAAGAGATTGATCGTTCATTCAGCAGACTGTGAGCTGAGGGGATCTCCTGCTGGCACAGACTTCACACAGGCACTGCTGATGCTGACTTCGGTCAGGAGGCTCTGGGGGCCGTAGATAGGACCAACCCACTGCTTGGACAGCTTCTCCACATGGGCTGTAACAGAGTCCTCTCCAGTGACTGGGGCTTGGATAGATGCTGCGTGCTCTTGTGCTCGCTGCTGATGGCCCGCACACCAGACTGATCAGATGAGGACCCAGCACCTGGGGACAGCTCACTTGCCCAGTCACTGCTGTCCCATCAGGCAGGATCTCTCTGAGCACAGGAAGCTGGGAGGAGCTGGCATTTATACTCCCTGGGCGTGTCCAGGAACTCAGGGGATGCTGGGAGCCCAGAGGATTGTAGGGAGTTGAGTTAAAGGGACTTGCACCTGAATCTGGATAAAGGGGCACACCACTACAGTTTTTGTTTTGTTCTGCGTTCTTTTTTACGGCTCGAAATAAAGAGAGAAAAAACGTGAAGCCTATTAGGTATTATATATATACGGTGAGATGACGTGTTCTACTTAGCACTGGAGGCTTTACAGCTTCTGATATATATGCTTGACAATATGGCTGACAACATGGGATAGTGCGGTGGGGCAAGTACAGGAGACATACTGTACAGGCTGAGATAAATGTTTATGGAGATGTAATGACTATTGCCTTTGCCTAAATGGTTTTGATGATTGGATTACATATGTTATGGTTGTACAGTAGTGTTGCTGGTTACTTAAAGCGGAGTTCGGACCGCAAAAACAACTTTGGCCCATCCGCTTGCTGAAAATCACCTAAAAAAATAATTGGATAATCCCGATTTTTTTTTTTTTCATTTGCTTACCTTGTTATTGAAGAAAATATACTTACCTTCCTTCCACTTTCTCCCTCTGCAGCCGCGGCCCGCGCCGTCTCCGTCTGCTTGCATTGACTCCTGAGAGCTGAACGTCATCGCTCCCAGGAGTCATTGCGCCTGCACTGGCCCTGCTTGTCACTTCCATTGCAGGCGCGTCATTCCCTGCTAAACAGCTTCTGGGCATGGCCAGAAGCTGTGCAGGGATGACGCGCCTGCACCGGAAGTGACGAGCGGGGCCGGTGCAGGGCATTCTGGGACCGAAGAGGACGCCCTGGCTTCAACTGCCCACACCTGAGATGGCAGCGCTGGACAAGAAATTATATACTAGGTATATATATATATATATATATATATATATATATATATATACTATAATACTAGGTAAGTATTTCTTCTAAAAGGTAAGTGGAACCTGGGACAGTTCAGAGGCTATCATTGCTGCAATGCACTAGCCCTGACTGTCCCGGGGGTATTTTTATCTGAAACATTTTTTTGAGGCCAGAACGCCGCTTTAAGTGGCGATGTTACTGTACAAACATATTTAGTTCCACACTTAGCAGATACGTGTTGGTTGACCTACTGTTCATTGTATGTCTCTTGTTTTCATCTTATTGTACCATTTATTTTACCTATCTGATTAAAAAAAAGGAAATAATAGAAGAGCTAATTGTTTACCAGTGTCTTCTGCGATGGCAGTACTACACCAGAACAGGTTGTTGTTTTTACCGTTATTATACTGGAGTTATGTTATCAGTTTAGATCCCTCGTGTTTAGTGGAGTTCTGCTTCATATCTTAGGAGCAGCAAAAAAATGTCAGAGTCCTTTGGCTGCCTTTGGGCTACAGCCATTGTTCAGATGTGCATGTTTTTTTTTTCCCCCACCTTTGGCCTTGAAGACTAGAATTAGCCATCGTCGGGAAGTGAGTGCGGATAAACAAGGTGCAGTACCTCACGGCATGAATGCTGAGAGCTTAACCAAGATTGTATCAGACACTGCTGAATGGCGCTGCGTGAAGCAGAGCCAGGCTGCTCTTAGTGGAGAGTAAGTGAAAATGCCTGAGGGCCGATAGCTGTAGGGAGTTGTGACGGTCAGCTCTGTTTATGTCTGTTGATGCAGGAAAAATTGTCTGGTTACATGTTTTAATGCAAACAGAAAGTTTAATGTGAATCAAACGTTTAGTTAACCTTTTTGTGGGGGGGTTAGAGCTGATGATGTGATTGTTTGCCTTTTTTTTTCCTCTAGTATTATATTCCTAACTTGTAATTTTTGAGACATTTACTTTGTATTAAATGGAAATCAAAGGTCTTTTTTATTTTTTTTATAACCCCAATTCCAAAAAAGTCAGGACGCTGTGTAACATCTATATAAAATCTGAATGCAATGATTTGCAAATCTCATAAACCTATTTTTTATTCACAATAGATAGTAGAAATCATATGGCACAATAGATAGTAGAAATCATATGGCTCAATGCACACTAGCGTTTTTTTTTTTAAACTTTATATTTTTATTAAATTTTTGAGCACACTAGCCTTTTTTTTTAGGCTCAGCAAAAAGCTGTTAGCATTTTTTTTTTTTCTGCTCCTTGAAGCTAAATAGTGTTACCCTATGTGTCCATGCACACTACTTTAGGCAATTAGGCCTCATGCACACTGGACGTTATATAAACGCCAGTAGTGTTAGCTGTAGAAAGCTGTAGAATGCGTTTTTCAGCGTTATTTTAGCAAAACTATACGCCCACAAAAGCTTATGGCGCAAAAATGATGATAAACGCTGAAAACGCGTTTTTTAAGTTTTTATCAGAGTTAGAGCGTTTTTACAGCAGAAAAACTTTTTATAGATAAAAATACCCCCAGGACAGTCAGGGCTAGTGCATTTAAGCAACAACAGCCTCTGAACTGTCCCCTGTTTCACTTACCTTTTTAGAAGAAATACTTACCTTGAAAATGTCTTGTCCAGCGCTGCCATCTCAGGTGTGGGCAGCTGAAGCCGGAGCGTCCTCTTCGGTGTCCTCTTCGGTGATGTCGGAGTCCCAGAATGCCCTGCACCGGCCCTGCCCGTCACTTCCGGTGCAGGTGTGGCATCCCTGCACAGCTTCTGGGCATGCCCAGAAGCTGTTTAGCAGGGAATGACGCGCCTGCACCGGAAGTGACGAGCGGGACCGGTGCAGGCGCATTGACTCCTGGGATCGATGACGTTCAGCTCCCAGGAGTCAATGCAAGCAGGAAGTGACATCGGCGGCCGTGTCCGCAGAGGGAGGAAGAGGAAGGAAGGTAAGTATATTTTCTTTAAAAACAAGGTAAGTGAATAAAAAAAAAATTGTAATTATCCAATTGTTTTTCAGGTAAAAAAAAGCAAGCGGACGGTGAAAAGAACATTTTGAGGGTGGAACTCTGCTTTAAGGACTCATGCACACAGGACGTTATGAAAATGCCAGTAGCATTAGCTGTAGAAAGCTGAAGCTGTAGAAGGAGTTTTCAGCGCTTTTGCAGTAGCATTTTTTATCTGTATGGTGTTTTGGCT